>NW_024039227.1:0-637500 GCF_016077235.1 Cyprinodon tularosa | reverse complement strand
AAAGAAAATAATCTATGAAATTTCAGGAAACTGTCCAAATTGAGTGAAAATACACTTATTTCGAGAAGAATATAAATAGTTTTACCTGCATTTTTGCAGTGTGGGAAGCGTTCAAAGGCTTTACAGACATTATGTTTTTAAGTTTTTGTCTAAATATCATAATATCATGGAAATGAGGTGTTATCATTACTCAAGGGTATAATGGTATGCTTTAGCAACATGTAGCAGTTGATAAAATCATACAATGCTAAAACTGAAATAGAAAATATGAAATATTAAGTCAGTTTTTCTTGAATTACGTTTTACCAATACAATAAGAAGATTAACATTTAAATAGGCAGAAAAAACCCCACTCCATAATCTTATCTGAAGTACATCATAAAAATTCCACTAATTCCATTGGCAGAATGTTATGTTCATCTCCACAATTTAAAGGGAAATACAATTTATTTCATAGTAGTTTAGAAAACCTTCAACATTTTCCTCTAGACTTCCAGCTTCTGTAAACAAAGCTTCCTAAAATTGCTAAATGGATTCTAATAAGCGTTTTAACTGGAGATTGTACCTAAAGATTTTAAATTGTCATAAAAGTTCAGAATACTTCAGGACTTTAAAACCTAATTCAGTCCATAAATAGATTATTTCTTTAAGAGGTCTTCCAGAATGAAAATGTAGTTTTGTTGTTAATGATTAAAACTGTTACCAATCTAGAAAAAGCATATTTGATAGACCTTATAGAATAAACAAAATCATTCGTTGCGATTAAAAATGCATTTCTTTAAATGTATATAATTTTTGTTTAAGGAAAACTATGCAAACTGCCAAAACTGATCTAAACATAAGTAAACAAATTCTGAATATACATGCATTTGTACTTCATTTTGTCATGATCTTGGCCCTGATGATTGGCTTGATTGTTAACCTGCCTTTTTCCAGTCATCAGGGCCAGAATATCCGTGTCCTTGGTAACAGTCTTCTAGCGAGTTAAATTTTTTCTGATTGCCTGATCCTGACCCATTCTGCCTTAGGACCTCTGAGCCTGCCTGTTCCTTTTCAGATCTTTTTGCCTGATATGTCTTCGGACTCCGGCCAGATTCTGCTGTTTAATGAACCTGGATCTTCTTCCTGACCCTGTCCTGGATTCCCCTTCTTTATCTCTTCAGATCTCTGATCTTTTCGCCCGGTTTGGCTCTGCCCACTGGATTATCCTGCCTTCCTTTGTTTGCTTGGATCTGATCTCTTGCTTATCTTTCAGTCTTTGGGGCTTCAAAATCTGGGACCTTCTGGACATCATCCGCCGTGTCTTGTCGTCGGCAGATGACCGGCTAGAATCTACCATGGTCTCTGGGCACGGACTGAACTTTCAGACCAGGTTAATGATTCACACGTTCATAATCTTCCTCCGTCAGATTGACGTGGTCACTAACCTGTGTTTTCTTTCTAAAGAGGTTCCTGCCTTAGACGCCCTATCTGTTCACTGCAGATCCGTCATTTTAAATAAACACTTTTTGAGATATCATAATGTCTGGGTTCTCTGTTCTAAGCTCTGACACATTTGAACACAATAAATTAGGTGATCTTATTATAGTATCTTATAGTATCTCTACAATAAGATATCTATCTAAATAACGGAATCTTTATTTTAAACTTACATGATCTTATTGCATCAGCAAGTTGTCTTATCTACTCAACTATGTATTTGAAGAAAAACTGACTGTGCCTTCTATGATCCTCTGCAGAATCTGAATGAACTGGAAATACACTTTACATAATAAATTATGTGACATTTGGTTGGACCCACACCTTGCTTCTATTTTATTTTATTGTCTCTTTCCCTGATGATCCACTGCCTAATAGTTCTAAAGACTACTGGTTGGACCCCTGCTTCATCCACAGAGGCCTGATTCTCCACACCACAGCGCTAATGTTTTCCATTAACTGTGAGACACATGCACAGGTTTACCTGAGCTACAGGCCCCCTACCTGCCTCTTTCTCTCCTCAAGAAAACAACAAAGCTCTGTGATCCTCATTACACGCCACAGTGTAGATTGAGTCCAGATGTCGGGAGGTTCATGCTCAGCCCAAGCCCTCTTTTACAGCCACATAAATTTATCAGCGTCCATTTGTTTGATCTTAGTCGAGAGCTGTACAGGATTGACAAAATATATGTCTTTGAACCCACAATCGTGTGTTTGAATAGATGATTAAATGAATGTGTGGCTGCATACCGACTTGTCTACCTCTTCCAAGTCAAAACAAATGCATCAATTTTTCACTTCTCAGTATAAGATCTGCTGTCTCTGTTCCATCTTATAATCTACTTAACATAAAGGACGTTTTTAGGCTCAGCCAATAAGATCTGCCTCAAACGAATACTGTACAATAAGATCAATAAATTAACCTGTGGTAAATTTAATATGGAAATACAGTGAAACTGATTATGTGTTTTTATCAGAATATTAAGGTGGGAATGTGTTAATTGTTCCCTGTTAAATAGACTATAACAAAACAGCTTTGTGTAGATTTTACACAGCATAGCATTTAGGTTTAAGAATAGCTGGGGCTTTCAGGGGTGGTCCTCATTTATTAAAGCCCCCTACAGATTCAGTACGCTCTCAAACACCTTGTGGGCAGATGATATAGGACATGGCACCATACTGGCTCGGAGAGTGCATGGCGAGTGCCAGGAAAGGCTGTGGAACAATTACTTTCCTATGGAGAAGAAAAAAAAGAAAAGAAAAAAAAATGCTGTTGTGAGTTTTTTTCCTTCTCATTCACCTAATGTGATCTGCTTTAGCTTCAAGCACCGCAGCCAACTCACCCATACTCAGCACCCTACAGGTAAGCACTATATGAAACTATGAAAAGCTTCTGCAAATCAGTGTGGTTTTTGACAGCCATATTAGATTTAATCTTAGTTTTAATCTTCAGGACAAAAACTATTATTAGTTTTATTGAATTTTAGTCATTACGATATATGATAGTTTTAGTCGGATTTAGTTGACTAAATCTCAAAAAGGTTTCAGTTTAATTTGAATCAGTTTTATGTTGCAATTCATAAAAAAGTTAACCTCTACAATTTCAATTAACAACCAGATTCTTTGCCAGACTGACATCTCTTGCCTAGATACTACAATAGCTGGTTATAGAATGCTGCCATGCGGTTCATAATTGATTTTGGACAGAAAACTTTAATTAAACTTAAATTACAATAAACTTTCTCATGAATTAATGCCCTACTCTATAAAAAGTATCTCACAAAAATTATGAAAATAGCAGATCTAGTTGAACACATCCTATTGGTTCAAATATTAGACAGACAAACATGTACAGTAAAGAAATGGTTTTAGATATACAAGGTTTTCATCCCAAAGTGAATACTTCCTGATCTAATATGAATTATGCATTACACACAGGTCAATAAAATATTCATTACTCCAAAAAATGCAAAGAAGAAACAAATTATTCTTTTTACTTTGGCAATTTTGGCTTTATTTCTCCAATTTGTCCCTTCGTTACCACTTCTCAGGGTCAAAGTAGATTCTAATTCACAGGGTTTTGATATATATAGAAAAAAAGACTGTCCAGTTCATGTTTTCTAAGCCAAAACAAGGCTTTGTTTTTGGTCCACTTTATAAAGCCTCGAACTCAAGGCAGTTTCTGATATTTTGAATTTAAAAAGCTTCCTGGAGGGGAACCGAAACATCTTCAAACTTGACAACAAAGTCCACTGGAATGGTTTTTTTTTTTTTTACATTTTTGGAATCTGAATAGTTCTTAAGTCAACTAATTTGTCCAAATGGAGACATAAAATTCAATGCAGATAAGTACATACTTCTGGTAAGATTCTGACCACTGATGGGTTCTCAACAAAACCCCCACTAGAATCCATCTAGACTGTCACATTAGCTAGACAAAGTGTCTGTGACTCAGGCTGGAGTTAAATTGGGCAACTGAAAGTACTGTATTTACAGGTTGGACGAGGCAATGGTTATAGTTAACTAAACCAATGTTGGGTAAGGTTAGGGAGAGGCTTTGGTGTTTGGGAATCAAAGTGTAGACAGGATTAAACTCGACTTAAAGGACTGATGAACCTGCCAGTCCACCATCCTCCCCATAACACATTCTCTGCTACTAAAATCGGACCAATTCAATTCAATTCAGTTTATTTATATAGCGCCAAATTCACAACACATGTCATCTCAAGGCACTTTACAGTTCAACCAGATCATACAGTCAAATTGATACAAAGTTTTCTATCTAAGGAAAACCAGTTGATTGCATTGACTCATTGACTCAAATACAATCCCCCACACTAAGCATGCTTGTAGCGACAGTGGAGAGGAAAAACTCCCTTTTAACAGGAAGAAACCTCCAGCAGAACCAGGCTCAGTGTGAGCGGCCATCTGCCGAGGCCGACTGGGGTTCAAGGAGACAGAAGCAGAGATACAAAAAGCAGCTGTAAAAGGCGGCCCCGTCCAGGAAACACACAGCCAGGCAGACGAGCTCCAAGGCAGCTCCCATGCCAGAGGACGAAGAGAGCACATCCACTCAGTCACGGTCAGAGAAACAGGACCACACTGGAAAACAGGCCGATCTCCAACATCTATTAACAAGGGTGTTGATAGAAGCAGCACAGCTGATGTTTTTTTCCAGGATGACGTCACAGCCAAACAGGAACAGACGAGGCAAAGCTACTCTGAGGAAAAGCAGAGAGAGCAGAAGGTTAGAGATTGAACTAACAGATTCTGCAGAATAGGAGAACAGAGAGAGAATGAAGCAGAATGATGAAATGGGGGTCCCTATGTCCTCCAAAAGTCTAAGCCTATAGCAGCATAACTATAGAGATAGCTCAGGATAACCTGAGCCACCCTAACTATAAGCTTTATCAAAAATGAAAGTTTTAAGCCTAGCCTTAAAAGTAGACAGGGTGTCTGCCTCACGGACTAAAACTGGTAGTTGGTTCCACAGGAGAGGAGCATGATAACTAAAAGATCTGCCTCCCATTCTACTTTTAGAAATTCTAGGAACCACTAGTAAACCTGCAGATTGAGAGCGAAGTGCTCTGTTAGGAACATAAGGAACAATCAGATCTCTGATATAAGATGGAGCTTGGCCATTTAAGGCTTTATATGTGAGAAGGAGGATTTTAAATTCTATTCTTGATTTAACAGGAAGCCAATGAAGAGAAGCCAGGATAGGAGAGATATGATCTCTCTTTTTCATTTTCATTAGAACTCTGACTGCAGCATTTTGGATCAGCTGAAGGCTTTTAACTACAGTTTGTGGACTTCCTGATAGTAGAGAATTACAATAGTCCAGCCTTGAAGTAACAAATGCATGGACTAGTTTCTCAGCATCACCCCTGGACAGGATATTTCTAATTTTTGCAATGTTCCTCAGATGAAAGAAGGAAATTCTAGAAACCTCTTTGATATGGGATTTAAATGACAGGTCCTGATCAAAAATAACACCAAGATTTTTTACTTTATTATCTGAAATCAGTTGAATCCCATCCAAATGAAGTGACTGGCTAATCAGCTTCTTTTTCAGAGACTCTGGTCCAAAGACTATAACTTCTGTTTTGTCTGCATTCAGAAGCAGAAAATTAAGAGTCATCCAGGTTTTTATGTCTTCAAGACATGCCTGTAATCTATGTAATGGGTTAGCTTCATCTGGATTTATAGACAGATATAGCTGGGTATCATCAGCATAACAGTGGAAATTAATCCCATGCTGTCTAATAATTCTACCAATTGGGAGCATGTATAAAGTAAAGAGAATTGGTCCTAGCACTGATCCCTGTGGTAGGACCCTGTGGTGACCAGAGCTTCTTTTTTTTTTTTTAGTTCCTCATGATGTGTTTGTTTTTTTTAGGCCCATTGCTTTTTTCCACTTCTCTTCCCACTTCAAAAAGTATTTCTCTTATGTTTGTATGTCAGCTGTTTCCCTACAGCCATTATTTTGTACTAGTTTTGCAAACACAGGAGAATAAAAAAAGTGCTGCTTTCCCAGCAGCCTTATTTCAACTTTGAAAAGGGAACGGAGTGCCCTTTGATTACGTTTTCCCACTGAATTATTTTTACTCTCAAAACACGGCTCATTGACACAATTGCAGTCTTTGCCTTATTTTAGGCTTCTCATTTTCTGGTTCATGGTTTTTTACCAAGACCAAAGTTTAACTGCAAGGATTTCTTCCCCAGCGGTCACAGGGTTCTTACAGTACCTGTCCAAAGCTTTCTTCTTTTCTTCGTTTGATCGAGCTTGTGTGCTTGTTTTAGGTTTGGCAAAGACCTTTTTGTGTCTGCTACTTATATTTCTTGTTTTCAGTTTTTTTTTTTTTTTTACTGTATGTGCTCTTTTCTGCACATGGCTTGCTGGAGAAACTCCAATGCCTGAACTGAGATCTGAGATTGTTGTTTCTGGGGGGGATTTAAAGGAATATGCATTTGGATGTAAGGAAATTGAGATAGGCAAAGCACATTCACACAAACACATGTTTGCTGCTGGGACAGAGGTAGGGCATTTTTAACGGAATATTGGGTTCAATTTTGAACCTTATTTTGGGCTTAGAGAAGAGACCAGAAAGAGCTTTACCTGTCATGGGTCTTTGTGCTTTTGTTTCTCACTTTAGGTTTGATTTAGATTGATGTTATTAATGAATGATGATGTACAAAAATATTTAATTCTTTGAGTGGAGTTTTTTTTTTTTTTGTTTATCCATCGATCATTCTGCTCTTTGAGGCCTAATCAACACATGTTTACTTAAGTTATGTTGTCAGGGCAATGTCAAGACAGCTGGTGGTTAGATTTACTAGTTATTAGAGGTATCACGCTCATGGCTGCAGACTAGTAAATGTTCATAATTTAATGACAGAAACAAGGAGAAAATATGTCACAGAAACGTATTTCGGATTTGTCTGCTTATGAGAAACTTTATCTCCACGACCACAGAGCACACCTGAACATTTAGGCACCCTGCCTGTAGCTCAAAGTAAGAGCATGGTGCCGCCACACACTTTCATATCTATTTGTGAAGTTTAACGTAACCATAGTAATTAAGAGTTATTGTTATTGAGTTGTTATTTTGATCATTTGTTCTTCGTGTAATGGATGTGGAGAAATGTTCAATAACGTTTAAATAGCACAATAATAGAATTATTTCCTTATAGTTTGCATAAAAGACTTTTGGAGCTAATGTGTGACAAGACCCTGGTTGCATGGACTGAAGTTTGTATGGAAATAAAGTAGTGAATCTCAATTTATTTACTTTTTGTTGTTGTATTTTAAATAGGCTTATTAGTCTTTTGTCCATAAAAAACAAAAAAAACATCTTAGATTTAGTCTGAGGCTTCAGGACGAAAACTATTATTAATTTCAGTTGCATTTTAGTAATTACTATATGTGTTAGATTTGGTTGGTTTTAATCAACTAAAACTTAAAAAGGCTTCAATCTAGTTTTAGTCAGTTTTATATTGCACTTCATAAAACAGCTAATCTTTACAATTTCGATTATTAACCAGATTCTTTACCAGACTGCCAGCTCTAGTCTAGATAGTACAATAGCTGGGTATAGAATGCTGCTGTGCAGTTCATCATTGATGTTGGACAGAAAACTTAGATTTATAGAATTTTTAAAAAAGTGTCTCACAGCATTGCAGATCTAGTTCAACACATCATATTGGTTAATATAGCAGACAGACAAGCTAGCAAAATGTACAATAAAGGAATGGGGTAAGACATATTATGTTTCCATCCCAAAGCAAACATTTCTTGATCTATTATATACATTACACACATAGCAATAAAATCTTCAATACTCACGAAAAAAATATATATATATATTCTTTCTACTTTGGCAATTTTGTAGAAAACTTTATTTTTCAATTTGCCCCTTTGTTACCATATCTCAGTGGTCCAAGAAGATTTAAATTTACAGGCTTTTTAGATAAAAAAAAAAATACAGAGAGAACCTACATACTTGCCTTGTAATGCCATGGCAACCCAGACCTAAATTTAATGAATATGCTAAGTAAATTGTTAAAATAGTGAAACAAAACAGAGAAAATGTTATAATGAAAATACAAAGAAACATTTGCATCATATTTCAAAAGATAGAAACGAGAACAATGAGAGAGAAATATTAACCTTTATATGCTAAAGAGTCACTGCAAGCGTGTTCTAGCTGAAGTCCAAATAATCACTTTGTCCTAAGAACTTGTTACAGGAAATATTCCACATGATTATTCAACTGACTCCAGTTTTATGTTTGGAATATTCTATGCCAAACATAAAGCACCATATATCAAGCAAAATGTACTTTTTTAGTTAATTTATTTATATTTTTATTCTATCCCCTTTTTAAAATCATGGCCAAAGTGGTATTTTGCAGATGTCTGAATAGTTCTTGTGAATTGTGCCCTCTAAGCCACAGCCTCTCCCTTTCCTAAAAAAAAACAAAATATTACCCCCGCCCCACCCCCCCAAGAATCACCCATTTTATCTTTTAGCAGCTAATCTGCAGGGTGACAGCAACTGTCCGCTTTTAACTAATATCCCAAAATTTCCCCACATTCCTTGATGTGCCCTTGGCTGGTCCTTGGATGATGCTTGGCTGTTCCCCAAAAATTCCTATTTAAACATCAATCTTTGTACTAAAATATTCTTTTAGTCATGATTTGTGGACATTAAGATCAAAAGTTCAGACTCTGTAATTCAGTGAAAGGATGGGGTCAGGATAACAAAAATATGCATGACAAGGAGAAGGAGGGGGTCACTCCAGTGGCTGGAAGTTGGAGGGGATTCTGCTGGGAGTTGCAGTGAAGTGGGCTGCCATTCGGCTGGTGTTTGACTGGGAAGGGGAACTTTGAAAGGCTGCTATTGTTGACGTTAGAAGGCTTAAACTGCAGCAAAGAATAGGGATGGAGGCATTGTGTTTTCAAGTTGTTTTTCCGAAGGAGGGACAGATGCATTTCAACAATGTACTATATGAGGACATATACCGTATTTTCACGACTATAAGGCGCACTTAAACGTCTTTTTTTTCCCTCAAAATGTGCGGTGCGCCCTTTGGTGCGGTGCGCCTTATGTGTGTTGTAACTGCGACTTTTGAGACCACCTCATTGAGGAGATGATGAAAGAGTGGCTGAATGTAAGGAGACCAGGTGTTATTTTTCCACTCATCACCATCGCTGTTAATATGTAACTCCATGCGTGCCCATCTCACAGCTGATGTGAAAAACATGGGGAAACAAATTAACGCTGTGCTCGCTGTTCAACCGCTCGACATCGGTGTGAACCGGACCCAGCAGGTGCAGCAGAAGCAGCGAGTTTACATGCAAAGTCAATGGTTGACGCGCGTATAGGTGCAGCAAAAGGTCCCGCAGCGCGTTTTGAGCAGCAGGCGCAGCGCCTCTGGAGCGTTTAAGCATCTGACGCACCGCCAACGCGCTGCTGCTGCTCGAGATGGAAAAATTGAAGTTTTGCTGCTGGACGCGCCACATCAACCAATCAGAGAAGCTGATCTGGGAGCTGACAGCGAGACAGACACAGCGCTCTGATGACATTAACGCAAATGAAAAAGGCTGGATGGATGAGGAGATGATGAAAGGCAGGTGTATGTGAGGAGACCAGGTGGTTTTTTCCACGCATCACCATCGCTGCGTGCCCATCTCACAGCCGATGTGAAAAAAAAAGGTGAATCAAATGAACGCTGTGCTCGCCGTTATCCCGGGGGTCTGACAAAGGAATTTCAACCGCTCGACATCGGTGTGAAGCGGCCGTTCAAAGTAAGGCTGCGAGCGGCGTGGGAGCGATGGATGACAGACTGAGACCACAGTTTCAGGATAAGTGGAAGGCAGCGCCGGGCAAGTTATGCCACCGTTTGCGGATGGATTGTAGATGCTTGGACTAACGTGTCTGCTGGCTCTGTTGTTCAAGCTTTCGCAAAAGCCGGCATTATTTCTGAGGAGCCGCGCTGCACGGAAAGTGACTCTGACAGCGAAGAAGGGGAAATTGGCATTTCTGATTTAGCGCAGCTGTTTAATTCAGAAAAAGAGGATGATGACTTTGATGGGTTTGATTAATACTTTGTAATAAATACATGAATAAAGCACAAACATACTCAGTTTTGGGCCCGCTCTATTTTTCTACCTGAAAACTTAATTCAACAGCAGCCTCTGGGCCGGGTCTCCTCCTCTTCACCGCGGTGGCTGGCAGGTGTTTTTTCATCTAAATAATCTAAATCTTGCAGCTATATTTGCTGTGATCAGTGGGAATAAAGTAGTTTTAATATGTTTTTAAGTGAGAAAGGCCACCTGAAAACTTAATTGCAGTCAGTTCATCCAGATTATCTATTTCTGTCGGAGGCGCTCAGACCCCCACATACCAGCGGTGCACCGACAGAAATCCCTTCAACAGCAGCCTCACCGCGGCGGCTGGCAGGTGTTTTTCATCTAAATAATTTAAACTGCAGGCACCAGGATACCGGCAATAAAAGCGAACATATTCCGTCGGCAGGTTTCAGGATTTTAAGTTAATTTAGGAGTGATCACAGCGCTGTATCATCTGCGATGTGTCTGTCTCATGGCCAGCTCGCAGGTTTGATTAATACTTTGTAATAAATACATGAATAAAGCACAGTCATACTCAGTTTTGGGCCCGCTGTATTTTTAAATATGCAGTAGAGCTATTTAAAGGTAGTAGAGGACATGTACCTGTATATAAAAAACGCGCCCTATAGTCCGGTGCGCCTTATGTGTGTGTTAAATGCAGAAATGGGACACATAACTGAGACTGCGCCTTTTAGTACGGTGCGCCTAATGGTCGTGAAAATACGGTACACATCATGAGAACCAACTAACATCTCAAGACATGAGCAAGGAATTTAAAATTTGGGCATGAATGGGTCTTCCAAATAACCAAAAACAATTACCAGCGGAGTAACCAAGTGTTTTCAGAGCAACAAAATCATAATTTTAATGTGTCCTGCATTAAAGGTATACTATGCAACCAGGGTTGATTTTCCAGCGAGGCTCCCCCCAGAGGGCGAAAGTAAAAGTGCACTGTCGTTAATATGCTCATCTGTTCTCCTGGTTTCTCCGTCAAATCAGGCACGGTTGTTTTGGGCTTAGCAGACAGGCGAACGCAACGAATCACCATGTTTACTGCAGTATGTGACTATTTTGTTCCAATTTTCGAGTTTGAAAATTTAGCATGTTTTCATACATTATTTGTTATGTATGTGTCTAAATAACAAAGATTGTAGTTAGCCAAGTTGGAGTTTCCCATACATTTGTCCGACTGTCGTTGGGGGAAGGGGGTTCTGATTTCTGTTCTCCGACATGGGCTTTTGCTGTTTTCTCGCTGGTTCCGCCATGATAACTGCACAAATATCGCCACTGTGCTAGCAACTAGCATGCTTTTAACAGGGGGCGTGTAGCAGTTCTCGCCGTAAAGCAAGACCGACTCTCGCAAGACTTCTAAGCCTGTGGGTGCGGGCCGAGGGCTCCTGCAATTGCAAGTGCGGTATTTCCCCCACAGACCACCAGGGTGGCCGAGAATACCTTTGTTCAACCTGAAATGACTCATTTAATCATCCAAAACGTTATGGAACACATTAATTAACTGAAAAATGTTGCATAGTGTGCCTTTAAAGACGCCCTTCCATCAGCGTCACAGAAAAGCAAAGGCAGTGCTAAAGAGGGAGCCAATAAAAACTGACTCAGTTACACCAGTTTAGTCAGGTGGAATGGGCCATAATTGCAGTAAAGTATCATAAGAAACTTGCAGAAGCATAACCCAAACATTGGACAAAAACATTCAATAGGAATATTTTTCAACGGTCTAGAGATGATATCTGGATGGGCAGCTCTCTTAAGCTGCTCTTATCTGGTTATCTGAGGTGGGCAGAGAAAACTGGAATAATTAAGGTAGGACTGGAGCATGCACTAGCCACAGGGTACATGCAGACTTCCTTTTTCAGACATGAGCTCAAAAAGTATAATGGGAGCTTTGAGAAATGTCTAAATGCCAGACACAAATCATAACATCTAGATTCTAAATCTAGATTCTTTTATTTAACCAGGTAAAAACTACAGAGATTAAAACCTAGACAGTAGCTCAAATAGATGGTTAGAGAAAAAAAACTACACATCTGAATACACCAAAGCATCAAGGTTAATGGTTCAAAAATTGCAGCTACAACATTCAATCATTCTTTTTACAATATCGTATATAAAAGATTTCAATTCCCTCTGAGAAAAAAAAAGAATTCTCAATGTAAAATCCTTTTGTGAATCATTCCAAGTCGATAGAGTCGAGAATTTAAAATAATTTTTGCCTAATTCAGTTCTCATCTCAAGGCACTTTCCAGAGATACATTCAACCAGATGATACAATGAGATTGGTTCAAAATTAATATCTAAGGAAATCCAGCTGATTGACTCTTCAGCAATCCCTCACACCATGCATGCATGTAGCGAAAGTGGAGAGGAAAACTCCTTTTTAAGAGCAAGAAACCCTCCAGCAGAACTAGAATAAGGCTCAGAGCGAGCTGCTTTCTGCTAAGGCCGATTGGGGTTCAAGGAATCTGAAGCAGACATACAGAAAGAGGATGATGTCAAGAGGTCATATTTATTAATGTTTCAACTGATATATAGACATAGATATGTATATTTTGGTAGAAGTCCAAGAATAGATTTTTTTTTGTTTGTTTTTTGTTTTTTTATAAAATGCTGATGGGACTTATGTTATTTATCAGAATAACTTTGGCACTTTCATATGTTGTTCTGTTCCAAAATCCAACTGGTTGTATATGTTAGGACATGATTCAAGCTCAAAGCACGGCCAAACAGTGAACTCTGCACATATATGGAAGAAATTCACCTAAAATTTAATTCAAAATGTATAAATTTATAAAAACACTCAACTCCAAGCCAAATATTTATCTGTTAATCTTGACTAAAGTGACTTAACTTGACTAAACTAACCTATGGTGTACATATATAAAAGAAGCAATGTAAATGGTTGAAAACCATTATCCATAGAATGATGCAATGATATCACAGTTCGCATCAGTTTTGTTTTAGAGAACCAACATTTATATTGAAGAGTTTGGACTGATATATTAGAACATTTTCAAACCAATTCACAATGCCAATCTAGAAGTTGAATAAAACCTTATTTGGTAAAATTATATTTTATCAAATTATTTTTCATAAATCAGAAAACTATTTATATAATTGATGCTCAACCTTCTGAAATTGTTTCCAAATGAATATTCAAGGTTAAGGACAACTTAGCTTCTTAAGTTAAAGATCAAATTCCTTGTTAAAGGATTACGAAATCACCTGTGATCTGAACTTCATCTTCAATCTCAACTTCAATTCTCTTTAACTACCCAATAATTACCTCCAGTTTTACTCTCTACCATTGCTTATTACAGTGGGAGAATGTCAAACCACATCTGGCATAACAAGAGAAATTCTTCTTAAGATGAGAAAAAATAGAAGCTTAAAGGTTAATTCTGGTAGGTGTTGGTCATAGGTGTCCACAAAGAAATTAACTTCTTTCTTACTTACTTATTTCTTTTCAGTTTTCTTCTCTTGATGCTATTTCAGCAGAGATGTATGTGTCAATTTAACGTATTTGTGACATTAAAAAAAGGTGCTAGTTTGAAGGTCAAAGTATGAACACACTAGAGAAGCTTTCCATCTAAATATAAACGTCATCAGCGAGTAGATCTTTCTAATTAAACACAGCTGAAGCTTTGGGGCTTTTATCTGTTTAAACAAAAATCCTGTCTCTGATTGGACTGGGAATCCACATGCATGTAGAGTCATGGTCAAAGGTTTGTAAAAGGCACTGAAGTCACCTACTTTACAGCTTTAGCTTTTTGTGGTGAAGATTTTTAAAGGAAAAATCTGGTCAGCAATGAATGATCATTATTCATACCTAAACCTAATACAATGGTGATTTAGTGATTTAATTAATTTAGCGTCAATCAGTGAAAAAATAAACATTATAATCTTCTTTGCGATCACTGAGTCCAGGAGTGGCCAGTTTTTTCCAAATATAGTAACACCTCACTGCTGACGTCTTCCAGCAGTGACGTCACAATGCGGTAAGCCTAGTGCCATTCTCCCTGCTTTACAAGCAAAATCAATGGGAACTACTAGACACATCTGCTATCAACAACAATTATTGAAGATTTCCAGAGGACTTCACCATTGAAATTCACCAGAGCTATAGTTAAACTGACAATGCCCACGTGCATGGCAGTTGGACATTGTAATACATCGGGTAAAAGTGAAAAAAATTTTATTATATTTCACCTTTCCGATTCCTGATCCTCCACATACAGGTTCATGGAAGATCATCAAAAGAAAGTTTTTGTTGTCAGTGAAATCAATTGTTTCTGAATTCTATCTTTTATACTTTTCCATGGTTGTCAATCCAGCGATGTTTTCAGAAATGGGAATTAATATTCTTATATTGATCTTAGAGCATGTTGTAACACCAAACTATGTCTGCCGGAAGCCCAGAAAATCAGGATACCTGCTGCTCTGTGTCATTTAAATTTTAGGGCGCATACACACAGCCTATCTTTAACAATGAGGTTGAAGTTTAAATGATAACAGTTAAGTTTAGATGTGGAACTGGACTTACATTTTAAATTTCAAAATGCATCTTGACATTTATTTTTATGTGCTTATAAATGTTTGACATCTTAAGTTTTACTGGTCCTAATTTTGTTTCGAATGGCCTTTCGTGTGAAACAACCTAAATAGATAAACATTCATGTCCTTAACAAAGTAATATATGTGGAGGCTTTTCAACATTATTTGATAACAATCATATCCTTCATATTTTACTGAATTCAGTTCAGTTTATTTACATAACGCAGATTGACATCACATGTCTTTACAAACACAATTCAAACAAATCATCCGATTAGATTGGTTAAAATCATGCTGATTGCAGCAAGCCATTGACTTTGCAGGACTTGCATGTAGCAACAGTAGGCATTTGCTTGCATTGTATTGTTGATTTAAAGCAATTCCTCACACCCAGCATGCATGGGGAAAGACTCCATTAAAAGGTGGAAACCTGTTAACAGGGAGTGTAGTATAAGCTGGAGCTGCTCACACCCTTTGTACAGCTTTAATAACAGGTAAATGGATTTACTGATCATTTCCTCATCAGAGTGGCTGTTTCTGAGTATAATTCATTAGACAGAAGGTTAGCAATGTATCAGCTGTGATGGGTAGTAGTAAAGATTTAAGCAGGTTTGAACAGAGCTAAAGTGTTAGAAACAACAGGTCTTATAGGATGTTCTGAGCTTGCAGTGGTCAGAATCTTTCAAAAGTGGTCCAAAGAAAGAGGTTCAATAATTATTGCCCATGTCTCAAAACTCACATTTCAAATTCTTTGTGTCCTTTTCTATTTGTTCCTGTTTATTGGTTCAATTGCATAATATATATTCAATTCAATTTCCATTCAGTTTATTTCTATAGTGCCAATTCACAACACATGTCATCTCAAGCTACTTTACATTTCACCAGATCATACAGTCAGATTCATTCAAAGTTTTCTATCTAAGGAAAACCAGTTGATTGCATCAATTCATTAACACCAAGGCAGTCTCTCATCCCAAGCATGATTGTAGCGACAGCGGAGAGGAAAACTCCCTTTTAACAGGAAGAAGCCTCCCATAGAAGCAGGCTCAGTGTGAGCGGCCATCTGCTGAGGCCGACTGGGGTTCAAGGAGACAGAAGCAGAGATACAGAAAGGAGCAGAGATTAAAAGCAACTTGTCAACCAGCTCCACATGTGGCCCAGTCCAAGAAACACACAGCCAGGCAGATGAGCTCCGAGCCAGCTCCCATGTCAGAGGATGAAGAGAGCACATCCAGTTAGTCACGGTCAGAGAAACATGAGTACACTGAAAAACAGGCCGAGCTCAAACATCTATAAATGAAGGTCTTGATGGCAGCAGAACAGCTGATATCTCAAGGATGGAGGCACAGCCAAACAAGAATCGACAAGGCAAAGCTACTATGAGAAAAAGCAGAGTGAGCAGAACATTAGAGATTGAACTAATAGATTCTGAAGAGTGGGAGCATAGAGATAGAATGAAGCAAAATGATGAAAAAGGGGTCCCTATGTCCTCTAGCAGTCTAAGCCTATAGCAGCATAACTACAGGACCTGAGCCTCTCTAACTATAAGCTTTATCAAAAAGAAAAGTTTTAAGCCTACCCTTAAAAGTAGACAGGGTGTCTGCCTCACGGACTAAAACTGACATTTGCTGAGTGGTTTGGTTCATCTACAAAACAAGACCAGCTTAAACTGTAAATATTAGGTCTGCAGAAAGGATTATTGGGCCAAACCTTTCCTCCATCCACGACCTTGATGGGTCCAAGGCCAGAAAAAAGTCAGCCGACATCTCTGTCAAATCCTGTAAAGTTTTACATTCAGAATGCTAACTGTGACAACAACTTAATCATTAGACTGTTTTTTTTTCCCAGTCTGTCTCTCTAATGAACACTTCAAACACCTCACAGCCAGGGTGATCAGCTGCTCTGCTGGAAACAGGTAAGCCTTTGAACTATCGCAACATACTTTCACTCTTCTTCTAGAAAAGAGTTAATATATACTTTGCGTTATTGTTAGGTCTGCTGATTATGGCATGAGCAATGGAAAACCAAAGCCTACTTCTAAGTTTCTGTACAGGAAGCTTGAGCATTTAAAGGAGAGGTGCGGTCAGCAAGGAATAGTCAGGAATAGGCTCATTATTTATACCTAAATCTGATATGTTTGCAGTGATTTAATGAATTTAGCATTAATAAGTAAAAAAAAATAAAAACAATAATTTCAGACTGAGTCTGGGAGCGCCATTTTTGCCCAAATATAGTAACACCTCACTGCTGACATCTTCCGGCAGTGACGTCACGGTGCGGTCAGCCTAGCGCCATTCTCCCCGCTTTACAAGCAAAATCAATGGGAACTACTAGACACATCTGCAATCAACAACAGTTATTGAAGATTTCCAGAGGACTTCACCATTGAAATTCACCAGAGCTATAGTTAAACTGGCAATGCCCACCTACATGGCAGGATTTAGTAATACATTGCGTAAAAGTGGAAACAAAATTTTTTTCTTTCACCTTTCTGATTCCTGATCCTCCATGGACGGATTCATCGTTAGATTGCCAACTTGAAGAGGGAGGATTTGCCATCAAACTTCTGGACAGAGAAAAAAAACACATAATGTGTAGCCAACATTTGGAAGAAGAATGTTTTCATGATGACTTGGATAATAGCGCGTTGTGACAAACACCAGACACAGCACTGGGACTTGATCAACAGCCGATACCGCACCGTGATGTCACAAACCAGTAGGTGGCAGTAGTGTTCTTTGACAAACATGGATGCCTCCAGTAAAGCACATTGAAATGAAAATTACTCTTAATTAAACAAACTTATCATTTATTGAATTTGATATTTAAAGTACTTTCAGAAGTTTGAATTGTGAATATGACTGGACTTTTCCTTTAAATGGATCCTGGCTGATTAGATATAAGGAGTAAGCACTTTGTAGAGGTTTTCCAAGCAGAAACCTTAATCTATGAAGTGAATGAATTTCCCCTTACAACAGCAAAGTGTTTTTGTAACATTGACATGTTGGACATGTTTAGTGTCTTTGGCTTCAAATAACCAGACTTCAAGCTGCAAACAGATCCTATTTTTTCTGTCAGAATAGAGTCAGGACTGAGAGACAAAGACCAGATTTATTACTGTATGAGGTTGGTGATCCAGCATTTATGTTTTGTTTTTGTCTCTTCATGCTTTATTGGAGGTTATGTCACAAGTTATTGTATTTTCTGTTGTTACTTTCTGTTTACTCAGTAGTTATTGTTCTTTTGGTTAATTCATGTTCATATGATGTCATTAGTCTAATCTCCTCATTCTGTTCACCTTGCTCATAACTCAGCTGCCATTCATTCTTTTGATTATACTCATCTGGTTTCCATGACACAATAACAGCTCAGTAGTATTAAAGCTCCTTGTTTTACTTAGCATATAAGCGAGGCAGACTTACCACCTGGGGCTCTCTACCAGCAAGGTGCAGCCAGTGAGGGACCCCAGTGGTTGCCCGACCTTAAAGCGGAACACCGTTTTTTTTAAATTGGGCCCTTGATTTTACGTTATTACATCATGTTCTACTCACCCATATTAGTTTTGTGTCATTTGGAGCTGTTCTGAAGATATTCAGTTTCGTAATCCAAGTAACGTCTTCCTATGGGCAACGACTTGAAGGGTTAATACACCTGAATGAACCTTTCATTTGTTTCATCGCTTGATTTTTCTGATTATGTTTATGATGTACGGTGGACCGTAATGATGTAACGTTATATAAACTACATTTATTAAACAAGGCTATAGTTTGGTCTATAGTAATTCACACTATATGTGCATATCTTGATTACTAAAATGTGTTGGTAATGATAATAGGACAGGAGATGAGGATCCAGGATAATTCAATGATAAAGCACTGTGTTATGTTCTGAAACCCCCAAAAATAGTGTCTAATAGCAAAGACTAATGTCTTACAAGCTTAACAGAAAATCACAAACTGTTTAAAATGCATTATTCACTCATGTTTTAAGCAAAAATGAAAATAGTTTATTAGTGGAATGAAGAGCTGGAAAGTCGGCAGGAAAACAAAGCAATAACATGAAAGAAGGAATGTATTTAGAGGCTTTGCAGCATCAGCTGCAGGACCAGCAGCTTCTGTAACAGCTTTTTCCCCACTGCCATCACAATGCGGGGGGAAAAAACTCAAAATCAAGTCACAAATTGAGACTCTGCATCACACTGATAACATCATACCAAAGAGGACTTAGGACGTTTTCTACTGCATTTTTGCACCATATATATCTATTTATTTTTGTACTGCTCTGAACCCCCACATCAATGCCTTTTGCATCACGTTTTTCTCCCACACTGTTAACATTCGATCACTGCTGCACTTTCTGAAATGGAAATGTTCAGTTTCACAGCTAAGCAGCTACTCTTTCACCATCTGAAATCTGAAAGTTGTTTAAGTCTATTTATAGAATCAGTGCTTATCGAATGTTTGGGAAGCTCTCATCATAAATAATATAAATCAATTCAGGAATTTAGTGTTTGAATAAGATTCTGGGTTATTTGAGTTTAAAAACATCTTCTGGCAGATAGATTTAGCAGAAATTCAGACTGACGTTCAGTATGTCCATCGGCCTTCTCCTCTTTTTCATCCATCCTGGACGCTGTGTGTCTCCATTTTTCATTTCAACCCCTAAAAAATGTATTTTTTTTTTCATTTCCAATAATTTACGGTGTGTAGATTATCCTAAAGCCAAATATAGCGCTATGAATACTATTTCTATATCAAAACATTACAGTTATGGCCTATATAACTAACTAACTAAGACATCACCTTAGCTCCCCTTGCAACCCAGATGGAGCTGGAAGCAAAGCCTCTTATAAAGTGCAACTCTGTTTCTTCCTGAGGCGCATCAACCATTCAGAATAGTGAAGGCTGGGGCCCATCGCTGTAGATTGACAGCTCCCTCCACACTAATATGCAAATTTGATCTTGAAGGCTGTAGGCTCATATCTCTGAGAGGCCAGAGCAGGGACTACAGTAACACATTGCCCTATAGTGTCTGGTTTGAAGTGAAAACTGGCAGCCTTCCAGAATCATTCACACTTAGGGCCTACTGGGACATGAGGGCAAAAAGGTTTGCCTGGGGCCTAAAAATAGCTAAATCTGCCTCTGACGTCTGCTGTAGTCCTCTGCTACTGTAGCCCATCTCCCTCTAGCTTGCTTTAACAAATATTACTCATGACACTAATTTAAAGAGACAGTGTGTAATATGTAGTGCCAACTAGTGGTGCACTGAATGGATTAAAAATGAACTAATGGTGCCTCCCCTTTAAAGGGCACATTATGCTTGACGCTCAGTCAAGCCTGGAAAATGAGCCGCCCGACTCAGCGTCTTTAGCATTTATACAGCTTTGCCCCTGTTCTGGCCAGCTCTGGGGGTGGGGGTGTGTGGGAGGGAAGGGGAAATGTTCAACATATATAGCAAGCTGAAAACACCACACTTCATGAGGAAATAGAAAACACAGCTATTTATAACTTTATCAAAACCTCTACATGCCATTCAAGAGAGACAGCAGTTTCTTCCTGGAGTCTTTCCACAATGTGTTGATATTATTTATGAACTAAATCACAGGATTACCCTAGATCAGCGGTCTTCAACATCCTAAGGCACTTAACAATTCAACCAGATCACTTTTAATCAGTTTGACTGGATGACCTGGTGAACTGTAAAGTGCCTTGAGATGACATGGGTTGTGAATTGGCGCTTTATAAATAAATTTAATTGAATTGAAAAGGGCAGATTTGGTGCACACTGTCCATATAAAGCATCAAGTGAGTCCAGTCTGAACATGATGACTTGATGAGGTGACTGGAGTCTGGTGTGCTATTGCTTGGTTGGAAAGAAAACCTGCAGCCACATGGCCCTTTCTGCAACCTCTTTGACACCTGTGCTATGGCGTGTTCCATATATCGGGGTTGTAATGAGGGATTATTTGAGCTTGTGGTGTTTTTCTGTCAGGTTCAACCAGTCTGACCTCATTGACAAGGCCTTCCCTTTACTGGATATTCTCGCTTTTTTTGACCCGTTTTTTTAATTTAAGAATGTAAATGCAAAAAATCTCTGTAAATCAGTGGTTCCTGGAAAAACTGCAAGCAATGTTTCTATCCTGTTCAAACTTACTGAACTTCTCTTCCTTTCCTGTTCTTGGAGTCAACTTTAAATATTTACATGTTCTCATCCAAATTGTTTACATGTTTTTTCAGATATTTAAACATTCATCTGTATTTTTATGAAGAAGTAATTCATGGGGCAAAAACACTGGTGTGTACAGAAGAGGAATCAGAGCCAGCTGTGGTCAGACTAAATAAAAGACACAAATATGTTCTTTTGATTTTATTAAGATGAACTATAATAGGAATATATTAAAATACATTTATATTAAATTGATTTAATAAAAAAAAACAAGTCCTGGTTGGTTTAAAATGGTTATAAACTGTTGAAAGTACTATAAAGGGTAACCAGAGTTCATTACAATATTAGTTCATTAAATAAAATAAATTTTGGGTAACTTTGTCAATTAATGGATGCATGTGGGATAAAACTACAGAAATGCATAGATTGTAATATAAGTGGTCATATTAAGAGATGTTGTACTACTATTTGACTTCTGCAGCACAATGGCATTGTGCTACTCTAACTTAAGCAACAGAAATTGGGCAGCGCTTGATGAAGCAGCCTAGACAGAACGCACCAAGTAGAATTCTGATAACTTCCTGTATTTTTTCTCTTTTGCAGTTTTTATGCTATATATGTTGCAATAATAAATATGTTGCACTGGAGATGAGTTGGATCACCATTTTTAAAAGTTCACAATTAAAACTTTCCTTTTGGGTAAAGCTTGTTCTGTTCAGCTGTGACACTATGCTGGAGGGCATCAAAATCTGGCATTATAGATCATATAGTTGGGTCTGTTTTTCAGTGCTTGGTCCTGGTTCTCTCCTGGACATAGCTCTGGGCTCAGCTTTTACTATGAATAACTGTATGTGCCCTCTTTCATATTTTTTGACATGTAAACTGGTTCACAGCTTATCTGCTTAAATATTTGTGGATAGACAATCTCATTGGCTCTACCTTTCTTATATACATCATCCAAAATATTCAATTATCTAGAGCAATTTTCTATATTTATGCTGTTATATGCTTAGGCTGCTGGAGGACATAGGTACAACTTTTCATCATTCTATCTCTTTTTTACCATTCTGTAGTATTAGTACTACTCATAACTTCTCTCTGCTTTTTTCTGTCATAGTATCTTGATCTGGTCTGTTCCTGTTTGGCTCTGACTCCATCTGTAAAATCAACTGTACTGCTGCCATTAAGATATTTGGTTAGAGATGTTGAAGCTTGTCTGTGAAGATTCTCAGCCAACCAGGTCATGGTCAAGCTTGAATCATATATTAATCTCAGTGCTTCCCACTTCACATTAGAACTCAGGAAGCATCTTGGATGGGAGGCAAAACATCTTTTAGTTGCTTAAAAGGAACTTTTCAGGCATGTTGAAGCTTGCCATGTTTTTTGGTGTTATGCCGTTTCTTTTGCTGTCACTAACTGGATGTGCTCTTTTTCATCCTCTGACATGGGAGCAGGCTGGGAGCTCGTCTGCCTGGCTGTATCTTTCCTGGACGAGGCCATCAGTGGAGCTAGTTAACAGTTACCTTTGGTTTATCTGCTTAATTTTTTTTTTCCTTGTGTTGGTTTCTAAAAAAGGTAACATGATGACAAGTTTTTTCATTTCATTTTTAGATTGTTTATATAAACACCTCTTCTGAAAAGTATCTTTCATTTCAATGTCAAGAAGGCAAACACAAAGGTTCCAGTATCTGCTGGAGTTTCAGTTAAGTAACATGTTGTTAACAGGAGTGATTTGCTGCTGCCATCTGGTGGAGAATAAAGGATCGTGCTGCTATAAGAGGCAATTAATTCAACTCGAATGTGCTTTCCTTGCTTTTATTTAGGAGGATATTGGCTTTCATAAGCCCACAGTTCATACAAAAACATATTAGTACATTTCTACTCCTAATGCATTGCCAGCATTCACCCTCTGATATATCTGTGGTAGCCAAGATAGCGTTATGACACACAGAGAACGAGTTCATGCATGTATCTGGACAGGTTATTGTGCGAATATGACCAAAGGGGTCATTGCATGTTTGTGCAGCTATTGCACTAATATATAAAACTAAACTTGCATATTGAACATCTAAACTACAGTTTGCAACCTGAGAACAAATTCCTTCATAAAAACATACCACTGATGTGCTGAAGAACACTAAAAAGATCTTTTCAGGATGAAAGGACAGGAAAAGATTTTGCTTTTGATAATCTTGAGTAAAAAGTGCAAAAAGGTATTTATAAAAGAGGAAAAAATAATGATAACAAAAGCATAGATCTGATGAGTTTTAGCTCTGATAAAAATGTGGTTAAAAGTTTAAAGAACTGCAAAAAAGACATCCTTATTTAATAAAATACATGTTTAGCTGCGACCATGCAATTGCATTCTCTATTATTTCTGTAATACTGGGAGAGTACACACCAATAAAGCTGAGATGACCTATTTTAACCCAGTGTGAGCAAGCTTAGTGGGAAAACCCACAAAAAAAAACTCACGTCGTGCAGATTTACAGTTTTCGACTAAACAGCAGAGAAGCATCAAAGTTATTCAACAATGAAACTGATTTGACTCTCAGAGCTCTCTGAATAAGATGGATGTTTAACATAAGAATGAGAGGATGACTGATGATCATCATGAAACCCAAGAATGGAAGGAAAAAAACTAAGTTTAGCAGCTCTATTCCAGAATAGCATAAAATATAAGTTTCAGCTGTGCTCCTTTTATTTATACAATGGTTTTATTGTCTTTACTATCCAATACAAAACTCATGTAAAAAATTACACTTTTTGTTCTTTTTTTCTCCAGCATTTTTTAAAGATATGTTCAGGTAAAACTTTGCCAGTAGTTACCATCCTTCTGGCAGCAGGCAACTTTTTAAAATCAAGATTAGTTGGTCCCAGATGATGCCAAAACCAAAATGGGTTTCTATCACCTTAAAACAACTCCAGCAGCTTTATTGATCCGAGCTCCGATTTCCTACATAACATGCAGTGAGTTTTCCTCCATTATTGTTATAAACACGCTTTTAAAATGGAAATTTAAAAAAAGAAAGAAATTAAATTTTGATAAAAAATTTTAATTAAAAAACTTTTTTATGGGCAGTCGTGGGTGAGCGGTTAGGGTGTCAGACTTGGATCTCAAAGGTTACCGGTTCGACTCCTGACCCGCCAGGTTGGTGGGGGGAGTAATTAACCAGCGCTCTCCCCCATCCTCCTCCATGACTGAGGTACCCTGAGCATGGTACCGTCCCGCCACACTGCTCCCTTGGGGCGCCATTGAGGGCTGCCCCCTTGCACGGGTGAGGCATAAATGCAATTTCATGGTGTGCAGTGTTCACTTGTGTGTGCTGTGTCACAATGACAATGGGAGTTGGAGGAGTTTCCCAAAGGGCTTTCAAAAAACTTTTTTATATCCAGGTTTCCAAAAAGTTTAAGTTAAAAAACAAACCACTGGACTTTGTTTTCCAAGTTTGAAGACATTTTGCTTCCCATCCAGAACGCTTTCTCTATTCAAAATGTCTGGATTAGCGTTGAGTTCCAGGCTTTTATAGAGTAGCTAACATTCCTATTGAAACTGGAAAACCAGCTCCACAACCTAATAATGGGAGTCTTTGAAGTTGTTATTGGCCTGAAATATTTGATACTGGTCTATTTCTCTGAAAAGGCAGTCATTGAGGGTCATCGGGAGTTGATGGTATACTCCCATCACTATGCAGGAGAACAAAAAATCTCGCCAGGTCAGCCAGGCCAAAAACAACCCTCAATGACTGCCTTTTCAGAGGAATAGACCAGTATTGGGTATTGCAGGCCAATAATGACCTAAACGACTCCCATTGTTAAGGGGTGGAGCTGAATTTCCAGTTTCAATGTGCATGTTGTCTAAATGCTGGTTTATGCTCTGAAAGCAGGTCGTCTGCACATGTGTCACAGTTAACGTAGATATGCCCCCGCCCCTTCCGCAGACACTGCTGCACCTCTCCGAAATTTTAGGTGACTGCAGACAGGAGGCCTCTGATTGGTCAAATCGACATCCACTCTACACTATGCGTATTTCCTGTTTGGTGCCTTACCGGCTTGTTTAGTTTTTATGACCACTGTTGAGGTTGGAGCATTAGAAGAGCGAGGTGTGTGAGAACACTGGGACCCTTTTTCCACCTGGATACCCGCTCTGTTTCGCCCCTCTGCTGTCTGACAAAATTTCTCCTTGCGTTTTTTAGCTTCCTCACCGCCTCGGCCGTATCTAGACCCACAGCTAGTTCCTGATTTCCCCTCTTGCGTTGTGGAATAAAATAGGCCAGACCACGCTTCAAAATTGGTCATAAATCAAAAATATCTGCGACAAACTCACTGCGACACAGTGCTGCTGGAGGATAACCAGCCCTTAAGCCATTGCAAGGCTTTTGTTGGGCTAGTCTATAAAGCCTGGAACTCAACGCTAATCCAGACATTTTGAATTGAGAAAGCGTTCTGGATGGGAAGCGAAACGCCTTCAAACTTGGAAAACAAAGTCCAGTGGATTTTGTTTCCTTTTTGGACCATGACCTGGCTGACTGAGAAGCTCCACCAGCATATCCAGATTGATTAGCTTTTTCTTTTATTTCCACAAAACATCTTCTTAGCTTCCAACAGTAATTGAATAAAATTTAATTCATTGATGATAGCCACATAGAAATACTGTTGTGAAAAATTAAAATTTTAACATGTTAGTTATGTTATATAAGACTCAATGAAATCCCTGACAGGGCTTAATCTTCATTAAATCCTAAAGAGGTTTATAATGTGCTTTCTATGCCCATGATATGTTACTGTATCCACAATAATCTCTATTGCATGGATCACAATCTAACCCGTATTCCTGTGACTTTCATTGAACAAACAGCAATAAGGAAAACTGTTTTATCTCCTGGATCTCATCATGTTACACGATGCAGGCTATCCTTTCAGAAACCTTCACCAGAGTCAGTCACTGCAGTGTCGCAAATTTTGTTCCTCTGTGGCCCCTGGCTTTGGTGCCATGGCTGCTGACAGGGACGGAGGAGGAAACATGCGGGTCGAAGGTGGACCTGGGTGTATGTGAAGCGGCTCGTTTGTGTTTATGAGAGCGAGGTTTGCTGGGAAGCGGAGGAGAAGTACTTCCATATGTCCTGGAGTTATGGTGGGTCCTCTGGGAAAGCTCCAGTGAGGGGTCAGTTTTCTGTGCAAGGCTGTCGTCTGGAAAGGGCAGCGCTGTCTGAGGTTTTAGCTGAGGACACGAGGTGGTCAGCAGGGGAGAGAGCGCCGCTGACTCCAGCAGACCTTTAGTTCCCTGTGTGCACTGTGGAAGGGAATGGAAACAAAAGTCAAGAATGAAGGAATAAGTCAGTCAAAAACAGATTAGTTTGACTGTAATAGTAGCGCTCTAATAGGAATAATGATGAAATTATCCCATTAATGCTATAAAATGTATATTATTCCGACTTCACTAAGTCGACTGCAGTGAAACTTTGGCAGCAACACAAAACTTATGGTTTTCTGGTGACATGTCACAATGTTGAGGTCATCTTACAGAATGATGGGATGATCCTTTTCAATTCAATTTAATTCAGTTTATTTATATAGCACCAATACACAACACATGTCATCTCAAGGCACTTAGTGCACCAGATCATCCAGTCAAATTGATGCAGTTTTCTATCTAAGGAAAACCAGTTGATTGCATTGATTAATTGACTCCAAGGCAATCCCTCACACTAAGCATGCTTGTAGCGACAGTGGAGAGGAAAAACTCCCTTTTAACAGGAAGAAACCTCCATCAGAACCAGGTTTAGTGTGGAGTTCAATGAGACAGAAGAAGAGATACAAAGGGCAACTGTAAAAGGCGGCCCCGTCCAGGAAACACACAGCCAGGCAGACGAGGTCCGAGCCAACTGCCATGTCAGAGGATGAAAAGAGCACATCCAGCCAGTCACAGTCAGAGAGACAGGACTACACTGGAAAAACAGGCTGATCTCCAGCTAAACATGAAAAAACGAGGGGAAGCTACTATGAGAAAAAGCAGAGAGAGCAGAACGTTAGAGATTGAACTAACAGATTCTATAGAGTGGGAGAATAGAAGTAGAATGAAGCAGAATGATGAAATGGGGGTCCCTATGTCCTCTAGCAGTCTAAGCCTATAGCAGCATAACTATAGAGATAGCTCAGGATACCCTTAGCCACTCTAACTATAAGCTTTTCCAAAAATGAAATTTTTAATCCTACCCTTCAAAGTAGACCGGGTGTCTGCCTCACGGACTAAAACTGGTAGTTGGTTCCACAGGAGAGGAGCCTGATAACATAAAAATCTTTTGTTATCAGCACAGAAGAAGCTGTTTTGACAGTTTCACTGAAAGCTACAGGGGGAGCAGCTAATAGCTGTTCTACCAACAGATTCCTTCGTTCAGCTTTCTATCTCCTCCAGAGTGACCGCAGGTCTAATACTACTTTCACACCTAATGAAAAAAGTTTTTCATTTTTTATGCTTGTCCACTTAAAGGTCAGACGGGCCTTAAGGGCATCTTTGATGCTCCTGCACCTTGTCCAGTAAAGTGTGTCCAGACGTGTCTGCTGCTCCTGTGTTCAATGGCAGAGAGCGGCTTTGCTATATTTGCTGTGATAAGCTGGCAAAAAGTAGTTTTAATGTTTTTTCAAGTGAAAAATTCCACCTTAAAACCTTGTCTGCTCAGTCACTTCATCAAGATTATGACCCTGCCTTAAAATATTATTTTGCTGCTCAGACCCCACATACCCCTGAGAGGCTCAGGGTGCCTCAGGCCAGGTCACCTCCTGGGGGGTGGGGTTTCCAGTACGTTTTTCGTGGTAGAAACTGCAGGCACCAGAATAATAAAAGTGGACATATTTTGCCAGCAGGTTTGGACATTAGTTCATTTAGGCGTTAATAAACTGTTTCAGAGGAGTGATCATAGCGATCTGGATCAGCAGTGGTGTGTCTGTCTCTCTGCCAGCTCCCAGATCAGCTTCTCTGATTGGTTGTTTCTGCGCATCGGGCAGCAGAAGTTCAATTTTTCCAGCTACAACTAGTAGAACTCTAGAAAGGAGCTTGTAGAAAAATACATTAACTAATGTATTTATATTTTAAATATAAGAAAAACAAATGCTTTGTCTTATTTATTTATTATTTATAACTTATTTAATATTACTTATTTTAAGTATAAAAATGCTTTTTCAATTGGCAGATTATCTTATTTACCTACTAAAATTAAGGTTTAATACACCTATATTAAGGCATTTCTACTTTCTAATTTTTATACAGTCAGATAGATAGATAGATAGATAGATAGATAGATAGATAGATAGATAGATAGATAGATAGATAGATAGATAGATAGATAGATAGATAGATAGATAGATAGATAGATAGATAGATAGATAGATAGATAGATAGATAGATGGATAGATGGATAGATATTTTTTACAGGTACTTTTTGTATCTCTGCTTCTGTCTCCTTGAACCCCAGTCGGCCTCGGCAGATGGCCGCTCACACTGAGCCTGGTTCGGCTCTTACTGTTTAAAGGGAAATTTTCCTCTCCACTGTCGCTACAAGCATGCTTAGTGTGAGGGATTGCCTTTGAGTCAATGAGTCGATACAATCAACTGGTTTTCCTTAGAGAGAAAACTTTGAATCAATTTGAATAGATGATCTGGTGAACTGTAAAGTGCCTTGAGATGACATGTGATGTGAATTCACGCTATAGAAATAAACTGAATTGAATTGAAAGTTGAGAAATGTCCACCAGTATTCTGTCTCCCAGAAAAATAGTATCAATTTGGTCTGTAAGTGGACAACGGATGTCAGTTATGTCATTGTGACACTTTTTACTCTTGTATAATTTTTTTGAGGTCCTACTTTTTCATATCGTTTAGCCTATTTCAGGTTAGTTAAAGTCACAATCAGGCTTGGGTGAGGAACTCAGAAGAAAAAAAAAATATGGTTAATCACAGCAGATATCTGACTTCCCAGATGGTTTAGATGCTTTTACATATTAAATCATCAGCTTATCTTTGGTTGATATTGATTGAATAACAGATGAAATTGGTGAAGAAGCAAGTCGTTTTGTATGTCATTGCTGTGCAAAATAAAGTGCTGAAACTCAATGCTCTTATTCATGCATCACGGCGGTGCTGGTGCACAAGCATGCAGGACAGGCAGGGAGACGACAGCAGATCAACATACTGCCCCTCCCTCTGGTCTAAACATGCTTACCATGCTCAGGCCTCATCATTCCTGCACTAAAAGCAGCTTTTTAGCCAGCGCAGACCATTGCAAAGTCCTGACATTTCTCCTCCTGATGATAGTGATGGGACACAGGCATAGGGACACACCATATAGAGCAGAGTGAGTCTGGGCTCAGCTGAATACACGCATAATGAGACCGAACTGAAGCTCTGGGATTTTATCCTTCCACGTGTGAAAGGTGCAGATGTTATTCAGGATGGAAACGATGAGGATGGATGAACTAAACAATGAGAAATTAATTTACAGAAAGGATGCAATGAACAAAATGTTTATAACAGATTTGTTTGTACAGTTTCAAACTGTTGGGTTAATTAATTGAACATAAGTTATTCTACTTTAATCATATTATACTTACACATTTTGTTATCTCTATCTTACTCATATTACAAAGAGTGTTAAAACATTTAGTTTTGTTTGCTGTGTCATTAATGTTTTTTAAGTCTGTGCAGGAGGGATGTTGACTGCGACTGCTGTTAACAGATGTCGTTAAGGGTGTGGAGGAGAATGGAGAACTGTGCAACTAGATAAGGAGAGGGGTTCTCCTTATCCTCTGATGTTGTATGATGTTGTATGATGTTGTACGAAAATTCTGGTTTCAACTGGGTTCTGTTCCCTCCCCCTTTAGCGGTTGAAACCACATTGTAATCAGGGCGTTTCTTCAATAAAGGGCTTGGAGAGCAGATACTGCTTCAGAGTGGGTTTGAAGTTGTAACTGAATGCAGTTTCTGATCCCCTCTCCTTGCAAGTAAAATATACTAAATTCTCTGTGTCATTCTTTGTGCAGGTTGCTGAATAAGGTGTTTGGTGTTTAAACCTAACATTAATTGGTCCTTCGAGCCGGATTGCAAGATACCCGACGACCCCCAGCAGGTGAGTGAGATCCAGATAAGCCTGCGGCCGCAGCAAAGAGACCCTTTACGGGACTGGTCTCTCCCTTACAAGCTGGGGTCCGACGGTTGAAGCATTTCGAGGACGCAGAGAATTGTGAGTAGTTTTTCTTTTAATAAGGAGTGAGTGAATTATTGGAAGAAAAATATATAAAATATAAAAAATTTATAAAAATATAATAATATAAAAAAAAAGAAAAAAAAGATCGAAGTGAAGGGCGTGGGGTCACGAGATTCCCCTTTTGAAGTCCTCTCAGTGTGGGGTCACGAGATTCCCCTTTGCAAACAGTTTAAACCTCGTGAAGGACGGCGGTGTCCTCTATCTTAAATAGTTAAATTCCGCATGGGGTAACGAGGTCCCCCTTTTGTACTAAAACCCTGACAATTCTAGACTCTATCAGGTAAAATAGAAATTTTAAAACAGTTAAAGTCCGCGGGAGGGCAGGCTCCCCTAGTTTGTAAGGGCAGGCTCCCCGAGTTGTAAACTAGTTAAATTCTGCATAGGATAGCGGCGTCCTCTGTGTTTAAAATAAGTAAACAGAAATAAAGTAAAAGTTAACTGCGCAGTGAGTGTGTGTGTGTGTGTGTGTGCGTGTGTAAGGAAATATAGATATCACTAGATATCTGTATTTCATACCAAAAAGACAAGGGTTAAATGGTGAGCTTTTGTGGATGTTTGTAGACAAGAAAACTCCACCTGTAAGGGTTGAAGTGAGTTTTACCACAAAAAGTCGTTGATCACCATCTTGTCTGAAGCCCCAGTGTTTAGAACACGACAGGTGTTGAAAACCCACTGGGCCCAAATTTAGTTCAAAATGGGAAAGGGGCAAAGTAAAGAAAAACAGAAGTTATTGGAGGAACTCCAGTGTAAAGACTGGAAAGCAGTTGAAAATGATGACCCATGGGCGGTAGAGCCGTTGTGTTACTGGATAAAAAACTACGGTTTTAATGGTAAATTGAGCACCACAAACATAAAGGAATTGCAGCAAAAAATAAAAACAAAAAGCAAAAATAAAGACACTTTGATGGCAAAAGAAGGTTACATGCAAACCATGGTCTGGATGAAATTAGCAGGACAGAGAGAAGAGGGAGAGCGTGGAGTTAAGAGAGGGAGAGAGGAGAGACAAAGAAAAACAGTAGAAGGAATTCCCTCTCCAAAGCAAGATGTGGAAGAATGTGTAATTCAAGAATGGGTAAATCGTCACCACATAGAGATGAGTGGTGCAACACTCCAAAAGTATATAAACCACGCCCTGCATGCAGAGAAAGTCATAAAAAGTAAAAAGAATCACAATAAAGAATCCACTGTGTTTTATCAGGAGGAAGAGGACACTGTGTTTTATCAGCAGTCCAGAGGTAGGGGCCGAGGCCGTGGAAAGGGAAGAGATTTTGGATCACGCTCAACTGATAATTCCAGAGCGTGTTGGTCATGTGGAAAAAAAGGCCACATAGCTAGACACTGTCAAAGTAAACCACAAAAGCAGGAAGCTCAGCATGACTAGATGATCAACCATTTTCTATTAGAGAGATAGAGGGTGAAAATATGGATGTCTTAAACCTAGAAGATTTTTTTTTAAAGAAATGTTATAGACCAGAAATAGTTCTGATGGTCCAGGGCACTCCTGTTAAATTTTGTGTGATACAGGAGCCTGCAGAACCACAATAAAAGAACCCATACCCTTGCACATACCCATCGTAAAGATGATTTACCTGTAGGTCCATATTCAGCATTATTACAGCAAGCACAAGCAGCTGCACAAGCAGCTTTACAGCAAGACCCAAATGAACTTGGTGCTGCTGCTGCTTCTGCTTCAGCCCCAGTCTTGCCAGCTCCTAAAGTTGAGAATCTACCGGCTTATTCTCCTATGCCCAGCACCTCCACAAGGGTTACCCATTCTGGGGGACCTGTGGGGGCTTGGTCAAAAGATATGGGGGGAGGCTTAATCTCCCCACAGCCAGCCCCTGAACCCAAACCTGAAATTGAGTGTTTCCTTTAATTGAGCTGCCAAATCCTTTGGCGGGTCAGGGGCCAGCTGAAAATCCATTTTTTCCTGTCATGATGGTCTATAGGCAGGGGCGGATTTAGGAAATTTGGGGCCCTGGGCATGGATGGGCAGGGGGCCCCCCCTGACAAGAAAACCTATAAAACAGTCCTATTCTACAGATAGAGAAATGTTAATAGAATAGACATTCATTATTTGTTCTAGGTTTTGTCCCTCTGTTCTTGTCCTTTTTTCCTCTCTATTTATCAGCCTTCTGATGGCATTTTAGCCAAAGCATTTTTATCAAAAACATAATTAATATGCATAAATAAGGATTAGTTGTATTAACTATACATGTGAATAGCACCCCAACAGTTTTCCTGTGTGACAGTGGTGCGTGCAGAACAACTGTTAAACAACAAATTCCAGGTGCTGGCCAAGGACCTGAGACTGTCATAGTCCGATTAGCTCAAGGTCATTTAAAGGCTGTGCAGGAGATCCAGCTTGTGTGGTTGAGAGACCCTGAAGGACTCTCCTGCCGGCTGTCTGTACTGACTTTACCTGAATGTCCAGTTAACCTCTTAGGCAGGGATGCTCTATGCTTTGCTTAGACAGAGGCTGGGCATCCCATCCCTGGTAGGGACACTATTGGTCTGGTGTCATTGGTACTATGCATTATGCATGCCTTTCTTTTTTTTATGCTTGATATGAGCATCAGTACTGATGAGAGGAATTCATTGTTTAAAGAAAAAAGGAGCATTTTGCTACATTAATAAACATTTTTAAGCACTACACTAACTAGATGCTGTTTATCAATGTTGGAGTATCACCGGCTCTGATGAATGTGGAATTAGGACTGTTTTCCACTTTGTAAATGATTTTATTTGAACAACTGAGACAGACGGTAAATACAGTACTTTCTTCTGAATATATAGAATCGTGCAGAGTTAAACCCCACTCTTATATTTTTACCTACTATGCTTCATTAAAAATAATAACTTCACTATGAAAGTTGAACATCTGGGCTGTAGTTACTCTGTGTTGCCCATCTCATGTATTTTATCTGTGGCTGAAAACATGAATCATATTCATTGTTTATTTACATATTCGTAAACAAATTTAGTGATTCATCATTAAATGGAGTATAGAGACTCTAACACATAATATACATGTAAAATCTGGCTTTCTCCGACAGAGTAACCCACTTGGATCAGTAATCATACCAAAACTGTAAAATAAATTTATAAACATTTTGCAAATACGATATAAAATGTTTTTGTCTGTCAATAACTTCCGTCCGGAGCTCTTCAGGAGGAAATGTTTTGGTTTCACCTGGTTTAATGTCATTAGTAATCTTCTTTACAGAACTTTTGGCTAACCAATTAATCGAAAGAATTAACGATAGACTGATCGATTTACGAAATAATTGTTAGTTGCTGTCCTAATTTCATCGTAACATTGCATTAAACATAACATTTCTTATTAAATACATGTGAAGTGGGGATGACATTCAACGAAACAAACATGTTATTCAGCCAAACTATCATAAAATCCATGATGGCCCCTATATGTGACCAGAACATAAACCAATCCTTCCAAATAAAAAAATTTCTTTGAATGAGCTGCTATATTGAGTCATGATTTCACTCATGTCTCAAACGGGGGGATTGTAGGATTGATTGAGCATTGAGCATCATTATACAGCATATGGATTTATATTTTATGCAAAAAACTTTTGTAAAGCATGTCTAATATGTGCTAAACATAATCTTCAAGGAAATTTAAGACCTAAAAAAGGTGCTTTCCCTAAACCTATTTATCCTTTCAATTCTGTTTGGTTATAATAGATTTGTTTTCTAAATGGATTGCAAGAAAGTGATAGTTAGATCAGATGAGTAATAAGTAAAATCACTTTCTTAATTATTCTGTGGAACCTTACCATACTGCTTAGCACTCTAGTAATTCTACTGTGGTACCTGTTATAGAATACGCATTTGGTCTCCTTCACCGACCTTCAGAGGAAGTCCATCGTACAAAGGGGGTTGTATTTTTAGTATACAACCGTCTCAAACTGGTGATGATTGTACACAACTCTGCCGAGAGGTCATAGGAAGTAGACCACTGTGTAAAAGATTACCCATAGGAAACTTTTTGAAGTTTGAACCTAGATGATGTTGCAACTTTTCATATTAGTTTTGTTTTTAGCTCTCACTCAGGGCAAGGATTCTTGTTGCCCCCATGAGCCAGCTATTTGTAAAAGGGACGTCTATCTCTGCTATAACTCTACTAGAGTAATCAGTGTAGTGACTATTCCTTTTCAAACATTCTCGCAAAGATTTAAAATTGACCCGGGAGATTGGCGAGGTTATGATTTCTACCTATATCCCCGTGTAGTTCAAAGAACTCAAAAGAGTTGGGGAGACGTTTTCAGAACCACTGGACAGTGGAAAAAGGATCGTATGGATGGACATCTTTAGCTAAGAAATGGATGAGTAGAATATCAGGGTTCACTGTTAACCATGCCTCCAAAGTTTTCACTATGACAATAAACTCCACAGCAGAACCCCTTGAGAAGGAAGGCTGTTCTTCCTCATTTATATGTGCACGGTCTAGTGAAACCGATCCGTGTTGGACATTGTATCTGTGCTCTGCAAATGTTACACAAGAAGAAAATGAGATACAAGGGATTCTTACTTCTGCCCAAGGTGAACAGATAAAAATTCAAAATATTAATGACCCGCTTAAAACAGATGAATTGTTTCAAGTCACCACTGGAATCTCTGGGCAAACAAACAACTGGCTTTTAATGGCAGAACAAGCAGCTAAAACAGTGTCTACTGATTGTCTTGTGTGTATGGGAGCCAGACCGCTGTTACGTGTGGTTCCTGCCACCATAACTCCTCAATGTCTTCTAAATATAATGAATTATACAGTTCCAACTGATAATTGCACCTATTGGGATAAGATCTATCCCCTGACCACAGATGAGAAGAAAAAACCAATCTTTTTGAAGAAAGTGGCTGTGGCAAATTTCACCTGTGTAAACAGGACCGGAGTGGGCCCAAAATTGGGTACACTAAATGAAAAACAATGTGCAAGCATTTTACTGGTATCCACCTTTTTTAAACCTCAATCCCGCAGTGACATCTGGTGGTGGTGTGGAGATGACAGATTGTTTGACAGACTTCCATGCAACACCACTGGATTGTGTGCTGCAGTCACCTTGATTTTACCTGTTTCTATTACTTCACTCACAATGGATGAATTGTTAACGACTGTAAACAGTATTTTACCTCACACATGGCATACTAGAAGGAGGGCATCTGAAAATGCGCGGAGTCCAGATGACCCTACTTATATTGACAGTATTGGAGTACCCAGAGGTGTTCCAGATGAGTATAAACTAGTGAATCAAGTTTCTGCAGGATTTGAATCTTTCTTATGCTGGTGGTATACTATAAATAAAAATGTAGACAGGATCAACTACATCCATTATAACGTCCAGAGGCTGGGAAATAAAACAGAACAAGGCTTCTCCGCCGTCCATGAACAATTGTCAGCTACCTCTCTGATGGCTTTCCAGAACCGTATTGCTGTTGACATGTTGTTAGCTGAAAAAGGTGGTGTGTGCTCTATTTTTGGAGATCAGTGTTGCACCTTTATTCCCAACAACACTGCTGCAGATGGCAGCCTCACAAAGGCCCTTGAAGGCCTTCGCTCTCTTAACAGCAAAATGAAAGACCATTCTGGAGTTGACACAAAAATGTGGGATGGATCTGGAGACATTTTTGGTAAATACAAACAACTGGTACTTTCTATTTTGATGTCTGTAGCTATATTTGCCGCCATCCTGACCTTATGTGGATGTTGTTGTATTCCATGTATTAGATTGCTGCTAAATAGACTAATTACCACTGCAATACAACCCATTAAAACAGAAATGTATGCCCTTATGTCCACTGAGGAACACCTATCGGATGATGAAGACAGCGAAGAGGATGAATTCTCTTTACACTTTCCTGACTTTTATCCTAATCCCAACGACAATAACCCACCAGTTTAAAGTACCTCTGAGTGTACCCTTTACAGCTAAAAAAAGAAAAAAGAATGATTTCTTAGTTGAAAATCTGAAAAGAAGTAACTATTGAATGATAAAAATAAATAGCTTAAAGTGAATAAACAGGAGGGAAATGTTGGGTTAATTAATTGAACATAAGTTATTCTACTTTAATCATATTATACTTACACATTTTGTTATCTCTATCTTACTCATATTACAAAGAGTGTTAAAACATTTAGTTTTGTTTGCTGTGTCATTAATGTTTTTTAAGTCTGTGCAGGAGGGATGTTGACTGCGACTGCTGTTAACAGATGTCGTTAAGGGTGTGGAGGAGAATGGAGAACTGTGCAACTAGATAAGGAGAGGGGTTCTCCTTATCCTCTGATGTTGTATGATGTTGTATGATGTTGTACGAAAATTCTGGTTTCAACTGGGTTCTGTTCCCTCCCCCTTTAGCGGTTGAAACCACATTGTAATCAGGGCGTTTCTTCAATAAAGGGCTTGGAGAGCAGATACTGCTTCAGAGTGGGTTTGAAGTTGTAACTGAATGCAGTTTCTGATCCCCTCTCCTTGCAAGTAAAATATACTAAATTCTCTGTGTCATTCTTTGTGCAGGTTGCTGAATAAGGTGTTTGGTGTTTGAACCTAACACAAACACTTATATGGATCAATAAAAAAACATGAAACATAAATTAATCCATTAAAACAAAATAAAGATTGAGGTGTCTCAAAACTGACATTTTTTTCAAAGCTAATGAGATAAATAAATAAATAACTGATTAACCGGTGTTCTGTCAGACCAGCATACCCATAATAAATATACGTTTATCCATTTAGTTTATCCCTTTAGGTTTGCATGAAAAATAAACTTTAAATCACCTAAACAGGTGTGTATCCCTTTAGTCATGTACAAAAAATCAATTTAATGGCTTACTTTTTGGTGTTTTTGAAGCATATGGTTATCTGACCATAAATTATTTTTTTGTACATGACTAAAGGGATAAACGCACATCTGACGTCTTGCGCATGCGTATTGATTATAGGTATGCTGGTCGGACGGGGTACACTGCAAAAAAGGATTCAGCATTTTGGTCTTATTACACTTGCTTTTCAATGTATTTTCTTAGTAAGACTGAATATTGTTAAGATTATTTGATTTGTTTTAAGAAAATTCACCTTTTTCATCCTAAATAGATAATAAAACTAATTCTGAGCAGCTTTTTTCTTAAAATAGCACACATTGTGGACTGAGTCGCGTTAACATTTAGACTGTGAGTACATTTTTACTTGTTTCAAGACAATAAGACGATCCATATTAACCTGTTTTAAGAACTGACCCCATCTCATTAAGATATTCCTGCTAATCAAATCTGATTGCATTCAAGGGTTATTGAGATTGTCATTCATGATTTAGCTTTGAGATTCTGAACCTCACTAGTGGATCATTCACTGTTTGCAAAACAAAGTAAACTACAATACATCATAACTACTGTACATCATACATATGCTTATCACTCACTCACCCAGCACACTCACTTTTTGTCCCGCTACCCTCAGGCAGGAGGCTGCGGAGCATGAAATGCAGGACAACCAGACTGAGAAACAGCTTCATACCAGAAGCTGTGAGACTCTCAAACTCCTCTCAGTCTCTCTCACTGCACTGTCCCAAACAATAACTTGGTCACTTCAACCCCTAACCCCCCCAATGACACTGTATTTGCAGTTTACACTCGGACACTTTAAAATGTTGCACTGCTAAATTTATCTTCCCACGCTGCTACATTACTCATACTTCATCTATCCTGTACATTCCTATTAATATACATTTTATTTTCTACTTCTTGTTTTTATATACCTGTAAATATTTTTTTCTATTTATATAATTTGCTAGCACAATTTGATCTTGTAGCTAGTTTTTATATTTTATTTTTTATATTCGGATGTAACTGGGGCCGTGACTCTCAATTTCGTTCTACCTCATGTAACACGTGATATGAATGACAATAAAGTCTCTTGAATCTTGAATCTATAATAGAAGCTCTGCCTTAAAGGGGAACGCCGTTTTTTTTTTTTTACATTTGGCCCTTAATTTTATGTTATTACATCATGCTCTATAAGTTCTGTTAATTCTGTGACATTTCTGCTAAAATATTAATTAAAAAAAAGTTTTGAAGTTTTTGTCAAGTGTATTTTCCCCATACATTCACTACACCTAAATAATGAAATGAATTCTAGCTAAGAAGAACAGACTAGTTTTAAGCCTTTAAATGAACTGGTATCAAGTACATTTGCCTTGTTTTTAAGCCTGTTGTATGCTTGTTTTGAGCAATAATTGGTTAGAGGTTATTTAATTCTGAGCAATAATGACTAATAAATTAGAATACATTGCTCAAAATAAGAGAAAAAATCTTAACAAGTAAAAGAAAAAATAGATTTTTCTACTTGATTTAACTTTTTTTGGATGCTTACTACTTGGATATTATGTTCTTTTTTTAAGAAATCTGACCAAGTCTCATTTGCTTGCTGCACTGGCAGATTATTTTGCTCAAAATAAACAATAATTCACTTAAAACACTATATTTATTCTTATTTTTTAGAAGGCCTTTTTTGTTGTGTATGCTCATCTGACAGAACACCGGCTTACATTCACACCCCTGAACTGTGTCTGACCTTCCATCAGAAAGTCCATTTTTCCAGTTCTTTTTAACACAGATCAGATGGTAACAGTTTTCAAATCTTGCCACAGAATATTGTGTGTGTCTGTGTGCCACATAGCAGCTACCTGATATCAGAGTACTGACGCTTTGGACTGAAACCACACCTACAGGTGCAGATACTGCTGAAAACGAGACGTTCTCTACTAGTTCTATATACACAGCAAAAAATGTTCATCTAAGTAAGACAATTTTTCTTAAAATAAATGCATTTTTTCTTGAATTAAGCAGCTAAGTGAGACTCTTTGCCAGTGGAATAAGACAATTTACATTTGAAATAATACAACAAAACGATCCAGAAATAAGTAAACATTTCTTTCTTATGTATTTACCCTTAATTTGAGTAGGTAAATGAGAGTTACCAATGGAATGAGTATTTTTACTCTTAAAATAAGATAATTAGTTAAAATGCACTTGTGTTTTCTTTTTTTAAGTGTAAATTGTCTCGTTCCATTGGCAAAATGTCTCTTTTACCTCCTCAATCCAAGAACAAATATACTTATTTTTTAAGATATTTAGATAATATGCACTTGACAATGGAATTGTATTTTCTTATTCTAAATATAAATTGTCTTGTTCCATTAGCAAAGTGTCCCACTTACCTCCTCAGATAAAGAAAAAATTACGGATTTATTTTTTTGCAGTGCATCACCAACAACAAGAACAATATTGAAAAAGACGAGGAGGATTGGGGAAAATTCTTCCCCTCTTGCACTGCCTGAACTTTCTGATTATATTTATAGTCAAAGGAACCACTGAGGCATCAAACACATTATACAACCGCTACACAAAGTGATAATGGCAAACAGGGATTTCTGTGCATTCATTAAAAGACAAAAAGTGCCTTTCTATTTAGGCCTCAATAAAGAAGAAGTCCAGTCAGCAAAGGAATAATCAATGGATCATTATTTATACCTAAAACTAATTAGTTTGTGATGATTTAATGAAATTAGCGTTAATCAGTAAAAAAATAAATAAATACAATAATCTTCGTTGTGTTTACTGAGTCTGGGAGCGGCCATTTTTAGCCAAATATAGTAACACCTCCTTCCTGCCATCTTCCAGCAGTGACGTCACGGTGCGGTAAGCCTAGCGCCATTCTACCCGCTTTAAAAGCAGAATCAATGGGAACTACTAAAGTAGACGCATCTGCAATCAACAACAATTATTGAAGATTTCCAGAGGACTTCACCATTGAAATTCACCAGAGCTATAGTGAAACTGACAATGCCCACGTGCATGGCATGTTGTAATAAATCGGGTAAAAGTGAAAAAATAGTTATTTTTCCTAACCCTAATCCGATTCCTGATCCTCCACGGACGGGTTCGTCGTTGGATTGCCAACTTGAAGAGGGAGGATTTGCGATCAAACTTCTGGCCAGAGAAAAAGAAACATGTAATATGTAGCCAACATTTGGAAGAAGAATGACTTGGATAATAGCGCATTGTGACAAACACCAGATACAGCACTGGGACTTGATCAACAGCCGATACCGCACCGTGACGTCACAAACCAGTAGGTGTTAGTAGCAGTAGTGTTCTTTGACAAACATGGATGCCTCCAGTAAAGCACGTTCAAATGAAAATTACTCTAAATTAAAAACACCTGTCATTTATTGAACAGTGTGTAATTATTTTATATTAAAGTAATTTCAGAAGTTTGAATTCTGAATGTGACCGGACTTCTCCTTTAAGAATCAGAGGCACTTTACCCCAACCAGCATGATCAGCGTAGCAACATTCTGGATGTAGCACAGACGGGTCAACCTTTGCAAGAACACAGGCAAGCAGACAGCGACTGTTCTGGGACTACAGGAGGCAACAGGGCCTCTGGCAGGCAGGGCTGCGGTTCTGGATTTATTCAGGAGGAGGGGAGAGTCAGAGGAGGATTCCTGCAAGTCAAACACAAGATGGAGGGATGCTCCTACCCCGTTCATCTCGTTTTTATGATTTAGACGGGGCGGCTCGATGTCCGCGTCACTAGTCTGGGCCGCCTCATTGGCAGGCAGAAAGCCTCGTCTGTCGATCAAGCTTTAAAGGCAGAAAGAAAATAAACTCTGGTTAACAACATTCTCCCCTTTGAAGTAAAGTGCCCCTAAAGTGTGCTTCCTTTATAGGGGCACTGGTGGAGCTGCACATGGAGAACAGTTAACATCAGAGCTTTAGGTCAGTGAGGGTATTGGTTCATCATTCTTTGAGAGGTAAACATTAAAAATCCCAGAAAAATCTCAGTTACAGAGAGATGAGGAATTTTGATTTGAGGTATTCAGACTGAGTCCAACTACTGATCAGAAAAGGAGGCTTTAAGTTCATGTTTTTAAAAAAAACTAAATTCAGCATTAAGCCTGATGCTCCGTCAGTTCGCAGCTAATTATTTACTGCATATAAGCAAATATGTCAGTGAGTCAACGGCACCAACAACCGGAGGCCGATCTGCAAAACAGCCTTAAAGCTTGAAACTTCTCCCTCACCAGCTTTGAACTGAAAAAAACTTTTTAGATGAAGAACAGAAGGGATTTCAACTACATGAGCTGAAATCCCGTTGATTTGTATTGCGTCACATTTATTTCAAAACGCCAATGAGCAAAATAAACATACTTGCATGTATGTTAAACTACTTCTGCACATGGCTGATCTACCACAGCATCAAAATCACACTTACACAAGAAAATGCCGCTTCGAGAGGAGAAAATCACTCTCCTCGGGCGCCAGTTTTTAACCTCTTTTGGAGTTAGCATGAGATCACATTTAAAATGTTTGGTGTTTAACTCCAAGGCTGTCATTTAACCTTTTTTATATACAGCAGAACATTTATCTTGATGTCAGATGAACTGCCTGACTCAACACTGGTAGGGTTGTTGTCTACATATAATCTACAGGATTACATCCAAAGGAGCAAATAGCAAAGCACAAAAAGCTTAAATGTAGTTTCAAACATGTTGGTAGTTTGCAAAGCTTAAAATAAAATGAGGGTATAATAAAAATAATAATGTTTTATCGATCCTTAAGTCTTTAGAGACTGACCTGGGTGGCATAGGTGCACAGAGAACCGAACAACAGTTGATAAAGATGTTTTTCTGACTGTAGGGGTTGGTTACACCGTCTCCACTCTTCCCTGACCAGGAGCCTTTGATCTGAAAAATACATTTCATGTTTGCAAAGTGGCATTTAATTGTAAGAAATTATTATATTTGTCATTACATAATTTAAAAAAACACTCACACCCTAACATCTTACATGTCTTAAGAGTTTCTATTAGGGATGGTAATAAAAAAAAAAAAAGATTTAAAATAAACTCACATATTCATGATAATTTTCTTAACCATCCTGCTGCCAAAAACTATATATCTGTTCTAAGGATAAGAGGCTTCAATGTTTTTTCAGATTTTATAATTATATTATTGGCACGAAGTTTCATGGTTGAACTTTAAAAGCAAATATTCTACAAAATATGTTTCTCTTGGAGAACGAATCAGTTTAATTTACATTAACCTTAAACAGGAAGGAAGGAAGGAAGGAAGGAAGGAAGGAAGGAAGGAAGGAAGGAAGGAAGGAAGGAAGGAAGGAAGGAAGGAAGGAAGGAAGGAAGGAAGGAAGGAAGTGTTAAAGAAATGAAGTAAAGAAGACAAAAGCAATCAAAGAAAAATATTTTATGTTATTTAATTATTAATATTTTCTTGTATCAAATTTCCATTATGTTACAGACCAGCTTTAAACTGGTACATTATATTTTTAGGTTTGTGAAACAATATTGGACCATGCAAAACACAGATCCACCTTCACAGCCTCAGAAGGGCAAGATTTATGCACAAAAAGTAAACCTGAACATGAAATTATGTTTTGTTTTTATAAAGTGTTTTTTTTATAATGTTTTTTGTAGTTGACATTTATATACATATACTGGTGTGATAACTGTCTACAGGTTTGATTGGTTTTTGTTATCGTCTATTTTGAATTTATAGCCCCCCCTCCACTGACACCGTCATGTATTGAGTACTTACATCTTCATTGGTGGTCAGATTGGAAGCGACAAGGTATGTATGGAAGCCCGAGAGGCCCAAGATGGACCAGACTGAGAAGAAACATATAGCCAGCTCTACTGCAGTAAAGAAAGGGGTCAAGGAAAGCCTCAGTAAAGGTTTAACTTATATTAATGTGAGGTTTTTTTTTCTTTGGTACAATGCCAAGTATGAAAACTAAATGACTTATTTAAATAGTAATGGTTTTATTTGTAATTTGCTTTTGAGACAATTCATATTGTTATGATCTATATGACTTACAAACAGCATTAACATTGGTTTAATTTCTAACAGATGAAATTAGCAAACATCAAAAATTCCTATAAATTGTGAGACTATTTTCCAACTGTTGTTTGTCATTTACCATCACTTAAACCATTGTGTTATTTTTTTACCTGCATCAAAACAAGAGCTTAGATTAGGCTCAATATGAAGCACAGTGAAAATGAAACATAGATATCAAGGATATCTGCCAGGACTCTCCTGAAGGGCAAACACCAGGCCTTTACCTCCCTGGGCCCCTAGAAAAAAAAACAAAAGAAGAGTTTTTTTATATTATAGCCTTAAGGGGAATCAAAAAGATTTGATTTGGACCAGTTAAGAGACCAGTTATAATAAGCAAAACTCTCAAGTTAATTCAAGGATCCAAAGTATGTTCATAGACCAGGTGAGCCATACTGTCAGCATAATGTAGTCAGGGTGCACTGCAGGCTCTCCTTCCAGTGGGATTTACCCAGAAATCATCATGATCTTCTGTCTAAACCAATTGGTCCAGTTTCTTCAGATGCAGAGGAGCTCTGTGTCAGGATCTTGGCGCTGATGTCTGGTCTGATTTCTCATTTCAGTCACCTCCTATCTCTGAAGACCAGTCATCAGAACCAGATTATTCGAACCTGTGTTGAGAGTTCTCTAGCGTACCTGTGTTTCTGATTGTCTGATCCTGACCCGTTCTTTCTCTGGACCTCTGAGCCTGCCTGTCCCCATTCTGATCTGTTTGTCTGACCAGTCTTTGGATTTCTGCCTGTCTGTGAACCGAACCTGGAACTGTTTCCGGAGTCTGTTCTGAATGTCCCTACAGCACCTCTTCAGACCTCTGATCTCCTGGCTCTGACTGCCAAGCACCTCTTTGACACCAGCTTTAGCTTCGCCCTCTGGATTATCCTGCCTTTCTTTAACTGAGTGTCTGGAACTCTCTGGGTGGCGCACACTGCGTCTTGTTGGTAGCCGAGAGACTGGAACCAACCTCATCCTCTGGGCTCAGACTAAACAATAAGACATGTTAGTGACTCACGTGTTCATTATCATTCTCCACCACACAGACGTGGTCACTAACCTGTTGTGTCCTCCTGCAGAGGTTCCTGCCTTAGAAGCAGATGCGGTTTACTGCAGTTCCGTTCCTAAGAAACGTTTGAGAAATCTAATTGCCTGTCTGCCTCGAATACTGGGTCCTATTGTTATAAGCCTGACACGCTGAGCCCCCCCCCCCCAGATGATGCAGGGCACCCACTTATTAATTTAGACATACTTGTTAATCCATTTGATTTAGTTCTTTCTTTTCCCCTATAAACCCAAACCTTACCTGTGTCACAGCAGGTCACATTCCAGTGTTACTATCTAAAATCATCTGTAAACAACACAAGATACTGAACTCTCTCTACTTAGGTTACATCCCCCTTCCTAGCAAGGAGAAAACAGCCCACTTTTATCGGATTGATCTTTGACTGATTCCTGGCCAATCCTTGGAACGATTACTATAGTGTTTTTCAACCTTGGTCCTCAAGGCACACTGCCCTGCATGTTTTATATGTTTCCCAGCTTTCACACACCTGTTATCAATTGAAAGCAGATTATCAGGCTTTGCTGAACTGCAATCATCTGAATCAGGTGTGCTGAAGCTCAGAAACATCCAAAACATGCAGAGCAGTGTGCCTTGAGGACCAGGGTTGAAAAACACTGGATTACTAGACCAAACCCTGGATTGTTCTTTGGGGGATCACTGGATGATTCCTGGCCCTAAGCAAGACCAATCATTGGACAGATCAATGGACCATTCCCTACATCATTTACTTAACAGTTTCCAAAAACCCTTAAGAGAAGGAACTCCATTTCACTTGCGCCCCCACCATGCTTCTGTGTTTTCATCTGAGAGGAAGAAGAAGGATCCTTGTTTAGACGGCTGACTGAATTTCAAAGATGTTTGATTTTCTCCCGACCTTACGATTCCTGATCGGGAGGTGATCTTGAGAGGCTGATCGCCCCTCTTTACTCCCTTAACACTAAACAATGCATGATGCAGGATCGGGCTGAAAGTCGGCCCGATAGAAAAATTCTCGCACAACTGGAAAATCAGCCCGAAAAGGGCCAAAAATCTTACAGTGTATGCCCGACTTCAATCACAAATTCAAGTTTGGCACATTTATCCCCAAGATATACAACAGGGTGTAAGTGCAAATCAGCAGCAAGATTACAAACAGCAACCCAACTAAGCAGAATGCTAAAACAATGTTGCATACTTAAAGCCAGATGTGTGGTAACACAGCCAAAGATGAATGCAGTCAGGAAGGACAGCGAAACAATGAAAGTGTAGAAAAAACGGTAGTTGCGTTTCCCGACACAGTTCCCCACCCAGGGGCAATGATGGTCAAACCGCTCTGCAAGATAAAGACATTTTAAAACAAAGTATTAGAACTTCTCTGTTCTAGCCACAGTATTAAAGAATACTGTTTCAGCATAGAAGGTATGGGACTGTGAATCCTCTTCCATTATTGATGACAGCTAAATGAGTGTGAGGCTCCACAGCTCACCCACACAGTTGTCACACAGGCTGCAGTGGGATGTGCGAGGAGGCCGGAACATCTTGCAAGTAAAGCAGTACTTGAGCTTGATCACCTGCTGGTTGATGAGGACCTCCTTGGTGCGCGGTGGAGGCCGATAGCTGGTGTTCCCAGTGTCATCTACACAGAGGCATAGGAAATACATTATAGATTTAACATTTGTGCCCTAAAAGCCCAACCCTATCGTTTCCTTCAGACGTCTTTCTGGAAATCTACCGATAAGTAAACTATGGGTTGGAGTTCTTGCTCCCTGTCACAAAAAAGCATCTGATCTGACTGGTTAAACTGATCTGTAATATAATAATATGACAGTATCTAATGTCTCAGCTATTTTTTCTCAAATTTACATCACTTGACCTCTTTGAATTGCTATACTTCAGTAAGTCAACTGTTCTGTGTTTACGTGTTTTATAACTTTAACATCTGATGATTTTAAGATTTGTATTGAGTGAGGAATACATAAGAGATTTAGTCATTTTAAAGGCTCTAATTGGTCTTACAGTAAAGTATACAGACATGATGAAGAGACCAGACATGGCCAAACTATGCCTCCATGGTCGGCGGTCAAAAATCTTGGTAATTTCCTTTTCCCCTGCAATACCCTCATTTCCCCAATAGATGGCAAACTAGTCAAGACAAATGTACCTTTGTTGGAATGTAACTTTTCAGCTGCTATTTCCGCTCTTCAGTAAAAATGGGCGGACACTGAGTGCCAAGTGTTTAAAAAAAAGTGGACAGTAAAATATATTTTCACTGAAGTCCAATCAACAGCTGTATGTCTGATACGCTAAGAAACGGTTGCAGTTTTCAAATAGTACAATATCAGCCGTCACTTTGCCTCAAAGCACGCTTACTGCGCTAGCAAGCAGTCAACATAAGAACAGGTGGCTACTGCTCAGAGGTTGGCAGCTAATTTACAGAAGTTTTTTCACCAACAAACTGGGATTCAAGAGTCAAGTACTCATGAGAGATTTTGAAAGAATGCATGGTAGAGACAGCTTGTGTCCAAAAAGTAAAGTTTGAAAATATCAGCTTATCATATAGGGCACTGACTTGCCATGTGGAACTGATTGACAAAGATATACTCAGCGAGTTAAACAAAAAGGTTGAGTCCTTTAATTTATATTCACTAGCACTGAATGAAAGCAACAACATGAAAGAGGGATAAATAAAAGTTTTGAGATAACAGAGGAGCTTTTGAGCATGGAACTGCTGAAGGGGACAACGCAGGACAATACGAGGAGAGGACTTAAATGAACAGGTGTTTGTTCATTGGAGTAAACTTGCCAGAGTCACCACTGATGGATTGCCAAATTTAACTGGAAAAAAAGTTGAGCTGCTGAAAAGAACCCAAATTAAAGTGAAAGAAGGAAAGACCTGAGCAGGACGTTATTTTTCTTCACAGCATCATTCATCCAGAATCTCTGTGTAGGTCTGTATTGTAGCTTAATCATGCCGTGGATCCAGTTCTAAAACATAACCTTATATGAGCAAGGGGACTTAATCACCCAATGAGGAAACCAATGCAGATGAGCAGGACTTACTTTACCACTTTTTTTTTTTTTAACAGTGTCCTGTCTGGCAATGTGGCAATAAGAATAATTGTCTTGATGCCAAAAAGAGCCCAGCAGAACTAGCTCTCACAAGTGGAGCAGTACAGCTATCGGCATAGTGTTCTGCCTGATTTATGCTTATAAATAGCTGTATTATAATTCATGCAGGGAGTATAACAGATTATATGGACACTGCACTGTAAGTAGAAGATGAAAGAAAGAGGAGATAAAAGGGAGATAACGATAAAACATCTACAGTCTGCTTCATCACCTGCAAAGAGATGTAAAAAGAACAGCACAACCAACGGATATAGTATAAGAGATACAATAAAGTAACACCTTGGTACTATCGCTGAAGTATAAGTAGTATTATTTAATCTGACATGAATACTGTGGTAGCTGAAGATATGAATGTTGGCTTTCTGTATGAAAGTGAATCTCTAAGTACCTGGAACCAAGCACCTGTAGTTGTTTGTGAGAGTTCACTTGTGCATGTACAATTTATCCAAAGGAAAAATGCTCAATACTGGTTGTTAAGAGCCAAAGACCCGCCCCCACAGAGTGCCGAAGAGAGTGCCGGGGGACCCAAAGCCCCCGACATCCAAAGTGATTGCCAGAGCAAAGACGTCCAAGAGGCGCCAACCCAGGAAATCGGCCCCTATATCGACGTATATGATGTTTATGGAGCCAAAAAACTAACGAGAGCTAGCATCCTTATTAGTCATTACACTAGTGGTGATATGTAGAGATCCCCTTTGAGGTTTGGTGGGGGACAGTTCAGTAGATATCAGCGACCTACAGCCCAGTATGTACGTTTTGAGTTTTCTAAATGCAGTGAGGTGCACTCTTTAGTCAGAAAATACGGAAATAAGAATTGGGAAGACTGTTAATGTTATGGACTGTAGGAAGTAAAGGGGTATGATTAAAAAAGTTTCACTTCTTCATACTGACATAAGCATTACGTTATATATAAAAAATATTTTGCTATTATTGTATATATTCTATCATTAATTATATCATTATTATTTATATTGTATTATTATGTTTGCATGTTTTAAATTTGTATATTTTAAGTTATTTATTTATTCAACTATCATGGATCTCTGTTAATTCAATGGTTAATACTCTCCTTGCCCAGCCTGTCGGGTGAAACGAAAGGAGGTTGAATGAAAGGTGGTTGAATGAAAGGGTGATTTAATGATAGGATTTCAAAAAGTTTTCCTAAAAGAAAAACGTTAAAATGTTTAGATAGATAGATTGGTCATCCAGCTCTGCTTTTCACCATCTGTCTGCTGTGTTCCTGGGTCTTTTTTTCACTAACATTCTCCATCAAACACCTGAGCCCGCAGCAGAACATCTGGATCTTAACACATGCAAACAGCATTTACTGATCAAATGGTGCATTTTTAATTTGTACACAGATTTTTTTTTTTTTTTAAAGGGATCATAGAACGATTCTATAGGGTTTTTGATGCTGGTCCTTAAGGTCTGTGAATAGGTTGTTTAACACTGGTTGGGCTGAAAATAGCATATTAGCTGTTCTATGAGCCCTAATGCAAGCCTGGTTAAAAGCCCAAGAATGAAACGACAGGTTTTCAACCTTTTATGGTATGCTCATTAATATTTAGATGAGCTGGAGCTGATTGGTTGGTTTACAACGAGAGAAGTAGCTGAGCAAAGATTCATCATAGCAACAAGCACTCGTTGACTGAAACATCAAAATTGTTCATATGACCAGATGTGCTCTTTTTCCTGAACATGTCCTACTTTTCATACCTAAAAAATGTCTGGCGGGAATTTCAAAGTGGTCAGTGATTTTGGTCAACTACAGTGCAGAAGAACCGAGCCATGATCTCCGGGGCTGGTCCAGAAAAGACGGAAAAGACGGCAGCGGGGGAAGGAGCGACCAAACCCGACCCGGTGACGGTAGCCTGGACACCGGCGGCCCTGTACTTCCCACCACCTGCATTACTGGCCCCCAGCCCCCCCGGGCATCACAAAAGTCCAGGCCAGAACCAAATGAACCAAAAAAGTTTACAACAATTCGGTGATTTGTTTAGATTCGCCCGTGTTATGGTGGAGGTTTAGAATTGTGAGATTAGCAGAGAAAGGAGGCGTTGATGGGGTTTGAACTTCACTGTACGTCCATTTCACCCTATAAACTATTGTTATTCATCTATGACATGGTAAACTCGTTTTTGCATTCTATGACCCCTTTAATGACACAATTTTCTACCACCTCACAATCACATTCTACTTCATGTTGCTCTGTCATAAATGTTACAGGAAAATACATTGACTTAACTGTAGCTGGACTTTTGGTGTTAAGAGCTGCCTTTTGATGTTTTGATTCTACTCGTACTCGTACTCGTCGTCTCCCGCTTTATCCGGAACCGGGTCGCGGGGGCAGCAGACTAAGGAGAGACTCCCAGACTTCCCTCTCCGCAGACACCTCCTCCAGCTCTGCTGGGGGAAGCCATAGGCGCTCCCAGGCCAGCCGAGAGACGTAGTCTCTCCAGCGTGTCCTGGGTCGTCCCCTGGGCCTCCTCCTGGTGGGACGTGCCTGGAACACCTCCCGAGGGAGGCGTCCAGGGGGCATCCGAAGAAGATGTCCGAGCCACCTCAACTGACTCCTCTCGATGTGGAGGAGAACCGGCTCTACACTGAGCCTCTCCCGAATGACCGAGCTCCTCACCCTATCTCTAAGGGAGAGCCCAGCCACCCTGCGGAGGAAGCTCATTTCAGCCGCTTGTATCCGGGATCTCGTTCTTTCGATTATGATCCAGATTTCATGACCATAGGTGAGGGTAGGAACGTAGACCGAACGGTAAATTGAGAGCTTTGCCTTTTCGCTCAGCTCTCTCTTCACCACGACAGACCGGTGCAGCGTCCGCATTATTGCAGCAGCCGCACCGATCCGTCTATCGATCTCCCGCTCCATTCTTCCCTCACTCGTGAACAGGACCCCAAGATACTTGAACTCCTCCACTTGAGGCAGGGACTCTCCTCCAACCTGAAGGGGACAAGCCACCTTTTTCCGGTGGAGAACCATGGCCTCGGACTTGGAGGATTTCTAAATAAAATCAAATAAGAAGCTTGTATTCAGGACCATATTTTCCCCCCTCACGGCACAAATTCCTGACATCACGGTTCAGGTAGGTATCTTATATCACTGCAGCCTAAACCTTGCCTCTGAGTGGGAGGTTCCTGGGAGCCGAGAACACAATTTTAGATATTTTTTTACTATACATAAAACTCACGACCACATTGAAACTTCTGGAACAAAATCTTTTGTTTTTTTTTGCAGGTAATCAGCCTTTGAAAGATGCTAACTTTATCTAATAGAAGTGACATATTTGATTTGTAGTTTATTGAAATCATCAGTTTGGAAAAACAGTTTAGGAAACTGGTGAAAAACGTTTGTATTTGACACCATTAATGAGACGAACTTAAAGGAAAAGTCCGGTCATATTCAGAATTCATACTTCTGAAAATACTTTAGATATAAAACTATTACATACTGTTCAATAAATGATAAAGTGTTTTTAAGTAAGAGTCATTTTCATTTGAATGTGCTTTACTGGAGGAATCCATGTTTATCAAAGAGCACTACCGTCATCAACTGGTTTGTGGCGTCACGGTGCGGTAAGTTGGCAATCCAATGACGAAACCCGTCCGTGGAGGATCATGATTCAGAAAGGTGAAATAACTCTTTTTTTTCACTTTTACCTGATATATTCCAACATCCAACTGCCATGTACGTGGGCATTGTTAGTTTCACTATAGCTCTGGTGAATTTCAATGGTGAAGTCCTCTGGAAATCTTCAATAATTGTTATTGATTGCAGATGTGTCTAGTAGTTCCCATTGCTTTTAAAGCGGAGAGAATGGCGCTAGGCTTACCGCACCGTGACTTCACTGCTCGAAGATGCCAGGAGCTTAGTGATTGCAAAGAAAATGGTTTTATTTTTTGCTGATTAATACTAAATTCATTAAATCACCACAAACGTATTATTTTAGGTATAGATAATGATCCATTGATTATTCCTTGCTGACCGACTTTTCCTTTAAATAAATGCAAAAATGTGCCACCTTTAGGACTGTTTCTTACCGATCTGCCTCTCGACGTCTGCAGCCTCGTCTGGCGTCGCTCGAGGCAGGATGCCAGGGTCGGTGAAGCTGGTCTGGAACAGTGTGATGAGCACAAACACAAAAAGGACCCCTCCAATAGCAGGTATACAGCGCGTCAGATGTTTGACCAGGAACGGGCAGCTGTGGTGGACAGAGATGCAGAGAGAGACCAACTTTAATTAGAGCTCAATACAAACTCAGTGTGACTTACAGTCTGCTCTCATTTAATAACTGAGGCTTTTAATTACCGTCTGAAGCCCTGAGAGGGAGAACCTCTTGGTGGCAGAGAGAATAGAAGCTTTATTAGGGAGTGAATATTTTTTTAGTATATGGAAATTAAAAAAAATATTCAATCTGAACTGAAAAACCTTTTGAATAAAAAACATGTGTTGAGAGCAATTTTTACATTTTCTAAGATTTTATTAAGCTTTTTAACAGATTTTATGTTTTTCAAGTTTTCCTTTTTTAGATTTTTTATTATTTTATTGTGTTTTAAAGATTATATTTCTTTACTTAAAGCTCAATACAAACACTCACACTTGACACAAACACATCAACCAATAAAAATGTTGTTGCCAACATCCATGCAGACCAATAGAAATGCGTCTAACCAGAGGAAAGCCCGCCACCAGGAGTGTGGAGGATGTTGTCCGTAAAAGGCAATTTTAAAAAGAAGTGGATATGTAAAAAAAAATCTGAAAAAACGGAAACCTAAAAATCTACATTCTGAGAAAAAAAAATCTAATCCACTTCTTTTTTGGCCAAGAAGTTTTTCAAAGTTCAATTTCTTTTTCCAAAATTGGAACCAAGTTAACTGCATTGTATCAGTAACTTTCTTTATTAATGAAACCACCCTATTAACAGTAAGACAAACAGAAACAACATAAGAGGTAAAATCACCTTAAGCAAGAACTAAAAATGCTAAATAAATCTAAGATAAATTTGGATGAGACATTGAAGTTTGCGTTTTTAAAGATATTAGCTTCTTAATTAGATAAGTGGGAATCTGGTTCTTTTTTCGTGATCTAGAATTCTATTACACAGCAAAAATTACATATTAAAATTGAAAATAATTGCGCTTTAAAGGTGGAGGTTTGTCATTTAGGATGCTAGATCACGTAATTGAAATATTTAATTAACTGCAGTTGACATAACCAAGGCCATATGGGTTATTATAAAGAAACCTGGGTTAAAAGAATTGCTAAAGAACAGAAATTGACAGAGATTTATGACACAAATTATATAAATTTCTGTTTGGCGGAAACTGATAAAGAATAATTTCGTTAAAAATTCAAGTTTGCTTCTTTTTCCTGACAACCAGTAAGACAACATCACTCTGATGTGTGGAAGTTGTAACTAAATAAAAACTCAAAGTCAGAGGCAACACAGAGTATAACAGAAGCTATTTAAAAAGAAAATGTATTTTCTGTGATATATCAAGAAATTTCTGCTGTTTTATACAGCGGTCAGTGAGAGAGAGCAAACCTTCTAGAAACTAACAGAAAGGCTGAACAATGTTCAGAAAAGTTGGTCAGTTTTATTATTCTGATAATGATCACATAAGAATAACTTATCATATCTAATAATTTCATATCTGATAATGATAAAAAAAAAACTAATATTTTTTTTAATTTATAAAAACTCTCCTCTATCTTGTCTGCTGTCACGATTCATGCAGGTATTATTTCATCCAAATGAAAAATGGAGAACAGATAAGCAGATCATGGCTTGTCTGCAGTGAAATGAAGGACTGGGAAGGAGCAATCAGCTAATTGAGCTTAATGCTTGGAAAAAATCTTTCATTACTTTTGAGACTACGACAATTTAAAAAGGAAAACAACAAGAAAAGATACAAGATGAGAGGGACAAAACGTAGAACATCTAATCGATGTCTTTTCTATTAAATTTCTGTCTCTGTATAATGGGTCTGTTTTATGTCCTGTTTTCTCAATGCAGAAGGCCCCCTTCCTGTCTTTGCCTAGGGCCCAAGATTTCCTAAATCCGCCCCTGCTTTGGATATTATACAGATCATGAAATCAGGAAAGTCTGCCTCTAGCTCCTTACAATCTGCTTCAATATTTTGTGTTATTAGTAATAATTTCTGAAACATTCAAAAACAGGCTTTTTTAATTAAATAAATGCACCTAAAGGAAAGCAGGTCGTGTGTATTTGCCTAATGTGATGTCAGAATAAGGAAGCATGTAAAAGCTTCTCCAATGGAGGAGACACTATATTAGATAAACAGAAAAATAGAAAAACTAACTAGATAACGAAGTTAAGAAAAATGTTCCGAGTCCGATGTTACAGAACTACAGATTAAATGATAATGATCGAAACCCCCAATCAGATGAGACAGAGGTAAACAACTCACTCGAAAATAAAAAATAAAGTACTGGTGACGAGGATAAGGCCCACGGTGAGTGGGAAGACCCCACACCCACTGGCCATCATGATCCTTCCATCGCAGAAGAAGCGGTTCTTCCCGGGGAAAACTTCCCACTTCCTCCTGGGTGTCCTCGGTTCCTGCCTCCGGTCAGCGGGGTGGGGCAGCGGGCTGTGGGCGGGGGTCGGCAGTGCCTGCGGGTCGATCTGCTGATAGTCACGGCTGTTCATGGCCTCTAAAGCACGGAGGGAGCTCCGTCCCGATCAGGGCACCGACCCGCAGCATCACCGCATCCCACCGGCCGTTAGGAGCGCCGTCTTTCCACGGAGGAAACACGCGAGGATCTCCCTGTGCGTGGTCACTAAATGAGAGTCAGAAACTGGGGCGTCCCTTTTAAATCCCATGCCTTTTCATTATTAATTCCTTTATGTTTACAGGGAATGTGAGCTGAAGCGATAATCCTCTGTCCATCGTTAGCTTAGCTCTGCTCCTCCTCCGAGCCGCCGCTTCATCCACAGCAGCCCTGCCAGCTGCTCAGCATCCACCTTTATACCTGCAGAGCTCCTAATTCTCATCCACACTTTATATATAAAGGCAACGAATCACCCTCCTTTTACTAATACTTTCCAGTAAAACCTCTTTGAAACATCTTTTACATTTTTTTGGTCGTGGGAAGTCAGTTCACATTTTAAGATCCAATTCATGTGGCTCAAATCTTCTAAAAGATTCGACTCTTTCATGCCCCTCCCCCACACTACTCGTTATAGTTAGAGGCGAACTGCTCGAGAGTTTTTTTTTCTCTTATATTACAAGAATAGTAACATCAGGAAAATAAAGTTGTAATATTACAAGAATAAAGTCATAACATTACAATAATAAAGTCGCAATATTACGAGAATAAAGTCATAACATTACGATAATAAAGTCGCAATATTACGAGAATAAATTCATAACAATACGAGAGTAAAGTTGTAATATTACAAGAATAAAGTCGTGACTTTACGAGAATAAAGTTGCAATATTATGATAATAAAGTTGTAACATTACGATAATAAAGTTGTAATTATATGCAGAATAAAGTCGTAACATTACAGGAATAAAGTTGTAATATTACGAGAATAAAGTCACATTACGATAATAAAGTTGTAATTATATACAGAATAAAGTCGTAACATTACGATAATAAAGTTGTAATTATATACAGAATAAAGTCGGAACATTATGATAATAAAGTTGTAATATTACGAGAATGAAGTCATCCTACAACTATCTGTTTCAGAAAGAAATCTTCAAGCTCCGAAAGGCAGATGACTTTCGACCAGTTCCACCAATCAGCAACCTGAGTCCACTTTGAGATCCTGCCCAGTTTGATGCTAGTGCGCTAAAAGATTTCCTTATTTGTCAAACCAGAGCCAAAGTATAACTTTACATGATGCTCAACATTCTTCATTTTAAGGAAGAAAGTGCTACTTGTAGGAGTTGTCATAAAATACAACTTGTTTCTCGTCATTTTAGAACGTTACTCTCAGAATTTTACGACTTTATTCAATAAATCTTACAACTTTATTCTCGTAATCTAACGACTTTATCTTCGTAATTTTACGACCATTCTCATTGTGACTTTTTTTCTTGTAAGTTTATGACTTTATTCTCGTAATGTTACGACTTTATACTCGAAATAAAGAAAAGAAAAATCTCTAGCCTGGCCCTAATACTGCATTTATCATCCTAATTTGTAAAATAAGCATGAGGTAGAAAAATAAACAATGAAATGTTTCTGGGTTATTTTTAGATAAATTCTCAAAAAGTCCGCCCTCACAAGTGAACAATGGAACCAAAGACACTAAAACAGGGTCAGACTAACTTAAAAAAATAAAATAAAAACATAAACCTAAGGACAGCAGGAGTACCAAAAAAAAATCTCTGAGAAAACACCAAATTACACAAAATGCAATCAATGTATAGTTTTAATAACCACCTTAAAATATCTAAAAATATCGGTGTATCATAAATATCACCCATATATATAAATATAGATTTACATATATATATATATATATATATATATATATATATATATATATATATATATATTCAATAACAAGAAAAATCTGTGTTCTACTGATTACCAGTAGAAATAGACCAACGTGGAAAACTTCTTCCAAAATCATAATAACAAGGGTATAAACACACAGTATGTACTGTTGAGACTGTCGTCACACCATGAACAGGATATATACAGAGGTCTAAAGGTGTACTCTGAGGAATAAAGCGATGAAAGCAGAAGCTTAGGATTGAAACCTAACAGAAATTTTGCAATATTAAGGAGAACACTTAGAAAGGACAGTAATTAGAAATCGGCCCTATGTCCTCATAAAAGTCTAATCACCTATAGCGCATAACTATAAGTTATAGCTCAAAGATAACCTGAGCCACTCTAACTATAGCTTTATCAAAAAGGAAAGTTTTTAAGCCTAGCCTTAAAAGTAGACAGGGTGTCTGCCTCACGGACTAAAACTGGTAGTTGGTCCACAGGAGAGGAGCCTGATAACTAAAAGATCTGCCTCCCATTCTACTTTTAGAAATTCTAGGAACCACTAGTAAACCTGCAGATTGAGAGCGAAGTGCTCTGTTAGGAACATAAGGAACAATCAGATCTCTGATATAAGATGGAGCTTGGCCATTTAAGGCTTTATATGTGAGAAGGAGGATTTTAAATTCTATTCTTGATTTAACAGGAAGCCAATGAAGAGAAGCCAGGACAGGCGAGATATGATCTCTCTTTTTAATTTTCATTAGAACTCTGGCTGCAGCATTTTGGATCAGCTGAAGGCTTTTAACTACAGTTTGTGGACTTCCTGATAGTAAAGAATTACAATAGTCCAGCCTTGAAGTAACAAATGCATGGACTAGTTTCTCAGCATCACCCCTGGACAGGATATTTCTAATTTTTGCAATGTTCCTCAGATGAAAGAAGGAAATTCTAGAAACCTCTTTGATGTGGGATTTAAATGACAGGTATATATATATACCCTTTTTTCCTCCAAGCTAGGGTCTGGGATCTTGACGGTTCTGTGCAGTATCTTTGCTGTTCCTAGAACTGCACTTTTCTGGACCACTGAACTCTCTTCTTTAACATGGTCATTGCACAGGTTATTGCACAGGGTATAAAGTAGTTTTTGCACTACTTTCGAAGGCATAGATTAAGAAGACTGGAATAAGGCATGTTTAAAAGCACAAAAACAAACGATAAACATAGGATTTAAACTTCTGTAATATAAATGGCTTATGAGAACCTGTATAACACCAGTTAGGCTTCATCATATGTCCAGTGATATTCCAGATACTTGCAATAAATGTTTATCTGAAAAAGGAAGTCTTCTCCAATGTTTACGGGAATGTCTTAAAGTCCAGAGGTTTTGGAAGAGATGTTATTAGGTGTCTATCTGAATTGCTTAAGGTGAAAATCCAGTTAGAGGTTAAAATCTGTGTTCTATGAATATATCCAGTAGAATTTAAACAATCGTGGAAGACTTCTTCAAGCCAGAAAATCTATAAGATTAGACAACGAGTATCAATACTTTACTCAAGTACTACTGTTGAGTACTTCGTCCCCCACTGGACATATACAGTGGAGATTATTTTACTCCAGAGGTCTGAATAGGTGTGTACATGGATGTAAAACTGAATAACGATTGGGAAAAAAAAACAATTCTCTCATTCGGATTGAAATTTCTTTCTAAATTCAGAATTATTGCACAATATTTAAAGTAGAAACACTTAGAAAGCGGACAGTAAGCTTTAGAACTCGCTCCTTTGCCTCATTAAATGCAGCTTTGACTGAACTCACCTTTAGGTGAGCATGAAACTATTTTATTGCACAAAAAACATGCTTTGTTTTTCGCGAATTAGCTGCAATTAGCAAGTTTTTCAGTTGTTCTCACGCACGCGCGCGTGCGCACGCTCAACCGCTGCTATGGAAACGGAGCACCTGTAAAAGTGGCAGCCATCTTTAACGGATCATTTCTAACCTGGACCTGGAAGCTTGAACTGCTGCAATCTGTGATTTGCTAAACTGTTAAAGATGAGCACGCCACCAGAGGACAACAACTTGTGGAGAGATCATCTGGAAGGTTTATTTCACTCTTTTACTATATAAATAAAAAAATATATATATTATTATTTTAATGTTTTTTCATGAAGTTGTGACAGCTAGCTTAGCATCTAGCATCCATGACATCTCAGAGATTAAATGTGTTTTTTTAATGAATTTGTCAGAAATGTTAACAGCGATTTAATTATTTGAAAAAAAAAAAACATTTGTGTTTCAGAAAAACATCTTTGTTGAATTTTATGTGAAATGTTTGAAAACTAGATGGAGCTAGGTCTATTATTTTTAAAAAATGCCCTGGAAATAAATTTGCTCTGTATGGAAATGTTGGTAAAAATACATTAAATAAATATAAAAGGACATTAGAAGGACATTTAACATAAAATATAATCAAGCCAAACTGTTAATTTTCCTATTTAATAAAAGAGTATAAAAGATTAAAAGAGAATAAAAGCGTATTTTGGAAGTTAACTGAATTTTAACTAAAAAAAAGAAGAAAAAAGAGATGAAGAATCTCAAGTTGTTTAGTTTAGTAAATGTGTTTAGGAAATGATATGTTTCTAACCAGTGTTTTAAAAAAAGAAGTATTTTTTAAGGCGTACTATGTATTCGATTACTTTTTATTGGTTGGAAATGGGAGGAATGCAATGTAAAACACAGAAAAAGTTTGGTTTGAGAGAATAAACTTTGATTAATTTAATGTGAAAATGGTTGAAAAAATACCAAAAAAAATATTTCAGGATAAAATGGATTTTTTTTATATATTTGAACTTGAAAAGGAAGGTCTTTTTTAAACCATGCTGTGGTAAACAAATTGGTCTCCATGGATACCTGAGTAGAATGCATTAAATAACTTTAGGAGTTTTTAAGATAGCATATATTTTTAACTTTAAATGATGGTCAAAGGTGTTAAAATATGGTTGATTTTAAAAGTTTTTTATTTTTACTCTAGGATGCACTGAAGAGGGGGTCTGATAAGCTGAGAATCTGGTTCTGAGAAATTATAGATCTGAAATTTAAACCTTGATGTTATCAAGCCTTTATTTCTGTTAATTAGGATAATTTTCTGCTTATAGTAAAATAACTTCAAAGATTGATGATTATGTTACCAAATCAGCCAATGACCCTTTTTTTTTCTTATAAAGAAATTTATCTTATAGATCGAAACTATTTCTAATTTGGTAGTATGTGTTTAATGAAAACAATTTTTAATGACAGCTTAAAATGTCCTTTAATCTTAATTCATCTTAAAGGAATAGTACACCCAAAACATGATTAGCCTTCATTTTCTACTCACCCCCATGCTGAACAACACTCTGGAGTACTTTTTTGATATCTAAAATGCATCTGGAGATCTGGGAGGCTTCTTGCTGTCTGCTGACATTCAAATAATGGAGGTCTATGGTGACCGAGACAGAAAGGTCCATAAAAGTCCACAAAAAACGTGTCAATATTCCTCCATACTGCTCGTCCAATGTATTCCAAGTGTCCTGAGTGGGTAGCATCCAGAATTTACTCGAAACGAAGTCATTTAGAATGTTTTTAGAGCATAAACAGTAGTGCATAGGATTTCCTGAAAGCGCGCAAACGCGCGCTCACGACGCTACGGAAGCCGGCAGACCAAACCAGCGCATTCAGCTCGGCAAAGAACTCCTGCTCTTCCTCAACACTGAAGTCCTCAGATATTTTTCTTTCGTTTTTTCTTTCTTTGCACAGGTAAACAGCACATTTCTTCTTCTACGCTTGCATTATTGGCAGAGCAGACGCTGAATGCGTACTTTCATCTGGTTTGGTCTGCCGGCTTCCGTAGCGTCGTGAGCGCGCGTGTGCGCGCTTTCAGGAAATCCTATACACTACTGTTTATGCTCTAAAAACATTCTAAATGACTTCGTTTCGAGTAAATTCTGGATGCTACCCACTCAGGACACTTGGAATACATTGGACGAGCAGTATGGAGGAATATTGACACGTTTTTTTTTTACTTTTATGGACCTTTCTGTCTCGGTCACCATAGACCTCCATTATTTGAATGTCAGCAGACAGCAAGAAGCCTCCCAGATCTCCAGATGCATTTGAGATATCAAAAAAGTACTCCAGAGTGTTGTTCAGCATGGGGGTGAGTAGAAAATGAAGGCTAATCATGTTTTGGGTGTACTATTCCTTTAATGTCTTTGTTCCCAATGTGGGGATGTGTGCCCCCTAGTGGGAGCTTAGTTTAATTGCAGGGGATGTGGTAGAAATAAACTAAATAAATGGCCCATTTAGAGCTAATTATTATTTTTGTATTTATAAATTTCTGAAATTAAAATTTTAAGCTCTATTTAACAGTGAAATGAACATTTACTGGTAGATATAAAAAAAAACTTACAATTTCATGGTAGTCTTGTGATTTAAAGGATATTGTAGGTTTTTTTTCTTAATCAACAGCAAAGTAGATGGTGAGGTCACAGATTGATGTTCTTATAGATTAAATCTACTTAAACCTGACAAACTAACACAGGCACATCCAGCAACCTAAAATAAAGCATTTATTTCTTTTCAATGAATGTTCCTTAATTAATGTTCCTGGTCCAACGATTTTTTTCCTAACAGTTCCAGACGCCGCGCTTCCAGTTGATCCTGACCCGGAGCCCCAGCTCTTGATAGAGGATGAGGGTAATTTAAATCAGTCTAATATCATTGACAATGCGGATGATAATGAGGAGGTGGAAGTCAGAGAACTAGTGGTGAATATAGGGTATGATGGGGAAAACCGTCACTACGTAGCCATAGAGTTTGTGCTGGAGCATGGCGAGGAGGTAGACCTCGTAGTCGCAGAGTTGGGGCTAAATCGTAGAGACTTAGAAGCAATACTGGCGGAGCGGAATGAGGAGGAGGAGGTTGATGCTAATGCTGATAATGTTAGGGCAAGTTTTGGTGAGTCTCCTGACACAAGCTCTGAGGAAGAAGATCACAATGAAGACGATGGCCACCTTCCACCACATCTTCAGTTCACCCAGAGGATTCCCCCCGACTTCAGCCTTCCATGGAACCACGAGGAGCAAGAGGAGTCCCTGGAGCGCCCAGAAGACCGCGTCTCCAGGAAGAGGAGAAGAGAGGAAGACGATGAAGAGGAGCGCCCTGGGAAGAGGCCTCGTCTCGAGAGGGATGTTTAAGAAGAGGAGTTTAATTTAGTGATTGTTTTCATATCTGGCAGGTCTAGGGATGCCTTAGGTAGCGTCTTGCACCGTGGCTTTTCTTTACCCCGCTGCTAGATTTAGGTTTTTTTAGATGTTAAGGAGTCTGGCAGGTCTAGGGATGCCTTAGGTAGCGTCTTGCACCGTGGCTTTTCTTTTCCCCGCTGCTAGATTTAGGTTTTTTTAGATGTTAAGGAGTCTGGCAGGTCTAGGGATGCCTTAGGTAGCGTCTTGCACCGTGGCTTTTCTTTACCCCGCTGCTAGATTTAGGTTTTTTTAAGATGTTAGGGTGTCTGGCAGGTCTAGGGATGCCTTAGGTAGCGTCTTGCACCGTGGCTTTTCTTTTCCCCGCTGCTAGATAGTTTAGATGTTAAGAATTTTCTTTAGCACAGACATCTGAGCACATGACAACATAGTTTGGTACATGATAGCTGGTTAAGGCAGAAATAATCTAGAATGTTCTACATCTAATATCAAAGCTGGACAGTCTGCCAGCTAACAGAAGACAACACAAACAAAGGATTGATAGAAGAACAAGAAGAATGTTCAACAAGGTGAAACACAGAGTGGAGGCAAGATAACAAAAAACAAATAAAAACACCAGAAGACAAAAAATTAATCTTGGTTGAAAACCACAAGGAGGCAAACCAATCCAACGAAACAGCTGGACATCGCTGCTGAGGACAACGTGGAGTTGAGTTGAGGCAGAGAGAAAAGGCTGTAGTGGAGGTTGATTAGAAGCTGTCTAGAGCAGAGGTTTCTCACTCCAGTCCTTTACAGCAGTGTTTCTGCAGTTTTCAGATGCATCTCTCCTCCAACACACCAGGATCAAACAAACAGCCTTTTACCAGACCTCTGCAGAGCTGAATGACTGATGAGGGAATTCAGCCCTTTGATTCAGGTCTGATGGAGAAGAGATGTGAATAAAAACTGCAGCATAGCAGCTCTGGTGGAGTGAAGTTTGAAAGCCTGATCTAGAGTAGGACGATGCTGCTGGGGACAAATTGGATACAATGGACAGTGACACAGCTTGTGGTGATCATCAGTTGAACTGGTCTCTGGGATGTTGGAGAGAAGGTAGAGAGATGACGCTAGGTGGGGCTAACTGATTTAGTCAAGTTTGAGGCAGAGGACAGGACTCATGTAGTGGTTTTGGTTGTGAGTGGCACCGACTGTTAGAAACAGCTTTCCGATGTGACTTGGTCTAGTTCTAGATGTTCCTCTGGTCAGTTAGTTTTCAGGCCTAGTTGGAGGGAAAAGAACCCTCTGCAGAAATATTCTCCATATGATCAAGGCCTGTCCTGACCGCAGTGGATCTCTTCTGTGTTTTTTGAATCCCATGTTGGAGCGAGCCTCTCCAAGCTTTGGGCCATCAGAAGATGCTGATGAGATCTGCAGCGACCAAACCAGCGGAGGATCATCTGGGCTGCCGACCTTCACAAAGAGTGAGAGCATATTCAGTAAGGAGCAACAATAATCCATCATTTAATTATAAAGTCAACATTTCAGATGGCCTCACTTAGTTTTTCATGTTAATTTCAGACACTGTGGACGTCCAAAAGCAGAACTCCTGTGAGGAACCGGGACATCCAGGACGGTGAGGAGCTTCCCAGTCCCCACCTGAGGACGGCACAGAGAAAGACTGGAACAGAAAACACACGGAGTAAGACTTTATTAACACGACAAACCCACAACTCAAGCTTCCCAGGCCTGATCAAAAGCTAACAGTCATTGAAACACAGACAGACTAAGATTATGATGAAAACAACATCCTGCCCCAGATTTCAACTTGGTGTCGAGGAAATTCTGTAGATTAATTTGTCTTATTTTTTTACAGGGAAAGCAGGTTGAACATGGAAGCAGTGTTCTAGCAGTCGGATCACATCGGAACAGAGTCCATCCACACGTGTTTGGAGGTATGTTGCTTGTTGTTTGACTAGAGAGACATCACATGCAGACAGACTCTGAGGACACTTTGCTTTCATTGATGAAGGAGTTGAAGAAGAGGATGAAGCACACAGACCGCTAAGGAGGAGAGACATGGCTCCTATATTTCTCTTTAACATTCTGGAGTCCTGGAGTAAAACAACGTTGACGACCCCGCAGCTAAACCATCAGTCTGCTCCACCCAGTAGAAGAAGGTAACGTACCTTTATTGCATCCAGATGTTCATCAGTATTAGTGAAGATACTAAAAACAGATCCAGAACAAACAGATACAAATGCTACAACCATCCCATTAGGGGTTGTAACCTTTAATCTTTATCTTTCCATCATGAATGGATGTTCACCTCTATTTGTCTCTCTGTAACCAAACCTTTACCAGAATCAGAAGTTCTGACTTTTCCATTAGACCACAGATAAACAGTTAAGAAGCAGCTTCTGATCCAATATGGAAGAATTTCCCCCTGGTTGATCTCTGAAGGTTTTTTTTTTTAGAACGTATTAAAGGAGAGAAACGACCGACTGAAGACTTGCAGCATTTCCAGGCATTTTCTCCAAGCATCCATTGTCTTCAGTTATTACGTCTGTTAAAGGAGAACGCCGTTTTTTTTCAAGTGGCCCCTTGATTTTCTGGTTCTGAGAAATTATAGATCTGAAATTTAAACCTTGATGTTATCAAGCCTTTATTTCTGTTAATTAGGATAATTTTCTGCTTATAGTGAATAAACTTCAAAGATTGATGATTATGTTACCAAATCAGCCAATGAAACCTTATTTTTTCCGATAAAGAAATATATCTAATAGATTGAAACTATTTCTAATTTGGTTGTCAGTAATATCTTTTACTGACAGCTTAAAATGTCTTTTAATCTGAACTAAACCTAATGTCATAGTTCCCAAAGTGGGGGTGTGTGCCCCCTAGTGGGAGCACAGTTTAATTGCAGGGGATGTGGTAGAATTAACTAAATAAAAGGACCATTTAGAGCTAGTTATTTTTTGTATTGATAACTTTCTGAAAATAAAATTCTAAGCCCTATTTAACAGTGAAATCAACATTTAGATTTAAAATAAACTTTCAATTTCATGGTAGTCTTGTAATTTAAAGGATATTGTAGTTTTTTTTGTTCTAAACTTACTTGTCAGCAAGATAGCATGTGAGGACCAGCAAAATGTCCCCCTTTACAACAATCAGTCCTCAATGTGATGGTGAAGTCAGAAAAATGGTCCTCAGGCTGATGCAGAGACAGGAGAACACAATCATATACACATTTGTCTTATATATAAACGTTTGTCTCAATGTATTTTTGTATGTATAGGATCTTTTACAATAGTATTTTTTTATCTTAACACTAACCAAACCACTAGCATTGTTTATGTTTTTTTGTTGAGTTGTTTTAGCTCACAGATTAATGTTCTTATTGATTAAAGTGGAACGGCGTTTTTTTTACATTGGGCCCTTGATTTTACGTTATTACATCATGGTCTACCCATATGAGTTTTGTGTCATTTGGAGCCGTTCTGAAGATATTCTGTTAGGTTATATCCAAGTATGACGTGTATGACGTGTGTATGACGTCATCCGCGCGCGCCGGCTACATTCATTCTTCTTGTCCGCTGAACTGCTGCTAGTTTTACTCACATGCCTGGAAGATGTCTAGTGCTGCTACCACAGATGATCTTGCTCTGGAAATGGAATCGAAAGATTCAGATTAGCTAGCGGAATGAATATAAGGGGTAGAGCGTAGCCGCCTGTGGCCCGGACTGCCTGTCACAACTCCAGTCCGACGTGCGGATGACGTCATACACGTACCGCTTTGTTTTTAAAAGATATAAATATAAAAAATATAACCTCGGATTTCTGGGGGAAAGTGACTAGCCTACATGTTATGAATGCTGGCGTACCATAAAGAATAAATTATGAACAGTTTAGTTTGTGCCTTCAAGTCGACTGCCCATAGGAAGACGTTACTTGGATATAACCTAACAGAATATCTTCAGAAGAACTCCAAATGACACAAAACTCATATGCGTGAGTAGAGCATGATGTAATAAAGTCAAATCAAGGGCCCAATATAAAAAAAAAAACAGCGTTCCCCTTTTCACTAACTCCTGTTCTTCTTTTCCAGATGAGGTCATCTGTTCCTTGGACCGGCGCCTCTGTGTCTGTTGGACGTCAGTAGATGGGCGCTGACATGGAGGTTCCTTCCTGTTTGAAGCTAGTTTTCCTCTCTACTGTGACCACTTCATTGCTCAGGAGGGACTGCTGCAAAATTAACGACTGGATGTGATTGGCTGAGCTTCCTTGGACTGAAGACATTTCTCTAAACACCATAATAAGCTGAATTTATCTTCCCCATGTTGTAAATAGGATTGGACTGGACTGGATGTTTGTTTTTCAATTTGATTCTGTTTGTGTTGAATTCTGTTACATGTTTCTGTATTAAAGCTGTCATGTTAATTGCCTTTAGATGACATTTGTTGGGACTTGTTTCTATTTTATAAGACTGTATTATAATAAATCCCCCTACTGGGTCTGGTTCTGTTGAAGTACTGTATGTTTCCTGTCGTTCTATCTTCTCCTGTTATTTCTCACTATAATAAAGGTTTGATTCAAGTCATGTGAACAGGATCTTTTTGTCTTTTTTTTTGTAAATTGTCTTGAAATAAGTGGTTGTAAATTTGTAAATGTTTTAAAACTGAAGTCAACTTGAGAAAGTATTCTAATATTACTATAGTACAGCGTTTTGGCAGATTGGTGGTTATTATTGTATCTCTTTTGGGGGGTCTGACCTGACAGCTCATGTTAACAGAACAATTGTTCTTGTCACCTTGCAGTGTCAAAACAAATTAGCTCTAAAAAAGGAAAGTGAGACGTTCCTCCTACAGTTCTTCTGATTTTATTGACCTTATAGACAATCTGGGAGTTAAGCAGCAGAGCAGACAGTAAACATCAACACTGAGCCATACAAAGAAAAAAAAAACAAATATGGGAGGATAATTAAAGATGAATGTTAAAATAAAACTAGAGGAAGATAGTAGGCATGTTTAGTGAACCCAAAGGCAAACAGCTTTGCTTAATTTAAACAAAACTTTGTCCAAAGCTGATTTTTATCTTCTTTAAAAACACGTCAAACGTGTGCGCCTCAAATGTGAAACAATATGAATACACATTGTGGATTAACCGATCTATCTATCTAGAGATTAGCATGACATTCCCCAAATGTGAGAAACTCGGGGCAGATATTATTGATAGTTTATTCATTTTATTAAGGCATTCGTTGTTGCCATGTGGCCAGGTTGTTCAGATACATTCTCAAATCAGAGTTGTAGTTTCTTTGTGGTAATAGATTCAACATTAAACTTTTTACAGTTTGAGGAGAATCAAGGCTCTCCTGTTTTCTTTTTGGTTTGTTTTTGAATAATAAATAATAATCAAGATAGCTCTTTATTTTTGTGCTGTTTTTATGCTGAAGTTCTTTACAAGTGGTGTAGAATTGGTAGCAGGTGGTTCTACGCATCAATAGATCAGGTTGTTTCTGAAAGTTACAAAGTTCTTTAAAAAACAAATGCAGGTTTAAATTGTGAATGCATGAGTGTATGTAAGTGTGTATAAGTACATGTTACAAGGTTAAGTTTGTTGTCTGTAAGTTTTATTGTATCAAAAAAGAGAGAAAAAAAGGGAAAAAAATTGTGATTGCACATTAATTATTTTTATTGCAGTTATGGTGTAGCATTGTAAATCCAGATGGCAGATGTCAAATATAGAGAAACAGCTTATTGCTCAGGGTATCAAATAGTAATTACACATTATACATTGCACAACTTATTGCCATTGTAGTGCCGCATTGTAGAGTCTGGTTGCAGCAGGGATGAATGACCTGTGGTAGCACTCCTTTTTACTAAAAGAGCTGCTCAGCTCCTCTACAGGCCGGTGCAGAGGTTGGAAGGTGTTGTCCATGATGGATGGAAGCTTGGACAGCTCCTTCCTCTCAGATACTTTCTCCACTGAATCCAGAGTGCACCCCAGGACAGAACTAGCTTTTCTCACCAGCTTATTCAGTCTCTTTCTGTCCCGCTCTGTGGTACCAGGGACCCAGCAGATGACAGGGTAGAGGAAGGCTGTTTTTTTTCCCTTCGTTCTATTTTTATCCATTTGCTCCTGGACATATTTCTAACTCCCGTGCTGCGGTGGAGTTAAACCTATTTTGCCCACCTACCTCGCTTCCTTTAGCCACAACCCTCTTTCCGCTTGCAGTATCTTTTGATGCAAGGCCTTCCAGAATCTATAATACAGAGGCGTTATTATTTTTCAGTGAATGAGGTTTTTTATAGGCCCAGGTGGAGTACAACTTTGCTACTTCTGTTATTTGCTGTTGTTTCTAAAATATAATGCATACAGCCTGTAAGGTAAAAAAAATAAAAAGTTACCAATCAATCAATCGAATCGTATTGTGATGTCTTCTGGAGTATCGAAAATATTCGAATCGTCGGGTCAGGAAATTGATCCTGAAAGGAATCGCCATGATGGGAGTGATTTACACCCCTACAGAGTCATAGAAGGTTTAACGCAGGGGCCTCCTCACTCCAAAATTTAAAAAGTTTTAAAATCTTTTCAAATATTTCCTTTTTTAATGTTAACTAAAAACAAAAAAATATTAAATGTTTTTCGTTCCAAACATTAGAAAAACATGGCTCTCCGCAGACACATTCATTAATTCTATCAATTAACTGGGTTAATCAATCACTGGTTGTTGCATTGTTGTTGCTTTTCCCAGCCTGTGTTCTGTGTGTAACTACAGCCTAATAATAACTCTCCGACTGCTTTGCGGAAATATTCGTCATTAAAAGCAATAACACCCAAAGTCTATCAAAATAAAACTCCAATGTGAGCGGCAGGTTTCAGTATCTTTTGTCGTAAAAAGAATTAAACGCCTTTAAATAATTGAAGAATGTAAATGTGTTGCTTTGATAAGTGAAAAAGCATGATAACACATCTAATGTGTTGTTCATTGTACCTGAGTTTTATTTTTTACACCCCTCTAACCGGAAGTGCAGCCTGGCTTTACCTTACCTGGTCCGCTTCCTGTACCTTGACGCTCAGGTAGACGGTTTTCCCCTAAAACTTTCCGGAACCTTTTCTATTGAAGTGAGCGGGACCTAAGTGCTTGCTGGACATGGATTTACACTTTTCTACAGGTGCTGGTCATAAAATTAGAATATCATGAAAAAGTAGATTGATTTCAGTAATTCCATTTAAAAAGTGAAACTTGTATATTATATTCATACATTACATACAAACTCATATATTTCAGATGTTTATTTTGTTTAATTTTGATGATTACAAATGACAACAAATGAAAATCTCAAATTCATCATATCAGAAAATTAGAATATTGTGAAAAGGTTCAAAATTGATGGCCCCTGGTGCCACACTCTAATCAGCTAATTAACTCAAACCACCTGCAAAAGCCTTTAAATGGTCTTTCAGTCTAGTTCTATAGGCTACACAATCATGGGGAAGACTGCTGACTTGACAGTTGTCCAAAAGACGACCATCGACACCTTGCACAAGGAGGGCAAGACACAAAAGGTCATCGCTAAAGAGGCTGGCTGTTCACAGAGCTCAGTGTCCAAGCACATTAATAGAGAGGCGAAGGGAAGGAAAAGATGTGGTCGAAAAAAGTGTACAAGCAAGAGAGATAACCGCACCCTGGAGAGGATTGTGAAACAAAACCCATTCAAAAATGTGGGGGAGATTCACAAAGAGTGGACTGCAGCTGGAGTGAGTGCTTCAAGAACCACCACACACAGACGTATGAAAGACATGGGTTTCTGCTGTCGCATTCCTTGTGTCAAGCCACTCTTGAACCACAGACAGCGTCAGAAGCGTCTTGCCTGGGCTAAAGAGAAACAGGACTGGACTGCTGGTGAGTGGTCCAAAGTCATGTTCTCTGATGAAAGTAAATTTTGCATTTCCTTTGGAAATCAAGGTCCCAGAGTCTGGAGGAAAAGAAGAGAGGCACTTCATCCACGTTGCTTGAAGTCCAGTGTAAAGTTTCCACAGTCAGTGATGGTTTGGGGTGCCATGTCATCTGCTGGTGTTGGTCCATTGTGTTTTCTGAGGTCCAGGGTCAACGCAGCCACATACCAGGAAGTTTTAGAGCACTTCATGCTTCCTGCAGCTGACCAACTTTTTGGAGATGCAGATTTCATTTTCCAACAGGACTTGGCACCTGCACACAGTGCCAAAGCTACCAGTACCTGGTTGAAGGACCATGGTATCCCTGTTCTTAATTGGCCAGCAAACTCTCCTGACCTTAACCCCATAGAAAAGAAGATGCAATACACCAGACCCAACAATTCAGAAGAGCTAAAAGCCACTATTAGAGCAACCTGGGCTATCATAACACCTGAGCAGTGCCACAGACTGATCGACTCCATGCCACGCCGCATTGCTGCAGTAATACAGGCCAAAGGAGGCCCAACTAAATACTGAGTGCTGTACATACTTTTCAGTTGGCCAACATTTCTATAAATCCTTTGTTTTTATTGGTCTTCAGTAATATTCTAATTTTCTGATATGATGAATTTGAGATTTTCATTTGTTGTCATTTGTAATCATCAAAATTAAACAAAATAAACATCTGAAATATTTGAGTTTGTATGTAATGTATGAATATAATATACAAGTTTCACTTTTTAAATGGAATTACTGAAATCAATCTACTTTTTCATGATATTCTAATTTTATGACCAGCACCTGTATCTACCTGTAGAACAGATAGAAAGCCTTGGTATCAGGGTGGGGGGGTCGGCTGGACGTCTCTGACTGTAGGTGAGTAATTGGTCTGTCCGATAATGGAGGAAGGAGCCGCAGTGACGCCATGAAAGTGAAAATGATATTTAAACAGGCAGAAACAGGTGACCATGAATAAACCTGTCCAGTGTTTTAAAGTGTGACTAACTGAATTACCGATTAATGTTAAAGAGCTGACCGTTTGCGTTGAATGACCAGGATTTAAGTGACGTTGCGTTGTGTCCTGTAAACAGCCGTCTCTGTGGAAAACGTCAGCAAAGAAAAGCAACAACAGCGCAACAAACTCAGGCGGTTTACAGACAGGTTACCTTATTCACTACAACACCAGGGGCGGTTACCAGGGGGCCAGATGGAGCCAGGAGGGGGCCAGCGTGTTTTCATGGGGGCACAGAAAAGCATGAAATGAAAATCAGGGCAAGGGGTTCAAAGTCATAAGGTCGTAAAATTACGAAAATTAAGTCGTAACATTACAAGAATAAATTCATATCTTTGCGAGAATAAAGTCATAAAATTAAGAAAATAAAGTTGTAACATAAAAAGAATAAAGTTTTAACATTACGAGAATAAATTCATAACATTACAAAAATAAAGTTGTAACATTACAAGAATAAAGTTGTAACATTACGAGGATAAAGTTGTAACATTACGAGAATAAAGTCATAAAATTACGAAAATAAAGTAACAAAATTCCAAGAATAAAATTTTAATATTACGAGAATAAATTCATAACATCACGAGAATAAACTTGTAAAATTACGAAAATAAAGTTTTAACATTACAAGAATACAGCTGAAACATTATGAGGATAAAGTCGTAACATTATGAGAATAAATTCGTAAAATTACGAAAATAAAGTAATAAGATTACAAGAAAAAGTTTTAAAATTACGAGAATAAAGTCATAACATTACGAGAATAAAGTTGTAATATTAGGAGAATAAAGTCATAGCATTACGAGGATAAACTCGTTACATTAAGAGAATAAAGTTTTAACATTACAAGAATAAAGTTGTAATATTACGAGAATAAAATTTATAACATTATGATAATAAAATCGTAAAATCACGAAAATAAAGTTGTAACATTACAAGAATAAAGTAATATTACGAGAATAAAGTTGTAATTTTAAGAGAATGAAGTTATCATACCACTCTCCGTTTCAGAAAGAAAGCTCTGAGCTCCGACCAGCAGATGACGGCCGACCAGCGCCACCAAACAGCAACCTGAGTCCACTTTGTCATGCTGCCCAATATGTTGCTGTTGTGCTAAAAGATTTCCTTATAAGTTCATATGATGCTCCACATTCCTCATTTTAGTGAAGAAAGCGCTTCTTGTAGGAGTTGTCATAAAAACATGTTTCTTGTAATTTTAGGACTATTCTCATTGTGACTTTTTTCTTGTAATATTACAACTTTATTCTTGTAATATTACAACTTTATTCTCGTAATTTTACAACTTTACCATCATAATGCTATGACTTTATCGTCATAATTTTTTGACTTTATTCTCGTATTGTTATGACTTTATTCTCAAAATTTAACGACTTTATTCTCGTGATTTTATGACTTTATTCTTGTAATTTTTTTTACTATTCTTGTTGCGACTTTATTCTCGCAATTTTACGACTTTATTCTTGAAATAGAAGGGAAAAAAATATCTAGCCTGACCCTAATACTCCATCGTAGTATTAAGATAGCTGATTAAAGTGACATTTCTATTCAGTTAGATTTAATTAAAACCCTATTTCTTATTAGGTCAATATACATCCTTCATTTAGGAATTTTACATATTATTAACTTAATGTAAGTCAAAATTAGAGTTTTATTTTTATTTGTTTTGAAAGTTAAAAATTTAGCAGATGAAAACCGGGATCCTGTGTCAACACCAATTAAGCTACCACCGTAAAACAGAATTTGTAAAGAAAAAAAATGAATAGATCCAAATGACCTATCAGTAACCATGTCTGTTCCAGCGCATATCATCATTAGAATTTCTTTGAGTATTATGTCTTCAGTATAGGGGCCATAACAGGGGCCAGGATATGATCTACAGGGGGCACTGGCCCCCATTGGCCCCTTTCTAGAATCACCCGTGACCAACACACCTGATTTTTAACATTTATTTATGTTATAAATAATGATAATCACATCTAAACATAAAGATATAATTCTTTGAATATTACCATTATTACAAGTTTTTTTATGTAGATAATGCTATCAGTAACATTACTTTTTTTCCTATTGGTATTCAACCTTACAAAGTCTTTATTATGATGCAGTTTAATTATAAAAAGTGAAAAAATTGTTTATTTGTTGTGGTTAATTTTATTCCACATAACAAGATTAATTGTAGATGTTTAATTTGTATTTTAACAGTGGTGTTTTTATTATTTGTAGTGCTGATAGTCTTAAATAAATAGCAACATTACTATTTTACATTATTAGTATGATTAAAAGAAGTTATTGTTGTAATGCAGCTCTTAATATATTATTACCAACATTAAACAGTGTACTAATAGCACATGTAGTCTTATGATTGATAATCCATTTGGGAAACCATGATTATTATCAGGGGCGGATTTAGGAAATTTGGGGCCCTAGGCAAAGACAGGCAGGGGGCCCTCTGAATAAAGAAGACAACACATAAAACAGACCCAATATACTGATACAGACATTTTAATAGAATAGAATAGAATAGAATTGAATTGATAATAATTAATAATAATCATAATTAATGTGCTAATAAGGAATAGTTGTATTAACTATAAATGTAAACAGAGTTTTATGGGGCAACTGCCTAGTATTGCCTAAAGGTAAATCGCCCCTGATTTCAATGATAACAATAAGAACATTAATAAATAACAATATATTATAATAAGTAGTATTAATAGTAGTAATATCATTGTTAATACAGCTCAGTTAATGTTTAGACTCATTCTCTAATATTACTCTATAATTTAAAACACTCTAGAATTGGGGGTTTCCCTTAATGTTTTTCAACAATTGTGATGAAACACTGAGATGAGTTTTCAGTTGTGACCGAATTGAGTTGTTTATCATTTGGGAATACTCCCATGACATCACACAGGTAATCTGATGAATGAATGGGTTATTGTCTCAGACCAGGTTTCAGCACTATGAAACCTGTCAGGCCACATTACCCGATGCCTGCATGTAAGAGTAGTTTCCTTTGTTTTCTTTTTTCAAAAGGAAGATGCCCTCATGCGCTTTAAAGTGATTCGAGATTCTACCTGATAGAAAGCTACTACAGCCGAAAAGTATTTTTAGTGACATTTAATTAGGTCTCAGCCTTGCTACAAATGGTATAGAATTAATATCTTTCTTCACCGTTCTACACAAAAACCCTATTATTTTATAACACTGTAATAAAACGTAGTAAGAATTTTTTTAATTTACTAAAAATAGAAAACTAAGAATTCAATTAAATTATATGTATTTATATAGCACCTATTCACAACACATGTTATTTCAAAACACTTTACAGAGACAATTTAATCAGATCATTCAGTCACATTGGTTCAAAGCTTTCTGTCAAAGAAAATTCATCTTTTTGCATCCAGTCATTAACTTTGCAGGATTTGCTCCTCCTGGATGAGCATTTGGTAACAGTAGAAATTTTTATTTCATTGTGTTATTAACTCTACAGCAATCCCTCACGTCGCAAATGCTCACTGCAACAGTGGAGAAGAAAAACTCCCTTCTAAAAGGAAGAAATATCCAGCAGAACCAGGCTAAGTGTGAGCGTGCGAGAAGACAGGAGCACAAGAGGAACATAGAAGCACTGATCCATCATACCTCTCTATGTTAGAAAAGGTACGGCTAAACTAGCTCCATAGGTGGGTCTGTCTAGGAAAGAATAAGTTATGTAGATGAGCTCTGAGACAGGTTTCATGTCAGAAGGGATGATAGAGAGCATGTACAGTTATGCTACATTCACACGACACGCGGCTGAAGGATCAAATACTGCTAGTTTACATGCAAAGTCAATGTAAACGCGCATCAAGGTGCAGCAAAAGTTGCAGCAAAAGGTCCATCAGCACTTTTTGAGCAGCTGAAGCATTGCCTCTTGAGCTTCTGAGCATCTGAAACGCATGACGCACTGCAAAAGCAGCACTGCTGATGCAGAGCGCTATGATCACTCTCCTGAAACGCCTTAATTAACTTAAAATGACGAGACCTGCCGGTAAAACATATTCGCTTTCATTAACATTGGTGAACATTAGCCTCTGACGACTGGGCCAAAGGCTGCTGCTGAACAGGATTCCCAGTCACAGAGCTCCGCCGGTGTTTGGAAGTCTGAGCGGCTCCGACAGCGAAACAATAATCGAAGGAAGGAATGTAATCTTGACGAAGTGACTGCACAGATGAAGTTTTCTGGGTGACTCTCTTATTTAAAACATATTAAAGCTACTTTTCTGATCACAGCATATATAGCTGCCAATGTTACAGGCTGCTGAAGCTGGAGCAGCAAAGATGCTTCAGCTGCGTGTCAGAACTAAACTTGTACAAGCATAAAAAATGAAGCAGCATGCTCATTTGTGCTGCTCCTGCTGCAAGCGGTCTGAACTAGAGACTGACATTTTTTCGGGAATCCCATGGGTCACGGGATTGCCGTGGGATTCCCGTGGGATGGGAGTCAGTATTAGTAACGATCACGGGATTGGGACGGTACAGGATTAAACATTAACGGGAGCAGACGGGAGCGGGAGCAAACCAATAGTAACTTCCGCTCTGAGTTTTTCACCCGCGCTCAAAAACAACAAGAATGGGAGTGGTGCAGGAGCGGGAGTCATTCTGAATGGGAGCGGGATGGGAGTGGGAGTAATTTCACCAGGAGTGGGACGGGACAGGATTTAGATTTCTACTCTGGCCCGGGATCGGGACGGGACACCATTTTTTTCTGTGGGAGTGGGACGGGACAGGAGTGAAAATCCACTCCTGTGTCAGTCTCTAGTCTGAACGTAGCATTAGCAGCAGTAAAAACTGAGCTTGCAGCTATGTTTTGGAGAGGAAACAGGACTAAACACTGAAAAATATTCCTAACTCTTCCATCTATAACACAAGTATATATCCATTAATTTCACAACTAAACAACGAACCAGACCAGATGAAGCTACTGTGATGTAAAAAAAAAAATAAGCAGAGAGAACATAAAGGTTCAACTAACAAATAATAAAACAATAGACTCCTTTATGGTTCTGCACCCAGATGCAAGTCAGTACGGGAAGGCACATGACAGCCTGTATAAAATTTGTCATGTTTGAAGGAAACCAGAAAACCCCTCATCACAAGGTCAATTACTCTCCTTACAATGAAGCATGGAGGTGATTACATCATGCCTTTGGGATTATTTTTATCAACAGGGAACCGGCAGATTAGTCAGCATGAAATGCATAAGGGATGCAGAGATGTTTAGACATATTCTGGAGAAAAACCTGCTACAGAGTGCTCTAACGAGGGGACCCATGGACTGTTTTGAGTAACAAAACGACCCCTGTTCCAAAGAGGCAGACCTGCTCGTCAGGTTTCTAAGCCAAAACAAGGCTGTGTTTGGACCACTCTATAAAGCCTCAAACCCAACGCTATTTCAATATTTTAACCTGAAAAAGCTTCTTGGATGGGAAGCGAAACGTCTTCAAACTTGGAAACAAAGTCGAGTGGATTGTTTTTTTTTTACTCTCTGGGAATTAGGAGAAGGTACAGGGCTGTGAAAACTTTCTGCTCTGTATGTGAAAAAATGTGTTTTCTTAAGGTTCAAATAACTCTTTTTGCATCGTTTTTCTTTGCTTTCTTGCAGCTAATAAATCATGTCGGTTGGAAACAGTGAAAGTCTGAGACGCAGCGAGAGGCAAGGGGGCAGCAGGCAAGTGTCATTTACAGAGGAGCGCTGCGTGGACCCAGTGGAGGACAGGCAGCCAACCAGACAGCCAAAGGGCAGCCACAAAGGGCGCCTTAAAGATGCTAACGCCAATGAGTCAGAGACTGTCAGATTTGTGCCTGGTGCAGCCGAGCCCTCTTCTTCAGCAACAAGCTGTAATCCCTGCTCTTCCCTGAAGACCTGTAAAAGTTTTTTGTGCACTGTAATCACATGTGGACTGTACAGGGTCTGCCAGTGCTCCATTCTTTCTCCATGCTTGGCGCCAAATGAGAGCTCCCCAAAGGAGGCGGAAAAGACAAGCCTCCAAGACGTCAAACCAGAGGACCACAAAGAAGATTCTGACATCGAACTGACAGACTTTCACATTAATGGAGTCCCAGTATTCAGCCCGAAAGAATGTTTAGACCTTGATAGCAAATCTCCATATCCATCCTTACCTTCTCAGACTCATACAGGGTTTGCCTCTTTGCATGAGTCCTTGACATTTGAAGACTGGGAGGACGGTGAAGAGAACGTGGACTCACTGATCACCAAGAAGCTCCTGGAGCTCTACTCTGAATATCAAATCGAAGAGTTGGCCAGGTGCACCTCCGACTCAGTGTTTCTGAGGAAGAGCAAAGCCATCGCACAGCTCATCAACTCTGTGGCAGAGGAGCACAAAATGGATGAGCAGGAAGCAGAGTGCCGGCTGGTGCGGGGCATCATCCGCATCAGCACCCGAAAGAGTAAAAGGAGGCCCCCCATTCCCATGATGGAGAGGACGCTGTCGGACAGTGGGCACGGAACCATGATCGGCAGTGGATCCTTTCCTTCCAGCAACAACAGTAAGTTGGACCTTTTGCACTCCTTTATGGTGCTGTGCTGTCAGATAAATCGTTTGATTTGTATTTTTCGTTTCCTTAAGATGACTACAAGTCAAATCCAAACATCCAAATATCAGACTTGACTTCCACTGACAAGTTTGCCAGAGACATGTGGAGGAAGAATGACGGTAAGGATGCTTCAATGTTAATTCCCTGTTAATATGTGATTTTATTTATTTATTTTTTTGTTTAGGTGGGGGGCCTATTCTTAAAGATACACAAACAAAATGTCTGATGAATTTCATTGTGAGCAACTGAGCAGGAATCAGTACATTGATAGCTTAGCTCTTTCTGAATATTGAACTAAGCTGTTTTTTGTTTAAGTGAGAAATCCACACTTTCTCTTGGCCAATTTCTTTCAAACAATTTATTTAAACTGGACCAAATAATTTCATATTTAACCCGATATGTTCTAGCAGCAATTTGGCTTCAGTATAGCGCCTACAATAGTAGCTATTCAAAATTTCCCCACTTTCCTTGATGGGCCCTTGGCTGGCCCTTGACTGGTCTTTGGTTGGTCCTCTACAGTTTATTTTTAAACTTCAAGCTTTGTACTATATTATTCTTTCTGTCACAATTGGCGTACATTAAAGTCATAGGTAAGTCATATTTAAATGTCAAATCATTCTGGCTTAAACATGTATATAAATGTGCTCTTTATCAGACTATATTGTCCAAAAAAAAAAAAAAATCCTGTCTTAAAATCTTTTGGGTTTTTTTCGTTATCTTCTGCAGGCCAGTTAGTTATACGTGAGCCTGAACACCTAAATTCGGCCAATCATATATCAACGGTCATCTGTTAATCAAATTTTTTCGGTCATAGCATCTTGATTCATATTTCGCAACTAAAATATGCAACGGAAGAATCATATAAGAATCATTTCCTTTCCCATTGAGTTCCATCCCAGTGTTCACGGGGATGGACGTCTGTGTCTTCGGCAGGCGTAGAGCTAACAGAACTGGCAGCGTTGCGAGGCAAGGGCTCAAACATGTACGGCTGTAAGCCTTCTACACCAAACCAAGCTTCTGCCGCCCTGGCGTCCTCTTCCACATCTCCGTCCCCGCTTTCCTCCTTTAAATAAAAAATTTATGATGGAGGAGACTCATCCACGACCTCCGACACAAAACTCTTCTCCTCTTGCATGTTTCTGCTGTCCATAGCGTTCCTGGACAGTGTTGTTGATCAGTGCTACTTGGTCACAATGTAATTTCCCATTGGGAACCTACTAGTTGCTAACTGGTTAGCAAGATGCTTTCGACACGACCACAACCAAACTTTCTTGCTAACCTTACACCACAACAATCCCTCCCCCTTGATAATCGACCAATCACATTCACTTTATTCACTCGTGTAAAGTCGGGCTCCACTTGGGAGAATTCAGAAATGCAACAGTTGGAACAGCCGCTTCCCTACGACTTTAAGATAGAAGCATCATCTACTGGTCAGACCCTATAATTCAGTGAAAGGGTGGAGTCAGAGTAAAAAAAAAATATGCCCAGGAGAAGGCCAAAGGCTGGGAGTTGGAGGGGTTTTGCTGGGAATTACAGGAGAGTAGGCTGCCATTTGGCTGCCGTTTGACTCGGAAGGGGGATTTTGAATGGTTGCTACTTAATAAAGAAAAAAAAACACAGATAAGAAAGTTCATCTAATCTGAATTCTGTTGCTACTTTGGTGTTAAAATGAAGTAAGAAGCTTGCAGCTCTTTAATACTACAGGTGGCTATATAAGATATTTTCATATTTAAGCTTCTGATTTGCTTTTAAAATCAAATATGTTCATTTATATTGTGTAAATAGTCATTACTATCAAATCATACAAACAGATTATTAAAAGGTTTTCTGTCTAAAGAAGCATTGCAGATCTCATCAAATAATTGACTTGCGAAATTCTCTCCTTGCAGCAGCAGTGGACAGTCACATTGTGTCGTTAACTTTGCAGCAGTCCCTCACACTGAGCAAAGCTTGACCAAATCCAGGCTCTGTGCAAACAGCCTTTTACAACAACTGACAGGGATTTCGGGTTTTTTTCCTTAAAAGCACTCTTCTTAAGTCACATCCTGCTTTTAGCACACCGTCGCAGCAGGCATTTATCTTTCCAAGATCCAGAAAAAACATACCGACTGTTGTAACTGTGTCAGGGTACGGTTGTGAGGCCATTTTAGGATCTTGGATTGTGTTCACACCAGCGTGGTACAGTATGATATACTGTAAACTATAAAAGCCTCTTCATGTAGTTAAGGAGGGACAGTCATTTATTCCCAGCAGTTTTTCCTCAAGGTTTTGATAGTAGTGATATTTATGAGCCAAATTACGGGATTTCTGTAGATGTTTACATTTGCAAACCATCGCCAGCAGGAGCTGCTGCAGGCTCGCCATGTTTTCCATGCGGATTCTTCCGCATAGTTACAAGTTATTCTAGTTTGATGCGTCTTTGAGGTCCATATGGCCAACTTACATCATTTTGGGATTCCACTTGAGACATAAACCAAGCTTATGTCTTGACCCAAGCGTTATCTTAATATGACACATATTAAATTATTTTTTTTAGGTCAATATGGAGCACTTGGTGCATATCGATGCTCCATGCCAGTTGCTCTTCCCAATAAACTCTCTGTGGTAGCTTGAGTGTCAGACTGAATAGGTTGCACAACCAAGAGTGGCACTGTACAGCAGCCAGTGCTCCCTTTAACAGACCACTGTTAACTTAGCTAAAACTTACCTGATCAGGCGGTTTTTTGTTGTTTGATATGGAAGTTCAGAGCATTAAATATTTATGGTGCAAATATGCAGAATTTTGGATTGGTTTTATCAGTGTGATGCAGAGTCAGTGACATGATTAATAGTTTTCACAACAGTTCAGCTGTCTGGTGGTGGTGGGGAAGAAGCTGTTTCGGAAATCTGCTGGACCTGCATCGAGTACTGCAAAGACTCTTCCCAGAGAGCAGCAGGGACAACAGTCCATGGTCAGGGTGTGAGGGGTCATTGATGATGTTACGGGCACGGGACACGCAGCGCTGGGATGAAATGTCTTTTATGGAGGGAAGAGAAGAGCCCTGCTGATGTTCTCATCACTCTTCTCACCTTCTTCCAGTCTGAGGCACTGCAGCCTCCGCACCACACAGCGTGACAGCTGGTCAGAACACTCTCTATGGTATTTCTGTAGATGAATGTGCCGAAAACAAAATCACATAAAAATCATCAATGGAATTCCAATTTATTAACCAATGGAGGCCTGGATTTCATGTCATACACAATTTAAAGTGGAAAAAAAACAACAACAGGCTGATCCAAATTTGATGAAATGTCCTTAAAACCAGACAAAATTGACCTCCCTTACAATGCCTGGGCATGCTTCCAATGAGATGGATGGTCTCCTGATGGATATTCACGCAGGTCTTGACTAAAGCATCTGTCAACTCCTCGACAGTCTGTAGTGATGTTGGTGGACGTGATGTCCCAGATGTGTTTAATCAGATTAAGGTCTGTGGAAAGGACGGACCGGTCTGTGGAAAGGACGGACCAGTCCATAGCTTCAGTGCATTCATCTTGCAGAAAATGCTGACACACTCACACTAGTGTCCTGCATGATGTTTGGCTGTGAGCACAACTATCTATTGATGTCTGGCTCTCATACCATCCTCATGGAGTCGGTTTCTAACCCTTTATGCAGACACATGTACATTGGTGTTCTGTTGGAGGTCCTTTTGCAGGGCTCTGGCAGTTCTCCTCCTGTTCCTCCTTGTACAAAGGAAGAGGTAACGGTCCTGTATCTGGGTTTTTGCCCTCGTACGGTCTCCTCCGCATATTCTGATGTACTGGCCCATCTCCCGGTAGCGCTACCATCCTCTGGACACTACGGCAACAGACACAGGAAACCTTCCGCCACAGCTCGCATTGATGTGCCATCCTTGATGAGATGCACTACCTGATCCACTTGCGTGGGTTGTAGAGTCTGTGTCATGCTACCAAGAGTATTAAAGCACTACCAACATTCAAAAGTGACCAAAACATCAGCCATAAAGCATAGGTACTGAGAATCGGTCTATGGTCCCCACATGGAAAACCTCTCCTTTATTGAGTGTGTCTTGCTAATTGTCAATAATTCCCACCTGTTATCTATTCCTTTTCCACAACAGCATGTAAGATTGTCAATTAGTGTTGCTTCCTAATTGGACATTTTGATTTCACAGAGTTTTAAGTTAATTGAAGTTGTACTGTGTTATTTACGTGTTCCATTTATTTTTCTGAGTAGTGTATGATGTGTTCTAAATAATGATAGTAGTAAGTACCATAAAATTCCCCCTCTGCCTTTGCTTTTTCTTTTGCCTATATGATATAAGCTACAGTAGATGGAACTTTCTTTGATGTTGCAGCTTAGCTTCTCACAAAGTATGAATTGTTGGAGGCAAAACCAACTTTTGTATTTATTCTTTCCACCTCAAAAATCCTTTTGTCTTCTCATGAAGATTGTAGTGTCCTTCAGTCATTGGGATCACCAGGAGCAGGGGTGGCCATGGCCACACTGTGCTATGTCCTGGCCACCCCACTGGCCAGTGTAAATTGTAGTAGCATCAGTTTAGCATTTCATCCCATTATGCACAACCAGCACCGTAACAGTCTTCAGTCTACTGGTCCAAAGTTGTCGGCTATCACATTCCAAATCCTGGAGTAGAGAACTCCACAATCATAAGTTGGGAGTAAAACTTTCCTCGGGTAAACGGCAGATACCATGTTTTTTGTTTTGTTTTGTTTTTCTGTGGAAGGCTATTAACAGAGCTTTGAAAATATTGGGTACAATGTTTTAATCTGCGTCTAATAGAATGCATGCCTTTTAACCGGTATGTTAATCTTTTCACTTTGTTTGGATCAGTTTGCAGTTGCATCACTTGCTGTTTTGGCTTCACCTGCAGTTAGCAAACATATTTTTCACTGTAGCTCTTCATACAGCCTCCATCTCCATTAGTGGGTAGGAAACCTAGAATATACTAATAGGAAAAATTCCCCCAACTTAAGTTGGAATTCACAGCAAAGGCCATAGTTTATGACTTAATTAATGGTCCCAGACATGCTTGATGGTAAAACAGTAAAGGGTATGGTAGTAAATGGTGTCTGGGAGGTCAGTGGAAATCCCCATGGTTCTCATCATAGGGCTGTGTGTATTTTTTTGTGTGTGTATTCTTTTTGTACCTCTTTGCTACACTATAATACACTGGTGCAGGCTCAGACTGGAATGATTTTTGGCCCTGGCATTTTTCCATCTACACCCAAAAAACAAAAAAAAAATAGAGGCATAGTCAAATGCGTGCGTCTCAAATGTGAAACACAATACGAATACACTTTGTGGATTAACCGATCTATCTTCAAGCATCACAACAACCATTACCAAGACTTCTTTAATGCAGTTTTACTGGCTTTGGTTATTAACACAGACACAACAGTGACTGCTGCTGTAACGTCCACACTTGCACAAAGCCACCCACCCACTCACACGCCCGAGTGTTTTAAAAACACCAACATAAAACAATACAATATAGAGGGAGACAGGCAGTTCTTCAAGAATGAATACATGAAAGCTCAGTGGTGTGTAAGTATTCACTGCGAGTCTAGGTCAATGTGCTCGTCAACAAAGCACATAAGATGGGAAACGTTAGCCTTTAGATGCAAAACCCCATCATGCACCGCAACATATTTTTGCAAAATGTCGTCGTCGTCGTCTCCCGCTTTATCCGGAACCGGGTCGCGGGGGCAGCAGACTAAGACTTCCCTCTGCTGGGGGAAGCCATAGGCGCTCCCAGGCCAGCCGAGAGACGTAGTCTCTCCAGCGTGTCCTGGGTCGTCCCCTGGGCCTCCTCCCAGTGGGACGTGCCTGGAACACCTCCCAGGGGAGGCGTCCAGGGGGCATCCGAAGAAGATGTCCAAACCACCTCAACTGACTCCTCTCGATGTGGAGGTGAACCGGCTCTACACTGAGCCTCTCCCGAATGACCGCGTTCCTCACCCTATCTCTAAGGGAGAGCCCAGCCACCCTGCGGAGGCAGCTCATTTCAGCCGCTTGTATCCGGGATCTCGTTCTTTCTGTCATGATCCAGATTTCATGACCATAGGTGAGGGTAGGAACATGTTGCAAAATGTTCTAACATAAATTCGCCAAATATAAGAGGAACATCGTAGTTTGGTTTATATAAAGCATTTTTGTTGCAAAGATTTTACAGTTTGAAGAAATAGAAAATTGCACCATATGCCAACTGTCGCAAGGATGTGCATGACAAGGAAGGGCTATATATACCGCATGCATCATTTAGGTAGTTAATATCGTATTCTTGAGCTCCTTGAGTTATTTACTGTCACATTTAGGTGCTTTGGATGGAGAGCAAATGTTGGGGCTGGTATGATTTAAGGAGGGCCGGTGCTGAATCACAGATTACCAGTCTGACCCTGCACTGGTGACAATCCTGTATTGATTTGTAGGAATTAATATGCAAAGTGATTCAGAATTGGAAAATCTGTTTTTTGACAAATTCCTTACTGTGCAGATTAGTTTAAAGAGCCACTTTATCACAGCTTTAAGCAGAAATGATTGCCCTTTGCCTCACATCACTACTCGCTGATCGATGTGTGTTATTTACAAGGGCATGGTCGAAATAGGTGATTCCTGGAGGGAGCAGGTGAATGATGCTCTACTTGAAACGCTAAAGGCTACTCTTTTCCAGAGCAGGGAGCTGCTGCTGCTCAGGGAGCAGAATTCATGAAGATTACTCAGACATACATGAATTATGAATCTTAGCCAAAAGTTTTTTTTTTTTAAGTTGATTTTGCAGGATATAGACCTTTTAAGGTCAATTATATTTTTTGTTCTTTCCTCATAGATCACACTTCAAGTTCTCCAACAACCTACTCATCCAGTCGCTCAGAGATGGAGTCCTCAGGTGTCCCTCTGCTGTACACTTCAGTGAGGACATGAATCATCCCTGCATTCCTGTCACATTGTTTCCGTAAGCCCACATGCAGAATGTTAACAGGAAGAAATTATTGGACTGGAGCCTCTGGCTGAGCCAAACTCCTTACAGAGGCCATGCCTTTGCCGTGGAAGAAGGAAAATGTCGGAAGTCTTTGAGTGACCTCAGGTTTCGGTGTGTAGATATACGTGTGGTTTCTAAATATTACATTTGTGCTTTGAAGGATTGCTCGTTTGGAAGTTCTACACAAAGCCTTTAGGCAATGGCTTTATAAAAAATTTACACATCACTGTTTAAATGTTAGTTTTTTCAAATGTTAAATACATAATGACCAGTTAAAAAAACATTTAAAAACTTTACACTACTAGTTATTTTTATTAAAGTATAACAGCATTCAGTCATCTTCGATTGGAGTCTTTGTAAACAAATCTGCTCACTTCGGCTTGCCAAAGTTCTCATATTGGGAGAACATGTTTTTTCTATGGCTCTCTTCAGGTAGATTCATTTTAAGGTGTAGTGGAGGATGTTCTTTTTCCTGGTGGATCATCAAAATAAGTGGTTCTCCTAATTGTCAATCATTCTGGTGATACGTTTACGTAAGGCCGTCCTACGTGCTTGTCCCATTTTCACTGACTGCTGGTGAGTCTGACATGATGGGAAAAATTGCTAATCCTCTTTTGGAAAGAGCTTGTATGAGCTACACAAAAAGCAACTTTTAAACAGATTATGCATGAGGAGAAATGGGCTTGTGCACGCTCTTGCACGCGTTTAATAGGTGTTCCCGCTCAGGAGCGGGTACAGGGTTGTGCATGGCATTTTTCTTTTAAAGTGGAGAAGGCAGATCTTTTCGGAAATTTGCTGAACTCCTCCACTATACTTTTAAGGACTTAGTAGACCCTTCACTTCCTTTCCAGAAACCATTCTGTTGTTGCTTTTGATGTATGCTTGGATTTCCTGTGAAATCTGAATGTGTAGGATTGTTACCTTACCATATAGGGAACGTTTCAGGACTTTAAGAATCCCAGATCATGATACCACTACCACAGTTTCATCATGGGTGGAGTGCTCTTTTGGTGATGCTTGCCTGGAGCCAAAGTAAAGCTTCAACTGTGGGCATAAACCATAACACCCTGACCCGTACACCTGTAGAATATCAGGGATTAATGTTTTCTTTTCTGTTAAATGTTCTGTGTTCATCCATACCTCATCCAGGCCCAAACCGTATAGAATGTATAGATTGTTGTCACATTCTCAATTTGACAACTAGCCAAAACAAGGGTGGCGAACAAACATGGAATGTTTTTTCCCAGCTTTTTATTGTCATCACACTGCCACAAGTACAGAGCAGTGAAATTCACTCTTTGCATTTCAACCCATCCCCTTGGGGAGCAGTGGGCTGCCATTGTGCGGCGCCCGGGGAGCAGTGTGGGGGTTAATGGTCTTTTTGCTCAGAGTGGCAGTCAGGCTGAAACCCACAAACTCTGGATTCCAAGCGTAATGCCCTAACCACTAGGCTGCCACTCCACTAACTGTCTTTAAAGCCGCAAAAAAAAAAGTCCAAGATCAATAGTAAAAGGATGCAAGAGGATGTTTGATTCCAGGAGGGATAAAACTTAAGTTTGTGCTTGTAGAACAATAGAAATAATGGAGAACAGTAAAGCTGGATCAAAAGGCCAGGAAGCATTGTGATGCAACTGTGAACTCGTTAGTGCATGTCCTAGCTAAATGTGCTTATGGGGTTAGATTACCTTTGACGCCCTATCCACCAAGCTGTTGGTTTTCATGGGGCATTACAGAATGGCTTATTTAGTAGCTGCATCAATGGATATGGCTCTCCGGTAAATCAGCGATATGGCGCCGAGCTCCATGCACCCAGTGCTGGGATTCTATTTAGGCCCAAAATGGACAATCAAAACACTTATCAGGATGGATGCTTGGAATCTGTAGCCTTATTTAATCATAATCAGCTTGATTCAGGCCTTTTCAGTATCAACATATAACTTAACTATGTACCTCTAAGGGTGTGTCAACCTAAGCAAGCGACTTTTTTTTTTTAACTCTCTTCATCTAAACAAGATGGTTTGTTTTTCAGCTAAACAGTAAAAGATATGACATGTTAGAGGTGGTAAAAGTTTCCAAACAGGCCTATAAAATAAAAAAAAGTACCTAGCAATTTGGCGTGGTGTGAACAGGTTTAAAATCCACTGTTTTTTATATAGATAGTTAACCGTCCGTTCCTTTTTGTAGTGTTTGTCATTTTAAAATGTGACTTTTGACCTTGTGGGTTTGATTACTCTGCTCTTATTACATCCAGGATTATTGATTATTTTCTTTTTTGGTTTAATGTTAATTTCAAAACCTTGCCTATATAGACCTGCTTATTTGTTTAGTTGCTTAGTTGTCTTTAATTATGTTTATATTTCTGATGAATTTTTGATGTGCAAAGTGGCAATAGTATAAGATAAGATGAAGAAATATTGAATGTATTCTAAAAAAAATTACGAGTACCTATTTTCTTTAACATTAGCTCTTTGTGTGTAGACTTAAAAAAATAAGTTAGGAAAATATCTTTCTTACCTAAGATTAAATTAAATTAAAAAAAAAATTTTTTCTTTTCAATCTAGCAAGTGAACTTAGCATGAAGCCAACAGGAGCTAGACTCTGTTGTTCTCTCTAAGAATGTAGCAAAAGCTTCCTGCACATTTTATTTTCATGTTAAAGTAATTATTATATGTACCTAATAAAGTACATTTGGTTAGAGAGTTTTAGATATTTAAAATGAATCCAGTTTACCACCTGGATTTCTACCTCTCTCCTGTTTTCATGCTAAATTAAGCTAAGCTAATTAGCTTCTCCCTGTACATCATATTTCCTGTAAAAACATGAAAGCTAAATCATATTTTTTTTTTTTCGTTAAAGGGATAACTTCAAAGAAACAATTAAAGCTCTGTTATATGTTTCTAAAGGTTAGAATGTGATATCTGTTATAATCTAGTAATTTTTTTAGACAGTTAGCATTTGCTAAATATGTTTGGTGTTGTTACTTTTAGGCCTTTTTAGAAACATCATTGTAATCTAATCGAATAACTTCCTCGTTAAGAATTTATTTTTTTATAATTTTCTTGTTATCCTTTTTGTTGAAGGTTATTAAATTGTATAATACACTTAAGCCCCAGCCTCCCGTTGTATGTTTCATTTCAATTCCATGTGTGAACTTTATGATTGTCTTATCTTTTGTAACATTATCTGTATAATTGGATGACAATCGGCCCACTTTGTTCTTTAATGTGCCTTGAAATTATGTCTGTAGTTAATCAGCACTGTATAAAGAAAAGTAATTATAAGGTTATGCAATACTTTCTGATTTTGATTTCAGAGCACAAAATGAAACTGATTTAAGAACTTCCAGCTCTGTCTGTCATGCTTTTTGCACTTTTCCCTTCTCTTGTATTATACTGTTATATAAAGTCTTCGTTAAAAATGTGGTATCTGCATTTTAATACCTTGCAACGTTAAGCCAGTAAAAAAAGTGAATAAATAAATTATGTGAAGATGAAAGTGTGGATCAACTGTTTATTTTGCATTTAGACAGAGGACAAAAATATGCATAATATTCTTAAAGACTGTTTATCCTTATGTCTAAGAAAAAAATTAATTTAACCAGGCGGACACACATTTTGTTAAAGATAGGCTCTCTGTGTCTACATCTTAAAGGGGAGGTCTTCAACAGGGGGTCCACAGAGGTACTGCATGGGGATCGCAGTTGATTAGACTTTTTTTATATGCCGCCCTGCAATTTTTTCCACTAATAGAAATGTATTTAAATACACATTGACATGAATTCAACACACTGTAGTAAACAAATAAATGGAGGCAGAAGATGTCTTTCGGTCATCAATGCACACATTCAGCGACACACAGGAGCTCTTTCAAGCTGGGCACCGTTCCATTCACAACACCTGTCCCATCAACCAGGAATAAGAATCAGAAATACTTTAATAATCCCAGGGAGAAATTACTTACGTTACATTACTCCATCTGTAATAGAGGACCAGTTTGATATAACACAATTTCATACAATATATATAATCCATCTGGCCATCAGATTGGGGGTCCTTGGCCTGGAAAACGTGGAAGACCTCTGCTTTAAAGCTTTCTCTCTCTGTTTTTTTTTTTCCTGAATAACTTTTATGTATTAAATAACCATAAGTCAGGACAACAGATTTTCATAGAAATTGTAATCTTACTCGGATCAGAGAAGTTGCTTAGAGTTACAGAAGGCAGCTGCCTACCAACCAGGCTCACTTAACAGGAAGTGGCCTGATAAACTATTAAAGAGGCATTTTATACATCTCCAGTCTGCCACATCTTCACATTTTACATCATAGATGTTTGCAGATGAGGAGACATCTATGATTCCAGCCTTATCAAAATATTAGCTGAAGGACACCACTCTTATTCCATTCCCAAATCTTTGCCACGTACAGAATGAAGGTTTATATATATATATATATATATATATATATATATATATATATATATATATATATATATATATATCCATATATATCTATATCTATCTATATATATATATATATATATATATATATATATATATATATATATATATATATATATATATATATTTTAGAGGTTATTTTGTTTCAGTTCTGACACACAACAGGCAGCTGATATTAAGGTGTATTAAACTGACATCACTCATATTTATCCTAACAGTTTCAAGTTAACTGTAATCACAATTCATTTTACATTCTTTACTATTGACAAGTATTCATAGTTTAGAAATGAAACAATATAACTTTTTTGTTCTATTTGCTATTTATTTTCATCTATTTTATTTACTGTTCGACAAAGAAAACATCGCTAAATAACATAAATTGTTGCTCTAGAAAATTCTATTTTATCAGGCTCCTCTGTTCCACCCAGAGCAAATTCTGTAAAATGATTGGATCAAAGTCTTGTCATTTAAAATACGCCCTTCCAATTGGTCGAAACTTTCGTGGGTGGGGTTAGTTTCCAGGAAGTAAGTCGTGTGACAACACGCTCAGCCTAATGCTCGTTTTCTTCTGATCAGTTTACTTGCATTTATTTTTGTAACTCTCCCAGCCAACGGTACCGTTAGCATTCAACCTCTAGCGACATGGGGGAAGAAGAAGAAAAATATGACGGCATGTTGCTCGTCATGGCCCAACAACACGAAGGAGGAGTGCAGGAGGTAAGCCAGCGTGCTGCTAATATGCTAATGCTAGGATGCTAATAGCCAGGGTACAGGTTTAAACATTTATAAGCGGTAATAGGAAACCGTCTCAATCAATTTACTTTATCATAAAATGTGAGAATTGCTAACACATTTAACATGGTTTATATATATAGTGGTATTTATTCCGTTGTCGTGCTATATTTGGCTTACATGTGTCTTAGAGGGGACACGAAGTTAGATGGATTTTAGCCTTAAAAGCAAAGGAGGTTTTGAGTTGTCCAAAGAATTAAATTCAGTTCAGTTTATTTCTATAAAGCTTATTCATAACACATGTCATCTCAAGGCACTTAACAGTTCATCAGATCAGACAGCCCCTCACAATAAGCATGCTTGTAGCGACAGTGGAGAGGAAAAACTCCCTTTTAACAGGAAGAAACCTTCAGCAGAACAAGACTCGGTGTGAGCGGCCATCTGCTGAGGCTGACTAGGGTTCAAGGAGACAGAAGCAGAGATAGAAAAGGCAACTGTAAAAGGAGGCCCTGTCCAGGAAACACACAGCCAGGCAGACGAGCTCCGAGTCAACTCCCACGTCAGAGGATGAAGAGAGCACATCCAGCCAGTCAGTCAGAGAAACAGGACTACACTGGAAAACAGGCCGATCTCCAACATCTATAAACAGCACAGCTGATATTTCTCTCCAGGATGTAGTCACAGCCAGTCAGGAACAGACCAGATGAAGCTACTATGAGAAAAAGCAGAGAGCAGAATGTTAGAGATTGAACTAACAGTTTCTGCAGAGTGGGAGAATAGAGATAGAATGAAGCAGAATGATGAAATGGGGTCCCTGTGTCCTCCAGCAGTCTAAGCCTATAGCAGCATAAATATAGAAATAGCTTACTGCTGTACACTAATGATAATGTGTGAAGTCATTCTGAGGGGAAAGCAAATTTACAAAATTATACATGCTGCACACTGACTGCTGTAAAATGTATCATGTCTGGTGTATTTTACCATGAAAGTAACTATTGAACTATGTAAATATCTGCTCATTTTTTAGAGTTACTGTGTGTTATGTTGTGATGGGATTCTGTTTAAAGATGTACGTCGAAATAAGTGGGTGTAGCAATAATTTCTATGTATATTACAAAATGGCTTGTGTTTTGCTTTAAAAATAGTCATGCTTTAAAGGTTTTTCTTTAAACTGCAACAGAACAACCTTTATACTGGGCTAACAGAGGGTGTAAGTTTTAGTACCGATTCTGCTGTATGCCTCTAACTGGAGTCTGTTCTTTCGCTCCAACAGCTAGTGAACACATTTTTCAGTTTCCTGCGACGCAAGACTGATTTCTTCATAGGCGGAGATCCAGGAGCTGCAGAGAAGGTGAGCTGTTTTACGCCATGTTCAGACAGCAAACGCTACAAGCAGCAAAAAAGCTTCTGCTGCTTCGTTTTTGATGCTTGTTCACATTGAGGTCTGACGCACCTCAAGTGCATCTTTAATGCTCCTGCAGCGCATCAAGTAACGTGTGTCTAGATGCATCTGATGCTTCTGCTGCTCCTGTGTTCAATGGCAGAGAACGGCTTTGCTATCTTTGCTGTAATCAGTGGGTCAAAATTAGTTTGAAATCTTTATCTGTGCATCAAGACTACGATCCTGCCCTAAGATATTATTTCTCAGTCGGAGCCGCTCAGACCCCCCCCCCCCCCCACAGCGGTCATTTTCTGTCCCGTTCAACAGCAGCCTCTGGCCTGGTTGCCTCTTTGTGGTTTACAGATATTGTTCATTGCGGCTTGAAGGCTTTTTTAATGTACGTAATCCAAACTGCAGGCATCAGATTAATTAAACATATTTTTCCGGTAGGTTTCAATATTTTAAGGGAATTTAGGCGTTAAACTGTTTCAGTGGAGTGATCATAGCGCTCTGCATCAGCAGCGCTGTGTCTGTCTCCCTGCCAGCTCCCAGATCAGCTTCTCTGATTGGTTGATGTGGCGCATCGAGCAGCCAGCGTTAAATTTTTCCAACTAGAGAAGCTGCTGCTTGTGCAGCGCATCACGTTGCTCCAAAGCTCCGATGCTTTGCCTTTTGATGTGCATCAACCATTGGCTTTGCATCTAAACTAGCTGCTTCTGCAGCATGCGGTCTGAACGTAGCATTTACTGTTTTACTTCAGCGGAAGCTTAAATGGAAACTTTCCTCAAGAAAGGAAATCTATTTGCTGTTTGGTTTGGATCAGCTTCTCCATTAAAACTACCAGGCCAAGAAATGAGGATACACCAGAACAGACGTCCTCTAAGATTCACCATGGGGGAGATTTAAAATATAACATTCATACTGCACTATGTTAGAAAGTTTTTGTATATCAAAGAAAATGAAAAATGTTATATCAATTCATCTGAGTTTCCCTCAATCTGTAACCTTTTGCATTGTCCAAAAGCAAAACCACCTCTGCTCTCTTTATCCTGTTGGATTAGAAATAACTTTACACGTTTATTTGCCTCCCAAATGTGACCAAATGTGTTACTTTCAGCTGGTTAAAGAGAGCTTCGATCACCACAGCAAACTGGCCCTGAAAGCCCACAAAGACAAACAAGTGAAACAGGAAAAGGAAAAGAAAGAGAAAGCAGAACGAGCTGCCAAGCTCGCTGAGGAGGAGAGGAAAAAGAAGAACCAAGACGGACCAAGAATTCAGGAGCTGACAGACGAGGAAGCAGAGAAGCTACAGTCTGAGCTGGACAAGGTGAGGCCTGGATGGGATGTTTATCAACCAAACCACTGTTAGAATTGTTTTCCTGATATGTTTTTTTCATTTTTTATAGAAGAAGAAAGAGGAGGAGAAAATAAAGAATGAAACGACAAATGAAGAGAAGACGTCTGACAAAGTAGAGAAGGGGGTGAGTGAACGGTTTGACTCTTTGGGACTCTAAGCAATTGTTCTTTCTGTATTTTTCGGGGTTTTCATCTTGAATTTGTTTTCATTCAGTCTGACTCAGAGACGGAGGAGGATGAGAAGGACAAAGATAAACTGAAGCCTAATTCAGGAAACGGAGCCGACCTTCCTAACTACAAATGGAATCAAACGCTGTCAGAAGTAGATGTGAGTTTTCTCTCAGTGAAGCGTTCCTGCTGCACTTCACTGCTTCCAATTAGATAAGCAGTCTAAAAAGCTTTGGTTTTAACCTTTTATCTGTTATCCTGTCTTTATAAGAACAGCTCTACTGGTGCTGACAACCTCGACTTACGGGACCTCTTGTCTCACCAGATTTAAATTGCTTCGCTCAGATTTTAGTCGTTCTCACAACAGAATCTCACATTTTTATCAAATGCTTTCTTTTTTATTGTGATTATCTTCTGAAATGGAGCCCAGAGGCTTTAACTCCTGATCCTAAAGAGCCTGATATGCTGATTCAAATTTTGACCAACGCCAATTCTTTTTTTACGACAGCTGTTATAAGATCACAATACAAGGTTCCATCTTTTAGTCATTTTATTAGAAAAAAATCTTTAATTAGACACAACATAAATGTACCATTTACTACGATGTGACAAAGTCTTGACAATGACAAAGAAATAACATAAAATTAATTATAAAAAACGAAATAATAAGTTTACCCTTTTGTAAATCACATAAAACACATTTTCCTCTATAATTCAATTCAGTTTATTTCTATAGTGCCAATTCACAACACTTGTTACAGTCAAATTGATTAAAAGTTTTCTATTTAAAGAAAACCAGTTGATTGCATTGACTCAATGACACAATCCCTCACACTAAGCATGCTTGTAGCGACAGTGGAGAGGAAAAACTCCCTTTTAACAGGAAGAAACCTCCAGCAGAACCAGGCTCAGTGTGAGCGGCCATCTGCTGAGGCCGACTGGGGTTCAAGGAGACAGAAGCAGAGATACAAAAACACAGTCAGGCAGTCACAGTCAGAGAAACAGGACTACACTGGAAAACAGGCCGATCTCCAACATCTAGAAACAAAGGTGTTGATGACAGCAGCACAGCTGATGTTTCTCTCCAGGATGGAGTCACGGCCAAACAGGAACAGACGACCATAGACCATAATACTAATTATCAAAGAGCAGTTCTTTAAAATACTAAATAATAATAATATTAATATATAATATGAAACTTAATGTTAATTGTTATCATATTTATTTGCAAAGTATATTATTTTGCATATATTTCATTCAGTTTGATTTCAGTTTAAATCGTTTTAATCCGAATAAATATGTGTAATCCAACGTAAAGATAACTTTAGAGTTTGTTTTGGTCTTTAAAGGTTGTGAGATGTAAGAAATTATTGTAATATTATCTCTGACTCGTCTTTCCAGATCTAAAGCATCTCCTATTCATTCTGACAGCAGCTGTCTGAACTGTGGTCTGATCCAAGATGGCCGCCCTCTAGGCACGTCGGCCTCGCTGCCTGCAGCGTCCAATGAGGCGTCTACGTATATAATGTCTCTGGTTCTGACCGTTAAAGGTTTTCTTCTAACAATTATCCAAAGGGGGTTCCTTGTTGACGCCTTCTCTTCTCCGAGCTGTGGATCAGTTCACCCCTTCAAAATAAAAGCCTCTAGTGATCAGCATACTTTGATCGGCCTTTCAGTTCAGGGTGACAGACAGTTGAACCATAATCCTTCCAGTCTCAGTTGATCGTCTTGACAGCGATTCATGAGATGTTAAAATTCTTGGCTTAGCACTGCTCGCTTTATATAGATTTGCAGTATTAGCTTACAGTATTGCGATCTCTAAGGACTTCTTAAGCACACTGTTTTGAAGGGTTGGATCTTTTTGGAGTTTAGACATCAATGACTGAGGAGTTTCATAGACCTCCTAAAATGAAGGGAATCATGTTAGCTGGTCTGTCAGCAGATCTGTTTAAAAAAAAAAAATAAATTTCTCTCTAACACTGTCCTTTATTGCACCATTTTACAAAAATATCAACATCATTTAGCAGAATATGACCTTTTTTCAAACCTAAAAGCAAAATAAAATACACATTTTCTTTTGTAGATATTTTTCAACAGTGATGTCCTTTATCCTGAAACTCGTATAGCGTTTTTTATTTGATTTTACTGGACTCAGGGTTAAACTGGCTATTTGGATTGTGAAAGTTGCCCTCTTCTCCTCCACAGGAAGAAAAAAATAGATGCTTCTGTGAGTCCAATGATAAAATGGCTTTTTTTTCCTCTTGCCGTAGATCGCTGTGCCTTTTGATGTAAAGTTCCGTATCAAGGGCAGAGACGTAGTGGTGGACATCCAGCGTCGCTCCATCAAGGTCGGTCTGAAGGGTCATCCTCCCATCATAGAAGGTCAGCTTTACAATGAGGTGAAGGTGGAGGAGAGCTCCTGGCTCATCGATGACGGCAAAGTGGTTACTGTCCACCTAGAGAAGGTGAGAGAGTCTGGAAACTTCTGTGTCCTCTGCCTTTACGGTTCTGAACGCCTCGTTTTTGATCGTCTTTTCTGATTCCTCAGATAAATAAAATGGAGTGGTGGAGCAGGATTGTTACCACAGATCCAGAAATAAACACCAAGAAAGTCTGCCCTGAAAACTCCAAGGTAAAGCAATGGAGCTCAAGGTTCCCCGTTTCAGTTTATGGATGAATAATGAAGTTATCTCCTCACCCGTGTGTTTCCTGCTGTGCAGCTGTCAGACCTGGATGGAGAGACGCGTGGAATGGTGGAGAAGATGATGTACGACCAGAGGCAGAAATCTATGGGGCTGCCCACATCTGAAGAGCAGAAGAAACAAGACATCCTGAAGAAGTAAGTCCTCCTCCGTCCATCTCTACTGTGGCGTTTGTTTTCTGATTGGACAGTGGAGCTGATTGTTCTCAGCATCATGTTCCTCTCTTAACCTTCATGTTGTTTTTATTACGTCCATCTTTAATCATTCAATTATTTATCTGTAGGTTTGTTTATACTCGTGTAAGTAAATATTTTGTAGAAAGGATTTTTAATATGCTCAACGGTCCTGTATAATATATTTTCTGAAGCTAAACGCGCTATTTAGCTCCAAGACTCTATAACAACAAATGTTTCCAACAACCTCAATAAGTTTTGACATTCATGCTGATTTTGCACCTTAGTCAGTTAAATAACATCCTGCTGTCATTTTGCATGTCTCTGATGCTGCCGCTGTTTAAAATATAGGTTATTTATTCTCCAGTAGGACAGTTTTATATTGATAAAACACTTTAAAGTAGAGTATTTTATCGTTAATCTTTTAACTCGTCACTATTATGTTGTTCTTATACAATTTTTCTAAGGTCCACATTTGTGTGACCATTTTTTCTATAATCTTTTTGCTGCTGTAAACACCAGAATTTCCCCCACTGTGGAACAATAAAGGGATTTTCTATTCTATTTGGATACAAATAGGTGTTTCTATTGGCTACAAAGTGATGCATGATAAATATTAACTGTCCTCTGTCACCGCTGCTCCATTTTAACCTAGAAAAGGCCAGTCAGAAACAGCATGTGAAATGAGAGGAGCGCTGCCCACTTCCCACTCAGGAGGATGTTCGCTCATTCGCTTCGTCGCTCAAAGTTGCCCTTGGATGCTTCTCTTAAAATCCACTCCCCGCTCACCTTAATTGTTCTGCTACTCCGGCTAAATCGCTCCACATTTGCTCAAATTTTCAGGAGAAGGCATTTTCTGACATTTTTCTTTCATGTAATCATGCCGGGGCCCTGAGACACATGGCGTTGGATTTAATGACGTGACCGAAACATGTGTATTGTCTTATTTAACTGGCTTTTAAATCATCGCAGTTTGCTGTGCGTTTCCTATTTTATTATTAATTGTAGAAAAAAAATCACACTTAAATAAATGTTATTTTACAAATTTTTTGAATCCACTTGGGCAGAGCGAAATCCAGCCTTTGAATTGAAAACCGCTCTGCGCACCACCATATTTCTTCCGCTCCACCAATCGCTCCACGATCCGCTCATATGCTCTGGTCAGAAACAGCAGAGACACTAAAAGACAACGTAGCAACGGAGTAAAACGACCAGGTTACATTTGCCTTCAGGACTTAATAATGTTTAATGCAGTTTATTTGGTTTTTCACAACCAAATCTCAGCTTAATGAGGAAGTGTAGTTTGAACTCTGATCTGAGAAGTCTGAATGATCTCTACTTCAGTCCAACAAAGTTCACTTGTGTCAAATTTAACCTGGCAGGTTTCTTTAGATAGTACAGGTGCTGGTCATAAAATTAGAATATCATGAAAAAGTAGATTGATTTCAGTAATTCCATTTAAAAAGTGAAACTTGTATATTATATTCATACATTACATACAAACTCATATATTTCAGATGTTTATTTTGTTTAATTTTGATGATTACAAATGACAACAAATGAAAATCTCAAATTCATCATATCAGAAAATTAGAATATTACTGAAGACCAATAAAAACAAAGGATTTATAGAAATGTTGGCCAACTGAAAAGTATGAACATGAAAAGTATGAGCATGTACAGCACTCAGTATTTAGTTGGGCCTCCTTTGGCCTGTATTACTGCAGCAATGCGGCGTGGCATGGAGTCGATCAGTCTGTGGCACTGCTCAGGTGTTATGATAGCCCAGGTTGCTCTAATAGTGGCTTTTAGCTCTTCTGAATTGTTGGGTCTGGTGTATTGCATCTTCTTCTTCACAATACCCCATAGATTTTCTATGGGGTTAAGGTCAGGAGAGTTTGCTGGCCAATTAAGAACAGGGATACCATGGTCCTTCAACCAGGTACTGGTAGCTTTGGCACTGTGTGCAGGTGCCAAGTCCTGTTGGAAAATGAAATCTGCATCTCCAAAAAGTTGGTCAGCTGCAGGAAGCATGAAGTGCTCTAAAACTTCCTGGTATGTGGCTGCGTTGACCCTGGACCTCAGAAAACACAATGGACCAACACCAGCAGATGACATGGCACCCCAAACCATCACTGACTGTGGAAACTTTACGCTGGACTTCAAGCAACGTGGATGAAGTGCCTCTCTTCTTTTCCTCCAGACTCTGGGACCTTGATTTCCAAAGGAAATGCAAAATTTACTTTCATCAGAGAACATGACTTTGGACCACTCACCAGCAGTCCAGTCCTGTTTCTCTTTAGCCCAGGCAAGACGCTTCTGACGCTGTCTGTGGTTCAAGAGTGGCTTGACACAAGGAATGCGACAGCAGAAACCCATGTCTTTCATACGTCTGTGTGTGGTGGTTCTTGAAGCACTCACTCCAGCTGCAGTCCACTCTTTGTGAATCTCCCCCACATTTTTGAATGGGTTTTGTTTCACAATCCTCTCCAGGGTGCGGTTATCTCTCTTGCTTGTACACTTTTTTCAACCACATCTTTTCCTTCCCTTCGCCTCTCTATTAATGTGCTTGGACACTGAGCTCTGTGAACAGCCAGCCTCTTTAGCGATGACCTTTTGTGTCTTGCCCTCCTTGTGCAAGGTGTCGATGGTCGTCTTTTGGACAACTGTCAAGTCAGCAGTCTTCCCCATGATTGTGTAGCCTATAGAACTAGACTGAAAGACCATTTAAAGGCTTTTGCAGGTGGTTTGAGTTAATTAGCTGATTAGAGTGTGGCACCAGGGGCCATCAATTTTGAACCTTTTCACAATATTCTAATTTTCTGATATGATGAATTTGAGATTTTCATTTGTTGTCATTTGTAATCATCAAAATTAAACAAAATAAACATCTGAAATATATGAGTTTGTATGTAATGTATGAATATAATATACAAGTTTCACTTTTTAAATGGAATTACTGAAATCAATCTACTTTTTCATGATATTCTAATTTTATGACCAGCACCTGTAAATAGATCTGCTGATTCTGCTGTGAGTGAATTCTGAGAACTACTCAGAAAACAGTCCTGTACCTTTTTAGAAACGGTCATCTTTCACATCAAGCAGGACTCATATCAATGTTTATCTTCCTGACCTGCTTACTTTGTTTCCTCCCTGCAGGTTCATGGCTCAGCACCCAGAGATGGATTTCTCTAAAGCCAAATTTAGCTGAAAATGGCTGCTGGCCGTCTACTCCACGTCCTGTTTCATGATGGGTCCTGTTGGAGCCACCGCTGGGCACTGAACCATCATTTCCTTAATGATACGGTTTCTTTAACCCCTCAGTTCTTCAGTTCATGTGTTTATTTGCTGCAGAGTCTGTTTGATCAATGTGAGCTCAGCGATGCATCTCTGCATGTGGTATCTGATATTTAAAGATGTCCATTGTTTTGTTTTTTAATAAATTGATTTAAACTCTGACTCAATTTTTTATTATTCATGGGAGTTTGAAAAAGTTGCATGTTTTTTTTATTTATTTTTTTTAGTCTTCTATACATTTCAATATAAAATCCAAGGCATACATCCCTACAGCTTGTGTTGTCTTTGATTGTGTCGTATAGTTCACTGATGATTGAGGGAGAAGGTTGAACACAGATGTGACATTTTTATTTAGGGAAAATCAAAATCTAGAGAAAGTTAGAAAATTCAAAGGCCTACAATTGTTTTTTGCCACAAGAGGGCAGCATTTTTCCATAATTTTGATTGAGACTGATGTACTTGTGTGTGCTCCCCATGCACACACAATTAAGCCAAGAGGTGCAAAGGGAACAAATTTAGCCTGAAATGACAAATTGGCCTCCTAGGTTCCTGCTCAAGCTAATTTGGCCTAAATAAGTTGAAGCATGTTTGTTCAACAAAAGTTTTAGTGGGCAGTGTGCTAGGCGGAAATGATAATTTGACACAGTGGTGCCAAAACCTTTGCTCCTAAGATTTATCCATTGTTTCTTTGAAATTTACCATTGAACACACATTAATAACCAAACTGAATAAAAAATTAACAGAGCAAGTTTATGCATGCCGGTTACATCACCTTACTGGTCACACAATTACCTCCGACCCCTCATTGGAAAGGTCTGAACCCCTAGTTTCCAATGATGCTGACTTTTTCGCGGGTGTTGCTAAAATGAATATGTGCTGTTGTATTACTACCACAGGGTAATGTCTGATGGAATTTTTAAATCTCTTTATTTGTTTACACGGCTGTAAAAAAAAAGTATTTGAGGGAAAAAAAAATTTAAACATGTTTTTAGACATTTTAAAGCCCCCATTTTGAAAGTCATGTGGATGAAACACGACGTGACTGTTTTGGTCATTTCTATAACTGGATCAACATGAGCAGGTGTTGGATGTGCTTAGTATTGGGCCTGGGCTGTGCTCAAGGGGTTAAAGTGGCCAGGATATAAACACACACACATTCCAATTAGGTTTCCACACAGTTAATGAGGCAATGCACTCTGTTGTGCACACACACTCACTCCATGTTACAATAGATGAGATAGGTGAGATTTCTTTTGGGGGGGAAAACTTTGTCAGTTAATTATTACAACTCTTTTGAACATTTAACCCTTAATTTCTCTCATCCAAATTAAGTTTAAGAAAATTCATAATGAGCTGTGAACTTTAAATCCCTGTGATTCCATCATACAGTTTGAGCTGTAGCTGAGTACAACTGTTGAAAATATCATATAGTGAAGGCCTAAAGGGGAAAGGCAAGAGGCACTAGGGAGAGGCAGGCATACACTGAACAATATTTTCAAATGTTTTCAATATCTCAAACTACATGACAAAACTGCAGTGTTTAAAGGTTTACAGTGTATGTTCATAAACTGTACGGCCCGATGCTCTGATGTGATATAACTGCTCACACTGTACGTCCCGCAGTGCACAAAGCAGGATTTGCTTATAAACACCTCACAAGGGTCGACAGAACTTCAAACATGTTTGATTTTATCCCGAATTTAAAGGGGTAATAGAATGTAAAACCGAGTTTACATTGTCATAGAAGAATAACAATAGTTCAGTGGGTGAAATGGACGTACAGAGAAGTTCAAACCCCATCAACACCTCCTTTCTCTGCAAATCTCACAAATCTAAACTTCCAGCATAAAACAGGCGAATCCAAATGAAGCCCCGAGTTAACGTCATCTCGGGGTGTTGCCTTATTTGGTTCTGGGGGGGTTGGTATGAAGTGTCAACTGCTGGGCAGCTGACCGGACTGGACCTCAGCAGAGAGCCATGAGCCGTCCTTAGCCAGAGGAGGGGGGCTGGTAATGCAGGGGAAAGGACACCGCCGCCTGTGTCCGGGCTACTATTACCGGGTCGGGTTCGGTCGCTCCGTCCCCCATGGCCCCCTTCCTTCATTTGCCGGGATTCCTGGACCGGATGATTTTCAAATCCCCCCCGACATTTTTCTAGATATGAAGAGTAGGACATGTTCAGGAAAAACAGGACGTGTGGTCACCCTACCATATCAACAGTTTTGATGTTTCAGTGAATGAGTGCTTATTGTTATGATGCGTCTTTGCTCACCTGCTTCGCTTGTTGTCAACCAACCCATCAGCGCACAGCTCATCTAAATATTCATGATCATACCATAAAAGGAAGAAAACCTGTCGTTTCATTCTAGGGATTTTAACCAGGCTTGCGTTAGGGCTCATAGAACAGCAAATATGCCATTTTCAGCCCAACCAATGTTACACACCCTATTCAGAGACCTTAAGGACCAGCACCAAATACCCTATAGAATCATTCTATTACCCCTTTAAGATTCCTGATTGGGAGGTGGTCATGAGAGGCCCCTCAATAACCCCTGTATACTATGTGGTGCCGAAAGCATGATAAAGCTGAAACTCTGATCCAAAATATTCTCACAAATGGAGAATCGGCCTAAAAAGGGCAAAAGCTCCTACAAAATGACGAATGACCAAAGGGAAAACGAGACAATACTGAAAGGTACGGGACACAAGATAGCTATAAATCCACACAGAAAATCCAACATGGTCAAATCAACACTGTCAGATTTGATTTTAACACCCTTGAAGTGTCTATATGGGTCCACACCATTGAGTGTTAATTTGACTCTTTTTGGAGAGTTGGCATTGTAACTCTTATTTATAGTTAAATAATAAATCTTTCTGGAGTTGATCATGTAACACTCAATTACACCAAATAAGTGTTGGTATTGGATTATTAACACTTGGAACGTTTTCCTAACTACATAGGAGTTATCTAAATATTTTTTTTCAGCAAATATTTATTTCAAAAGTGGATCACAATTGGAAAATATTTTTTTAAACATGTAACAATGTGGAACCTTTGCCAATTTCCACCTCAATATTTTGCTTTGTAACAAAATTCTGAAGAGAACTAAATTTAAACTAAAAAATATTTTCATGCACTGCAGAGAAGGTTCATTTCTCCAATTAAACTTCAGTTTGCTGCATTGATTTTTATGGGAGACAGTCTTCTGATAGACAGGGAATCACGCAGCTCCATGTGTTCACAATAACATTTCCCAAATCATTCTTTTAGATGTATTGATGTTAATGAGTTTAGCCGAAAAATACATAGAATATTCGTCTACAAACCCTTTTTTCAACACTATAGTTACAAAGATTACAAGTTAGCTAAACATGATTAGGCTAACACCAAACAATGTAGCTAATACAATGTAGCAAATGTCTATCACATGGATTTATCTTGATTCAAAAAAACACCATAGAAGCAAATAAAAAAATGTAAACCATTTGAGACATATTATTTACCAGCCAGGTTAAAAAGGTCTGTATGACAGTAAAATGGAGAGCAAAGTTTTCCTCAGCTTTGTTCGGTACCTGTAGCATTGGAGGCAGAGTCTGTGAATGTACTCTTTGAGTGTCAAATCCACTTTAGGAGTTCAGAGTTGATAGTCAAAGAGTTATTTTTTTCATTTTAACACCTCCAGATTTATTATGTAACACTATTTTCTAACACTCAATTTTAACTACTAACATGTTACACCTCAGAGTTATCTTGGTATAATATAACTCTATTAAGAGCTAAATTAACACTGTCTTTGAACAAAGTCTTTTAACACCATATTATTCACACTTTTCAATTTGCTGTGCATGGAAAACCTAACCTAAAGATAACAGAAAGAATAGGTATTACTAAAACTAGACCAAGGAATAAATAAATACCAAAAATGCTGAAAAGAAATACAGTAACTGTAAGAAATGTCAAGGAAGAGTAAAACTTAAAATAAAATAAAAATATAGACAAAAACATAGAATGGCATGAATTAAAGCATAACTGAGAACCCAAAATGGAAACTTCAACGGAACCAAAAGGTTGAGAGAAGCATATCATGATAGTATGATCTATTGCTATTTGAAACTACATAACTTAAATACTTGTTCTAGCAAAAATAAAGCAGATGCCCGCCCTGGAACATGCTGCTCTCATTTAGACAAAGTAAACATAGTTTTAGTTGCTGTCACTGAGAATGCCTACAACTGACTAACTACCTCACATACTAAACCTCAGTCCTGTTCGAATGCTCAAAATAAGAGGTGTGAATTAATTTATTTAACCTTAAAAAAACATTGGTTTATTGCCACATGTGGGATTCTTTTAGTTTTAACCTGTTAAAACATGTACTTGATTAATTATTAAATGCTCACATGCCAGAAAGATACATCACTGAAGGTAAAATGTGACATGAAATGTTAATTCAATTCAATTCAGTTTATTTCTATAGCGCCAATTCACAACACATGTCATGTCAAGGCACTTTATAGTTCAACCAGATCATCCAGTCAAATTGATTCTAAGTTTTCTATCTAAGGAAAACCAGTTGATTGCATTGACTCATTGACTCAAATACAATCTCTCACACTAAGCATGCTTGTAGCGACAGTGGAGAGGAAAAACTCCCTTTTAACAGGAAGAAACCTCCAGCAGAACCAGGCTCAGTGTGAGCGGCCATCTGCTGAGGCTGACTGGGGTTCAAGGAGACAGAAGCAGAGATACAAAAAGCAGCTGTAAAAGGCGGCCCCGTCCAGGAAACACACAGCCAGGCAGACGAGCTCCGAGCCAGCTCCCATGTCAGAGGACGAAGAGAGCACATCCAGCCAGTCACAGTCAGAGAAACAGGACTACACTGAAAAACATGCTGATCTCCAGCATCTATAAACAAAGGTGTCGATTGCAGCAGCTCAGCTGATATTTCTCTCCAGGATGGAGTCACAGCTAAACAGGAACAGTCGAGGCAAAGCTACTATGAGAAAAAGCAGAGAGAGCATAACATTAGGGATTGAACTAACAGATTCTGCAGAGTGGGTGAATAGAGATAGAATTAAGCAGAATGATGAAATGGGGGTACCTATGTCCTCCAGAAGTCTAAACCTGTAGCAGCATAACTATAGAGATAGCTCAGCATAACCTGAGCCACTCTAACTATGAGCTTTATCAAAAAGGAAAGTTTTAAGCCTAGCCTTAAAAGTAGACAGGGTGTCTGCCTCACGGACTAAAACTGGTAGTTGGTTCCACAGGAGAGGAGCCTGATAACTAAAAGATCTGCCTCCCATTCTACTTTTAGAAATTCTAGGAACCACTAGTAAACCTGCAGATTGAGAGCGAAGTGCTCTGTTAGGAACATAAGGAACAATCAGATCTATGATATAAGGTGGAGGTTGGTCATTTAAGGCTTTATATGTGAGAAGGAGGATTTTAAATTCTATTCATGTTAATGTTTAGTCAAAATTTTCAACTGAGGACATTTTTGATTAACCATGTCTGAGCACGGTAATTGAGATACCTGTTGAGTTTAAATGGCACGCAGAACTGAACAGGACCGCGCCAGACACATTTGAGGAAGCTTGATACTAAAAGAAGACTAAAACCACACTCAGTGAGTCATGTTCCTACATGTGATGCAGCCATTCCTTAGCCTTCAGGGAAACAGAATGTTGTATGACGGGTTTTTCATCACACTAGCCCCATTTACACTATACTTTTGAAACCGTGCCAAGAACAGTCTGAGCATGGTAATCGAGATACCTGTTGAGTTTAAATAGCATGCAGAACTGAACCGGACCGCGCCAGATACAACAGGACCGAGCTGACATGGTGCTAGTTCACCAGTAGGGCTCAGCGTACTTCAGTTCAGGCCCGGTTCTCAGGTAACAAAGAGCGCATGAGCAGACCATGTCATCTCCTCACAGTCAGCCTCCGTAATCGTGACATTTCAGATTTTCATAACAATACAAGATTTCCAGTGATGATTCTGCTTAGCAGTGTGATGAACCTCAACTCCTATCATTGTTTCCTGCGTATCCAGTGTATAAGTGGAGTTTTTCCTCTCGATTGTCGCTACAAGCATGATTAGTGTGAGGGATTGCATTCGAGTCAATGAGTCGATGCAATCTACTGGTTTTCCTTGGGATAGAAAACTCGGAATGAATTTGACTGGATGATCTGGTGAACTAGAAAGTGCTTTGAGATGACGTGTGTTGTGAATTGGCGCTATAGAAATAAAATGAATTGAATTGAATCCACTTCACTCTGTCAAGTGAATTCAACAAAGGCTGCCTTCTTCCGCAAACAACAAAATAACCAAACTTCCTGAATGTTGCGGGAGCCAGCATGTTAATTTACTTAGTTCCCTCTAGAGAGCAGTAGTACCGTAGATTATCACTAGGAGGCAAGGAACCGTACTAGCGTGGTGTGCAAACGGTTGTAAGGAACCGAGCTCAGCACGGTTAACTGATCCAAGCTCAGATCTGTTTTCAGAGGGTAGTGTAAATGGGGCTAATGTTTTAACTCCAGCTCTTAAATGTATTGTGGAGGGTGTCTGTTTCTGGGTGGATCATCGAAATAAGTAGTCCTCCTAATTGTCAGTCGCCCCCATTTTCACTTATCGGTGGTGAGTCAGACATAGTGGAAGAATTTCAAATCTTCTCTTGGAAAGTAAGCTTGTATGAGCGATGCAAACAGCAACTTTTAAACAGAGCATTCATGAGGAGAAATGGGCTCATACACGCTCTCACATGCATTTAATAGGCATTCCCTCTCAGGAGCGGGTACAGGGTTGTGCATGTGCACTTTTTTCAAAGTGGAGAGGACGGGTCTTTTCAAAAAGTCACAAAAATCCTCTTGTTCACCTTTAATGAAGAGCCATTTAATTAATAAATAAATGACTATATAATATATTTTCAAAGAGATGAAGAAAAACAGTTTTTAAAATGGGCTAAATCCATGCAATCTTGAATAAAATGGCTCTCCATAAAACATATTTCTGTATTTAAATTTTTCTTTACAATTATTTTTTAAAATATTCATCTCATCAGCGTCCAAAGCTTCACACTCTTGTGTTGTCACTGGTGTTGCCATGTTGACATCTGTGGGAGAATAATGGCTGTAGGAGTATTTCCCATAACAAGATAGTGTTATTGTGACCAAGAACTAAATTTTCACCAGAAATATAACTAGCATCTGCATGAGAGGTATGCACAGTGATATCCTGGCCTCAAGTAACAGGAGCAGTTCCTTCTAGAGCTTTAGCAATGGAGCACAGGGCGTTTGTACAGGTGGGTCCCCCTTTGCAGCAGGATCTAATTTCGTAAGATAATAGCATAAGACTTTCTTCTGTATTACTACTGGTTTCCAAAAAACAGAAGTGAGGAATCCTTCCGATTCTTTAACATCCAAATGAAACATCCTCCTTAGGTCTGGAGAGGCCCACTCAGAAACATAACTTAAGAGTTGTTTAAGCTTCACACTGGCTTCCTCTGACTCAGCGGTCAATGTTGGTGGGAGATGCAAATGTCTCCTCCCTGCAGTACTTATGAGCTTTCTTAAAGGAGCAGCCACAGTAGTATAGTCTGAAAGGTAGTTCTTGCTAAAATATGCCATTCCCAAAAATGACATCATATGTTTAACTTTAGAAGGTTTGGGATGATTTTACTTGTGTGTCCTGTCATGCCAACCCCCACTAGGGTGATTACTCTACCCAGAAAAGCAACGCATAGCCAGCAGAGCTGCCATATGTCGCTGAAGACTTTAACCCTCTCCAGGCAGATGTTGCAGATTTGCAACAGCTAAATGCCACTTAGCTAATTACTCCACATCCATATTTTAAGAGCTTTTGTTACTCAGAAGTACAACGGAAGGACTTAGTTGTGCATTTGCAACAAACAGTTTCTCTCCAGCTCAGCAGCTAGCACTGCTGACTCACTTTCAACATGGCTGAGTCCTTGGTGTCCCTGAAACAGATTTTCTAAGCACCAATTTCATATAAGTATCACTACAAATTTCTATTATTTTGAAATCAATACTACATAAGATGAATCATGAATGTGTATAGATATGACACATGCCAATTAGTAGATTTTATCTCCTCTGGGTTTTTCACCAGAGGCATCTCGATTTTAATGTTGTGGATTCGCAACGTGTGCCCAAACAGGTACCAATGGATGCTACATGCTTTATCTACTAGTTTGCCTATGTATTGAGCAACAGTTTAACAGAAACGGCCTTCTCAAGAGGTTTTGAGATGTCGGTGGAGAAAAAGTTTGAGAAAAAGTTGTCTCTAATTTTGTGAGATAATTTTTTTTTTTCGAATTTTTTTTTTGTTAATTTGTTGTTTGTGACATTCAAATAAAGTTAACGTTCATATCAGATTCAGTCTTCAGTGTTAATTTGCCACTCCGGTCCACTATTGCAAATCTGCAACATCCCAGAATTGCATGTGAAGGTCTCAAAAAGAAGTCTGAATTGTATAGTACTACCCCATATCATAATTTTCTACCCCATATGATAATTTTCTCAAAATATCAGATTTTTCCTGCAACTACAACTTAATTTGAGCCTGAGAGGGTTAAAGGCTTGAGATCAACATAGCTGCTGTGTGAGGGTTGCAAAATTCTGTTCTGTGTCATCAGCAATGAGAATATCACCAACATGCTGCACAATATGAGTTTCCAGATGATCACTATGAAAGGTTTTCAGCATGTTTAACAGAACATTATTATAAAGGGATGGGCTGTCATTAAGTCTGTGTGGTACCCAGGTGTAAGTGTGCCTCTGTCCTCCAAAAGTAAGCAAAGCAAAATATTGTTTGCATGCTGATGTAATGGGAACAGAAAATAAATCATTATTAAGATTTATTAGTCATTATTCAGAGTGATGAAGCATTTGTATTCTGGAACTCAATTGGACAACAAAGTCTCAGGATTGGGTGTTTCATAACTACAGGCTTCCAAGGGGGCATTTATCTGCTTTAAATCATTAACTCATTTTGCCTGGTGTGGCCACTGGTGTTAAAGGAGTGTTATATGAGGGTACAGAGTTTAACCCACTATCTAGTAGACCTTAAATGGTATCTCTCATCTCGCATGTTATTTATTCTACAGACAATGTATACTGTGGCTGAGATATTCAAAAATACAAAGCACATTGTGTATCTTTAATATTAAGAGACTTCAGGTTAATGTGCTTTTTAAGAATAGCCATGAAAAACAATATTTCTAATAATACTCTGCATAGCACAAGAGAGGCTCGTTCTGTTTTATGCTTTCTGTTTAGTTTTCCTGAAAACTGGCACACCCTCTGGATTTTTTGTTCGGCTGAAACAGACAGCAGACTGCTGCAGATCTTGACACACTAAGGTAAGTTGAGTTTGTTACATTTAAAACAATTCACCAAATATTTGGCAAACACCACTTAGTAATTTTCTAATTTACAGAGAATATTGGATCAATTTTGTCTTGTGTTTTTTCTTACTTTTTAGATGAGTGCCATTTACAACCTGCTGCAGAAGCACCGACTGGAAGCTTACTACAACAAATTTGTAGAGTTAGGAGTAAAAGATGAAAGGGATTTCACTGATGGTGTTTCAGAGGAAGACTTAAAAAACCTTGGTAAGAAACTTTAATTTTTAAGGTTTTTGTTCTATAGTAAAGGACAACAAAAGCAAAATAACATGAAAAGAAAATTAAAGTAAATTTAATTTCCATAAAAGCCATTTGATGACGATCTTTAAAAATAAGCCGACAATATAGGGCATAAGATTTTGCTCAAAGGTACTGCAGAGAATACATCTAAATCCACAAAATCTCAGTATTTCACTTTTAAAACAATTCAGAGTCAAATGTCTACTGTCACTGCTTTGCTTTCTGTTTTGTTACTGATTGCATTCAAAAACCTGTTCTCTGATTACTCAGTTTTTGAGGTCAGCTAATAACAGGGAAACATAAAATTGTGAAGCCTTGCTTTTTGATATTTTTCATCAAATTAAGATAATACATTGAGATCTCACAATACCAACAATTATTTTTCACACTTTATGTGACTTAGTTAATTGCATGTATACTGGTTAGTCAAAAACCAGTGAAAGAAGCACAGATTTTGTTTTAGTTCTTCTCTCTCTTCTTTGTTCCATCTCTTTTGTTTGATGCATACAACTCTAACTCCAATATTTTAATGGACAGGAGCATAGAACCCCACCATAAAGGGTAAAAGACAGGTTTAGGGTAAAACATTAAATAATTGTATATATGTATGCACTTATTAGAAGTGGGTCAATTGATTCCAAAATATAAATAATATCGCTTCCAAACTGGTGTTAGGATTGGGTCACAATTAGCATAGCAATATTGATACTTAAGTTACGGCACAGTTCTTGAATTTCTTCACAAAATTCAGCTGGCTACAGCTTCTCTCCACCCTCTTTTTTCTCTCTTTTGCCATTGCCCCTCCTCTCCCTTCTCTACCAGCAGAGAGCACTGAGGGCTGGAGTGAAATCATGGCGCACACTTTTCCCTTTATTTTCCAAACCTTAGAATATAAATAACCTAAAGGTATTGTGTAGGATTTTAGCAAATTTTTTAAAAGACCTGTTCTCCCCACTTAAAAAAATGAGTGTGCGAGAGCGTGCACAAGCCCATTTCTCCTCTTGCACGCTCTCTTTAAAAGTTGCTGCTCTCATAGGTCATACAAGCTTACTGTGTCAGAACGTCCGCCCTAACCCCTAAATCCCTCAATCACTATATAGAGCGAGGACTTTATAGTGAACTCAGTTAACTGATCGTTCAGACAGATGATCACTGCTTTTTGCTCCGTTGGTCACGTAACTCCTCCTCCACTGCACGGCGCCCAAGCCATCTTTGTTATTAGTCGCTGATGTCGGGTAGTGACAGCCTATGGTGACAGTGGGACGCCGTCGGAGCAAATCCCATAATGCTTAGTGAGGAGAGCTCTCCTTGCAAAGCATGCTGGGATATACAGTATCTCCCTCTACTAAGGCCGTGCATGCTGTTGACACAACCCTGTGATAAGAATACAAGAGTGCTGGAGGCAGTGGCGGCTGGTGAAAAAAATTTTTGGTGGGGCTGATATAGCCTAGTGCAGACATGGGCAAACTACGGCCCCCGGGCCATATACGGCCCGTTAGGCTTTTTAATCCGGCCCGCCGAACTTGTCCAAATTACCATATTTTCACGACTATAAGGCGCACATAAACGTCTTTTTTTTCCCTCAAAATGTGTGGTGTGCCCTTTGGTGCGGTGCGCCCTATGTGTGTTGTAACTGCGACTTTTGAGACCACCTCATTGAGGAGATGATGAAAGAGTGGCTGAGGGAGGTGTATGTAAGGAGACCAGGTTGTTTTTTTTCCACTCATCACCATCACTGTTAATCTGTGACTCCATGCGTGCCCATCTCACAGCTGATGTGAAAAACATTTTGCGGGAGGTCTGACAAAGGAACTTCAACCGCTCAACATCGGTGTGAACCGGACGCAGCAGGCTCAGCAGAAGCAGCGAGTTTACATGCAAAGTCAATGGTTGACGCGTGTATAGGCGCATCAAAAGGTCCCGCAGCGCGTTTTGAGCAGCAGGCGCAGCGCGTCAGGAGCCCTTAAGCATCTGACTCGCCGCCAACGCGCTGCTGCTGCTCGAGAAGAAAAATTGAAGTTTTGCTGCTGGACGCGCCGCATCAACCAATCAGAGAAGCTGATCTGGGAGCTGACAGCGAGAATGACACAGCACTCTGATGACATATGATATTAAGGCAAATGAAAAGGGCTGGATGGATGAGGAGATCATGAAAGCGTGGCTGAGGCAGGTGTATGTGAGGAGACCAGGTGCTTTCTTCCACGCATCACCATCGCTGTTAATCTGTGACTCCATGCGTGCCCATCTCACAGCCGATGTGAAAAACATGCTGAATCAAATGAACGCTGTGCTCGCCGTTATCCCGGGAGATCTGACAAAGGAACTTCAACCGCTCGACATCGGTGTGAAGCGGCCGTTCAAAGTAAGGCTGCGAGCGGTGTGGGAGCGATGGATGACAGACAGAGACCACAGTTTCACGAAAAGTGGAAGGCAGCGCCGGGCAAGTTACGCCACCGTTTGCGGATGGATTGTAGATGCTTGGACTAACGTGTCTGCTGGCTCTGTTGTTCGAGCTTTTGCAAAAGCAGGCATCATTTCTGAGGAGCCGCCCGGCACGGAAAGTGACTCTGACAGCAAAGAAGGGGAAATTGGCTTGTCTGATTTAGTGCAGCTGTTTAATTCAGAAACAGAGAATGATGACTTTGATGGGTTCGATTAATACTTTGTAATAAATACTTGAATAAAGCACAAACATACTCAGTTTTGCTCCCGCTCTATTTTTCTACCTGAAAACTTAATTCAACAGCAGCCTCTGGGCCGGGTCGCCTCCGGGTTCACCGCGGTGGCTGGCAGGTGTTTTTCATCTAAATAATCTAAATCTTGCAGCTATATTTGCTGTGATCAGTGGGAATAAAGTAGTTTTAATATGTTTTTAAGGGAGAAAGTCCACCTGAAAACTTAATAATTGCAGTCAATTCATCCAGATTATCATCCTGCCTATACTATTTCTGTCGGAGGCGCTCAGACCCCCACATACCAGCGGTGCGCTGACAGTAGAAATCCCTTCATCAGCAGCCTCTAGGCCGGGTAGCCTCCGGGTTCACTGCGGCGGCTGGCAGGTGTTTTTTCATCTAAATAATCTAAATCTTGCAGCTATATTTGCTGTGATCAGTGGGAATAAAGTAGTTTTAATATGTTTTTAAGGGAGAAAGTCCACCTGAAAACTTAATAATTGCAGTCAGTTCATCCAGATTATCATCCTGCCTATACTATTTCTGTCGGACGCGCAGAATTGCCACAACTAAACTAACTCCAGACTTTGATGCACTGGCAAAAAAAGGAGAACAACAACATTGTTCCCACTAAAATGTGAGTTTTTCTACTGTGTTATGAAAAAAATAGCAACTTGCGCATTTACGCACAGCAGCGGTACAGTAGCTTAATTAACATGCCGCACATCGCTCTCATTTTAAAGACCCCTACCTTTCGTTGGGTAATAATATGTTCTGAATGTTGAAAGTGATTCCATTGATTTTTTTTTCACTAAATGTTGATTTCTTTAAATTTGCACCTTCAATTGTCTGTTTTTTTAAATACATTTCAATCCCCAGGTTTAATAAATTACATTGCTTGTCCAAATGCTCCTGGCCCGGCCCTTCTGTCAAATTTTAGAACCCATTCGGGCCCGCAAGTCAAAAAGTTTGCCCACCCCTGGCCTAGTGTATGTCTCCAACTAATCCAGAATAAGAATTCAAATAAACAATTGGACAATAAATACAATTTAACAGTAATGATTTAATTTACTATATAATAACAGTAACAGTGATGATTTTGGTCACTGTGACGGGGTTCTTTGGCCTCCAAGAATCCAGGCTCAGTCGGGTTACCGGTGTTGGTGATTTATTGTGCTCAAAAACTCAAAACAGGGTGCAAAAGAAACTAAGATACTCTAGGCCTCAGCCTCCCTCCAGTTACCAGCAATCTAATAAAGAAACAGAAAACAAAAAATGTCCACTCTTCTTCACACAGCCCTCATTAAATGGTTTAAGCCCCTCCCCTCAGGCTCTCTTATTTCTAATTTCTTCTCATAAATCAGTTTTGTCCATATAGTCCCTCTAATTGTCTGCACCTGCGCATTGGGTGCAGAAGCCTGTTAAAGGGCAGTATTTTCAGCACCCCAAGACCATAAAATTCTGAGACGCTGATTGGCCATTAAATAAATTGACCTAGCAATAGTACATGATTGGCAGATTCTCTGCACATGTGGGGCAGACTGATCAGCTCCCCAAGACAGAGACGGTAGGAGTCTGTCTGTGGAAATCCACAAATGAATGACAGTAGGTTGGGAAATGTAGTTTATATAATTTGTTTTGCTTATAGGTACACACTCTAGAGAGTAAAACTGACATTTATGAGTTAATTTCTAAAAATATATTTTACGTTTCTCTCTTCTAATCAGGGAGGGCGGTGCCCCAGCCCCTATGGGCCGGCCGCCACTGGCTGGAGGATAAATTGGTCCTGGGATCATGATACTAAGAAGCAGACATTTTCTCTCACAGACACACCAGTCTGTAGAGGGAGAAGGTTTTTTTTATTTTTTGCAGCAGTGAAAAGCCAAAGAAGTGATGCAATACACAAAAATTATTCTTCCTGTAGAGTTTATTTGACTGTAATTTATTTAGGCTTTAGTGTGTATTTATATATATTTGCCTGCCACTTTCTATAATCATTTAAAAATATTTATTTAGAGCATTTTGCAATCTGCAAATATAAAAAACATCAGATATTTTTTCAGATATATTTATCTAAAATACAATTATGCTACCAGAGGTACACCTTTAACTCATCCAATTGATAAGTTTATCTTACCTCAAAATTAATAATTGAATGAAATTTTAAGGCAGTTTATATGCTCATTTATTTCACGGTTTGTGTGGATAATCCATCTCTATTTCTGGCATCTGCTCGGCTTAAGACTCTCTTAAAAGTCCTTCTCACTCTAAACAATTTTTTTTTCCGCTTCAGGAGTTCTCTCAAAGATTAAAATGCTTTTTAAATAGCTTTTTATCGCACCAAAGTTAATTTCTAAAACAATCTTAACCTCTATCTGAACACTTCCAAGAATTCTTTGACCTTGGTAAGTACTTAGCTAATGTATGAAGAATATTTGATCTGGAAGAAGAAGCAGTGCATGCTGTTGAATCAACTCTGCCATATGAATAGAGGAGCCTTTAAATGAAGTAATGGTGGTTTAAAAATTTTTAGATCACAGTATTTCTCTTTTGCAGATTGACTTCTCTTTCTTTTCTTTCTTTTTCACTGTTTGGTTTAATGAGGTTGTCTTTTTTCCTGCTGGGGGCTAATTAAAGAAACATGTCCCATCTACAATGCCAATATTTGCATTATGTTAATTAATTTTCATTGTCCCTTTTAGTAATAAATAAACAAAATACAAATTCTAATCAATAATTGAATATATAACGAGTTTATCAAAATAGCAAAACCTTAAATGTATACAAATTAAGGTTACAAACCTTAATAGCACTTTTTGGCAAGAGTTTTAACTAAGGGTCAAAACTCTGACTTCTACCACCAGAGGTCTGTTTCACAAAGCAGACTTAACAAACTTAGACTCAAATCCTCAACTCTGAATTGATCTAGCCAAAGGTTGAAACTCTGAGTTTTTGGTTTCACTACAGCTGCTGTGATTTATTTTATTCAACACTGAGTACATTCCCTCAGGGTTGAGCATGTGCGTAACAACAATGAAAAAAACATTTTCAGTGGGGTTCAATGTGTAACCATGACAACAGGCAAGAGGAAGTATCTACCTGACACAACTGGGAACTAGAGATTTTGATGCATAGTTAAAAATAAATATAGGAGAAAGTGTTAAAAACAAAGAGCGACACCGTATCAGCTGCAAAGGAGAGGCAGATGGCAAAGAACAAGCGTGCTGATCGAGTTAATACATACGTTTTTATGTTGTCTAGTATGGCAGGCCGTTTTGACATTCACGAAAAGCTATCTCCTCTCTGTTTTCCTAATAATAGATTCATAAAATAGGAATCTTCCTTGTCAAAATCACATTCCCAGACAAAATTGTGAAAACAGATGTCCTAATTAACATTTTTGCCCACAGAAACTGTATTTCAAAATAAAAAAAAAACAAACAAAAACCTAAATTTGAATTGTAAGAATAAAGTTTCATATACTTAGAAATGTTAACATATTTTAAGGGGCACCATTTATCAGCTTAAACTGTAATGTATTTATGATATCTGAAATATATTTGTTCCTAGTCAAAATAGTTTTACCAATTATGGCCAGTGACAGTACAAACATGGAGATTAATTTGTAGGCATCCAGAATGTTTAATTTTAGATTGGAAGAATATAAGGGGTCTCATTACACCTGCCAGTGACTTGCAGTCCATTTATTGATACGAGGTGCCACCTACAGATTCTTCAGGTATCACAAAAAATTAAAAAAAAATCACAAAACCGAGTTGCAGTTCACATCCACTGTTTGTGTTCTTTACTACATCAAGCAGTGGCGGCTGGTGGAGTTTTCTCCGGGGGGGCTATAAATTCAAAATAGAAATATACCTTAAACCAATCAAACATATACTAACGTTTACTTTTTGTACATCAATCTTGCCCTTCTGAGGCTTTGTGAAGGCAAACTCTAAACGAGAGTCTATGGTTAAATATTTTTTCACCCTACGGCGGAAATACGTGATCAATCCGACACAAAATGAAATGACCCTTTACTCGTCATTAAAGATTAAATATTTATCTTACAGATTTTAAAAATATATATATCAGTATATTTAGAAATATTTTAAGTTTTTTCTAATTTTTTCTAATGTCTTGATCAAGGTCATTGGGCTGGAGGGCAGGGGAGCTGTAGCGCCCTCTCTCGCCACTGACATCAAGATAAAAAACATTTGACAGATAAAATATCTGTTGATTTTTATGGAGGGAATATATCTTTTAAAGAACGGTAATTAGCAGGTTTTTTGTTGAAACATCTTTCTTATTTAATTGCTAATATTCATGAGTAATGTTGCTGTAAAAACTGAGCCAAACCCCTTCACCCCTCAGTTCCTTCAGGGCAACAGCTTAGACACCAACCTGAGGTCATTATATCGAAACTGACTGAGTATTACCCAGTTTATTATGAGCAGCTGTGAGATCTATTTGGTTGGGTGAAGTTGCTGACCTCTATTAAGCACTTTCTTCTCACGGACACACCCTTTTACAATGAGCAGGTCAGATTGTTAGTAGCCAGGAATCATCTGTTCCCAACCTTTTGCCTTGGTTCATGACTGTTTCCTGTTCTGACACAATGGCTCTTGTCATTTAAGTCATTCAATTTTTTAGACTTGGACAACTTTTATTTTCAAAACAAAATTTCTTTTTGTACACCTTTCATGACATTTCCATTCCATAAAGTGCAGCAGTGATCAAATGTAAACATTGTGGGAGAAAAAAAAACTTGGTGCAAAAAGGCATTGATATGGAAGTTCAGATCATTAGGTGGGCTCTCCTCATCCTCTGCAGGAAGTACATGTGTTATTGTGCATGTACTTTCTGAGGTCATTACATTTTAGTGTCTTAACAGTGTTGTTTTAATAAGTTTGGCAATGGGCAACCTGCCAGGACCTCCAAATTCAATTTTCGACCTCACATCTATTTCATTACAGACAATGTCTAAAAGACTTAATGTCCACAGCTCCCAATAAAGCTTAATTAATTTTAATTAAACTTTATTGACCTCACATTGGAGAAATTGACCTCTGCATTTAACCAGTCCCCTTGGTGAGCAGTGGGCTGCCATTGTTTAGCACACAAGGAGCAGTGGGGGGTTAAGGGTTTTGCTCTGGTACCCAGAGTGGAGGCTGTGGGGATAGAGCCCGGGACTTGCAACCTTCCCAGAGCGCAAGCGCACTGCTCTAATCACTCGGACAACACTCCCCTTATGTAGCTATTCATAAGTCAGGTTGAATGGAGGTTTGAAGATTTTTGTTTGTCCAGGTCAAATTTGTTAAATTTTCTTCCTTGCGTATTGCCTCTCGGTGCTCATTTTTAATTCACACTGGTGTCATTTTTGTGTTTGCAGGACTTATTAATGGACTTTTTGATTAAATTGTGTATTTACAACACATTTGCACCCCATTGCCACCGAAATTCTAAACATATCAAATCTCCTTTTTCAAAACAGGACTGACTCAAGTGGAGAAGAATCGTTTCACTTTATTGAAGAACAATGTTTCCAGATTAAGAGCCCCAGCCCAGTCAGTTCCATCATTACAAAAGTCATTGAAAGCATTCTCTCTGATGTATACGTATCCCAAATGCCCTGAACCAAAATGCATCAAAGGTAGGAAATTTATTTTTGTGGCATTTTGTCAGAACTGTTTGCTTAAAAAATGACACAAGAATTATATCCTGCAAAAAGCAGCAGCCACTCCTGTGCTGCCTTTTGTTGTTTAGTTTGTTAATAAAAGCTTGTTTTTGTGCTAATCAGGACTCATCTTTACTAAAATAAAATTGCAGACCAATTTTTTCTTAGGCCACTGCTGTTTTAAACAGCGCAAGCCCATCACAGTCAATAAACCCCTCCCTTTTTTGTCTTATTTCTTGAATCTGTAAACCAAATATGAAACTCTGAAAGCCACACTTCTCAGGCTATATAATTACTTCATGGTTATCAGTGCAAGAAGACATTAAATACTTTCACATACTGTCATCTATAAATTCTATCATAGTGTCATCACTATGTCATTGTACTAATCGTGCAGCAGTCGTCATATTCGGTGAGCATAGGTGTTTCATGGAGGAAATAAAATAGAAATAGAGAAAGAGGATGGGAAGGAGTTGATCAGATCATGAAAAGAAAAGAACAGAATTTATTTTATTTTTTTTCTAAAATAAATATTCTAGATTGATGCAAAATATGAGCCCTGGTTAAAGTTAAACTTGTGCTACACAAATAGTTTCTTGAAGCCAAAAGATTTTAAAGTCAGTTTTCTACTTGATCTACGTTCTACAACTTACTTAAATATTTTCAAAGATACTGAAGCATACTTTAAAGCAACCCTGAGCAACTTTTTACAAAAGCATTTGCTTAATTTTAGAACTTTTTTTTTTCAGATCAATATGTAACCCTTGGTGCGAATAGATTCTCCATGCGGGTTTCTTGTTATTCTAACTTGAGAGAGTCAGCCTCATCACTGAATCCGTCATGTGTTCCATATCACTGCTGTACAGCAGTCTGAGCTCCACTTAAACATGAGAGTTAACTAAGCTAAGAGTTGCTGTTACTTTATTAGACATATTTATGGTTCTCTGATGTAGGATTCAATTTATAGTGTATCTTCGAAATTAACCACTTATTTTCTACATTAACTGATCAAAGTGATGTTATTTAAAAAAAAAAAAGAAGTGCATATGGTTGCTCTCAACGTAATACTGTTGAGCACAATGTATGGACATTAAGACAGCATGTTCCATCAGACATTACCTTACTTTTTTAACTTTTTGTTCTTCATTTTCACCTGTTACAAGGTGAGTATATCATGACTGGTGTGCCTTAAAGAGTTAAATGTGGGAAACAAGTATTAACTTTTTTGGATTCAATATTTTATCATTTATTTTAATTACAGCAAGATTTTTGCTGACAAAAATGTAACCAGTTCAAAATTAAAAGCAGTTTGGGACTAAAACTAGGACTATTTTCATTTTTTCATATTTTCAATGATTTCCAGAGTGAATGACATAATGTCCTGCTGACTTTCAAACCCCAAAACATATTACAATAAAAACTGATTTGGCTAAAGTTGCAGACATCCAGTAAAATTCAGAACATTTTATATGTTTGTGAGGTGCCCGGACAACTATTTTTAAGTGGTTAGGGAATGGGTATTTTAGGCATTTTAAGCATTTAGTTGATCTGCTTTCTTTTGCTGAATCAACAGCTCTGACTGACCTCATGGTCTGTGGAAGAAAAATGTAGATTACTTAGAACTGGCTTATGGTAACCCGGTTGAGCATTTGTTGAACAGATGAAGCAAGGATGCACTCCATACGCAAGGTCAAGTGTGGCTTTTGTCTCAACCTCGGATTTCTGAATTCAGGTTTTTTTTAAAAATGGCCCAGGACTTTTTGCACCATGGTCACACACATTTTATTCTGATTGTTAAAGAAAGAAAGCTGGTAAAAAAAAAAAAAAAAAAAAAAAAAAAATATATATATATATATATATATATATATATATATATATATATATATATATATATATATATATATATATATGTATATATATATATGTATATGTATATATATATATGTATATATATATATATATATATATATATATATATATATATATATATATATATATATATATATATATATATATATATATATGTATATATATATATATATATATATATATATATATATATGTATATATATATATATATATGTATATGTATATATATATATGTATATATGTATATGTATATATATATATGTATATATATATGTATATATATATATGTATATATATATATATATATATATATATATATATATATATATATATATATATATATGTATATATATATATATATATATATATGTATATATATATATATATATATATATATATATGTATATATATATATATATATATATATATATATGTATATGTATAAAACCTCTCTCACTGGGGTCGCTTGTATAGTAGCATTTCATCAGTTCCAAGTTTTCTGCTCTAGTCCAGCTATGTCTTGTTCCAGTAGCCAATTTGTCATCAAGTTGCCCTGGTTCCCTAGCAACTGACGCAGACCTTGTTAACCTGGGCGACGTCCGAGCTGGTATGGCTCTTGTATTTGCGGTTTCACTCATGCCTGAGGTAGGCCACTAAGCACTAAGGACCTTGCCTAAGGGTCCAACTGGATGTCCATGCCGGGAATCGAACTCACAATCACCTGTACCGTCAGCTGAATGGGAAAAACAAGATCCAAGCCATCAACACATATGCCCTGCCAGTCATCAGATACCCCGCTGGTATAATAAAGTGGCCTAAAGAGGAGATAGAGGCTACTGACATCAAGACGAGAAAGCTCCTCACAATGCATAGAGGATTTCACCCAAAATCCAGCACCCTGAGACTGTATACCAAGCGTAGAGAGGGAGGCCGAGGGCTAGTGAGTGTCAAGACCACTGTCCAGGATGAAACAACTAAGATCCAGGAGTACATCAGGAAAATGGCCCCCAAAGACAAATGGCTTGGTGAATACCTCAGGCAGGAGAAAACCGAAAGAGAACAAGAAAGATGAAGGAGAACCATCATGGAGGGACAAGCCGCTGCATGGCATGTACCACAGACAAATAGAAGAAGTGGCTGCTATCAAAAATCCTACCAGTGGCTGGAAAAGGCTGGACTGAAGGACAGCACAGAGGCACTAATCATGGCAGCACAAGAACAGGCACTCAGTACAAGATCAATAGAGGCCCAGGTCTATCACACCAGGCAGAACCCCCGGTGCAGACTGTGCAAAGATGCCTCTGAAACAATACAGCACATAACAGCAGGGTGTAAAATGCTGGCAGGAAGTGCATACATGGAACGCCACAACCAGGTAGTAGGTTGTAGTGTACAGGAACATCTGCCATGAGTATGGGCTGGAAGTCCCAAGGTCAAAATGGAAGACACCTCCTAAGGTAGTTGAGAATGACCGAGCTAAGATCCTATGGGACTTCAAGATCCAGCCTGACAAACAGGTGATGGCTAACCAACCAGACATCGTGTTGATCGACAAACAGCAGAAGAAGGCAGTAGTGATAGATGTGGCAATCCCAAGCGACAGCAACATTCAATTCAATTCAATTCAGTTTATTTATATAGCGCCAAATTCACAACACATGTCATCTCAAGGCACTTTACAGTTCAACCAGATCATACAGTCAAATTGATACAAAGTTTTCTATCTAAGGAAAACCAGTTGATTGCATTGACTCATTGACTCAAATACAATCCCCCACACTAAGCATGCTTGTAGCGACAGTGGAGAGGAAAAAACTCCCTTTTAACAGGAAGAAACCTCCAGCAGAACCAGGCTCAGTGTGAGCGGCCATCTGCCGAGGCCGACTGGGGTTCAAGGAGACAGAAGCAGAGATACAAAAAGCAGCTGTAAAAGGCGGCCCCGTCCAGGAAACACACAGCCAGGCAGACGAGCTCCAAGGCAGCTCCCATGCCAGAGGACGAAGAGAGCACATCCACTCAGTCACGGTCAGAGAAACAGGACCACACTGGAAAACAGGCCGATCTCCAACATCTATTAACAAGGGTGTTGATAGAAGCAGCACAGCTGATGTTTTTTTCCAGGATGACGTCACAGCCAAACAGGAACAGACGAGGCAAAGCTACTCTGAGGAAAAGCAGAGAGAGCAGAAGGTTAGAGATTGAACTAACAGATTCTGCAGAATAGGAGAACAGAGAGAGAATGAAGCAGAATGATGAAATGGGGGTCCCTATGTCCTCCAAAAGTCTAAGCCTATAGCAGCATAACTATAGAGATAGCTCAGGATAACCTGAGCCACCCTAACTATAAGCTTTATCAAAAATGAAAGTTTTAAGCCTAGCCTTAAAAGTAGACAGGGTGTCTGCCTCACGGACTAAAACTGGTAGTTGGTTCCACAGGAGAGGAGCCTGATAACTAAAAGATCTGCCTCCCATTCTACTTTTAGAAATTCTAGGAACCACTAGTAAACATCAAGAAGAAAGAACACGAGAAGCTTGAGAAATACCAAGGGCTGAAAGAGGAGCTAGAAAAGATGTGGAAAGTAAGAGCAGCAGTTGTGCCAGTAGTAATTGGAGCGCTGGGGGCTGTGACCCCCAAACTGGGAGAGTGGCTACAGCAGATTCCAGGTAAAACATCAGAGGTCTCTGTCCAGAAGAGTGCAGTCCTAGGAACAGCTAAGATACTGCGCAGAACCCCCAAACTCCCAGGCCTCTGGTAGAGGACCCGAGCTTGAGGATGACACATACCACCCCACGAGGGGTTAGAAAACAGTTAAGAGTATATATATATATATATATATATATATATATATATATATATATATATATATATATATATATATATATATATATATATATATATATATATATATATATATATATATATATATATATATATATACACTGATATATATATACATATATATATATATCAGGTAAGTAGCAGAGGGGGTTGTTAATCAGTTTCAGTTGCTTTGGTGTTAAGGACATTACCAACAGGTGCACTAGAGGGGCAACAACGAGACGACCATCAAAACAGGAATGGTTTTACAGGTGGAGGCCACTGACATTTTTCCCCCTCCTCCTCTTTTCTGACTCTTTCACTAGTTTTGCATTTGGCTAGCGTCATTGTCACTACTATTAGCATCAGACGGTACCTGGACCCTACAGAGGATCCATAGGCAGCCCAACTCCTCAAGGAGGGCACATCAATACGTGCCATTGCCAGAAGGTTTGCTGTGTCTCCCAGCACAATCTCAAGAGCATGGAGGAGATTCCAGGAGACAGGCAGTTACTACAGGAGAGCTGGACAGACCGTAAAAGGTCTACAACCCATCAGCATGACCGGTATCTGTTCCTTTCTGCAAGGAGGAGCAGGAGGAGCACTTCCAGAGCCCTACAAAATGAACTCCAGCAGGCCACTGGTGTGAATGTCTCTGACCGACATTCAGAAACAGACTTCATGAGGGTGGCCTGAGGGCCCGCGTCCTCTAGTGGGCCCTGTGCTCAATGCCTGGCACCATAGAGCTCGATTGGCATTTGCCACAGAACAACGGAATTGGCAAGTCTGCCACTGAGCCCTGTTCTTTTCACAGATGAGAGCAGGTTCACCCTGAGCACATGTGACAGACGTTACAGGGTCTGGAGAAGCCATGGAGAATGTTATGCTGCCTGTAACATCGTTCAGGATGACCGGTTTGGTGGTGGGTCAGTAATGGTCTGGGGAGGCATATCCATGGAGGGACGCAGACCTATGCAGGCTAGACAACGGCATCCTGACGACTGCCATTAGGTATCGGGATGAAATCCTTGCACCCATTGTCAGACCCTATGCTGCTGGTGCAGTGGGTCCTGGGTTCCTCCTGGTGCATAACAATGCCTGGCCTCATGGTGAGAGTATACAGGCAGTTCCTGGAGGATGAAGGAATTGATACCACTGATTGGCCCCCACGCTCGCCTGACCTTGTGTTCCTTTAATTTGTTTATAACATGGACAAAGTCAATGTGGTCTGCATATCAGTATTACGTATTAAGGAAGAAAAAATGACCTAAAACCTTCTGTTATTTATTCATTGACTGCAGATATGGATCCCTCTCAGAACACAGTCGAAGACCTGATGCTAAGGATAAGTCACAATGAATGTCTTGGCCAATCCATGGAAGTTTGTCTCTTTACAATGGATGGAATGCCCCTGACGGATGATCCTTTCTTCAACACATGTAAGTTTATATGAGATTGTTTTTAACCGTCACTTATGTTGTACCTTTAATGATTTAAAACCATTTCTACTTGATTTACAAAAATTAAAAAAACTATGTTTTGTTTAATTAGCAAAATTCTAGGATGTATTTATCATTTTCTGTACATAAACATAATGCTGAAAGAAAACTGGTTCCTTTACTTGTTTTCATTTGACTAAAATGCATATGGAAATTAATAGCGTATGCTGGAAAAAGAATCAATATAAGTATAATCAAAACTGCAAACAGCCCTTTAACGGCTCTGCATTAAAACTAATGTGCGAGCCATGCATCTCTACATCACTGCTTCTAGCAAGCAGGCCACTTATTTCTGAGTGATACCATTTGGTGGAGCTGTCAGCAAATCCTACTGTAATGTAATCTGAGAAAAACACATTAAATCAAAGGATATGACCTGTTTATCTCTCATGGTCTGGATCATTAATTAAGTTGATGTATGAGCTGACATTGGAAATCCTACATGATTGTATTGTGCAGTTATTCTTATTTCATTCATATTTATTATAATGTCGTGTTCTTAATTCATAAAGCAATATGCACAGATTTCAAAAGCAGCAGTGTATGCTTAGTGATTTGATTCAGGTTGCACAATAAAGATTGAGCACAATGTTCAAGCAAAATCCTTCTGGAGTAAATATCAAGATTATAACCTGTTTATAATCAACTACCTGCCTGTCATAATTGGTCCTCAGAGAAGCCCAATATGCAGAACACCACGGAAACAGATGGAAAGTTTTACAAAGTTTATTTAAAACACAAGCACATAAATAATATGGACTGGAATTGGTTCTGGCCGGGGACAGGTTCACTGGAGTCTGTGAGGATGACAGTTCAGTTAGCGTTGGCACTGAGGAGTTTGTGTTTGGAAGTTTCAGAAGATTACCTTGAGGAGTCCGGGTTTCTCTTTGAGGAAGGAACTGTTCAATTCAATTCAATTCAGTTTATTTATATAGCGCCAAATTCACAACACATGTCATCTCAAGGCACTTTACAGTTCAACCAGATCATACAGTCAAATTGATACAAAGTTTTCTATCTAAGGAAAACCAGTTGATTGCATTGACTCATTGACTCAAATACAATCCCCCACACTAAGCATGCTTGTAGCGACAGTGGAGAGGAAAAACTCCCTTTTAACAGGAAGAAACCTCCAGCAGAACCAGGCTCAGTGTGAGCGGCCATCTGCCGAGGCCGACTGGGGTTCAAGGAGACAGAAGCAGAGATACAAAAAGCAGCTGTAAAAGGCGGCCCCGTCCAGGAAACACGCAGCCAGGCAGACGAGCTCCAAGGCAGCTCCCATGCCAGAGGACGAAGAGAGCACATCCACTCAGTCACGGTCAGAGAAACAGGACCACACTGGAAAACAGGCCGATCTCCAACATCTATAAACAAGGGTGTTGATAGAAGCAGCACAGCTGATGTTTCTTTCCAGGATGACGTCACAGCCAAACAGGAACAGACGAGGCAAAGCTACTCTGAGGAAAAGCAGAGAGAGCAGAAGGTTAGAGATTGAACTAACAGATTCTGCAGAATAGGAGAACAGAGAGAGAATGAAGCAGAATGATGAAATGGGGGTCCCTATGTCCTCCAAAAGTCTAAGCCTATAGCAGCATAACTACAGAGATAGCTCAGGATAACCTGAGCCACCCTAACTATAAGCTTTATCAAAAAGGAAAGTTTTAAGCCTAGCCTTAAAAGTAGACAGGGTGTCTGCCTCACGGACTAAAACTGGTAGTTGGTTCCACAGGAGAGGAGCCTGATAACTAAAAGATCTGCCTCCCATTCTACTTTTAGAAATTCTAGGAACCACTAGTAAACCTGCAGATTGAGAGCGAAGTGCTCTGTTAGGAACATAAGGAACAATCAGATCTCTGATATAAGATGGAGCTTGGCCATTTAAGGCTTTATATGTGAGAAGGAGGATTTTAAATTCTATTCTTGATTTAACAGGAAGCCAATGAAGAGAAGCCAGGATAGGCGAGATATGATCTCTCTTTTTAATTTTCATTAGAACTCTGGCTGCAGCATTTTGGATCAGCTGAAGGCTTTTAACTACAGTTTGTGGACTTCCTGATAGTAAAGAATTACAATAGTCCAGCCTTGAAGTAACAAATGCATGGACTAGTTTCTCAGCATCACCCCTGGACAGGATATTTCTGTTGGGTCCAGAGACTGATTTGTTCAGCAGAGTTCAATAACCGCTTCAGCGTCTTACTTCTGACTTGAATGCAGACCTTGGGTTTTGGTTTCCAGCTCTTAGCCAAGAGCTGCAGAGGAATCCAGAGGAGAGTCTTCAGGTTTGGCTCTGAGGGCAGGCTCGACAGGTTAAGCTCATCCAGAGCTTCCAAAGGAACAGGTTTCCTGTGAAGCATAGACAACGAGAAGTCAGAAGAGAGACTGATCACTAGGGAGATCACTAGAGATTCTCAGGAGGTTCTAGGCTTAGGTGCTAACCAAACTGGATCAACACTGCGGCATTGAGGCAAGGTCTGAAGGCCGGTTATATACTGCAGGTCCTCCTGATGACGAGATGCGCCTCAGGTGTGTTGGAGGCTCAGCTTCAGGAGGATCCACGTCGCACTCTGCTGGAGACGGATGGTACCGCTCCAGATCCCAACACTGCCTAGTAGGGGTGTAAATAATAATCGTTTTGTATCGATGCATCGATCCAAAAGCCGACGATCCGATGCATCGACACGTCCGCAAGATAATCGATTCATGTTTTTTTTTTTCCTCCGGTCTATTTTTATCCATTTGCTCCTGGGCGTAATTCTCCCTCCCGTGCTGCGGTGCCACTAAACCTATTGTGCCCTCCTACCGCGCTTCCTGGTTATACTCTTACAGCAGTTAGTTGCAGCAAGCTTCACACAGACATTTTTAAATTATGCTCAGTATTGAAGCGTGGTCTGGGCTACACGCTGTGGGTCTAGATACGGCCGAGGCGATGAGGAAGTGGGGGCGAGTTTAGTCCGACGACGGAGGGACAATGGGGGAAAAAGAGCGGAGATTCAGCTGGAAAAAGGGTCCCAGCGTTCTCGCGCACCTCGCTCATCTAGCGGGTCAAACTTCACGAGTTGTTTTCCGCAATTTCGGTCATAAAAACAAAACAAGCCGGCCTCCTGTCTGGTGCACTGTTTGCAATCAGCTACAATCTGAGAGAGGTGCAGCGGAGCGTCTCTCAAGGGGGCGGTGACGTCGACACTGGAGCCTTCTTCTTCTTCTTCTTTTTTTTAATGGCGGTTGGCAAACAACTTATAGGTGCATTACCGCCACCTTCCAGAATGGAGTATGGACCAAACAAACTATTATATTCTCCCTAAAATACCCGTTCTTCTTAGAAAATTAAAAATACTACCAAAAACTACATCCCCAGATGACCTTTGAAACAATTCCCTTATATCTAGTTTATTTTTATTCCTGTCTAACTCTCTACGCAACATCTCTCTTTCCTGAGTATATTTATTACATTCTAAAAAAATAGGTTGGACAGTTTCTCTGGAGCCGAGGTATTGCATTGAACTCATTACACTGATATTGTGCAGTATTTTTGCAGTATTTTTTTATGCAACTTTTCTACTTCTGTTATTTGCTGTTGTTTCTAAAGACAATGCATAATGATATTACAGCTTTGATTGATTTATTTCAAACTTGAAACTTTGTTTAGCCTGTAAGGTGTAAAAAAAGAAATAATAATAAAAAAAAAATTAACCGATTAATCGATTCGAATCGTGGTGTATTCTTGAGTATCGAAAATAATCGAATCGTTGGGTCAGGAAATCGATACTGAATCGAATCGCCATGATGGATGTGATTTACACCCCTACTGCCTAGGCATAGTTTGAGCATTAAACAAAAATGTAATCAAGTGTTTTACATTGAAATGCATTCTCTGGAAGAGGGTTGCCATATCATGAAAACCAATCAGGAATTAGATGTGGCTGGGTGAAGGAATGCAGTGGAGATGAACTATTTTCAATCAAATGGATCAGCAGGGTCCGAATAATGAAATCAAAAAACAGTAAAGGTCCAGAGAAATTTTTAATAACAATCTGTTACTTTAAACAGCATTTAACATTGAAATAAAATTAGGTTTATATGCATCCATGTTATAAATTGTTTTTTTAATAACAAAAAAAAAAAAAAAATTGAGGTGAGGTGGCTCGTGCATATGCTTAGGATACCTCCTGGACGTCTCCCTAGTTAGGTGTTCCAGGCATGTCCCACCACTAGGAGGCTTAGGGGGAGACCCAGGACACGCTGGAGGGACTACAGCTGGTCCAAGTGGCTGAGGAGAGGGACGTCTGTGCCTCTCTGCTGAAGCTGCTAGCCCCAAGACCCAACCCCGGATAAGCGGAAGAAGATGGATGGAAGGATAAAAAAAATAGAAGCTTTTTAGTTTTGAAATCTAAAGTGTTTTTGAAGTAGACAACAAAAATCTTTGAGCTTTGTATATAGATCATTTCCTGAGTCATATATTTTATAAAACACCTGAACTGACCGTTTTTTCCTTTCTTTTTCTTCCTTTGTTTATGGCTTAATAAGAGAAGTGGGCTTTACGCTGCCCTGCAAGTTTTATAAACCTGGGTTTGAATGGCTAAATCTAAAGCACTAATCTAAAGCACATATCAAGGTGCTCATTTTGAGCCTGAATCCATAATTACTTTTGTTTCTGTTCATGGTGGAGAATCCTGCTTCACAGCAGCAGGTTGAGCCAAACATACTCTAAATGTGTAGGGTCATCTTTGAGCACAGCATTTCACTTTTCACAATCTTCCGCAGTCCAAAGTTGCCACATTGGTGTCAATTAAATAACAATTTCAAATCCACTTTACAGACCTAAAAAACATTATACTAGATAGTTTTTTTAAATTAACATATTTCAGTTATGTGAAAAAAAGAACAAAAATGATGGCTAGAGAGCACAAAAAAGATAGAAAGAAACAATTTACATGAACGTATCAGGTGCAGGTAAAAGATTACGCTGTACAACACAGTTTCTTTTTTGTACATGTAACTGCTATTATAAGTCTTTAAATGTGTGATGATCCCATTTCTTCAACAGTCTTTACATAGTGAAATGTCAATGTCTCCATCCCCTGGACCAAGTTTATCCTCTCAAAACCAAATACTAAAATCAAATACTAACTCAGAATGCATTAAAATTACACTGGTAACATGTTTACCAATATAGACATTTTAGACATTGTTGGAAAGCTTAGATTCTCCACAATTCAACCAACTAGTTCATTTTATGGACAAAGTGAGCACCAAAGAACAATTATAGCAGCATGTCGAAATGTAGCATGACAAAGCAGCCACAACAACAAGCATGTTTTTATGACTGCTGTTCAAAAAAGACTTATTATTTTCAAGAATAAAAAAACAACTTTAAAGACTGTTTGAACTGATGCAGCTTGGATGTTCTACTCACCCAATTTCCATGTATATATTCAGAAACTAGAAGGTGTTAACTTTCAATTAAAGTATCACACATGTAATTTGGGCTTACAGTTCCTCAGTTATTTGCGTTTCCATTTGGGTATGCAAAACAGGCGAGCATTTCCCAAAATGACTTGAGAAGTTATAATATTAAGAAGTTATACTATTAAGAAGTTATAATATTAACTAGGAGCCTCAGGGTGGATGGCCTTGGTTGTAATTGCCTTATTGCTTGAAGTCATAAATATTTTCCATAAATATGTTTCTCTTGCTAAAGGTTTGTCAGGCAAGTTTTGTTGGTTTTCCAATGTACATAGAAATAAAAGAGAAGTCTAATGCAAAGCCCAGGGTTCCGGAATACATTTAAGTTTATTTTCTCTTGATTTGAGTGGGTATATATATGACAAGTTGTGGATGAACCATGCTTAAATTTAAAATATGAAAAAAACACAACAACTCTGTTGTTTTATTTTAACTGCATAATATGTAATAATCTTATTTTAAGGTTGAAAAGTCATTACACTAATAGATCATTTTATTTTTCTGCTCAGATTAGGTACATACAGATGAGGTAATACATCTATTTTCAGAAAGTTTCACATATTTTCAGGTCATTTTTTGTAGTTCAAGATGTCTATCAACAAAGCCCTTGGAGGGCTGAGGAGAAAATAGAATCATTTGATTCAGATATGTTTAAGCAGATACACACCTACAGTAAAACACGTAGGGCAGTGGACCAGGGTTGAAAACTTCTGGTCTGCAGTACAAAGGCCAAAAACATCTTAAAATATATTTTTTCTTCCTGTACAGGGTCATTACAAGACAGACACATTAAAAACGGAGATGAGATTTATGCAATATTCACACCAAAGCAAAATGTGATAAAAATTCCTGCTTCTCAAAAATCAGATATAGAAACCAGTGGAACAGACAAGGTTCGATGTCATGTCATGCTCAAGGTGAGTTAACTGCAGAATAACATGTCAAGAAAGTTGGTCATTTGGGAACTTTAGTTACATCTCTCTTTTGTAATGTTCTTTAAATGACTGCCAGCAGACCAACAGCTGGCAGTCTTACATTAGTTTAAAAAAAAAACTACATTCAGCGATAACAGTAATTTGCAAAGCAGATTTCTTAATGTAGGGGGAAAAACAGCTGGTATTTCGTTCTATTTTCCCCCACAATATTTAGAGGACCTAGGCACATGTTCTGATACAAGTTCAAACAGAGCTTTAAGCAGTGCAAGATGTACTGACTTTTTCTGGTTATATTTTGAAAAAAGAGAAACTTGTGATTGTGATTTTTTTTTCTAACAGTATACCATGTTTGTATAAATCAACCTTGAATGAGAAAAAGGGTGTCCAGAAACCCCAAAGGACAAAATAAAACACTACTCTGTCTAAAAAGAAAAAAACACATCTGTCACAATAATAAAATGCACTACTATTACATGACCAAAAATGTGGCGTTATTAAACACTATACTGCACTTAATATATGAATTAAGGCAATTTTCAACTTCAAGAAGACAGTTTTTAACAGATTAGTTATATATCTATCACTGTTTTCACATGTTTATTGTTATGTGAACAAGATTTAATTATTTTATTACATGTTTATCATCTGAAAATGTTTACAGCAAAATTATGAGCTTAGTGTGAACTTGAAAGAAGACACAATTGGTGTTTTGAAGAAAAAGCTTGCAATTGAGAGTGGGATTCCAGGGCATGTCCTACATTACAAGTAAGCTTCAATATTTTTGATCCAACCAATACCATGGCTGCCCATTTCTTATTCCAATACATAACAGTTTGTCTTCTATCTGGCTGCCTGTTTTCTGCTTGCCCTTTTATTTCTGTCTGCCTATTTGACCTCACATCTGCCAGCCCGTCTCTCTCAGCCTTTCTGTCTCTTTGTTAAAAATAAGATGTCCTGAGTTGATGCACCAGGCAGTACGCAGGAGCAGCCTGCAACAGATTTTTGACTTTATGAACACAAAAAATAACACATATTTCCCAATCTTAAAATAAGATACATGGCAAAATGTTCTAAAATTTTTCTTATTTTTGCACTAAAAAAATTAGGTCAACAAAAAATCTGTAAACAGAGAGATAAATAACAAGTTAGTTTATAGGTAGTTCAATTAAAATACAAATGTAAATCTTTTCATATGTTCACAGGAAGCAAAAACTTAAAAATGTTAGTCAAAACAGGAATCCAAAAATCTAACATAAAAATTAAACCCAAACCAAAACCATGGGGACATCAGGGGAAAACAATCATGAGGAGCTAGGGTAAGACGAAGTAAGATGAGGAACCAGCACTGAGGGACTGCAGCGGGAGTGTATTTATGGCTGACTGAACGAAGGCAGGACTAACGAGCTGATAAGGAGCAGGTGTGAGTACAGCGGATGAGGAAGCCAAGGGAAAAGAAAACACAACGAGGCAACAGAAGACAAGCAAAGAAAAAACTGCGAAACTTCAATAAATCCAGAACACACCAATAAAGCTAGAAAACAAAGAAAAACATAAATAAACCTGAAAATGAAAACTTGGAGAAAAACCAATAGAACCAAGATCGTTACACTGTAATTTATTAAAAAAGTAGTACTAAAAGAATGTTGCCAAAGCAGGTAGGCATGGAGTTTTGTTTGTGTCTAACAGGCACCTCATTAGGATTATGCAAATATTTATTTCAGTTTTTTAAAAAGCTCCAAATCACAATATATGCCATCATAAGGCACTTTACAGAGACAACTCAATTAAGTCATACAGATATATTGGCTAAAAATATTTTTTCATCTAAGGAAAACTAGCTGATTGCATCGAGTCAGTTTTTGTTTCTCCTAGATGAGAATGTTACAACAGTAGACATTTGCTTGCATTGTGTCGTTGACTCATCAGCAATTCCAGACAGTATGTATGTAGCAATATTAAAGAGGAAAACTCCATTTTAACAGGAACAAACCTCCAGCAGAACCAACCAGCTTCGAACCAAATAGGAATTCGACAACTATGCATTTCCAATTTCAGGTGGATGGAAACAAGTCTAATGTACATTTACCATTTATAAACAGACCTTCTAATACACAGATCTAATACACACACAAATATATCTGTCTGTCTGTCTGTCTGTTAACAGTATCTGTCTGCAAATTTCTACTTCAAATGTGTATTTGTATGATTTGATTGATTGTCTTTGTATAGTGTTTTGATTTGACGCGTTGAATTGCTGCAGTATAATTCTAAAATAATTTTAATTACTTTTTTTCCCCCCTTGTCATAATAATGTTAGAGGTGATGGTAGCCCTTGTGACACACTGGAGAATTGTGGAATAACTGAGGAGTCAACAATATTCTTCTCACTGTCCTCGTTCTGTGATGAAGATCGAGAATGTGACTTCTTCATCAATGACGTTGAGCCTTCAGTCCAGCAAACTTCCACAGGAATGAGCTATTTGCTTTCATCTCTCTATATAATTGTAAGTAATACCTAATAGTGTTGTCATAGTGCTCTGGCTTAAACCATGGATAGTTAAACGGAACTATTACTTCCCAACTGTTATTACTAACGGGAAGTAATAGTAATAATCTAATATTTTTAATTAACCATCCTAAGTTGCATATCTGAATTGATGGAAATATTATGTAATTGAGTCCAGAGTGAAGAGGCTAATCCAAACCAGTCTATAAACTGAGGCACTCTCTTCATCCACATTTCAGCTCTTTCTTCTGCACTCTGACCATGTATGTTTGTGTGTTTCTTTAATTCATGGAAATCAGACAATAATCCACATGGAAATGGGTATATCCATCACAACGAAATTTGGATACAAAAGTGGAAAATTACTCCACAAATCTGATATTTATTCGTTTGAAATTTGAAGAGTAAAATTAGGACAATAAATCTACTATAGGAAAAAACATTCAGTAATTCCTTCAAAGTTTGAAAAGCAAATCCTGAGGAAACTTAGATAATAGGTAGTTGGACTTTGGATCCACTGCTTAGGTTAGAAACACAAAAAAGAATCCTCAGGATGTTGACCATAAATTTAGTGAAAAAAACAAGAAGGAAGGCTCACTGGGCTTGGTTCTGATGAAATCGCAAAAAAAGTATCACTGTTTCTTCTTTCTTCTTCCAAGTCCCAAGCTGATTCCTTGCAAATGTAAAAATACTGTAAGTCCATTTGAGAACGACACAGCTCCTTTTAGCTACTTCCTGTGCATTTAGGGGCGTTAGATCCTTTTTCTTGGCCAACAAAAGCCTGGATTTTTTTTCCCCAGCCTTAAAAGGGATATGAATCTTTCTTGCCTCACTTACAACTTCCTGACACGTTTGCTTGCAATATACAAACAATTTTTCAGCCAAGGATATATTTGCATTTTCAATTAAAAGTTTCAGCTGGATGGAAACAAGGCTAATGTATGGAAGCAAATCGTTACCATATTTAAAATGAAAAAGCATTTTCAGAAATGCTTTTTCATTTTAAGAATGTGGCTGCATTATTTTGCTCATTAATGAAATTAGTAATCAATAATCCTGTTTGATCCTGCTCATCGTTTTACTTAATTAAAATTAAAAAGAAAAAGACATTTTAGATTTATTTTTTAAAATGTTCCCCAGCAAATACATACCAAAATTCTATTTGAAATGTAAAATTTGAAAATGAAAAAGCATTTCCAGAAATGCTTTTTCATTTTAAGAATGTGGCTGCATTGTTTGACTCATAAATTAAATTAGAAATCAATCATCCTATTTGCATTTTCTTCTTTAACACTGCACTTTTATGCAATAATTTAAGAGAAAACACAGCAGATATTGCTTTTTCGTTTTCATGGTCTGCAAGCAAAGTACTGTCCACAACTCGAAAAAGAAAAAGCATTCTGAGCAGCAGGGACAGCAGAGTGACGTCAGCAGCCGCTCTTCCTCAGGTCCTTGCTAACAGGTGTTATGCCCAAAAATGCATGCCTGCCGAGATAGGCATCCCCAGTCGTGGGAGCATGCATCGCTTTGTTCAACTGCATATCGAAGAGGAAAACTGATTAAAATACGACCAATGGAGCTTGGCTTCTTATATTAATGATATAAAAACGTTTAAATATACCTCTCGTGGGAAATAAATGTGGTTATTTGGCAGATTCATTTACAAAAATACGGATTTTTTAATTCCAAAGATTTTGACCGAAGTACGGCTGACTTACTTGTGGTCTCTTGTTATTTACACACAACAATAAACCGTGGTAGCCGACGTGAGTTTTGAGATTGCAAAGCTTTCTCTTAAGGGTAAAATCAAATGCTTATCTACACAGCACAGCGTTCACAGACCAGTGTGATGCATAAGACGCGCGCGCCTTGCCACATACGTGCTGTTGCTCAAGAACTAAACTGGTACAAGCAGCAAAAAGGAAGCAGCAGACGCGATTTTGCTGCTCCTGCTGCGTCCGGTGTGAATGCAGCATTATTCTTCCCTTCAAATGTTATAGCAGAATATCGCCAGTGATACTGATTTAAAAATAATAATAAAAGACAAACGTTTGCTTGAAAGCAGGTCGCTGACAGCAGTGTCTACTCATTCCTCTGAAAGCAAACAGCTCCTTCTTTTCCACACGTTCCTTAAAAAATCTCTCGTTGTTTCACAGTGTCCAAATGTTCTTATCCCATAGAAAACTGTTGTAAACCATATGCTTGTAATAAAAATGAAATAGAAAATGGAGTGTAATGATTGAAGACTAAATCCTGAAGGAAAATAACTTTTTCCTGTGTGAAATTTTTACTTAAATCTATATTTGTGTTTTATTATTAACTTACAATTTCTCTTTATTGTACTATCCTTAATAAACAGTCTGTGTTCTAACATCAGGCAATTTATTTATATAAAATAAAAATCAAACCTCCTATAATATGTCCCCCCTGTCTAAATCAGACAAAAAAAGGTCCCAGCTTTTTCATTTTTGACTTATACACATCTTTTATGATGAAAACTCACTCTTGAAACTTTGGAGGTGATAGACCTTTGTTTCTTAAAGTTACAAGGGGGGAACAGATTATAGCAGGTCACCTGCTATAATCAGCGCCCCCTACCAAACAAGATGGGTAGCCTGGTCAGCAAGGACCTGAGGAAGAGCGGCTGCTGATGTCACTCTGCTGTCCCTGCTGCTCAGAATGCTTTTTCGTTTTCGAGTTGTGGACAGTACTTTGCAGGCAGACCATGGAAATGAAAAAGCAATGTCCGCTGTGTTTTCTCCTTGATTATGGCATAAATGTGCAGTGTTGAAGAAGAAAATTCAAATGCAAATAGGATGATTGATTTCTAATTTCATTTATGAGTCAAATAATGCAGCGTTTCTGGAAATGCTTTTTCATTTTCAAATTTTACATTTCAAATTGAAGTTTGGTATGAATTTGCTAGGGTACATTTTGAAAAATAATTATCAAATGTCTTTTTAATTTTAATTGAGTAAAAGGATGAGCGGTGTTGAAGAAGAAAATGAAAATGCAAACAGGATTATTGATTACTAATCTAATTTATGAGCCAAACAATGCAGCCACATACTTAAAATGAAAAAGCATTTCCAGAAATGCTTTCTCATTTTTAAATTTCACATTTCAAATTGAATTTTGGTATGTATTTGCTGGGGAACATTTTGAAAAATGAATCTCTAATGTCTTTTTTATTTTTTATTTTAATTAAGTAAAAGGATGAGCAGTGTTGAAGAAGAAAATTCAAATGCAAATAGGATAATTGATTACTAATTTCATTTATGAGTCAAACAATGCAGCCACGTTCTTAAAATGAAAAAGCATTTCTGGCAATGCTTTTTCATTTTAAATATGGTAACAATTTGCTTCCATACTAATGTACATTTACCATCTATAAACACTTTATAAACACTCGCTTTGTGTTTATAGACAGCTAGTCAATCCACTCAAGATTAATATTTATTAACTGCTGGATTACTTGTACTCTCTCATGCACACCTTTGTCTTCACAGACGCAAATGCTCTACATTCAAATTCTCAAACACTACATCCATATTCATGTTACCTACATATCACAGATAATTCTAATTTGATTACATTTTTACTATCTCACAAAATTTTAACCTGGAATGACTTAGTCCCTTTTAACTTCTTCACTAAGTAACATTTGGATGGCTTATTTATTCATACAACAAAAAAAGAGGTAAGGTGGTAATTAATGTTATACTATTGATGAATGTTTTTGCCCTTCTTCATTTCAATAGATAGAATAACATACTGCCTTGGAGGTTTATTACAGCTTTAGGGGATGACATTACTTTTCACATCAGCTCTTGCAGGCACACAGAATTTTCCATTGCTGGTTACTTTAAAAATTCACTTCCCCTTTTTTTTAATCCCTTCTTCTTTTGCTCAAGACAGTCAGTAATAGCTATACTGCAGATGTTATGCTTTATTATTTAATTATGAAGATCTTTTACTAATATTTTGCAGGGAAACAATGCTGACCTCACCTCATTTCACAATGTCCATTTAGATTTGAACAGTCTGAAGTTCCCTGGCCTGAAGTGCCAACCATTGAGGAGACCCTCGCCAATTTGGCTGCCTTTAGAACTTAAGCCGGGCATACACTGTATGATTTTTCGCCCTTTACAGGCCGATTCTCCAGTCGTGCAAGACTTTTTCTATTCGGCGACTTTTAGCCTCATTGCGCGTCATGGGTTGTGTAGTTTACAGGGGGTAACGAGGGGCAAAAGCCTCTCATGACCACCTCCCGCTCAGGAATTGTAAAGTCGGGAAAAAATCAAACATCGGGCCAACCAGTGTGAGAACATACAGTTTTGTCATACAGTTTGAGCTGTAGCTGCATGCAATAATATCGCACACTTTGTGCCCAGCTTTAAGCGGCCAAAAACAGAGAGGAGGTGGGAGTTGCAAAGCCTTTATAGATGCACAGCAGGGCTGTATGGCATGTCCCTGTGCATGTGTAGCTTAGATTGAGTGTAAAGTAAAGTAAAGATCTTTGCTCCAACAATGTTCAAAATCCAAATAATAGGTTGTAGCATTACATCTCCAAGCTAATGGCTAATGTTAATTCAAGCTATATGAAAACAATGGCATCCTCTCTATTATCTTAATAGAACATAAAGTAATAAATTGAGAGTACTACTGTGCCGGGATGAAAGTGTCATGAAATATGAGAGATGGACCCAGTCTTTAAGGTGAGTCAGACAGTGACAAGTTTCAAAATGTTTAATGACATGAAAGACAGACACAAAACAGAAACAGAAACTGGCTGCTGTGGATCTACGGACCGCAGCAGCTGCTGGTGGGGTGCGGGGCAACACCCAATCACTGATACTCTGGTTTAACAGTTCAGTCCATCCTCTCCAAGAAAGGCAGGATTCAGCCCCATGGACTACAAAACAAGCTGCAACACAGAGTAGCCCAAACTGTCTTCAATGCAGCAACCTCAGTGAGCAGACAGGAGTTCCAATCCACACAGGAACAGACAGATCCAGGGTTCCAGGAATCCACAGAGTGTGAAGGCAGGTTCAGAGTTCCATGTGTCGAGCAACAAGCTCAGACAGAAATGCACAGATACTGACAGGCAGGCTCAGTGGTTGAGGGACAGAGAAAAGACATGGTACCAGGAAATCTGCAGAATTTTAAACTGGTCTTCACCTAGGAGCTAGACTTACGGGATTTTAAAACTGGCCTCCCCCCAAACTCCAAGCCAAAACCCTTAAGGCTCCGCGGAGAAAGGCCAGAACCCGAGCTCCCCCTGCATCCCAATCCAAAACCCTGAGGGCTCAGTGTAGAAGAGCCAGGATGCGATCAGTGGAGAAGAGCCGGGACACAGGAAACAAACAACAAACCCTCTCAAAGCACTGGCCTCTGGGGACAGGAACAAAAACCAAGGACAAAACAAAACCTAAATGACACAGCGAAAACATAGATAACTTTAAACGAAAAACTAAGAATAAGGATCTGGCCCCGATAGTTGGGCTGAACAGTATATATAGCAGAGGGAGTAGGTGATTAGAATTATTGATAATTAGAGAGTGGGGAATGGTAGGTGAATGAAGTGAGTAATCAGATTAGCTACTGGGGCAGCAATCATGACAGAAAGTGTTGTTGTGATATTCACATTACTGTTCTTTACACAATTAGATGCAGCTTAATATAATGCTTCTCATTGTTATGTCATAGCCCAGGAAAAACTAAAACAAAAAAACAATTACACTTGCCTGTACAAAGACAATATCCATCTTCTTCCACTTAATGGGTGAACTGTACCCCAATACCCTTAGTGTTGCAAGTGAGGGTGCTCCTATCTCCAGCAGTGTATGGGGCAAAGCAGTGGCCACCCAGGACAGGTCGCCAGTTCATCACAGAGGCACAATGAGATATAATGAATGATAATAATAATTTAACTTTTTTGATCTCACATTGGAGAAATTTACCTCTGCATTTAACTCATCCCCTTGGGGAGCAGTGGGCTACCATTGGAGCGCCAGGGGAGCACTGTGGGGTTAAGGGTCTTGCTCAGGGGCCCAGATTGGAGGCAGTGGGGATTGAACCTGGTACTTGCAACTTTGTCAGAGCACAAGCGCACTGCTCTCACCCACTAGGCCGACACTCCCCCCTTACGCACACGCTTATACCTAAGGATTGATTTGAGTTTGTATATATAGCAGCTATTCACAACACATGTCATCTCAGGGCATTTTACAGCAACATTTTAACCAGATCATACAGTCAGACTGGTTCAAATTTTTCTATCTAAGGAAAACCAGCTGATTGCATCGACTCATTGGCTAAGTGTGCGCGGCCATCTGCCGAGGTCCACTGGGGTTCAAGGAGACAGAAGCAGACATACAGGAGGAAGCAGAGATACAAAAGGTTACTGTCAACCTGCTCCACAGGCGGCCCATCCCAGAAATTTAGACATAAAACGTTTCCATCCTAAAGAAAACACTTCCAGATCCTCTATGAATTGTGCATTACAAACAGATCAATAAAATCTTCATTACTCCAAAAAAGCAAAGAACAACAAAAAATAGATTTAAAATTACAGGGTTTTGATATAAAAAAAATACAGAGTACCTAGATAATTTCCTCAGCCTCCTGCTTCAGAGTGAGTCACAGATTATTTGAACTGAGTCATTTGACAAACTGACTCCACAAATATTTAACATACCACATAATGTTACAGTCTGTGGCTGCTGATGGCTATTGTCGTGTTTTCGTATTTTCCTATTAAACCTGACTCTACAATCTACATTGCCTGACAACCGGCATCACAAGCTTTTTGAGGTGACACTAATGTGGCTGTTGGTGATACTATGTCTTTAATTTGTTATTATTATGGTTTAATTTTACGTGTGAACTTTCTTCTTTTGTTGTAGTTTTGCTGCAACCAAAGAAACATGCACACATGCATTTGGAGCATAGGTGGAGTTTTACTTTTGCATCGGGGGGGGGGGGGGGGGGGGGGCAAAAAATGCTTTTTTTCACACGAACACGCTCTCACAAAGATGCGTGTTAAAGCTCATTACGCATGATGACACAAGGGATTAATGTTCAACACCAGTTGTTACATTACTGCATACAATACAACGTAGTGGCTAGGAGTAATCATTTGAAGAAAGTCTTACTTAGTGCAGAAGTAATTGTCTTTTTTTTGTCCTGCGAAAACGTCCACAACCATCTCAGGTGACAGCCTGGCAGTGATGTCGCGCTCGATATGAAGCACAGCAAGGGATGAAAACCGTGCAGCTGCTGTTGTTAAGTGTAGCCAGTTGCGAATCCTTTTCATTGCACAGAAACTCCTCTCGGAAGTGGCAGATCCAACGGGTAGAGTCAATTGCAGCAGCTTGTACAGATTTGGGTAAACGGCCCTTGTCACATTTTTTTGAAGATTTTCACGTGACACAGATCCAACAATAGAGGCTCTAACAAGGTCCATCTCTGCCCCAACAAGGTGGTGTTTGGTTTTCAGAGGCTGTGCATACTTTTTTACGAGAGGTTCAATTCCACTTTTATCACATCTTAAAGCTGAAGTCTGTAAGCCAGGCATCCCCAAACTCGGTCCTCGAGGGCCGCTGTCCTGCAGGTTTTAGAGGTTTCCCTGCTTTAGCACAGCTGATTATCATGATTGCAGTAGAGCTGAAGCCTGTTAATCAGCTTTCAATTAAAATCAGCTGTGCTGGAACAAGGAAACCTCTAAAACCTGCAGGACAGGGGCCCTCGAGGACCAAGTTTGGGGATGCCTGCTGTAAGCTTTTAAAAATCACTTTTTTGTCATATTGGCTAAAACTGTCCCTATGCCCAGGCAGCAGTACATGTGATATGTAACCTGTGAAAAAAACTGCTTCAATTGGCTGTATTGCAATCTGGAATGAATATTTCGGGACGAGACAAAACAACCAATCACAGCCAGAGGAGCGTCTGATGGAGTGTCAATCACAACTCACACACGCTGAATCCCACCCCCTCCCTCTCACTGCTGAACCTGCAGCTGCCGCCCGGCTGCCGCAGTCAGGAGGACGCGCGTGGAAGTCATGGCGGAGCGACAGCCACCAGCGAAAGAGAAACTGACCTTACTGCCCCTGCCGACAACTGCTTACACGGCAAACTTCGGTATAACCAGCATCTTATATCTAGCTGCTTGGAGGTGAGTGTTATCGCTCTTACCGGTTCACACTCCATGCCGCGTACGCTGCTTGGACGCTTCTGGTCGCATGCGGTAGCCGCGCAGATGCTGTGAGAGGGGTGGAGCTTGGAGGTGGGGCATGAGTGAAGCAGGGAGGGTGGGGGAGTGGCGTGAAACCTGTTTTTCTTCAAATTTTCAGTCGAAGTCTGCTCTCTTCTCAATGTAACAGACTGCAGCTTTAACACTGCTGCGCAGGCCTGTGCGAGTTCAACAGCTTCTCCTGTGAATCGTCTGTCCAGTTAGCAAATTATGGTATCCAGCACTGGGAAATACAGGTGCTGTTGGAATCCAGGGGTCTCACTCTGGGACATTTGTACAGCATTTACATAATTTTCTTCTCTGTGGCCCAAAGTCGTTATCAGGAAATTGTCGAGGGAGTTGGGGGGGGTTGTGTGGCCCATTTTCTGTGGTCCAGGACCAGCAGGTGTCCGACTCTGAATGTTCACATCCTCGGGTACGGAGACGTTGTTGTCTCGACAGAACTATTTTACTGATCCCCATACATCGTTCCATTTGTCCGTCTGTCTCTGTGACACAAATTGCGCTTTCAGGTTGTCGGTGAGCACAGCCGCTTCGGAAAGTGTGAGACTGAAGCACTGAACGTCTTTGTATGTGACATGAATCACACGTAGTATGTCTTCAAGTACAATGAGATATGTAATGAATGACAACCTGCCCATATGCTCACATAGGCCAGTGGCCTCCACTGACTATTTTTCTACCTCATCACTCATTTCTCTCAGGCACTTTGTAATCGCAGAGTAGTGTGTTTTAACGGCATGCAGACTTGCGTGCCCAGCAGGTCTGTGTAACTTAGGTTGGCTTCATATCCAGCGATTTCTGTACTTCAATAAAGCGATGGTGGTTTGCCGGCTCTGCAAATACTGAGTACAGTTTGTCGATGACATTCAGGAATGTTTTGACACTACGGTTCACCATGCAGCAGTCCACAAGCATGAGATTCAGTTTGTGAGCCAAGCAGTGTATGTATGCTGCATATGGATGCATCTCTTGAATGTGCTGCTGCACTCCAGACACTCGGCCAGACATTACAGAGGTGCCATCGTAGCTGTTGGCAACAATTGGGATATTTTTCAGTCTCCACAATCCCCGCTACATTTCCAGATGCGGAACAATCAATAAAAAAACAAAAAATGCTCCTTGATTTGAAACTGCTCTGTATATCTTAAAAAGACTGATAGCTGCTCAGTTTTGGATGACCTGGCCTCATCTGCGATTACAGCAAAAAACCCAGTGTCCTGCACTTTCTCTGCACTTTCTGCATGAACCAAATTTGCGCATATCTCAATGATTTTGTTCTGAAAATCTGGACTTGTAGCATTGAAATATTAGATTGCATACTTTGAAAGTCGAAATCATATTTCGAGAAAAATTTGCAAACCTCAAGATAATTCCCACGAGAATCTGAATCGATAGTCTCCCTGTTTCCACGAAAAAGCAATCCAAGTGCAGACAGCAATCTTACTATATCCACGACTTACAGGATGTAAACCAAGGATAGAAGACAGTAGTCAACGTTACTATGTCACATGATTGAAAAATAAATCTATAACAAAAATATACTAGGATTCATATTAATTTCACACTATATCAATACATTTTTTATATTTATATTTTGCCATTTCCTCGACTTAATGTCATTACATGTTTCAGCCACAACCTAATGCTCCTTGTAGTCAGTCAGTTCTAGGATCCTTGTAGGATTTAGATCTCATCGACACATGGAGGGCCCTTCACCCTGCAGACAAAAATTATTCATTGTATTTTAAAGTGTACAAATCCTCCTCGAGGATTGATTATTTTTTCACTGCTAGCCATGCCCTTTCTAAAATGTTTACATTCTCAATTGCTAATATTGTTATTTCAGACCATGCTCCTTTGTTTCTGGTCATGTTCACTTAAGTGTAGCACCCTCCACCACAGTAGTGTTTCAAAAATCCCATACTTCACCTCCAGATTTTATAAAATATTTTACTGAGCAGTTCAAATTCTTTTTGGGTGAGAATGATACTCCAGAAGTCTCTCCCAATGTCCCCTGGGAGAATGCTAAAGCTGTGTCTAGGGGCATTACAATATCTTGTTCTGCTCATCTCAGGCACAGGCAGCAGTCAGAATTTGGAAAAACAATTAAATTAACTTCAGAGAGAATTTGATATCAATCTTCCAGTGACTTGAGATCTCAAATTGACACAATGTACAATTGGAGACCTGGTAGCTGATGGCTTAAGTATCATTTAAATTAATTAATCAATCTGAGCTTTAATGTTGTTACATGTTTTTAGGTTCTTTTATTTTTTTCTTTTTGTAATTATAATTTTTTTTTCTTTTTCATGTCTGTACTGTCCGTACTCTATATTAATCTTTTTTGAACATATTGTTACAGGTTTTCCTGATTTAGTTTTAATTATCAATTTACTTATTTTTATTTATTTATTTTATTTTTCACCGTGTGGGTTTTTTTTTTTGTTGCTGTCGTTGTGGCGGTTTCTTTCTTCACCTTGTTATGTTTAATTAAGAAGCTTTTTTGCTTTTGGACAAAGCTTTTCCTATATAAGTTGAAAAAGGTAATAAAGATATGTTTTAAAAAAAATATTTTCAGGCGAAGTAATTAATCAATATGGCATATACTATATGCATTTTTTTATTTTTAGAATTATCAGAACAAAACCATGAACCTGTAGGTTCAATTAAAGCCACCAATTTAAATGATCAGCAATTAATTACTCTCTATGGCTTTTAAAATGTCCATTTTAAATTTCCATCAGGAAATTCTTCACTCCTTGTTGAACAACATACAGCTTGTATTTAGTAGAAATGTTAATTTTATTTTCGCAATTAAATGTATGTGATTTTCTTTTTCTTTTAGAAATGTAAATTTAGTGGGGATGAACAGAAAAGACTTATTAGCTACATACGGAAACTTACTGGATGCAACCCACTGGCTCAGAGTTTGTATCAGTTACTCTGTAAGAATGAACGCATATCCAGAAATCAAAAGGTAAAAAAAAAAATTTATTCAGAATTTTCTTGACATTAAAAGTATGTTGTTAAGACTTTTTTTCATTTCATTTAGATTGCTACAGTTGAAGGACTCTACATGCTGTTTAGAGAGCTGTTGCCCGCTGTTGGAGCAAAACAAGGTGGAAAGATCATTGATGATCAAGATGTCTTTGAACACTCAACATACTGCTGGGCATATCTTCTGTCTGAAGCAAAGGTAACTGAAAATATACATTAAAGATTTAGACACAATCAAAGTTTGGATATTTGATTATAAATGTTATTTAGAATACAATGTCACTGGAGGTAAACATCTTCAAAGGTTTGCTTCAAACATTCTTTTCATGACTTGTGTCTTTAGTATTCTTAAATTGGTACAAGGTTCCCTGGATTACTAGAGGAAAAAAAGGAACAACTCTGATGTTACAGGTTTTCTGGAAACATATAATTTTTATTTATTACCGTATGAATATGCAAACTTTAAATTTTGTGTTAAACGCCCTGTTCTCTTTGAATGCAAAGAAATCTGTGAAAAAATATGATTTCCTGTTTCCTGCATGTGTGTCTTTATTTATTTTTTTATACAGAAACAGACAGCAGAGCATGAGAACTTTGCACCATATGCTTTGAACAGCGAGGATTGCAGCCGTTTCCGTGAGCCTGTCATAGTGCCTGGGGTACCAAATGCTATGGAAAGAGCAAATGTTCTAAAAAAAATAGAAGGCAAGTGATTTTTATTTTACACTGATATATTTTCTTTAACTACATTAGCTTATTTTACAAGTAAAAGAACTATGTAAGTAAATAAATGCAAGGAAGCAAATAATTCTACAAATAAATATAAAAAATTTGACATGATAACATTGCATTTTGGTTGTAGACATACACTTCCCTGTAATCCCTGATTTAGATTTTTTTTGGTTGTTTCTAAATGTTCGTATTTCATAATGACATCATCTGCTTCTTGCCCCTTCTGGGTAAAGATATGGTAGAAAAAGAGGTAATTTCCAAATACTGGTTGGGGAGATGATCGGCTTAAACTGTATTGTTGAGATCCAGTAGACTGTGTGAGTTGAGACTAGTGCTTCACTCGGGACCCGGAAGATAGATGTCAAGCTTGGATAAACATCGCTTTGTATGAACCTGTCCATGATGAGCAAGCATGAACCGACAGTAGAGAGGTAAAACTCCTCTTTGGGAAGAAACCTCTGGCAGAACCAGGCTCAACATGGCGGTCTTCTGCCAGACCGGTTGAGATGTGACAGGGAATGCAGTAAAAGTCCAGAAGAATGACACTCTGATTAGGATGAGGTTGAAGAAGCACCATGGAAAAGCTAGACAGAGCTTAGCTACGGTGATCAAGAGGGGTATGGAGTTGGGTTGAATCGGGGTCATCTGAATCAAAATCACACATAGCGCAATAAATGCAAGACCTTTTGAAATGAACTCTGGATGCTGATTGGGCTTTGTGGAGATGCGGTTGAAAGCTGAGATGGGTACATGGTGCCAAAGCGCCGGCCGCAATGCTGTGATCAGCCAGATCTAGTGCAGAGATTGAGATAGAAACAATGCACTGTGGTAATGCCTGAGACTATGCTGGTGGTAAGACTTGGCACGATAAGGACGATCTGTAAAAATAGAAGCAGAGATTATTAGAATGCAGTGTGCCCCATGATCACTAATTGGATGACAGATGCAGCAGTAACATGATTAGCTTTGTACAGGCTCATGAAAACTCAAATCTTTCCATGACGAGGTGGCCAAATGGGCATTTTTAGTGTACAGCAGTGATTGGTGCAGATGGGAATTAACGTGGGCACTGCATTCCACCATTAGCATGTATGCGTGAATATCTGGATCTAAATGGCTGTGGCGTAAATGCATGTGTGCTTATGTACTATACAAATGGTTTACAAAGCTCCTTCATAAGGAGGATATCCCTTAAGGACTGGTGTGAGTGGCCCCAGATCCACTCTGCAAAGCCCCAGGCAGACTCAGAGGAGACCAGAGCCCCAAAAATCTAAAGGCATCCCAGACTGCAGAGACACAGAAGAGCAGATATAAGAATGGTTACATCCACCCAATATGGGCAGGAAAGGGCCCCTGGGGCAAAAATAAATCTGACATATTTGTGTTAAAGAACCAGAGCATGAACGATGCCTTTTAACCCCAAAAAATATTAATGAAATTATGGTCATTGTTTAATATTTTGCAGATGGAGACCAGATTCCAAACTGCACTGAGGACAATTTGCAAATAACTTCACTTGTGAGAGCCACTGACATTGAGAAAATTCTGCTCAGTGTTCATCCTTCAGTAACAACTTACCATCTTTGGATTTCCCATGGCAGTGTGACTGGACAGAAGTATGTAGTATTTGCTAATGAACATTTATGTTAAATCTAGAAACTGCATTTGGATAATGCCAATCAATCTCAAAATTGAAAATTAAGCTGCCTTCTTAGTGAGATATGGCTTTTTATTCAAGCTTTAACATAAATACTGGGAAGACTTTTGGAAGCTTGGCAGAAGACCTGAAGGCTTTCCCACAACTCCATGTCACCCCACCAATGCGTCTGAAGGATATAGGACTTGACGATCCATGTCTTGTTTTTCTGAGTAAAGGTAACACATACATTGTAAGATAAATTTATTGTGAGTGTGGAAATTGGCTTGTTTTACAAGCTTCTGATTTAGCTTCTGTATTTCAATTTAGCCCCTAATTATGAACTGTTAAAATGCTGTCACTAATGGTTATTCAAGGCTGTTCATCTCCCTATTTTCCATTTACAGAAAATCTTGGTGTTTATCACAATAAAAATAAGAGAGAACCAGGAACAATTGATGTTTATGACTGTATGACTGGCAAGTCTAAAACTCTGGATGTGAATGAGCTGGCAGCTAAGTAAGTACTATGTAGTCAATACACGAAGACACCAAACAATTTTTAAATAGTTACTAAATTAAGTTTTTCCTATGCAAGCATTATAAACATTTCAGCTTTTAAATACAACATAATTATACTTATAGAAAGAGAACCTTCAGAAGGCTCACAAAAAAGATCCAATTTGCATTTAATCTAGTTCAGAAATTAAGTTACCTAGTTAAGTTCATTAATGTTGTTGTGTGTTGTTCCCTTTTGACCAATAGATATTATTACTTATGCACTTATATCTGCTTATACCTTATTACTTGTTTATACTTGTTCTTTGAATATTCCTTAAGAGCATCTTTCTGTCAGATGTTTCAGTAACTGTCTTTAAATGTATCACAACATTTATAATAATATAACCACTTAGTTCACCAGTAAACTACTCTTTGTGTAATCTAGTGAAGGTAATATTCTGAATCATCTTTATTAGTGAGCCTTTGTACTGAATCAGGAACTCTGTGACTGAGGTCTCAAATTTATTTTGATCTCTATATTGAAAAGTTGAATGAATGAAAGAAAAAATATAATTAAATAAAATACCTAAAATAAAAATGTTTTCTGAGTAAACACAAACAAATTTTTTTTAAATACAGAATTGGTGACCAAAGAGATGACCAATCCATTATCACAACCAGGAATCCGAAGGAGGCTATACAGGTATTTTTAATTCGTACCGGTATATGACTACTATACTGAATTTAGAAGGGACAGGGTTGGTAGCGTGACTATAGGACTGGATCAGAATAGAGCAGTAATCTGATCAAAACCATTCAAATTTTTGATAGTTATCCTTAACTTGTAAAGTTGTAATTCTGAAGAGAAACACAATTATGCTGGATAGTTTTTGTATTAGAAAAACTTGGTAATTGTAATGAGTGTGTAGACTTTTTGAGCCACAGCTCTTTGAAGCTTGTGGTTGTAACATGGCAAAATTCAGAAAATAAACGATAATTTGCGAGGTACAGTAGGCAAAATATATATCCCTCATAATATTCTCAAAATTCCAGAATTGTCCTGAAAGTAGCTCTGCTAGCTTGCCTCTAAAATTCTTTCTTAAGAGAACATGAATTCCTAAATTTTTGCATAAGAGTTTCTTTTTTTCTGAAGTTTTTCACCTCTATTCTTGATACGGTGAAACTGTAGTGATTTTCACTGATATTTTTGTCCTTTTTGGGTACTTGTTATGATGCATAACCACGGCAACCATAGTAAGTTGATTTTTACACCTGGGAGAAGCTCTTTAACGTCTCTAAAGTTGAAATAAATTTTCAACTACTTCTGAAAGTACTGGCTGAGTTTAAAAGGGGGTTTGGGGGATGCAGAGCTGAGCAAGGAGAACAGAGAGGAAGAAGAAATATAAACTATCTCTTCCATCTATCATCATGAGATGTTAGAGAAAAAAAATGCCAGAACTCCATGTCCTTGCAAGGACCCAGCCAGAACATTGGCAAAGCACCATTATATGTTTTACTGAAAGGTGCCTTCAGGAACATACCTTGGACTACAACGTCTCTCTGACAGGCTTTCTGACTGTACGAGCAGACAGAGACTTAAAGGAGACTAAGAATTTCTAAGGAGGTGGGTTGGCAGTGTTTGTGAACAACAATGTCAGCAATGGTGTCAAGATACTGTGAAGATTCGTCACCGCAGCCCAGATGTTGAACTGCTGGCAATTGGTGTTTGGCCATATTATTTGCGAAAAGAGTTCAAGAGTGTTATGATAGTATCAGTTTAAATTCCAAGTTCTGATGACAAATAAGAGTCCAACTCAGGACTAGCATGGTACCTAACAAAGTGGCCAATAATTATATATTTCTCATACATCTTCCTTGTCTCTTTGAATCCTCAGTTGGCCTCAGCAGAGGGTTTCTCATTCTGGTTCTGCTGAAGGTTTCTTCTTGTTAAATGGGAGTTCTTCCCCTCAACTCTTGCTGCATGTGTGTGGGGTCTGAGGGATTGTTGTAGAGTCAATAAACCAATGAAAGTGAATGTCATCTTTCTCTACCTGCTACTTCAGGAGGAGCATATCCTTCAAAGTCAATGACTCCATTAGGGCTGCAACTTACCATCATTTTGCAAATCTATTAATCTGTCTATTATTTTTTTGATGAATCAATTAATAATAAGGAAGAATTTTTGAAAATTGAAACCAGGTGAAACTAAAACTTGTCCACTTGAGGAGTTCAGGATACAGCATATTGAAATAAAAAAGTTTTTTTCACTTAGAAGCAACATATATATATATATATATATATATATATATATATATATATATATATATATATATATATATATATATATATATATATATATATATATATATATATATATATATATGTGTATATATATTTAACAATTTTGGGTTAGTCAGCTAAAGACATGTTTTAAAGTCTTTATCCTCCAGTTAACTATTAATCTATAAATAAAACAGTTGACGATTATTTCAATAATCAATTAATCACGATTAATCTAATTAATTGTTTTAATATATATTTAAATGCAGAATACTGGAGATAGACGCCAGTCTTCCATGACCTTGGGGGGACAACCAAAAGAGTGAGGAAGGATAAATGGATCTAGTAAAGTTTGTTAATGGATCCTTATTGTATAAGTAGAAATCCCTTACACTAATACAAAATTACAAAAATAATTTGTTGTTCAGACAATGTAAAGGTATAGTGGATGATCTTCTTTCAACTTCAAGTCCCTGGGGGATAAGCTAAGTGTATCTATTTGGATACCTTACACCAGTGTGCATGGTTTTTCTCGCTTCACATGCACACATCTAATGTTTACATATTCAGTAATCTTTCATGTATGCAACCTACATAATGTAAATATCATGTTTCATTAAGTTAATGAAATAGACAACACATCAGCTGTAAAATTTAACAAGTATGCTAATTATATATTTTGTTTCCCCAGATTCTGATAGACACAAGCTCATCAATGAAAGAAACTTGCTATGGAAGTGTGGACATTCAAAAAATTCATGCTGTAGCAGAACTTTTTGACAATTTTGCATCGCGAACCATGGCTTATGATTTTCATCACATCATTGGCCTTGTGACATTTTCCACAACTGTCAAAACAGTACACACATTCACAGAAACACTTGAAAAGTTTAAGGTAAGTCTTTTAACTTATCTTAATGAAGCATATCTAATTTAGGTGTGAAATTTAAATTATTTTTTAAAATTAACTTAGGCCCCGTCCACACGAAGTCAAAACGAACACGAAACGCTGATATTTTCCAAAACGTTTGCCGTAAAGACGGAGACGTAAAATAAATGTGAGCGTCCACACGAATGCATGAAAACGCTGCAAAATGTATGCCAGGCCTGTAAGTGGCGCTGTGGTGCCAAAGCAAAAATAAGTGACGAAATGTTGGGCATGCGCACTAATATTTATACATGGTTGCCCTGCGGGTCCATTTTCGTGGTTAAGTCAAATTCAGGTGCTGAACTATGTCGTCGATATTGCTCTGTTCTTCCTGGAGATATTCCAGAAGAAGAAGATTCTGTTGTAAGCCCGACAGCAGGGTGAGTAGCATTAGCAGCAACCATTCAACACAGTACGGCGCCATTGTTGTTGTGATATTGGTCGTGCATGCGTGTTTAGAGGCAACGCTATGACGCATGCGTGTAAAAAAAATATGCGGTTAGAGCGTAAAGATGGAAACGCGAAAACGGCGTATCGAAATCTTCCCACTCTGAAGGCTGAATAAAAAAAAGATCGTTTACAGACCCCCGAAACGCCGGCTTCGTGTGGATGAGAGGCTGGTTTGGTGAAAAATTTGTGCGTTTAGGCCAGGGTTCGTCTTCGTGTGGACGGGGCCTTAGACTGCCAAGTCTGTTTTTATCAAACTTAAGCCCAATCTCTTTCCTACCTCCTCTTCACATTGGGTTGAAGCTAAAACAACTTAGTTATGCTTGGCTTATCCCCCTCAATACTCCTTCACTCTGAATGTGTATTGTATGTTTCTTCAGTCCACGAACACACTGCTGCATCCTGTCAGTTACTAACCCTTCTCACTATATATCAAGCAGTTGATTTTATATATGTGACTCATCTGCTGTCTACCTTTCTTCAGAACTCCCAAAACTTTCCTGAGAAATATATGAAACTGGTCACTTACACTTAATGTTTTATATAATCACATACTGTTATGTTTTATATAATTACATACATACTCATGTTAGTGATTCGAAACATTATATCTCATTACTTGGTGACTGACCCAAACATATACTGTAAAAGAGAACCAGTTTATTGACTTTATCTTATTTGTAAATACTATTCCGATGGCTTTTTTCTCTATAAACGAAAGAAGACGTTAATTAAAGTTTCCTATTAAATTTGTGTTTGTGGCCTGGCACAGGATCCCCATGGTTGGTCTTTCATTTCCATCAAGATGAATATTACACTAACCAGCTTATTTATAAATCATTCAATTCCCCATTCTCTGTCTTACAGAGGTAGCACATCACTTTCTCATTTCACAGGTTTTCTTTTCTGTTCACAACTCTCACCAAAGGCCTCATGATATAAGCTCTTTGTTCTTTAATTATAATGTTCTAACATATTTTTGAATGAAAACATGGACATACCTCACCTTTAACTGAAAAGCCATAGTTTTCTAGAAATGTTTTTGTAACATTATCTATTGTTGTTGATGGCATTTTGAGGATTTTTGATGCCATCTTCTCCATCAATCATAATGGGCAATGAAAGATCTTCAGAATACAGTTTAGATGAACTTTTAGTCCCAACAAGGACCTAGCCAGAATATTGGCAATGCAACACCTGCCTAAATCATACTAACTGACAAACAAACAACAGCTTATGAAACTGTGAAACACTCTACAAGAAGGAACAGGGAAAACTGTGTTGCTTAAGGATGCTCAGTGTAAGCAGCTAGGTGCTGTATATCATCTATCATTCTGTTGAGAAGTGTTACCTTCTCTGCCATATAGACAACCCCTCTTCGGACTCTTGTTGAAAATAGAGTGTCCTCATTTAAATGGTTTGTAATAATCCCTGTGAGAACTATCACTACAGGAGATCCAGACTACAATACAGCCATCAACATCTGCAAAAACTCTTTATAGTTATAATACATTATACTGAAATTAAGCTTGAGATGAACATAACCAATTATCTGTTTGTTTAGGAGCATATTCGTAATCTCAAACCATCTGGACGAACTTTGTTGTATGATGCTTTGGAACATGGAAGGCTGGAGCTGGAAGAAGTAAAAAAGAAGTTTCCAGAATGTAGACTTCGCATTCTGTGCCTCACAGATGGAAATGATGTTGGGTAAACATACACACACAAATGCAATAAAGGAAAAGGGGATCATTTCTAGCCACAAAGAAGGGAAAATCCTAACTTGATTCCTCACAACAGTATTTCTCACTAATCAAGACCAAGAACCCCTAGTGACACAGGAAGCCTTTAAAGTTGATTTGAATTAATTTGCTAATTATAGTATAACAACATACTTATGCAACAGTTTCTAGGTTTTGGAGATTCCTGATTATAGGGTCTTTGTCAGCTGTAATCCCTAATCATCAAATGCAACCAAGGGCTGAGAGAAAAAGCTTTTAAATTGCCTTTATAGTTTCCTTCCATTCTTAAACTTTAGATGCAGATACGCTTACTCTATATATTCAATATTGATTTTAGAACAAAAACTTTAATGGAGTGAATGGGGCATTACCATCATGGTCTAGTTTAAAGGTGAGTTGCGGTGAATAAGAATAATATTCAATTCAAACATATATGATTTATAAATTATAGTGTGTTTTTGAAAAAAAAAATTAGTTAAGCTGTATGCAATGAAAGAAGTAAAGAAACTACTGTTTTTGCAGAGTTTACAGTGAGGGCGGAGTTACTTGAACACAGTTCTTTAGGGATTGTTTCTTCATGTCTGCCAGATGGTCTATTTGTTAGTCAAAATCACATATCAGTTCACTGTGGGAAAGTTGCACAGCAAGACATATGTCATGCATAAGGAGGAGCAGCTCTGCCATATTTAAAAATAAATACAGATTTATTTTTATTCGCCTTTGTAATAATTACCTTCTTTATTTATTGTCATTATAATCTTCAACTTTATTTTATTAATTAATTTTTCTTTAAGCATAACCAACCAATGGGCAGAAGTTGACCCTCCAAGACACAGCCCTTCCTCATTTGCACAATGAGGCAGAAATGCAAACAGAAATGTAAATACGACAGGCAGAAAGAAATAGCATGGAAGAAATAAATAGGGTAAAAAAATACAAAGTAAGAATAAAACAGACAAAAATATTATAACAAGCAAATAAATAAATAAGATAACTATTTAATTAATTACAATGGTGAATAAATAAAGAAGCTAATTAAGAGATATATACATTTATGTCTCACCGTATAATTTAATTTCTACCTTGATTTATATATTAATTATATTTTTGGGGGCATTTAATTGTATTCTTATTTATTTATGTATTATTTATTTCTGTATTTATTTTTTTAATATGATAGAGCTGGTCCTCGATACATGCATGATGTCTTTAATATCTGTCTGTCTGTCTGTCTGTCTGTCTGTCTGTCTGTCTGTCTGTCTGTCTGTCTGTCTGTCTGTCTGTCTGTCTGTCTGTCTGTCTGTCTATCTATCTATCTATCTATCTATCTATCTATCTATCTATCTGTTTTTAAACAGATCCACCAAACTTCCTGCTGAGGTTGCAGAAAACTTAATAAAATCCAACATAACAGTGGATTCAATTCTTCTTGGAAATGTGGCAAATAACATGCTGCATGGAACCAGTATCGCAACAGGTAATTTTATAGATAAATATTTGTACTTATACCTATAATTCAACTGTATGTAGTATTTCAGTTTTGCTAACATGTTTCCTCTGAGTAAAAATAATCTAACCTTTTGGAGCTGACTTATCAACATTATCATATATATATATATATATATACACACATATATATATATACATATATATATATATATATATATATATATATATATACATATATATATATATATATATATATATATATATATATATATATATATACACACATATATATATATATATATATTAGTGCTGTCAATCGATAAAATTTTTTAAATCATGATTAATCGCATCAATGCCTGAGTTAACTCGCGATTAATCGCATTTTAATCGCAAATTTTTTTTCTGATTGAAAATCATTTAAATACTCTCGATGACATACAAAAAATACATACAGGCTAGGTTTGTCCCAATGTTTTTTTTTTTAAATGAAAACAGGTCACAGACACTGATTTATGCCATAGAAACATATGGCAAGAAGATGGGGAGGCATGTAGCAAAAAATAACAAATATGTAGCCAAAAAAAAGGCCCTGAAAACAGGCTGATGTAAAAGACAGTCTTTACAGTTAATACAGTCTTTTGAACAAAGACAAGCATTTTACCCTACTGCTATAAAATGCAGTACAGTTAACATTAGATGTCAATTAACCAAGGTAATAATGAACAATTTTCAATCAATACATCAAAATCAATAGACCGACATCACTAGATGGAGGTAGTCTATGCTCTAGAAAGTTACTTTTCAGCCTCTTAACAAAAATGAGAACACACACACACCCACCCACACACACACACACACACACGATACCGACCTGTGGCGTACACAGACAGCAAGTGCCGTAGCAGATTCCATTTCACCTCAGTAATCTGTTTTCTCAGCGTATTTCAGGTTGCTACTAGTTACCAGACACTCAACTTGTTTGTTGGTGGTGGGGCTTAAAGAAAAGGCACTAGCGTCACCCAGTGTATGCGCGTCTTTTTTCCTTGAGGAGCTCCGCTCTTGAAGCCTATGAGAAATGCATACACTGGGGGAAAATAGCCCCGCCTTCTCGCAGGCTGCAGCGGGATGTACTTGGAAAATTGTACCATAAAACCACATAGCGTTAATCTCACGTTAAAAAAATTATCGCCGTTAAAATGGCCTCGCGTTAACGCGATAATAACGCGATAATTTTGACAGCACTAATATCTCAGGCTGATATAAAGCAATCCTAGTAGTGGTAAATAATATACATTTCTAGAAATTTTTTTATCTTTTTAACTAGAACAAGGTTTTAATATGAGGTAATAGAAACTTTCAGAGAAATAGTTAAGACCTCATCACATAGATTACAATAATCCAGTCTAATTTCATCGAGTAGCAATTTTTGAAATGCTTGAACATACTAGACCAGCATGGTCTGGTATGGTACTGAGTTAAAAAAATAAAAATAAAAAACAGAAAATCAATAAAGGTGTGCAATGGCAGAAGACATAAAAAGTTAATTTAGACAGTTATTCATACAGTTGTCCATAGAGTCATTTAGAATTTAATGTGCTGGGCACAAGGCCCCTGCTCATAGCTAATGTTGTAGTATGTTCTTGACAGATGATGCAAAAGATATGAAAGAGTGTTAACCCTAGATAAGGCTTTTATAAAACATATTTACCATTTTCTGTAAAAATCTTCGTTCTCTAGGTTAATGGAACATTTTTTTTTTTAGTAATGGTTACGATTGTGTTTGTGAAAAGATATTTCTTAAACATATTTTATGTATTTCTTTTTTTTTTAGGGGGTTGCTGTTTCAAACCAGAAACGAGCAAAGATGGAGTCAAGCTCTTTGAGATTGAAACAGTTCTTTCTTTGGAGATGAGGAAGCCCAAAAGCAAAGCTGACCCATCCTCCATTACTGAAGTAATACTTACTCTGAAATACAAAAACCTGAAACTTTGAGCACTGCAAAAATATTGCTCCCTCTTTTTTTCTTTACAGACTGTTTTGAATAGCTTCTTCAATACAAATGGCTATGATTCATTTCCTGATGCTGTAGTACCAAGTCAGATGAACAACAAAGTGACTGTGGCCAAGAAGTAAGGGACAAAATATTTTTGTACTTAATTTAGCTTGGAAATCCATGGCAACTCAAATGCTATTATGTTATGAGTTGAGTATCAATTAAAAATAAACTTTTTTTCTATTGTTCACTTATTCATAATAATTTTAGTAATTAATGAAAAATCTTCAATGAAAAATCAGACATACCTTTCCTATAGTTGTTGTCTAGGTTTTTTTTTATATGTTTTTACAGGTAAATATACAATTTATCTTTGGAAATCAGCTTCAACCTTTCAAGGTCATAGGCATACTTGCCTTTACCCTAATTGCTTTTTCATGTTTGAATTCAAGCTACATTATTTTGATTAAAAATGTTTTTATTAGAAATAAATCATTTAAAATAATTTCTTTCACCAGGACCTCCTAATTTAGGAAATTTATTAAACGGATCAAATAAACAACATTTTACATTTAATTTTCAAAAGATGTCCCAACGACAATATGCTCAAAAATAGATTTATTCTGATATGTCAAATTGTCAAATTTTCCAATCAGCCAGCTCTTTTGTTTCCTGTCTTTCATCACTGGACGAACAGATAAATTCAGGTGTGTGAGACATCGATCAGTTTGTCCAGTAATGAATGACAGGAAATAAAGTTGCTGCTTTCTAAGGGGATGGGTTAAATGCAGAGGAAAATTTCTCTGAAGTGAGATCAAAAACTTCAATTATTATTATAGATACCCTGTTTACTTGTTAGAGTAGACTTTTCTTTCCTTTTTGGATAGAGCTTGAACAGTTAGCATGTCAAACAAGAGAAATTGTTCATGGATCAGTGGTACTATGCATCTTTTGTGTGCTTCCATATTCTCTAACCCCAATTTGTTCTCGTCAGACAGACACACACACTAATATAATATAATATAATATAATATAATATAATATAATATAATATAATATAATATAATATAATATAATATAATATAGAATAGAATAGAATAGAATAGAATAGAATAGAATAGAATAGAATAGAAAATCCATTTATTGTCCCACAATAGGGATATTGTGGTGTTATCCTTGGTGTAAATCTTTGTTTGGCTGGAGTTTTTTTTTTTCTTTTTCTTTTTTTTAACCAGTTAAAATATTGCTTTTCTTCTTCAATGCCCTCCCTGCATGCTCAGTGTAAGTTAGATGGGCTCAGGTTATCCTGAGCTAGCTGTATGGTTATGCTGCTATAGGTTTAGAATGCTGGAGGACATACAGTAGAAACCCCTTTTTCGTCCGTCCATCCATCCATCCATCCATCCATCCTTCCATCTTCTTCAGCTTATCTGGGGTCGGGTCGCAGGGGTAGCAGCTTCAGTAGGGAGGCCCAGACGTCCCTCTCCCCAGCCACTTTGGCCAGCTCCTGTGTAGGAATCCCAAGGCTCTCCAGGCCAGCCGAGGAACATAGTTCCAGCGTGTCCTGGGTCTCCCCCTGGGCCTCCGTAGATCGGAACGTAGATCGACCGCTAAATCGAGAGCTTTCATGAACAAGACCCCAAGATACTTAAACTCCTCCACTGTAGATCCCGCCCTGATGGAGCCAATAGAACCACATTATCTGCGAATAACAAAGATGCGATCCTAAGGCCACCATAACAGATCCCCTCAACACCTTGGTTGCGCCTAGAAATTCTGTCCATAAAAGTTGTGAACAGAATCGGTGACAAAGGGCAACCTTGACGTCCAACCCTCACCGGAAACGAATCCGACTTACTGCCGGCAATGCGGACCAGGCTCTGACATCTAACAGCCCCTATTAAAGGGCCTGGTACTCCATACTCCCGGAGTACCCTCCACAGGACCCCCCGAGGGACACAGTCGAATGCCTTCTCCAGATCCACAAAACACATGTAGACTGGTTGGGCAAACTCCCATGCACCCTCCAGAATCCTGCTGAGGGTGTAGAGCTGATCCAGTGTTCAATGGCCGGACGAAAACCACACTGCTCCTCCTGAATCTGAGATTTGACTATCTGACGGACCCTCCTTTCCAGAACCCCGGAATAGACCTTACCATGGACGCTTAAGAGTGTGATTCCTCTGTAGTTGGAACACAACCTCCTGTCCCCTTTTTTAAATAGAGAGACCACCACCCCAGTCTGCCAATCAAGGGGAACTGCCCCTGATGTCCAAGCGATGTTGCAGAGCCGCGTTAACCAACACAGCCCCGCAACATCCAGAGCCCTAAGGTACTCAGGGCGAATCTCATCCAGCCTTGACACCTAGGAGCTTTTTAACCACCTCATTGACTTCAGCACCAGAGATGGGAGAACACAAGCCGTAGCCCCCAGGCTCTGCTTCCTCAATGGAAGACATGTTGGTGGGATTAAGGAGGTCTTCGAAGTACTCCGCCCATATGACATGTGACGTCCCGAGTCGAGGCCAGCAGCACACCACCCCCACTATAAATAGTGTTGGTACTGCATTACTTCCCACTCCTGAGATGCCGGATTGTGGACCAGAATCGTTTCGATGCCGATTTTCGTCATTCTACTTAATTCTATTTCTTGGTTATTCTTTAACTACGGGCACTATTGGCCTTGCAAACTTGAAGAGAAAAAGTATAATAAAATATAAATTCTCACAATGTAATCGGTTAGCATAACTAGTGTAGTTTGAAGATTCATAAGAAAACACACTGATTTTTAAAGACAAATTGGTGTTTTTTTAACAGATTTCCCAAATTGGCTGGCACAAATGTAATTTCCATCACATAAATATTTATCATTTATTTAAAAATACTATGATACACAGAGGGCCGGATTTATCAAGATCCAATTTTGCCTGCAGTAATTTGCGCTCGCAAACTGGAATTTTGCGCGAGGGGCTGAACCATGGTTTGCGGGTGATTTAACAAGAGTGATTGCGTAACTGGTGGCAGGCGCAAAACTGTTGGAGACGCCCTATTTAAATGATGGTTTTGCGCGTTTTGTGGTTTGCAGCAAAGTAGTTTGTAGTTTGTACAAACTAGTGCATTAAGAAATTTTAATCTTACAGTGACACCCCCACCCCCTCCAAAAAAAAAAAATAATAATAATATATATATATATATATATATATATATATATATATATATATATATATATATATATATATATATATATATATATATATATATATATATATATATCACTGATTCTTGAGAGTCAGGACAAAACACGTTTTAAATTTTTTTTTTCAAAAATACACACTATATCAATTAGAGTGATATGTTTCTGTAGAGAAAGGTCTTAGTTATTTAACTATGTAAACGAACACGTTCTACATAAAAACACATTTTTAACAAATAAACATGTTTCCCTTCAGAGCTAGATTTGTGTCAACTCCGTCAGACACACTAAAAAGTATACAATTTTAATTCTTCCAATCATACAAGAATCTAAAGTTCTGAAGTATACTATAATAATGTTTAATTACTATTAGTGCTGTCAATCGATTAAATTTTTTTAATCGCGATTAATCGCATCAATGCCTGAGTTAACTCGCGATTAATCGCATTTTAATCGCAAATTTTTTTTCTGACTGAAAATCATTTAAATACTCTCGATGACATACAAAAAATACATACAGGCTAGGTTTGTGCCAATGTTCTTTTTTTAAAATGAAAACAGGTCACAGACACTGATTTATGCCATAGAAACATATGGCAAGAAGATGGCATGTAGCAAAAAATAACAAATATGTAGCCAAAAAAAAGGCCCTGAAAACAGGCTGATGTAAAAGACAGTCTTTACAGTTAATACAGTCTTTTGAACAAAGACAAGCATTTTACCCTACTGCTATAAAATGCAGTACAGTTAACATTAGATGTCAATTAACCAAGGTAATAATGAACAATTTTCAATCAATACATCAAAATCAATAGACCGACATCACTAGATGGAGGTAGTCTATGCTCTAGAAAGTTTCTTTTCAGCCTCTTAACAAAAATGAGAACACACACACACCCACCCACCCACACACAGACACACCCACCCACACACACACACACACACACACGATACCGACCTGTTGCGTACACAGACAGCAAGATTGCCGTAGCAGATTCCATTTCACCTCAGTAATCTGTTTTCTCAGCGTATTTCAGGTCGCTACTAGTTACCAGACACTCAACTTGTTTGTTGGTGGTGGGGCTTAAAGAAAAGGCACTAGCGTCACCCAGTGTATGAGCGTCTTTTTTCCTTGAGAAGCTCCGCTCTCGAAGCCTATGAGAAATGCATAGACTGGGGGAAAATAGCCCCGCCTTCCCGCAGGCTGCAGCGGGATGTACTTGGAAAATTGTACCATAAAACCACATAGCGTTAATCTCACGTTAAAAAAATTATCGCCGTTAAAATGGCCTCGCGTTAACGCGATAATTTTGACAGCACTAATTACTATATGTAAAAAAAACATAATGTATAAACTTAAGTTGTGATTTCACACTATTTTTGAAAACTCAGATTTCTAAATATTTGCATTTTCAAACTTTAATTTTCATTTCAATATTGTAAAAACAAGGTCCTTAAATAAATAAAACATAAGAGGATGTAGATCAGATGGTCCTTTATTACAAAAACAACATAAACTGAAGGAATAATATTTTTTCTCCCAAAAAATTTACAAAAACATACATCCAACGCTGTTGACGGAGATCTGACGGTGTTGACGAAAAACTGACGGTGTTGACAAAAAATGCGTGCATTGCTGATTGAATGAACAGATTTGCTCTTTGACCACTACTACTAAAACTACTCCTTGTTAATAGAGAATTTAACTTACTGTAAAGCAAACTATAATAAACATATTGCACATACAACGTTTCTAACTATTATAAATTACACCGTTTCCAACCATCAAAAAAAAAAGAAGGAAAACAAGGGGCCCTCCTTCCCCTCTATTTTCATCTGCCTCCCCTATAACACTTTCTTCTCTTCATCTTCTCATCCACCTGGTCTTCTCTTCCTTTCCTCCTTTGTAAGTAGACATTTACTTTAAAGTGGTGTGTGTGTGTTGTGTGTGTGTGTGTGTGTTTGCACTGCCTACTTTATACTGGGTGTGATCTTAAATTGACATCGTTTGACAAAAATACTGCAACACATAATCTGTATCTTAGAATTAGGTTCAAGTAGGTTACTTAAGATTTCATTTTTGTCTAATCTGCACTTCTGCCTTGAGCAGCAGGCGTCGGACATGCTCCCTCTCTATAAAGTCCATCACATCAGGGGCTATGCTGTAGATCTCTCGTTTTCTTAATTTGACTGGTGATGCATTTCCCGTTAGTTTCACTATGATGTCTTCAACTGGGCAGAAACAGACATCCTTTGTGAGAAGCTTAGGCTGATACTTTGCTGTTGGACCATGGGGATGCAGAAACTCCACTTTCACATCTTGATGCTCAGTATCCACAGCAATGGTCTTGGCTAGCCACCAGTGGTCATCATATACTACTGCTAGCCAGTCTCTATTATTAAGGCTGGTAACCGTTGTTACTGTCACAGTACCCTCAGGACCTTTCAGAGGCTCCTCATCCAACTCCTCCTCCGTTACATCTTCCATTTCCATATCCTCTCCCCCCGCTCCCATCTCTTTTTCCATCTCCTCCAACAACAGGGCCAAAGGCCTTTTCTTCCCTGCCCTCTTTGTATGACTCTGCTGTTCCTCTGGGTAGCCATGAAAATAGAAGGTAGCTGGGCTGAAGTACTGGCAAACCAATATCTTGCTGCAAAAGCAGGATAATTGTCTGTGCTGGATCCTGTTCTCATGTGGGATGACCTGGTGTATTCCTCTTGTTGAGGGAACCTGTTTGAGAGGATGCATGAGAAGTGTATCATATCTTTGCATGTCTTCTTCTGCAATGTGATACAGCTGAATGCTCTTCAGACTGTTTGAGACCTTTTCAAAGAATGTGTGTCCATCTGTCACATCATTTCCTCTGAAGACCAGGTTGTCAGCTGTTCTTTTTACTGTTCCGCCAATGCCGTCTGGTGCGCCCTTACCATGGGAAGTGGGGAAGAAGTTCCATGTTGCTCTTTCAAACCCAAGTGTAGGGGGGATACAAGACAGAAGGAAAAAATTCTTCTTGTTCTTATACTGTTTACTTGGACCATCGGACCAAAAGTGCACGGTGGTGACCTGTGGATATCTCGTTTTGATATCTTTTAGGACTGGATCCATGTGTGTCCAGATTGCTCCAGCATCCTGTCTCTTTGACTCTGAAAGTGTGCAAAACCCTGCCCTTCCACCCTTTATGTAATACATTCCGGTATGTAGCGTTATCTGTGGAAGATTTTGTCCAAAATGGCAGGCCTGTACTTCAGATTGATACTTGCATCTCCAGGATTCTGAAAAGTCAACATGAATAATTGCTGTACTTTCTTCACAAGTCTCAATTGAGTTTCTGTATGCTTTTGACTGGTTTTGCACTAAACACACATGTGTTGTGGTTTCATTTCTTAGTATTTGCTCATAAAGTATGATGATCTCTGAAAGACTGCCACTGTGTTGGACGAGTTTAGTGTGGATTCCATTGACTGTCTCTTCTTGAACTCTCTTCCACTGCTTCCACTGAACATGGATTTTGTCTTGCTCTTGAGTTGTAACTGTTCCTTTGTTTAGACATCGTGAACATGTGCGAAGAAGGCAGGCCTCACTTGCTGGAGAGCAACAAACTAATTGAAAACTGTCATCTAGTTTGTTTGACTTCACAACTCCAGACGTTCTAAGGACCTCAAGCATTAAGTATGCATTTTCATGCTTTTGACATAGATATGTCTTACGATCAGATGCTTTTGGTGCTGTAATATAGAATGGTTTCAGAGCACAGAAAGAAGAGTAGCTCAGCTTCACAGTGGGGTTCCTAATGAGGAAATCAGAGTGGAGGTTGATCATGGAGTCTGCCAGGATCATTCTCTGCTGCTTTATCTTATTCCTAGTGATGGTGTCAGTCTTATCAGTTGTAACACGTGCATAGTTCAGGAAGAAATCCTTTACAGTCTCGGTTATTCCCATTAGGAATGTTGGCTTTTTCTTTGTCTGTTTCTTTCCTCTCATTAACTTGTAGGTTATCCCAAACTGGTGGATTTGATGAAGGAGACGATACTTTTTGAGAATTTTGCCCGATGACACACTTAGTGCTGGTTCTTGACGCCGTGGCCCAGGAGTTTGTTTGTTTTTCTTCAGCTCTCTTCTGAGGATGTTGTGGAATAGAAGGGCTTTCTTGATTTTTGGATTATTTATGTTGCTTCCTGATAGCATCTTCTTTGTTTCTGTGCCTGGGGAGTCAAGTATTGTTTTATTTGTAGCGCTTCTAATTCGATATATTTTCTTTCTCATTCTGTTTCTTTGCTTTGTTACCTTCTTAAGCTTCTCTTTCAAAGTTTTTATTTCTCTCGAATGCCTTTTTCTTCTTTTATTTCTCTCCCTTTTCTGTCTGAGTGACTGTCTGCTGTGTCTGGCGTTGTATTCTTGAATATCCTGATGTTGCGGACTATCTGGTGGGGTGTGTGCCTTCAGCACTGCATCTTCATTGGATCTTTTCTCTCTGGACCTTTTCTGTGCCTCTCTCCAATACTTCCTACAATTCCTCTTTGCCCTGTCTCCCATATCGTCTATTTGTATTACTTTTCTGTCTTTAACTCTCTTCTTCCACCTTTGTCTTTCCTTCTCTTGCAAAGCATGCTTGCTCTCTTGGTCACTGTTTAATTTTTCTCTTCTCTTTCGTTGGTACTCTCTATTTCTTCTTCTTTTCTCCTCAACTGACAATTTCTGTCTAGCCATTTTTTCCTACAATACAAATTGAAATAAAGAAAAATTTACTTGAATAAGACTAAAGAATCAGATTTTTTATTTACATGATATGATTGATTGACTGATGGATGAATGGATGGATCTAAAAGCATCTAGGTGCAGTATGTAGTTTTCATAACCAGATGTTGTGATAATCTACACATTGGCCTCTCATTTCCCTTTCTCTGTCTCTACATATATAAATATAAATATATATATATGAAAGTGCTAGAAAAATTACACGTAACACAATAATAAGCAGACAACTGCCTGCCCAATCTCTACAAGTCAGATGCGTATGGTTAAATAATGTAATGCATGCTATGTATGTGCATTTATGTGTAAATAAAACCTTGAAATATCAGTTTAACCTTTCACTATATTCACACATAATATTATATTTGCACATTAAGAGGTCATTGGTGGTTTTGTCAACTCCGTCAGCTTACAGTTCAACTCCGTCAGACATAGAACCTGACGGAGTTGACGTCTGACGGAGTTGACGTAAGGGCATGTATTTTCCCTCCAAAACATGTATTGTACACTGCAGCTAGGTACTTTTTACTCAGTGGCTAGCTGGCCCAATAACCTCACTAAAATGCTTAAATTCAATCCACTATGGTTTAAAAAAAAGTATCTCAACTGAAAGACAGTATTGACAATGTGCAGCTGTGACCATAGGAATATTGACATTCTTTGTCTCAAATATAAAAAAAATTAAAACATACCAGATCATGTGTGGTAGTGTTGCATTCACCACAGACAGGGAGATAAAGAGGGGTCCTCAGAGATATAGCTGACCATGCTATTGCCTGATATAAAGAGCTTTATGAAAAATTCTGACGGAGTTGACAGAAACTGAGGACACAACTTTAATAGGCAGATTTTTATGGAAAATATGGTTTAATGTTGACTTCATGTGTTGTTTTTTATATGTATACCCCTTATTTTTTATTTGATATTCCTGTTTTCACAATTTTAGAGCATTTTTAAGTTTTTTGGGATGGTTAATATTGTGACCTATTGCTGAGGACAAGTAAAATAACATGGACATCCTAACCGAAGACAATATATTTAAACAAATTTTCCCCAAAAAGATAAAAAAGTTTATTCTAAATATCCGATAGGTATATAAAATTCCTTTAGATTTAACTTTGTAAGTATGTAAATCATGATGAATTTATTATTTTTTGCTATAAATTAGAATTTTTTATGTGGGACATGTTTTGTCCCGACTCTCAAGAATCAGTGATATATATATATATATATAAACTTTGGCAACCTTTATTACCTAAGGTGGTATGTGGCTGAATTTCTACTTCACTGCAGTAAAAAAAAAAAAACAGGTATTTTGTATTGGCCTGTAGAAAAATGCACATACCAAATGGCTCACAAGAAGTGACTGTGGATGAGATTACTGCGCGAACGCATCCCCGCAGCATTGGCACGTTGCTCCACAGGCGCAGGGAGGAGGTCGGGGTTTCTTGGTAGGGCGTCAGGGCGACTTGGCATTTAGAACGTCAGACAGCACTTCTGAAAAACGAGATTGGGAGATCCCAGATGCAAAAAAGTGCAATGTTGCAAGGAGTTTTGTGATATCTGGTATTGCGTGGGTCCTCCTTGTGGCTGGCTCCAAATCCATTCGGAGTTCCCCCAACAGCTCCAAACTGGATAAACGATATGTTTTGATGATCGTTTCCTCGTTCATTCCAAAAATATTCACACGGAGTGAAAAAATGCGTTCTCTGCGTCTCCTTGCTTCATTTCGATGTCTCCTTCTTGCGACAAAAACCGCTGCCATGTGTGCGCAATTACGCATACAGACCATTTGCACCTTCTTTTGAAACGTGTTAAATATAGAGTCAGATACCGTTAGCAAAATTGCTTTCAGGTTTAATAAATCACTTTGCGAGTGCTAAATTAATATATTTACATGTTCTCCTCCCACAAGACGCACTTTTGCGTGTAAACGCCCCATATTGCATATTCATTGCAGAAAAAGTACTAAATGGATAAGAGGCGCTATTTAGCACGTTTTAAAGACCAAATCCTTTTAGCACGCTGTTGATAGAACAGTTTGTACATTTTTTAGCGTGCGCAGTGAAATAGCTCACGTTTTTATACACGCAAACCTTTGATAGATCCGGCCCATAATGTTTTTTCACTGGAAGAACAATTTCATATATAGTTTTAACTGTTTATGTGAAACATTATCTCTTAAGTTATGAAGAAGATTAGAATTTTGCAGCAATTTATTTAAAAACAAATGGTGTGGTGGAAATTATGCGGCGTGGTGAAAATTACTGGTTGTTGTGGAAATTACAATGAATGGACCGTACAGACAACAAACCTTTCTTTTAAAACCTTAATGGAGCATAATAATAAATAATAATGATAAATAAATACATTATTTAATAATAATACGTTAAATGCTGTTGTGCATAGGTGGTACTAAGGGTGAGAGAGAGGGGGTGGCACCACCGCAAAATGCTTAGCATGTAAATTATAGTTAGAAACATGTCCAAAGTTGTCTAAAACTACGGAGCCCCTCTGATGACATGGTCAAAAAAAATGTTTAATTGTGGCCACGAAGTAGTATTTCGTGCGCACGAAATACTTATTAATAATATCAGTAAATCCGCCCCTGTTTTCAGATTTATGTTAACTGTAATGACTTATCTTGGACAGGCTGCTATGTAAACGGGCCTTTAGTCCTTCGTTTAGCTATGCTGCGGTTGTTTACACTACGCCTTTTCCACCTAAAATAGCGTCTTAGCAACAAATGTCACGTGACTGGCGGAGACCGACTGGGTAAGCAAATCGAGCGCGCCTTAGAGAAGGCGCGCTCGATTTGCTTACCCAGTTGTCCAGGAATGATATTAATATTATTAATAAGTATTTCGTGCGCACGTTAAACTTATTGCGTGGCCACGAAGTAGTATTTCGTGCGCACGTTATACTTATTGCGTGGCCGCGAAATACTACTTCGTGCACACGAAATACTACTTCGTGGCCACAATTAAACATCTTTTTTGACCATGCCATCAGAGGGGCTCCGTATAAAACAGTGTTATTTTATAATATTACCACATTGATGTAATAATAAAATGAGATAAATAAAATGTGATAACAATGGCCTTGTATGTGTATCTATAAATTACACTTACACTGTACAATGTTATTTCCACCACACCATTGTTATTTCCACTACACCATTGTAATGTCCACCAAATGTGGTGGAAATTACTGTGGTGGAAATTACAATCTGACAGAAATTGGTGGGAAAATCTCTGCTAACATCTCATATTAGCTAACAAAGGGTCTCTAGCATTTTATGCTTACAAAATACATCTATGTGTGTTAAAATAACATTTAATTTCCAAATTGAGTTGATGTTACAGCATGTTTGGAAATTATATACAATAAAAACATTTTCATTTCAAGCAATATTTACCTTGGCTTTACTTCAAAAGTTGATGGATGAAGTCAAAATTTCCACCATGTCAGACTTGTGCTGTGATGTCACTGTTCATCTCCATAGCAACTACCCAAACAATCTTTGATACAAACTTTTTAAAGGGACATTACAGTGTTGTGGTGGAAATTACGACAGTAATGTGGGACAACTATAATTGGTTTAGAAAATCACATAAACAGTTGTATTACATTAAAATACTGCTTCTGGAGGTTTCTTCCTGTCTTTCTTCTGTTAAAAGGGAGTTTTTCCTCCCCACTGTCACTACAAGCATACTTAGTGTGAGGAATTGCATTTGAGTCAGTGAGTCGATACAATCAACTGGTTTTCCTTAGATAGAAAACTGAATCAATTTGACTGTATGATCTGGTGAACTGTAAAGTGCCTTGAGATGACATGTGTTGTGAATTGGCGCTATATGAACAAACTAAATTTAATTGAATATAAATAAACCGTAATAATTTATCCTTGAACCCCCAAAATACCAGATCCATACAGGCGCTATGCTTCAATTGGCAGGATAACAAATTTGCATTGGTAAGGTTTGGCTAAAGACATAATATATTTAATATTACCTCACACAGAATAATGTGTAAACTGAGTGGTATAGTTGGTAGAAATACAAGTTGAGTCTGTGGTTATTTTATATTTAGTATTTTTAAGTGTGGGGGAAACCATAGTACACAGATAGAACACAAGTACCTATAAGAACAGGTACCTCCATGCTGAAATGTTTTGATCTATTTTTAAACCTCAAACCTTCCCCATGGCAGGGGACATACATATCAAGTGCTCTACACTGCAGGTTTTGGGATATATAAAGTATTGTTTTAATTGAATTGTATATCAGTTATGTTTTCATTGTTGAATCAGTTCTAAATGTATTTAATTTCAGTTTCAATCACACTTACTAAAGAAGATAAACTTTGGCTAGGAAATTATTCACATAGTGATGAAAAGATCTCCATTTCTAGGGTTCTAGCAAATGTTCAGCATCATCAATAACTTGATCTGAATACTTGGGATTCACACACCAATACAAAGCAAAACAGAAAAAAAAATACTGTTGCACAATTTGAGGTTTACCAGATTCTTAACATTTTCCTTAACCCTTTCTCGTTAAAGTGCCCTTAAACTGAAGATTGCAGAGGCCAAAGATGGGCGTTTCATGGAGAAAGACAGACGTATTCTGGAGGAGCTGAAGAGTCTTTACCTTGAACCACATCCCTATATTAACATCTTTCCGTCAGAATCTGACTTCAGTAGGTTATATTTGTCATCTAAGATTTTTATTATACATTCCTTTTTGTTTAGATTTGCATTATTAATGTGAAAAAATAACTGAAGCTTATCAGTACAGTTTTAAGTCTTCAATTAAAAAACATTACAGCACCTAGAATATATTAATAATAAGTCATATAAAATGTGCAAAGAATTCTTGGTTGATATTTAAAGTTTGTACTGGTAAAACAGAACATAAACATAATACAAAAAATATTTTTTTTCTTTAAAGACAACAACCTTTTCTAAACTCTTGGGGGCTGGTGTATTTAGAAGCCTAGTTTGCTTGTATTTTTGGCCAGGTTTACTGAATATATTTTTTCAGCTCATGATTGATCATTTAGAGTATAGGGAAAAAATGTGCAAAAAAACTATGAAGGTTATTTTGTTTCAAAACTATTTGTGCATTGTAAGTGCCCCCCAGGGCTGAAACTGCTAGTGGAGTGGAGATAGATGAAGTTGGTCAGTCTGTAGACTGCTGGTTAGCATGACGGTCTGCTGAGCTTTATGGGGAGATCCAATGGACTGAGTGGACTGATACTAAAGCTTCACTCAAGGACCTGGAAGATGTAAGTCCGGTTTGGTTAACACAGGTTAAGAGAACCTGTCCATGATGAGCAAGCATGGAGCGACAGTGGAGAGGAAAAACTCCCCATTGGGAAGAAACCTCTGGCAGAACCATGCTCAACATGGTGGTCTTCTGCTGGACCGGTTAGATGAGACAGGGAACACAGTAAGAATCCGGGAGGAATGAAACTCTGATGAAGCTTTAGCTACAATGATGGAGGAGGGGCTGGAGTTGAGTTGAAACGGGGTCATCTGAATGAAGTCACACAGCACAGCTCTGCCCGTGCGCAGGAGCAGACAAGTGCAGATCGGAGGGCCTTTTAAAGGTACACTATGCAACCGGTGTTGATTTTCCAGCGAGGCTCCCCCCAGAGGGCGAAAGTAAAAGTGCACTGTTGTAAATATGCACAGCTGTTCTCCTGGTTTCTCCGTCAAGCCAGGCACGGTTGTTTTGAGCTTAATAGACAGGCGAACGCAACGAATGACTAATGTTGCATTCACACCGGACGCAGTTGGCGCAACAGAAGCAGCGAGTTTACATGCAAAGTCAATGGTTGACGTGCGTCAAGGCGCAGCAAAAGGTCCCGCGGCGCGTTTTGAGCAGCAGGCGCAGCGCGTCTGAGCAGCTGAAGCAGCGCGTCGGGCGCGTTTAATCATCTGACGCAGGGAGAGAGACACAGCGCTGATGATCACTCCTCTTAAACAGTTTATTGACGCCTAAATTAACTTAAAATGCAGAAATCTGCCGGCAGAATATGTTGGCTTTTATTATCCTGCTGCCAGCAGTTTGGATTATTTAGATGAAAAACACCTACCAGCCGCCGCGGTGAACCGCGAGGAGGCGACCCGGCCAGAGGCTGCTGATCAAGGGATTCCTACTGTCGGCGCACCGCTGGTATGTGGGGGTCTGAGCGGCTCCGACAGAAAAAATATTGAAGGCAGGATGATAACCTGAATGAACTGACTGCACTGATTACGTTTTCAGGTGTACTTTCTCACTTAAACACATATTAAAACTACTTTATTCCCACTGATCACAGCAAGGTGCAAGGCAGACAAAAGGACAGTAAAGCTCCGCCCAACGCGCGTCAGACACACTTTTGCACCGCGCAGCCAGAGTAGCAAAGCTGTTTCAGCCGCGCGTCAGAACTAACTGGTACAAGCAGCAAAAATGAAGCAGCAGACCTGATTTTGCTGCGTCCAATGTGAACGTAGCATAACTGCACAAAGATCGCCACTGTGCTAGCAACAAGCATGCTTTTAAGTGGGGGCGTGTAGCAGTTCTCGCCGTAAAGCAAGACTGACTCTCGCAAGACTTCTGAGCCTGTGGGTGCGGGTCGGTGCTCCTGCAATTGCAAGTGCAGTGTTTCCCCCACAGACCACCAGGGCGGCCGAGAATACCTTTGTTCAACCTGAAATGACTCATTTAATCATCCAAAATGTTATGGAACACTTTAATTAACTGAAAAATGTTGCATAGTGTGCCTTTAAAATGAACTTTGGATGCCGATTGGCTTTTGTGGAGGTGTGGTTCAAAGCTGATTGGCTGTGTCACAGGTGGATGAAGGAAAGCAATGAGTTTCTTCAGTTGAACTTCTGCATAGGCTCCATTTGTGCATTGTAACTTTGGTGTTTAGTAACTAGATTTTTTTTTATCGGTCACTATTTTTAAAAAAAAAGTTACACCTCTTCAAATTCTTGATTACAACTACACAAATTGTGTTCTGTGAGTTGCACATCAAACATGTCTTCAGTTCAGTTTTGCTACAGTTGATCTAAAAAAATGGTGCAAAAAAAATTCAAACACGTGTATTAAAATCTTTAAAAAAAATTATATAGTATATATATTTTTCCCTTAACACAAATAATAAATATATTCTCTCTATAACTTCAAATTCACACTTACAAAAATAGTTTTGAAGCAAAATAACCTTCCTAAAAAAATCCATAGGTAAGAGCTGATGTGATGGAAGGTCTAGCTTAATAGTTATTCTTAAAAACGTCCTGTACTCATTCTTTCTACTAGAAATGGATTAACTCCATGAACCAGGCGGTTAATAGGGTCACAGGAGATGAGCAAGAGGCCAAAAAAATTGGAAAAAGTGGAGACATGGAAGGTTAGATGAACACAAAGATGGGAAGTTTGAGGCAGTCTACGAATTTTAATAAATATAAATCTTGAATGGACCAAGGTACTTAAGGCTGTTTATTTGGTTCTCCTGTAGGCTTTAAACTCTACAGGAGAACAAGAATCTCTGCGGGAGGGAATTCTGAAAAGCAGAAATGTGATCTTATTCTGTTTGAATAATTTTGAAGTGCATCTTTGGTTTTGGTCAAAATTGAAAGTTGGTGTCTAACTGATGATAAAATAGCAAAACGTGGAGAAAAGATTGACATCCCACTAAGCTTTAAAGAGGAACATACAATACAACAAAGACATCAACTCAACACAGGACGTTCTGTCTCAGTTTTTTAGTTGGAAAGGTACTTTTAGCTTTGCAGAAAAGTTTCAGAGCTCTCCTGGAGACTTATTTTGATAAATTCTCTTAGATGGGTATCAGCGACCAACAATGACAATTGTAAGCCTACAAGAAAAGCTAATGCCAAGCCTTCTCTTCCTGTTTTTTTTTTTTTTTTTTTGTCATGAGTAAACATTTTGTGTAATAATTTAAACCTATATACCCTTTTTTACAGCTTTCTGGAAGATTCTAATGGAGGGTCCGCCTGACACTCCTTATGAGACAGGAACATTTGAGCTCTATTGCCAGTTTGGCCCTGACTACCCAGTGAAGCCTCCAACAGTTCGCTTTGTGACCCATGTATCCTATCTAAAATTTTCACAAGTTCAAAATTGTACATGTTTAATATCAATGTGTTTCTTTGCATAGGACGATAATTTTTCTCTACTGTAGCCTCTACCTCATCAAATCTAGATATTTGGTTTAATGCTTGTGGGTTATCCTCTTATTGAAGCAGGCAAAGCAGTGAAAGAATTGAACAGCCAAAGATGCGGTCAACTAGTCAAGACCGGCTGACTGTTGATGGGTGTATTAGCACGTTCACAGGAAGGTATAGGAGCAATTCAAGACCTCATCACACTAAGGCCCAAGGAGAAGAAAGACGCCAGCTAATCCAAAATGAGGTCTAATTAGGAGAAATAAGATTTGGATGCAGGAGCAGAGGGTGTGGACCAGCAGGGAGCAAGGCACAGGCTATTTCATATAAAAATATCATGGACAGGGATGTGGAAACCAGAGACATATCAGATCAATTTTGCAGTCCATCTTGGATATCATACGTCTTTATTCAGTTTCTTCTGCTATGGCGTGGGTAACGTCTTACTCTACCTGCTGTACCAAAAAATAATGGTCACTGGAGCACATCTTAATCTGGTGTGCATCATTGGGAGAAGAATGTCACTGCTAGCGCCATAATGAAGTACTGGAAGTCATCATTACTTGAAATCCAGAAATTGCAGCTGTCACTCAGCTGATTTTTTAACTATTTGACAGTTCACTTTAAAGGCAAAAGTAGGAGGCCTTCGAGAGGAAAGGGGCAAGTATGAAAGTTGGTAAGTGAATGTTAAAGAAAGCTACTTAAACACACAAACCATGGCCTGATCAACACTTTCTTTCAGTAGTCCTGGGATACTTAGATGAAAATATACCTGAGTAATTCAAGTATTTCAATAAAATATTTTTATCTGTGAAGTTATTTTCCTTAAAATTAAAGATATACCACTGCAACATCAATAATGTGGGACGCATCTGCCACAACATTTTTGATCGGAACTACAATGCTCAGATCACAATGAGAGATATTCTTGAAGCTGTGTTTGGCCTGCTGATTGCTCCTGAGCCAGATGACCCGTTGGACAGGTAACCAGTGTCACCATCTTACTAATTACCACATATTCATGCTATATATTGGAGTGGGAAGCTAGCTCATGTAGAATTTGAAATTATCAGGTGATTTTTCAAAACTTAAGAGACCTTACACATGACAATAAAACTTTTTTTTCTCTGTGTACAGTGGCCTATAGAATCCAAAATCTGTGCAGTCCTTTAACCAGGATTATGATCCTACATTTAATTATTTTGTAGTTTGCTTTTTAGTTGGATTTCCCTCTGCCATTTATAGTGGTTGGATCTGAATAAAAAGTGTTGTTTAGCGGGTAAAAACTGCAAGTACCAAAATATGAAATAAAATTTTTTTCTTCTAGGCAAGTTAATGAATTTTTACCATTTTTTAACCAGAATCAAGTAAAATATTTTAGTGAACTGATCAAAGCAGTCTTAATTTTATTTGTATGTGAAGAAAAAAACAAAAACATTCTTACATTCATGCTAATTGTTGTTGTTTTATAAAGGAGAGATCAAAGCTCTGATGCAGCATCTTAAGCCAACTCATGGATCAGCTTCTCTGATTTGTTGACTTCCAGCAATGAGCTGCAAAAGTTAAGAATTTTAAACTCCAGAGCATGTTTGGCTTGGTGGACACCACACACTACAGGATATAGGGCCACAGCAATCCAGCATGTTGGATTTCCCTGTTTTGCGTGGTCAAAATGGTGTACTAAGCAGACTTTATCTCTCTGAACGCACCACACATGACGCATGACATTTCAGCGATTATTAGCACCGAGAGGCTGTCGATATCAAGGGCTCTTGGAAGGGCAAAAATCGACATGATTATGTTGCTATGTCAACAAGCCTTAACTTGTGAACAGAAACTGATAATCCAAGTTTAAAAAAAAAAACTTGTGCAGAGATAATTTTCAACCATATGAATCTTCAGCTTTACAGCAAGAACAAATCACAAATACTTAAAACAGTGGTCTCGAACTCCAGACCTTAGGAGCTAGTGTCCTGTAACTTTAAAATGTGTCTCTGCTCTCACACACCTGATCCCAACATAAGCTCATCAGCAGTGCTCTCTGTAGCTTGATTGCAGGCTTGTCAGTTTTTTGTAAGTTTACCAGAAGATTACAAATATATTAAATAACTAGAACTGAAAGTTATAGTTAATTAACAATTTAACAATTAAGGGTAAAACTAATTAATTATTATCATTTAAATAATTATAACTGTAATTTGCTTACTGAACAGGGTTCATAGTCTTTATAGCCTCAACAGGTTGGACTCCTGAATCAGCTGTTAAAAATTCTGTTGCCTCCACCAATTTAGTAATTTGGGCTATGGCTATCAGCAGAGTTATTAATCACCAACCAAATAAATATGTCTCTGTTCATTCGGATGCAATTAAAAGAAGAGTAAATCCAGCCAATCCAAGTGTGAATCCAAGTGTTTAATTGTTCACTCTGTAAAGAAAACTCATCAGACCATGGGTTAAAATACAATGGTACCTTTATTAGCTACTAATCACACAGTATTATTATATGAACGCTAATAAAAATAAGCAAATAAACAAATAAAAGGGGAAGAGGGATTAAGGGTCAGTTTAAGATCCTCTGATGAATGTTCGACTTTGAAGGCTTAAAAGTATAGTGGAGGTTTTTCAGGGATTTTTGAAAAGACCCACCCTCTCCACTATAAAAAACATACATAACCCTGTACCTGCTGCCACGAGGGAACACCTATTAAATGTGTGCGAGACAGCTCTGTTTAAAAGTTGCTGTTTGCATCGCTCTTACAATCTTACTTTCCCAAAGAAGATTTGCATTTTTTTAACATGTCAAACTCACCACCTGTAAGAAAAAATGGGGACGAACACGTAGGACAGCCCTATGTAAACATATCACCGAATGATTGACAATTTTGAGGAGCACTTACTTTGATGATCCACCCGGAAAAATAACATCCTCCACTAAACATTTAATGCATTGAAAGTTGCTTTAAAGTAGTTTCAGATAAATAAGAATAAACCCTGATGCAGAGATGTTAAATGCAGTCAAAACGGTGCATTTTGATTCGGTTTATAGTGAAAAATTTATAATGACTCATGAATGCATTAAACTGTGATGAGGCTGAAAGAAGAGGGTTAGTTAAGCTGATAAGGGCAGGTCCACCTGAAACAAAGGAAAGGTTAAAGTTCACAAGTGGTCTCTACAGTGTGTCCAGCATGAGGTAGTTGGACCTTATGATGCTAGCCAGTCCAGTGAACATTAGCATTTAGTTCGAACTATCTATTCTACATAGTTCACCCAAGCAGAGCACTTATTAAGCATCAGTAGGAAAGGGGGAAGGATGGGTGTTAATATTTGGTTAGGTGGAGTGGAAGGCCTTCGCCTCGGTTCGGTTCTTTGCAGGACCTGCATTCAGTCCAGTCCGTTCATCCAACAGCAGCCCTCAAAGAGATTTGTGTTAGTCTGATTCAATAACAAGGGGCAACTTTGTTGGGGGGGGTTAATGTTTTAACGCACGGCAGCCCAGGATGTCTCCCTTTACCTATCGCAGTTTGCTCGCAACGCCCCTCATGGAGCAGCTTTCTGGCGGGTCCTCTTAGGCAGGATCAGTAAGGCACCGGTCAATGGTATCAAATGGCTCTTCCGCAAACAGCAATTAGGCCCCGCTGTTGCTCCTTCAGCGGTAAGATTAACGTTCCCAGAGCAAGATTAGCTCTCCCTCTGCTGTAGCAAGAGGTTTCAGGAAACATTATGTTCAACTCGGTTTGAATTGCATGAAAAAAAAAAACAGCCACTACCATCAGCTCCTTCTGAATCGTAGGAAGGATGATCACTGTGATTATCTCTTTCTGGATTGTAGGAAAGGTGGTTTGACTGGGTCTAGCAAACATAGACCTCTCAGGAGGGATTTGGTCGCTACATATTGTAGACTTCAACTGAGAAACGCTTAGCCTGGCCTTTAGCAGCCACGGGCCACCGGCAACATAAAGTTGATTAGGTTTTATTTCCTTTAAAAACTCGGTCAGAGGGATGTGCATTCAGAGGGGAGTAGTCCCAGTTACAGCATCAACATTTGATCCCAACATCAGGTAGCTTAGCCATTTATTTCAGGTGTGTAGGGTGAGGGACATATCTAAATCTTGCTGGACATTGCCCCCCAAGAATTTGAGTTTGAGACCGCAAGTTTAAAATTATCTGGTTATATGAATAGTATGAAGGAAAAACAGGTGCTAGATTTACCCACCATTGTTTGGTAGCTGTTTTAATTTTGACAGGTGAAGTATGCACTATTGTTAATAAGGAAAAAAAAGGAATTTGTCTTGTCTATGGCATAACATACAGACAGTGGTGTAAGAACTTTTTTTTTTAACCCATATGCTACATTAACACAACTGATGAGATTTGAGCAGCAATTAGGCCTTTGCTGCTTCATCTTTGATACTACACACAAAGGTCAGATGGTCCAGTAAAGTGTACAGATGCATCTAATGATTTTGCTGCTCTTGTGTTCAATGGCAGTGAGTCTTTTCAATATTTTCTTAAACGATAAAGTATACCTTAAAATTGTCTATGCACTTAGATCATCTAGATCAGCGGTCCCCAACCACCGGGCTGTTTGTATTTGATTTTATCATTTTACTTGATCATATCAGCGCCTTGCCGTTGGAAAAAAGTATTCAAGTATTCACTTCAGTTAAATAGAAAGGCAGATTGATGGATTTCCCTGTGGGGCATTTTATTACATCTTTTCAAAGAGAGAACAGTCAAAACAAATTACATACACTTTGATTAAACAGTAAAATTTTATGAATAAACATTGAGAAAGAATTTGGCTTGTTATGGGAATAAGTCTGACTGTCTACAAACTCTCCGCTCACTCAAATTTTGTGGCCTTGCAGGTGAAACAGACTGAGTAAAAATATTTTTTAATGAGTAAATAGCATAAATTAATGCATGAAATAGGAAATTAATAGATATCAAAATTTTCCGACCACAGTGGTTTAGTAAGAAAAACTTATTACTAAATACAGCAGAGCAATAGAAATCATTGAACCTCAGAAAAGTCAAGAGAACAACCCCTACCACCAAAAACAGAGAGGATATTAACAGAATAAAAAACATACAACTAGGGTAGCCAATAACTGTATGCTATTACCCTAAATAATTGCATGCAGGTATTGTATCAGAGTTCAGCAATATTAACGAACATTCTATTCAACATATTTACTATTAATATTGATTAGATGTCTATTGTGATATGTATTGTTGTTTTTTTTTATTGCACAGCCCCTGCTGTTACACCACAAATGTTTTATAATTCTTACCATAAGGAAAACATAGCCATACTGCAGGCAGCTGTATATTCAAGGGGCGAAAAACAGAAAAGGTATAATAGGTACATAATTTTTGAAATAATAACTTATTAATTTCATTTGGCTACATATTGTCATAAGCTCAGAATATAGGATCCAGAAGTTCTGAAGGGAGGGAACAAGACAAAAAAAAACACACTAAAACGGGGTCACTCTAAAGGGTGGTCCGCTTAGCCACCTAAAAATAACTGGGGCTTAAAAAAAGATCAGACCCGCTAAAGCCTCGGGGGCTCTCCCGACTACAGGGTTCAGGCTCTGGGACTGGCCCACTAAGGTGCTCAGGCTTGGATACATATGGATTGTGGCTAGCGGAGGGAGGTAATCGGAAGGAAAATAGGTCTTCCTTATGTACATAAAAAAAACATCCACCAGATCAGATTCAGAGTAAGGGGTAGAAAAACAATCAGCTTCCGTGGGTGCCGGGGCCGTCGTTACTGGATGGTCATGAGATCTTGGTAACAGGAGAGCTGGGGAGGCAGAGAGTCTAGTATGACCCAGCCAAGTTCCACCCTTTATAGGACAAGACTTCACTAGATTTCCTTGTAGAAAAACGGGTTAAGCTGCTGACATCAATTCTTCCCCTCCTTGAACAGGCCTGTGCATCCCAACTGCATCCGTTTGGGATCTGGCATACAAGCCGAACCAGAAACTGACACAAGTGCGAAGGGAGCGGGGCGAGGAGCTGGTCGAGGGAAAGTCGACTTCCGCGGATAACAGATGGAAGTCAGTGATAAAATCCATCACAGATTGATCACCCTGACTAATTGACAGAAGTCCTCTGGAAGCTTCCCTACTAGGAAGAACTGGGAAAAAAACTTGGATTAGTTCCTCAGAAAAATCCCCGCAAGAATTACGCAGGCGAGGATTGTTTAGCCACTCTGACTTTCCCCACTTTCTCTCTGTTGCCCACTAACAGAGAGATTACGTATGTCAATTTAGATCCATCAGAGGGAAACGCGGAGGGCTGAAATTCAAAGTGAATCTGAAATTACGTCAAAAAGGTCCGACAATGTTATGACTCACATTTTGGGAGGGGACAGAGGTGCTTCAAGACAAGCTGATCTATCAGCAGGTGAGGAAGGCATGGCAGCTGTCAAAGGCGGAGGAGCGGGAGTGGAGGTAGCCTGATTACGCAGGTAACTAAGAATCTCCTGCATGCCTGATTCAAGCCAGGAAATACTCTGCTCTCCCTCTGAGCGCCACTGTCCGTCTGCCTATAGGTCCATGTTTGGCCGGTTATTCTGTCATTAGCTCAGAGCGTAGGATCCAGAATTCAGGCGAGGCAGACAGTGGAATACTAAAGTACGCTAGAAGACTCTCTACACCAAAGGCTTAAGAATTATCTTGCACCAATGGCTAAGAAACGGGGAGCTTAAATAGGAAACTGGAACAGGTGGATCTGATGAGCAACAGGGCAGAGCTAGACAGGTAAAGGAAATCAGCAATCAAGCCAGCCATCAGCACCAAAATCATGACACTTATAAATTAACTATGATATAATATATAAGATTACTCCTTGATCCTTGAATTGTCCATAGATTCTTGTGAATGTTAATAGATGTATTGTTCTTTTTTCATTAAAGCATTCTGGCAGAGGAATACTTGACCAGTAAAGAATCATATGAACAAGAAGCCAGAAAAAAAACAGAGGAAGCTGCAGCAGAAACGCTGGAGGTTAAGGAAAAGGTAACATGTTATTCTTAGTGTTTTGTTGCAAGGAAAATGGTGGTGGGGGGGAGATATGGAACCTTGAAAGTACTCTGCATAGGCTAAAAACAACCACATGGAGCTTTATTCATCAACCGTGTATATTCAGTGTTTAAATACAATTTAAAAAGTGGAGATTTACAAAATATTTAAAAAATGATTATCTGTTAAAAAGCTCTATCCTCAAACCAGAGATCTTTTCACATTTACAAGTGAGTTGTTTTGCACTTTAGGCAGAGGTGTCAGGTAACGAAGTACAAATACTTCGTTACTTTACTTAAGTACACTTTTTAGGTATCTATGCTTTACTCCATTACTTATTTTTCCTCCTAAGTCTCACTTCTACTCATTACATTTTCACACAAGTGTCTGTACTTTCTATTCCTTACATTAAAAAAAAAAAAAAGTTACTCGTTACTCTTGGCTTCATTTTAATGTTTATAAATATTTATTTCACGTCATCCAATGCAGATCATTGGCTCCATCCACATCTAGTGAAAACTAGTGTAATAGGATGAGTCATAGAACGCAAACACTCATTGTTTAGCTAAAGGAAATCATCAGAAGCCAGCAGGTGTTCTTCAAACTGTAAACGTGAATTGTCTATGCCATGCTACAATGTCTGATTCAGAAAAAGATGTTGAAGGCTGGGTTTGAGTTCATGGTCTGCATCTTCCAAGGACACAGTGTACTTGGACTGGATCCTTCAAAGTCCATGAAAATAAGGAGAACAGAAGAGTTTTGGCTGTGAATTCAAACAAACCCATCCTTCCCAAGGCATTCTCTGCCATATGCTCTGTCGCTTAGCAACTATGAGAGTTGACACACAGAGCAGGAAATTAATTAATACTGAACCTTTCAAAACTGTTTCTTTTTCTTTTTTATTGTAAAGTTTAGAAAGACTACATGACTCCTCATGAGAATCAGGAGTGGAATAAAGGTTCCAACCACCGGGAGCATGAACAAATAAAAGCAAATGTAATGATAGAAACCTTAGTCAGTTAAATAACATGCTGCTGCCATTTGGCACATCTCTGATGCTGCTTCTATTTTCAGATATCCATTACTGTACAAATGTCCATAGCCATATGATGATTGTTTTTCTCTAGGTGCTCTGTTTTTTATTTTGTTAAAACCCTTTACAGCACAGTATTTTATTGTTTATCGTTTAACTCTTCACTATTATGTTATTCTTCTACAAAATTCTAAGGTCTATATTTGTATGACAATTTTTTACAATAATCTTTTTGCTGCTATAAACACCAGAATATCCCCTTCTTGGACAATAAAGGGATTTTCTATTCTATTCTATTCTTTTCTATTCAAGGGGTAGAATGATATAAGTAAATCTAAACAATGTATTTATAAAAACATATATCTGCAAAATTTCTTATATTCAACAACTATATTCAACAACAAAAATACTTAGTTAAGCAAATTGTGCGAAATAACAATTACAAAATAAAAATCCTATCAGATTTATATTCCTCACAGTGCAGATATATTAGAATCTGTCCTAAAATTACAGCCAAACCCATTTACACAGTAACAGGTAAAAACATTTAGATAAATCAAACATTACCGCCACATATTTGACTCAACAACCATTGAAACAACTATTTTCATTCATTTCAGACGGAACTATTCACATACTTGTATATATTAAACTGAACTTTCAATATTCATCATTGTTTGGCGCCAAGTACCTTTTTCCTCTGATCAAGGAGCAGCCGGCTTCCTTGATCTCTCAATGAATCCTGGGATAACCAACGATAGCTAGGATACATCGGACCCGTCCTTCAAATCGGGCTAAAAGAAGGACGCATTTTTAGGCCATGTAGCCATGTATCGAGGAGTCTTGGAATCCGACCAGACCTCGGGCCACGCTATGACGTAATTGGTCTTTAAATCTGGCCTTCAGAGGACGCAGTCCATAAATTCAAACAGAGCCGAAATGTCTTAAAGGTCTGACACAGGTGAGAGCGTATCGGGAGATGGGGACGGAGACAAAAAAGACCTACCTCATCCTTGGCCCTATCTCTAAGAATTTTTTCGAAAAATTTAGCTTTCAATTCATATAGTGGCATCATATATATATATATATATATATATATATATATATATATATATATATATATATATATATATATATATATATATATATATATATATATATATATATAGGCCTTGGAGCTTGAGGGTTCTGTGCAGTATCTTTGCTGTTCCTAGAGCTGCACTTTTCTAGACCAAGATGTCTGATGTATTTCCAGGGATCTGCTGTAACCAAACCACTCCTCGAATTTTGAGGTCACTGCCCGAGTGCCCCAATAACCACGGGTACCACTGATGCTTTTACCCACCAGATTTTCTCCACCTCTTCTATGAGCCCCTGGTATTTCAGTGGGGAGTGGCAGCCTAGTGGTTAGGGCATAGGGCTTTGAGTCCTGAGGTTATGAGTTACATCCCCCACTCCCACAGACATCCACTCTGGGTCCCTGAGCAAGACCCTTAACCTCACACTGCTCGCACCGCACAATGACAGCCCATTGCTCCCCAAGGGGATGTTTTTGGAAGTGTTAGTTTTTGTTGGTTGAAAAGGCTGAGGACAAGAGGATCTCTACCACAGATGTTTCTTAACCCATCTAAGCCCTATTAGATCTTGGTGGTGATATGGATCCAGATTTAGAATGCTGAGGCAGGGAAATTAGATGGTTGGCGAGGGTCTCTGCTTTCCATGTGCTTTTAATTTCCAGATGTAATTTTTTGACAAAATGTAAAACTTAAGGGCTCTTCTCAGCTTGAGTAACCACTCCCTAAATTCAGAATTTTTTTTCCCCAAAACAAAATATAAAAAATCGTTATCAACTTTTGATGAGGGTTATCCTTTTGCTCTAATCTGGGGCTTTTACAATGTCACACTTGAATAAGTAAGAGTTGGATTTATCCTTTTTAATGTGAAATAAATGGATTTATATTCTTTGTGAGTTTACAATAAATAATGGCCTAATATGTGCTGTCTATTTCCATTCTAAAGGAACTGGTGGAGGAGGAAGAGAAGGAGTTTATACCTCCACATCTAATTTGTCCTCTAACCAAGAGGATATTTTGTGATCCAGTAAAAACAAGGCATGGAGCGGTGTATGAACGGAAGGCCATTGAAAAATACATAGCAAAGTAAGTCATTTTGCCAAAAGAAAAAAATTATTTTGACTCTTTGTGCAACCCCTAGTACTTAGAGAGAGACAATTTAGTGAAAATGTCTCACTTCTATCACTTGTACATTGTTTGTACAGTCAGTGAGTTACCAACTCAGCCCCACACTGGTATTTACACAAATATAATCATAATAACAGTTCAACATACTTTTTAACATAATTGAAATTTTGTGATCTGTCAACTACAGAATATAGTTAATAGGCCAAATTTGAACATAGTGCTTGAACAGTTGTAACAATCTAAAGCTCTTTTTTCTGTGTCTCTTTGTTGACTAGCCACATTTTCTTAATGCCAGCATAATTTACAGCATAGCATGTAGCATGTACAAAAAATCTTGATAGTTAGGCAAACTGATTTTTTATGCTTGGCAGAAGATGACCAGTCAGTTTATGTAGCAAGGGCAGGAAGAGCCATACTGCTGAGAGCGAACCAGTGTGGAGTGTAGAGCTTTAAGCGCAGACTCATGCTACTGTACGTTCAAATCGCAAGCAGCAAAGGCAGCAGGTCAAAGGTTGACGCGCATCAAGGCGCAGCAACAGGTCCGGCAGCGCGTTTTGAGCAGCAGGTGCAGCGCAAAGTGCTGCAAATGCGGCTGCTATTGGAGTTGGAAAAATTTAACTTTTGGTGCTTGACGCAACACATCAACCAATAAGAGAAGCTAATCTGGGAGCTGGCAGGGAGAGAGATGCAGCGCTGCTGATCCAGAGAGTACAGTTTGGATTGCGTACAGCAAAATCACCTTCCAGCTGCTGCGGCAAACAGCGAAGAGGCGACCGGGCCAGAGGCTGCCGTTGAACGGGATTTCTAGTGACAGGGCACCAGCGGTGTATGGGGGTCTGAGTGGCTCCGACTGTGAAATAATGTTTGAAGGCAGGATGGTAATCTTGATGAACTGACTGCACAGATGAAGTTTTCATGTGGACTTTCTCAGTTAAAAACATTAAAACTACTTTATTCCCACAGATCACAACATATATACTGTAGCTGCCATTGTTACAGGCAAAGAAAGGATAAGGTAGCTCCGCCTAAGGCGCATCAGATCCACTTTTCGAACGTGCAGTCAGAACAGCAAAGATGCTTAGCTGCGTGACAGAACTAAACTTGTTCAAGCATCAAAAATGAAGCAGCACGCGTGTTTTTGTTGCTCTTGCTGCTTTAGGCGTGAACGTAGCATCAGAGCTAAGCATGAACAAAGACGTTCGTCAGAGTTGAGCGGGCAATACCGAACCATTCCACTCTACTTTTACCCCTGCTGATGGTGCCATTATCCATCTGTGATCCTACAGAATGTCTACCATTGCACGCCAGGTGGGGGGCATGACCAAACAGGACGCAGCAGCATGGCTGATACTGCTCAGCAGATTACAACACAATTATTCATTTTAAACCTCTGACAGACCATCCGCTAACATTTTATTTAGTGTCGTATCCTACCATCAATGAAAACTCACACCCATGACTGGTCATGTTTTTCGTCATCAAAGTTTAACTCGTCAGTTTTCGTTATCGTCATAAATATCAGGAACATCAACAAAATAATTTTCTCATCATTGACGAAAACATCCCTGGTTTGAGGGCTATAAATGTTTGGGAAATGTAGCTTGAAGCTTCTGTGGATGCTACATTGTTACAGGGCCATAAAAGTAGCTATCACTAGTGAAAAGCTATATGATGTAGAAAAAATCGACATTACAACCATGCTACCGACAAATGTAGTTAAGCTAGTAATGATACTACATGTAATGGTGCTACTGCCCAAAAGTCATAGCAGGTTCTATCAAGGAATACTGTTTAAATAAGTAGACTCAGGGCTCAAGTAAATGGAGTCAGAATCCCTTATAAACCATTCTGTAATTAAATTAAACTGTGCAGCCTTGAGGTATTGTAAGCGAGAGGTAATGGCAAGGCCATCTTCATGAACAAGTACACATAAATAACTTTAGAAGACATGCTGTCTATTTATGCCACCATTTTGAAAGGCATAAACCCACCTGCAGGCACTGTAATAATACAGTATTTACTATAGAGTATTTACTACAGAAATATGATACAAAATGAGAAGAGAATCTGCCAGATGGGGAGTTAAAACAGTGCTACATTGCTCAACATTCTCTTGTTGGAGTGCAGGATCCCTAAAATTTGCCTGCTAATTTGTTTTCACAGGTTCAAGATTGCCTTTGACATCCCCATCTTTGCCTACAACGACTTGTATCATTATTTGGCTTTTTAAGGAAAGCAATGAAGGATTATCAAAGTTTAAATGCCTTTTTGTATTTTTGTAAACCAAGCGGGGGAGTGCACTACCTCATTCCCCTGGTGGGAGGTACGTGTGGAGGACATGCTTTGGGTAAAGCTATAATAACAGCTAGCCTGTTGGCTATTTTGATGGGGAGGCTTTCTACCAGACCAGAGCCTTACTCACCATTTTATTTCGTTCTCAAACTTCCATGCTTTGAAAATACTAAACTTATGCTTATTTTGGGCAGGGGAGCCAGTAAAGCTTCACGGCCCGTCAGGCTTATAATATGCTGGGGAACTCTAGATGGCTGTTGAAAGGTGAAATCCTTCACTTGTTTTTGACTAGTGTCAGAAGCAATCTATGTATCTTAGTTTATAAAAAATCTCAACAACAACAATTTAAGCATAAAAAACTATTTATGACGTTATTGCTGGAAATTCTGCCAGTTGTTGTTGGTTACCACCCATCTTGTTCGCCTTTCTCAGTCTTTAGGGATGTGATCAAATGAGATGCCATCTTCTTTTCTTTATCAGTTGGTACACCAATATGCACAAGATTACCCTGATTTTGTTCTTTTTTTTCAAGGTAATATAAAGAAAAACTGCAATAACTGCTGGTCATATTCCATGTAAGTGAGGTTGTTTTGCCATCAACAGGGAGGAGTCACGAGTGTCACGTGATCGGCTGACATCAGCTGCACATCCTCTATACCTTAATTTAGATCTTTTCTTGTGCAGGATTAATGAGATAATTGAACGATTCAGCAGTTTTGACAATACGTTTTCTGACAAAACAAGAGCCAATATCTGAAACAAAGAAAAAAGACAAGGAAGACAGTTCATCTTAACCAAAAGAGACAGAGGGTGGATGCACCACACATCTCAATCATGATTGATAGGTTAAAAGAGAGGAGCATAGTTCAGATTGTGTAAATGTTTTAGATTTGCGGTAATCCTAAACGGCTATAACTCATTGAGGGCTAAAGAAAAGGCTGAAAAATGTTTTGGTCAACCCCATTTATACCAAAACTCACATCAAACTGAAACACAAACAAACATTCACACCCAAAATTATTCCTCTCTCTTATTTACTCTCATAACCCTTTGCACTGGCATGCTGTATTTCGACCTCATCGCTCTGATGTTCTAATCAATGATTGTGATTTCAGTCTTTGGTTACCCCTGTCAGCCAGGTCAGTCAGAAAGTATTAACCCTCTTATCAATATCCAGCGTGTCCACCAGTGTTGTTTTCTTCAATGATGATGAATTATTTAGTTGATGATCCTTTTTTCATGACGATAATGAAAATTGATGAGCTAAACATGGATATTTGATGAATAAAATATGACTAGTCATAGGTTTAAGTTTTCGTCAACAAGACCAGACTGCAAAAGAATTAACAGGTGGTCGGTCAGACTTTTAAAAGGCATCATTGTGCTGTAATTTTGTAAGTCTTGTTTGGCGTGCAGCACCGCACATTCTGCATATACACAGATAGACACGTATAGATACGTACTGCACGCTCAACTCTGACAAACTCTACCCTTCCAGCTCTACTTGTGCAGAAATGCGTCTTTGCATGCGCATAGGTCAGAGTCTCTCAGCAGCAGTGTTGTGCCTGAACGCGTTCATTGAACGAAAGTTCATGAACTCGTTCATATTTTGGGCGAACGTGAACTGAACGTACTGCATTACTGCCAGATGAACGTTATTGTGAACTCGTTCATTCTGGTGTCTGTGAACGGCACGCTTTCTCAGTTCAGCTCCGTTCAATAGGTTGCCAGATTTCTATAGAGTCCTCCAGGCGAAACCCTGGCTAAATCACACCGTAAACAGGCCTTAGCGGGAAAAACACCCAATCTGGCAACACCAGCTACCAGTGTCGTAGCCTACAGCCGCGTGCGTCATCTAAACAAAATGCCGCGTGGAAGCCACAGCAGCGTGGAGGCGACAAAGCAGCAGTATGATCACTTAAAACAGTTTTATGACCAGGTGGTCGGTGAGGATGATGGCAACAAGTTTGCCTGCCGGCTTTCAGTAAAAAAATCCGGTCTTCAGTAACCTTAAATTCCTACCTCAGCCTGGTCCCTCAGTTTGTGTTAGTAAAATCTTCTTGAGCGGAGGTCTTCAACAGGGGATCCGCGACCCCTAGGGGGTCTACGGAGGTACTGCATGAGGGTCTGCATGGTTAGTTGATATTTTTATATTCCCCCCCTGCAATTTTTTCCCCCACTAATTGAAATGTCTTTAAATACTCATTAACATGAAATCAACACACTGTAGTAAACAGATAAATGGAGACAAAAGATGTCTTTCAGTCATCAATGCTCACATTCAGCGACACACAGGAGCTCTTTCAAGCTGGGCACCGTTTCCTTCACAACAACCAGGAATCAGAATCAGAAAAACTTTAATAATCCCCGGGAGAAATTAATTTCTTTACATTACTCCATCTGTAATAGAGTGACTATAGGACACAATTTCATACAATATATATAGTTAGGGGGTCCCCGCTCCATCTCGCCATCAGTTTGGGGGTCCTTGGTCTGGAAAACATAGAAGACCCCTGTTCTTGAGGGTTTTACTATCCATGTAACTTGTTTGTTAAACCTGCCTGGTATAATTTTCCAGGATTCCAGTATTCCTTTTTAGTATGTATTGAAATGGAATTTCAAATGGAAAAAATTATTAAAATAAAAAATAACATTTGCACCTTAAAGACTACTTTCCTATTTTTCTTTTAATAATTCCTCATAAAAAAGACCATTCAAGCAGCACATTTTTCCTGATGTTTTTGAGAATATACTGTAGGGGTGAAAGCTGCAGCTGCTACTAGTGTGAAGTGAATGGACAGCAACAAAGCGTTAAAGCAACAATGGGGAAATCTGTCCCCTCAATGCTAATGTAAACCCTGGTTGGCTAAGGATTCAAAACTGGATATGAAGATGAAATCTGACGCACAGTTTCAGTGTTACAACTGATAAAATAATTGCTGTCTGTGGTTCTACAGTAGGCTATGGTGTAATTGAGCAATTATGAAAAAAAAAAAAAGAACTATGAACTAGTTCATTTTTTGGTTTTGAATTATGAACTATGAACTGAACTAGTTCATTTTAAAATGTGTGAACTGAACTTTGAACTAGTTCACGTAGAAAGAGAACTTTCCCAATACTGCTCAGCAGTATGGCTCTTCATGCTCTTGCTACTTCATAAACTATATGTGGTTGATCACCGTCTGCCAAGTGTAAAAAATCCCTTTGTCCAACTATCCACATTTTATTTCTTTCAACTCACAAGAGGTCATACTAAATATTTTTTTATTTCTACTAAAACGAATCCCTAAATTATAACAAAGAAAATATTCTATAACATACGGTTTCTTATAAAGACCCAGGTGAAAAGGTACATAGATCTTTGAATATTTCTCTCTCATTGTTCCCATGTCTATCTATTTAGACATGATGTAAATGTTTCTTGGTAATGTCATTAAAATATTTTCTCTGTTTCCTTTAAATATTTCAACATTAATTAGCATATTCATTCAATTTAGATCTGGATTGCTATGTAATTAAAAGGCAATTATGTAGGTTCTCTCTGTATTTTTTTTTTTAAACCAAAACCCTGTGAATTTAAATCTACACTCACCCCTGAGCAGTGATAACCAATGGCCAAATTGAAAATTTTATTATGTGTGTAATGCATAATTCATAATAGTTTAAGAAGTGTTAGCTTGTGGATGGAAACATTTCACAGTATATGTAAAACCATTCCTTTATTGTACATTTTCTTAGCTTGTCTGTCTCCTATATTAACCAATATAATGTGTTTAACTAGAACTGCTATTTCCACAGCTTTTGTGAGACACTGTTTTATAAAGTAAGGCAGCAATTCATATAAAAATTGAATTTTAATTATATAAATCAAAGTTTTTGTACAAACAGCAATTCTGAATAGCATTGCAGCATTCTACACCCATCTATTATCATATCTAGACTAGAGCTGTCAGTCTGGTAAAGAATATGGTTGTTATTCGAAATCATAAATGTTAACTTTTTTTGCATTATAACTGACTGAATCTAGACTAAAACCTTTTAAAGTTTTATTCGACCAAAACAGACTAAGACTTTCACATATCATAATGACTAAAATGCGACTAAAACTAATAATAGCTTTCGTCCTGAAGACTAAGATTAAATCTAAGATGGCTGTCAAAAACAACACTAGTTTCCACCCATCTAAACCCCTTTTTCTGGTTGTTCTCTACTTATTTTATTTTTATGGATAAATTGCCACTGTAAAATACCTTGAGATGACAACTGTTATGAATTGGCACTATACAGTAAACTGAAATGAATTTGAGTTTGCCTGTTTAAAAATTCAGTCATCCAGCTAATGGCAACCAAACACAGGCCTAAATTGGAAGGCATCCGGTGAACGCCTATCCAGAATTCACTGTGAATTCTGTTGACTCACCCCAAAGCAAACTCTAGCTTGGTGCGCTGATGTAAATAAGCCACGTGGAGGACCAAACTCTTGCACACATTCCAGGTCAGGTACTTATCAAATAGCCACCCCATATACTGTAGCTAAACTGCTGAGGCAGTAGCAGGACAGAAGGGATTTTTATATTGTGTTGAATTCACAAATACTGTGAGAATTAAGCTTGCAACCAAGGTTCCTCCTTTTCCTTCCTCAGTGTAAATCCATACGTGCCAGGTTTATTGGGTCTGATTGGGACTTGTTCTTGGTCCCAAAAAAATGAGGGTCTGAGTTTGATTATAACAAAGGAGGTACAAATATAAATTGAGAGTGATATTTTCTAGAATTTTTCAGTGACTCTATATTCTCTTATAGGTGGAGGTGGGATCCCATTGCTGGAGCAAAGCGTGTACTCAGAAGAACAGACCTAAAGCCAGACAAAGCGATGAAGTCCATGGTGACAAGCCATCGTAAAGGACAACTTGAGACATACGTTTAGCCACTATGAAAATAAGTTTTTTTTTTTTTTTTCACTATGAGGGGCCACATTTGATCATAGGTTAGATGTTCCAACTTCTTACATGATGGAGTATAAAGTCACATGATTCAATGTTCCACCCATCCTTACAGTGAGTGTTTGTCCCTAGTAGGATAATTAAGCTGCATAGGAGAAATGTTTAATCTTGAAATGTGGGCTATTGTTAGGTTTGAAATTATGTTATCTTGGATTTCCTACAGTACATCTAGTATATTGCAAAAACATTCAACCCCTTGGCATATTTCATGTTTTGTTGTTCCTAAACCTTGAATTGTAATGGATTTTGTGAGACTTTCAACAGAATCGTTACCAGGACGTCCTTACAATTCTGATTCTTTGTTATGTACAATATGTAAACAAATATAACAAAAAAGCGTAGCGTAGAGGTTTTCAAACTTCATCCTTAGGACCCACTGTCCTGCATGTTTCAGGTCTTTCCCTGCTTCCACACACCTAACTTATATAAAAGGGTGATTAGCTGGCCCCTACAACCTGTGGTTGCTCACGAGGAGTTAATAAAATCATTTGATGCATATGTGTCCTGCAGAAAAACAGCTAAAACATGACGGACAGTGGATCTCAATGATCAACTGCGTTTGAAAACCACCAGCCTAGTGGCAACTGCGGTCTAAACTGCCACATCATGTGACAATTTTATTCCACACAGCTGGACTTTAGTTTATCAGTTATCTTACTCTTAAAAGTTATTTACTGTACCAGAATGTTTTAAGGCTTTACAGTAAATGGGTGGATAACTATAAATAGTGCAGCAATCAGTTAACTTGTCATTAATGTTCTAATTAAAATATGAAAACAATTAGAATCATACTACAGCTACCAGTCTGTGTATGAAGAGTTTTTGATACATTATTGTTAAGGGTTCATCTTTCCACAGTCTAAAATACGTCCCAGGTATTCAGATCCCTGTTAAGAAAAGGGGAACAATTATGTACACATTTTGGATTGATAAATAAAGCGAAAAAAATTAAGTGTGTTTAAAAACAAAACAAAACTCATATTTCAGGTGGTGTCGAGTTCAATCGATTAAAAATCATTGCACACAAACTTGACTCTTTCACATTTTAAACATGAGGTCTAAATGCATCCTAGATCAGTTCTACTGTATTATTCCACAGATTACAATCAATGACTTAAAGACTTAAAGAAGTTAGTAACCCATGTGACCAAAAGTGTCTTAAAACAGACTTTTTACAAAGAAAACCTTATAAACCTGCAAATATCAACCAATATTCAGAATCGGAAAAGTTGGTTTAATGACAGTTTTAAAAAGGTACATCAATTTTTTTTGCAGCGAATGCTTAGTACAGACAGTTCTTTAATCTATCACAGAGACCTGGTTTAAATTTTCTAAGTTTTATCTTTTTTGTGTGTTTGTCTATTTTTGTGCAATATTGGGATAGTTACTATACAGATTTAAATCTGTTTAAATTCATCCAAAGTGTTTTTTTCAAATAGAAAATGGGACAGGCATCTGTTTATAAGATAGTGAAACAATGTAAAATTAGCCTCAATTTGGAGAAAAAATCCCAAGCTGTTTGATTTTTTTGTGGTCATTTTATTAAATGTTTTGTGAGGAATTTGTATAATTTTTTATTTGTGAGAAAGAGAAATCTTCACTGGCATTTCATAAAAAGAGCACATTAAGTCTCTTTTACTGTTATTTTATAACTTGCATTTACCTATGAACTGCAGGTTTTGGAAGGCATTTTCATCTTAATATTAAGCAACATTCAGAAATTCTTTGGTCCAGATATCAGCTGGGCTACTTACGAACGTTACTATTTACAATAGGAAAAATGTCAAGGTAAAAGGAAGGTTAAAAGATAACTTAAAATTTCATTAGATGTGAATCTTTTTTTTTAAATCTTAACTGTACAAGGGAAATATAGTTTTAATACTAGTAGTTAGAAAAGTATATCTACACAATATTGAATCAGTCTTTTATTTAAAAAAAGTTGTTTTAGAAACGATTTACATATATTTATACTGAAAAGTAAAAAAAAAAACTTTTACATTAAGTCAGAGATTTTTGAATAATGCTATTACATTTGACAAAAGATTTAAAATAAAACCTTGGACACCACACTGAATTGTTCTGTATAACCTGGGTATAAATTAAACTATTACTGCAACTGATTTACTTTTTTAAATCTGATATTTTGATCAACTATAAAAGGGTTTTACTTAGAGGAAATATTGCAATAACTGATTGTATTTTCAAGTTTATTATTTGTATTAGTATGATTATTTTCTGAACGGTCAAGTACAATAATAGTTATGGGGTGAGTTAAGGGAAATCTTTGATGTATTTTTAACATTTTGAATTAGATTGTGGTTTTTAAAAATTGAATCCTATAAAACTTTATATTGAGTACATATGTCTGGAGCAACAGATTGATTGTGTTTTTGTAATTTGAATAAAAATGTATTTGGGGAATGGATCTTTTTTTTACCTTACCTCTGTCATTTACACATGTGCCTCTGTATCCTGATTAGCAAAGTATTGATATACAATTGCTTTTGGAACACCTACCCCAAATATACACATTGTGTTAAAATTTTATTACATCTTAAAACCAATTGGTCTATGAGAAGAACAGGAACACTCAAGGCTAAGAACCGAAGCTATAACCTTCTCTTCTCCGGGCCATCTCTCAGAGAGCTAGGCGATCCAAAGCAGTGTGCACCTAGGCATGGGCTCAGATGGATGTCCATTTTATTTTCTCTGTCTCTCTGTCTTGCTCTCTGTTAGTTTAGGGGAACCCAATAAGCACCAATGAGCCATACTCATCGGGTTAGCTTCAGGATGCCTGCTACCATCAGAAGCAAAAGAAACGGCTTGAACTAAGCCTCCTGGAGCCTATCCAGGCCATGATGCAGGCCAGCAGGCCAGAGCAGTTTCAATGTGTCCAAGCGCTTACAGTGCTTCAGCTACCTCTACTAGGGCTGATCAATGCTACAAAATGTTTTTTATTATCTTCAGACTTGCACCACCTACAGCAGAACCAGGTGCCATGCTTAGTTAGCTATCCGCCCAGGGTGAGCCCTGGAGCAGACATGCAAAAGGCAGTGGAAGGGTCTTCTTAGGACCTAGGTATGGCAGCCTGGTGCCTCGAAAGGGGGCTTCCTTCTAGACGCAAGCTACCTGTCCAGTGTAGTGAGCTAAGCTATCAGTTAGCTTCACTACACAAAAGCTACCACCTAAAGAATTATAGCAAGCTAAGTTACACTAATGTGTTAAAAGTAGCTTAACTACATCAGAAGCTACTTAACGTTGTACCAACCTAATGTCAATTCAAAATGAGTCTGACAAACTGGTTAAAACATTTATTAAAGATCAGCCAATGACATAACACAGTGTAAACATTGCTTTATGATCAGCATATTAAAATAAAAACTGAAGTAATTACTAGTAGACAAACTAGTAAACAATCTGCTGTTATTAGAACCAAATTAAAGGTACTGTGTAGTGTTCTACAAATCGAGACATGGCTATGAGTTTGCATTCAATGGACATCTCTAGTCAAAACAAAACCCTACAAAAGGCATCTTATTTCTTTAGGGTCTCCCTTAGAGAAAACTTCTTCAGACCTCAATGAAACAGTCGATTCAAGTAACAAATGAAACTGTTTACAAAAGAAGGTGAAAAAATAAAGAAGCTAATTAAGTGATACATATATTTATGTCTCACCATATAATTTAATTTCTACCTACATATTTATTCATTGTATTTTGGGGGGTAATTAATTGAATGCTTATTTATTTATTGAGCATGTATTTATGTATGTATTTATTTTATATACGGTAGAGCTGTTCCTCCATACCTAAAAAATCTTATCTGTGCAAAGCCTAAAAACAGATTTATGTAAACATCCTGTCAGGTAAACTAGGCCAAGAAAATACAATATAGAAGTTTCACTACTGCTCTCTAATTAGAGTATCTTAGTGGCACACATCAGATTGAACTATCTGGAAATTAAAGGTGCCAATAAAGTTAAAGCTGATATATATTTCACATTTTTATTTCAAAAAATATACTGTAGTTGACTGTTTTAATTAGTGTTTGGCTATGTAAAACAAATGGCTAATCTTGGCCACATGAGCTCTCTATGGCCAAGAACCTTGAAAATCACTCATGTTACAATTATAAAAATTGTATAAGTTTTTTTTTTTTTTTTTTACACTTCTGCTTAGCCACTTGGCTAGTCCCTTTCCATCGCACACTGCTTGTTGGTAGGTGGGTAGCTTTCGTTTTACTAATTTACATACGGCATTTGGCTAAAGTGAGTTGGGATTTACACTGACGCTAGATATTTTCACTTGCATATTGCACGAGGGAAATTAGTGATTCACCTGAATGTGAGTTCTCAGGTTGGTGCTCGATGTGCTGGACGTTGATAACAGTTTGGTTTTTGGATTGCAAAGCAGACATCTGTACACTTATTTTTTTATCTGATGATTCAACAAGTTTCATAATCTCTGAAGATAAGGTAGGGACAGTTGGCTGCTCTTCTCGCTCTGCTCCTGTCTCCTCCTCCATCCTATGTGTGGCTCTGTGTGTGTGCGTGTGTCTGTGTGTGTCTTTCTTTGAGTTCCACTGCCGTGCGAATGCGTATGTTTCGGTAGATACACACAGAAGAGGCAGAATAGAGGCTCATGCGTGAATGTTCAATGAATAACTGATTGTTGTTTCAAAATAGAAAACCTGGTTTCATTTCTTAGTCCTGGATTTTGTAGACGCTACGTCGCTACTTGATCAAAGCAATAACATCACTACAGGAAAGTTACTTGATAAATAAAGCAGCGACACTACGGTCAAGCTACTGGAACATGTAGTTAAACATGCTACATGTAAAGCTACATGTAGCGCCGTCACTGCCGTTCACACTGAGTCTAGTTCTGCTGGAGGTTTCTTTCTGTTAACAGGGAATTTTTCCTCTCCACTGTCGCTACAAGAATGCTTGATTAATGAGTTGATGCAAGCAACTGATTTGCTTTAGATAGAAAACTTGGAATCAATTTTACTGCATGATATGGTTAATTGACTTTGTAAAGTAATTTGTGTGTGCTGTGAATTGACACTATATAAATAAACTGAATTGAGTTGGACCTGAAACTTGGTTGTCAGTGAACATGTATCCCTTTTTGGCATGGAAACACTGAGGGGTATCCTATAATAAACTGGAGACTGACACTAAGGATATGCATGTCTGTGTTCTCCAGCTGGACAAGTAACTGCCGCCATATCCTTATACCACAACCCCACTTACTGATCTTGGATAAGCACAAGCTGGTTGATGGATGTATAGAGACAAGCAAGTTTATGTTTAGCAATTGATTGCGTTCAATATAGATTCATTGCTAGTAAATGGTGTTTAATTTGACAAAGGTCATTTGAATTTGCCCTCTCTGTCCACTGGAGGACATTCAGAGAAGGGCAGGCCAAAAGGAATTTGTTTTCTTTTTTTGCTGTTGTAAACTAATATAATTTTATATCAGGAAGATATCTCTTACTCTTGTACCTCCTAAAGGAATGGTTGTTTATAGTTTTATTTTGTTTTCTTTGGTCTACAGGCTGTTGCTTAAGCTATGTAGAGCTTGAAGAGCCCAGCTTATAGAAAGAGTCTGAGCTTGTGAACAAGAAGCCAATGGGTGGTTGATGCACAGGGTTGCTTCAGTTTAAACTTTTTTCATCTTTGGTTTAATCAAACCTATTCTGCAGGTAAGACAACTTTTTGATTCTTTTCGACTGGCAAGTCTATACTCATTCTGAACAACAAAGTTCTGACTATTGTGTAACTTTAAGAATTAAACAACTTTCATTTAATGTACAACTTTGTGTGATTTCATTTTATTTTTTTAATGTAATAGTCTGGGTAACAAGATTTTTTCAGAAGGACACAATATTCTGTATTCCATAAAGTAGGCTCTTGCTCTCAGTTTATTTTAGGTTTAGTTTTCCTGAAAAATGCCACACCCTGTTGCTCATTTTAATGCTGGAAACAAAGAGCGATAGAAAACAAGGAGTGACAACATAACTCTGCTGATCCTGAACACACTAAGGTAAGACTGTTTTGCTTAAGTTAAAACTTACCTAGCAAACATTTGACAAAAAAGCAATTTAAAGAGAATATTATAATTGGTTCTGGAATGTATTTGTCATATTTATTAGATGAGTGCGGTTTACAACCTGCTTGTAAAGCACCGACTGGAACCTTACTACTACAATTTTCTACAGCTGGGTGTGAACGATAGAGGACAGTAGAGGACTTAACTAATCTTGGTAAGAAATAATGTTATGCATTATTAGTTTTCCACTACTGTTTTGTTCTCAAAAAATTCTACTACAAAAATAAAAGCACCTCACATTCTATTAAGTTTGTTTAGAACTTAGTTATTTTTGTTCTTAACTTGTGCAAAAAATGTCTTAATAAAAAGCTCAAAAGGGTATTAATTTCTTTGTTACTCTTCATTTCTTTTTATTATAAAAACATCAACGTGCACATCAAGGGAAAGCACAAAGAAGCAGACTGGGGGTGGAGTTGCATACAATTTGTATGCCAGTGGAAAAAGGTTTGGGGACAACTGATGTGGAGAATAACTCTATACAGTGATTATAGATTTATTGCAAATCAGTATACGCTGTTTATGATGGATCCCCCTAAATAAGGGCTAATGTACAATGTGTACCAGCTGAATCCCATAGCACACACACAGTAGAGAACTAACTGGGACCTATTTTCAAAACTAGAATGTGTTTCAATTAGCTACTCTATCAACTCTTTTGAACACATTCATCTGCTTTTAAAACAGCTTGCTTGTTAATCCTAGACACAATATATAAATACCTGTTTGTACAACAATGACAAAGTAATATATATTGACAAGAAATCAATATTTTTTAATTTTCTACACAAATCATATCTCTTTTTAAACAGGACTAACACAGGTGGAAAAGAATCGTTTTGCTTCATTGAAGAGTGATGTCACCAGATTCAGAGGCCCACACCAATCTGTTCCATCAGTGCAAAAGTCATTAAAGTCATTCTTTCTAATGTATACATATCCCAAATGCCCTGAAATGAAAAGCATCACAGGTAAGAAATTTGCATTATTTTTGGCATTTGGTCAAAACTGTATAATTTAAGAATCACACAACTATTACATCTTGCAAAAATTGTATGAGCATAAAGTTGTTGTGAGAGTTTACCAGACTGTTATGAATATATTAAATAACTACAATTGGAAGTTATAGTTAATCATTCAAAGTCATTCAAATCAAGGGTAAAACTAATTAATTATTATCAGTCCAATGATTATAACTGTAATTTGCTTAATGACCAGGGCTTTTAGCCTCTTACTTAAAAGGTTGGACTATGGCTGTCAGCAAAGTTATTGATCACCAACCAAATGTGTCTCTGTTCATTCAATTTGATGTTACTATTTTAGTTCGGTGGAGTGTAGGCCTTTGGCTCGGTCCAGTTTTCTGCAGGCCCCGTCTTCTGTCCTGTCTTTTCCTTCCTACAGCAGCTCTCAAAGACAATTTGGATCAACTCGATGCAATAATAAGAGTTGACTTTGCAAGGGGGTTAATTTTATAACTCACTGTAGCACAAGACATCTCCCTTTTAGCTACTGTGCTTAGCTTGTAGCCACAGCCTTCAGCAGCTCCTGGGTGCTACTCTATCTCAGGCAGTGACGGTTCTGGCAGCTTCTAACTGCTCCTTCGGCGAACAGCGCCCGGCTTGCCATAGGTTTGCCTGCTGTGACTAAAAGTGGCCCACAGCAGTGACCCAAACTGACACAGCTCATTGGCCAATTTCTATCACGTATAGCCTTGTCCTGGCGCTCCAGACTGCTTTACCTTATTAACAGGAGAAGCGGCGCAAGTCGTCGGACAACATTTAGTAATTTATAAATGTCTTAAATCAGGTTGTCCCGGATTAGCCAGCTGGTGGGTCTGGATCCGGACTGCGGTCAGCGAATCCGTGACCTATGGTGTAAGGGGTCAAACAATTGTTTGGCAACTACTTTCTTAAAAATATTACATCAGAAAGGAGGATTGGATATAGGTCTATAAATGACTGAAAAGCCCTCAGAGTCCGAGCTAGAGCCAACTTGAATTATGCAATCAAAGCAGAAACACAAGCAGACGATCCAGGATCTCTTCCACAGTGTCAGCAACACCAGGAGGATGTGGCAAGACATACGGGCGATTAATAAACTGGATGAAGAGAGTCTAGCACACCTGGAGGAGAAGAACACCCACGTGCGGATGCTGTTCCTGCACTTCAGCTCAGCTTTTAACACTATCATCCCGAAACATATGATAGAAAAACTGAAACATCTGGGCTTCAGCACACCCTTTTGCAAATGGCTGCTAGACTTCCTCAGCAAAAGACCTCTGCTGTTTAATCTGATGACACACGACTGTGGCGACAATTACCAGGACTACAGAGAGGAATTGGGGCAGCTGGTGGGCTGGTGTAGGGACAACAGCCTGATCCTGAATGTAGAGAAGATGAAGGAGATCATCGTCAAGTTCAGGAAGAACTGGCCTAACCACGCTCCACTGCTCATCAACAGCCTCAGACTGGAAGAAGTGAGAATAGAGGTGAGGACAGCAGAGAGGATCATTGAGGCTCGTCTTCCCTCCATTAAAGATATTTCATCCCAGTGCTGCGTACTGAGCCCGTAACGTCATCAGTGACCCCTCACACCCCCACCATGGACTGTTCTGCCTACTGCCCTCTGCGAAGAGGCGTCGCAGCATTTGCTGCAGGATCAGCAGGTTCTGAAACAGCTTTTTCCCTGCTGCCATTTAACTAGTGAACTGTTGTGACTCTAATCAAGACTTATACATTTGCTCTACCAACTTTCCATATCAATGTCTTTTGCACCATGAGTTTAAACGGGTTTTCCTTTTCTCCTACACTGTTTACATTCTGATCACTGCTGTAAGCTGCTCATTCACTGTTGAAAAGCTGTATGCATCTCAATTTCGTTTTGTGACAATAAAGATGACAACAAAGTTGTCTAAGTCTAAGCTCCAATGAAAGCTGCTGCTATTGCCGTGCATGCTGGGATAGCTGTCAATTTAAAGAACGGACATTTCTGCACTGATGCATACTCGGTAAAGAGGGAGGGGCAAGAACAACATCTGGTGACTTTGTCCATTTTCGGCCTTGTGTTCCTGTGATTTGGAACAGTACTATAGCTGAAGCTGATGACGTTTCACAAGCAAATGAGAATGCACAAGTACACATATTCAGAAACAGCCAGAGAGTAGGGAGATGTTCTTCGTCTAAATTGAGAATAGCAACATTAGTAGCCATAATTTTTTTAAGAGGGAACTTCCCACATTATAAAAACCAGATTTGCGTTCAGATAATGCACTATTCCTGCTATCCCGCAGTGAATTTCAGGTCCTGTTTCTATTTTTTATTTTCTCTTTTTCAAAGGAGCTATATTGTCTGATGCACTATGCATAGAACAAGCAAACCCATCTATAAAATCATCAACCTGAGAAGGGGAATAAACTAAATATATGCCTTGCAGCACTGCTTAGAAACACAGAGGAGAAAGGGCAGCAAATTCTTAAAAAATTATTACTGCATTATTTGTTATAGAGCTGCTAAAGTGAGACTTTCTTTTGAGGGATTTATACGAGTCTTTTGGATATCCTTTTATACACAGTTTAGGGCTGAAACCACAATGATTCGATTGCAAAATTAAAATTCTAATATACTTCTGCGCCATCTGCATTGGGAGAGGAGGAGGAGAGAAAAGTTTAAGGTCTATAAATGTCTGGGAAAATATAGCTTGAAATTTCTCTGGATGCTCTCCTGGTACTGGAGGACAAAAGTAGCTTCACCACTGAAAGGCTATTTGATATAGAAAAAAGTGACTTTATGACCATGCTACTGAGAAATGTAGTTAAGCTAGTGACGGCTCTACTTGTAACACCTCTGCTGTTCAATACTGCCAGTCAATAAAGGCATTTAAAAAAAAACCTAAGATGATTACACAACATTTTTTAAAGTTGTTTTTATCTGTAGCTGCAGCTTAGTATTTAGTAAAAGTCTGTATCTATGGAAACCTGGAACCAAATGCCTGTAATACGTATGTATGTCCAAACAGTACATGTTTTTAATAGGTTAACAAGTATTTTTTATACAGGTAAAGAGAGGCAGAAGACATATTCATAGGCATCCAGTCACATTCACACAAACCCACCATTAGGTCCTCACAGACATATATAGGCACCTAATGAAATGGCACACAAGAGCTGACACTGAACATATTCTTACATTCCTTATACATATGGTACACTATCCTCCCAGGTCTAGGGACCAATGCCCCAGCCACCAGACCAAGAAGGAAACCTCCAGCCCCACTTCAGGGGCAGGTGCAGGCAACACAAGCTGTTAAAAAGAAGAAAAAAAACCCACCAAGGCCAAATACATGGTAGACTTAACCCAAGTGTGATACCCAGCAGCCAGACAGAGTCCACATATAAAGTGATAGAACGGCCCGCTGAGGACCAACCAGGGCGCCTGATTGGCCAACCCCCAAATCCAGGCACTGCTAGCTAGCTGCATACTCACACAGAGGGTAATCTAAAAGCATTCCTGTATTCAGCCAATTTCCAGGACAAGTAAGCATACACTACTGATTAAAATCTACCTCTTTACATAATGATGTACTTAATCACCAACCTTTAAATACATTTTTTTAAAGAATTAATTTAAAGACCCATGAGCATGATCACTGAAAGGGAGATTCTCAATGTGTGAGATGTTATTTAACCAAGAGCTGCGGATTAGAAAATAATTTAAACAATAGTTAGAATTATGTAAAAAAAAAAAAAAAGAATTAGGTACATGAGAAAAAAAGGATATTCCCTGCTTTTAGGGCGGAACGAGTGCCACCCATCAGATAGTTCGAAATCATTTATGCAACTTTAACTATATTTATTGACTGCCAACTGCAATGTGTTCCTGTAGTGTTTAACCTCTACTTCACTCAGGGGGAAACTGAAATTGCCCCCAATAATAAGTGAAGTATCCAAATGTACGAACAGAGCTGTGAAGAAAGTATGAAAGGATGAGGGGACATGAAAGTTTGGGGCATAAATTCTAACTATACAACGTCATGAAAAAATATCTTTATTATGGTAAATCTGCCCTCTGGTTTCTAATATTGTGAAACCTATGTGTGTGAATTAAAATGGCTAATCATCTTTTCTTAGAGTTATAGCAGGCAGATATATTGGTGAAGATTCTTGGTCATCCAGGTCATAGTCATTTCAAAAAAGTTAAAAAACAATCCACTGGACTTTGTTTTCCAGGTTTGAAGACATTTCCCTTCCCATCCAGTAAGTAGGCGGATAACACATAAGGTGTGTAATTCATAATTCAGATGATTTAAGATAAATGCAGTAGCAGCTTACTTATCAATCTCTTTTAAAAAGACAATGTCTGCTTTCTTCCCAGCTAGTTAAAAATGTCAATCTTTTTTACTGTTGTGGCAGCTCCATGCACATTCCATGTGATAAACCTTAGTTTACCTAGTGTAAAGCTTGATTCGATAATTTTAGGCAGTGTGTATCACCATACAAACGTATGTGTTTGTGTGCGGAAGTAGGAGGAGCAGGTGACAGAGAGAGGAGAGAATGTTTGGGAGAGAGAAATTATCCAGATACAAAAAAAAAAAAAAAAAAAAAAAATCCAAACAATCCACATTCACAAGTGCAACATGATCTTATAACCCTCCAAGAAGTCAGTAACTCATTTAAATGACTGATAGACATTATGTTTCCTAGATAAATATTAGAAATGGGTTTAAATAAAGTTTTAAGGCAAACAATTCTTTGGCTTTCTTGTGCCAAAAGCACTTGCTTAATAATAAATGCAGAACCCCCGAGTGTAATAACTTTTTGTTTCTTCCTCTAAATGTTTGGTAATACAAATGTTGGCTTAAACACAACTGCTTTTAGTATGTTAAATTTTAAAACAGTTCTGCATTATTTGTTTACCAAATGTTCAAAATCAAAAGTATTCCTTTTGTCATTGTTGGATGAGATTTTTGAGAACACAAAGGCAGAGATCAGGAGTCGAGTTTAAAAGAGTCTGCCTAGATTTAATAGTTAACAAAGGCAGAAATACAAAAATACTGAGAACCAAAATACAGATGATCAAAATGTCAGGGAGAACTCACGGGGGAACCAGATACGAGGAAGAAACACACACAACAAACTAGCACTGCAAATGTGAGGTATATATTGGGAGACTGAACCAAGACTAGCTAATCAGCAGATTGGGAGCAGGTGTGGACAGGACCAACTAGGGCTACGTTCACACTGCAGGCCTTGATGCTCAGTTCCGAATTTTTTGTGAAATCTGTTTTGTTTTTTTTTTGCATTGCCGTTCATATTTCCAAAAATATGTGACTTGTATGTGATCTCCTGTATGAACTGCAGTCATGAACCGCAAGTGTCCCGCATGCGCAGTAGAGGACGCGATGACGTCACAGGCCAGCGTGCTCTGTGTTTACGGGAGTAAACATGGATAGTAGTGCTGGCGCGCGTGTAGCAATCTTTCCCAACCATAAAAACACTATCTTTTCAATATGGTTAAACATAAATTCTGCCCTCTGCATCATCATCTGCCATGGTTGTTGTTTTTCCTGCCACTTCTGGGTAGCAAGACACAGAATAGCGACCCTTGTCGGGTATTAATGACGTTCAGGTCGGATTAATCAGACCTGGACACTCAGATACAGGTCACATTTGAAAAGATCAGATTTGTTTCGGATTCACAACCACATAGCCAAGTGGCCTGGGTCGGATTGGAAAAAATCAGATCTGAAAAAAAATCGGATTTGGGTCACTTCAGGCTGCGGTATGAACGTAGCCTGAGAGAAGGCCAAGGGGAAAGCACAAAGGGGCAACAGAGGATAATTTAAGAACTCAGCACTGGTAGAAATAAACTACCGGTACAAAGACACAGAACACAAATAAGCTTAAAAATAAACCCAAGCAGAGGGCAGAAACCTGACACATTTAGCTCAATATTTGGTTCTGGAAATTCACGCATAGGATCAAACTTTCATATAATAATGACAATTAAGATCAATATTTATTTTTTGAATTCCATTGTTTGGTAGGTGATGTGAAAATGCACCAATCGCAAAATCTCAAATTGCTTTAAAAATTCTCCCACTGTGTTTATTCTGATTGTCAGTGACATTAAAAGGACAATGTTTGATTTTGACCTCCATCTGGTGGTGCACTACATAATGTACAAAGTGGTGCCTCCCAATATGGAAGCTGCAGACATTCTACTCTTTCTAAATGGACGGGACACATTAACCTCTGTCATCCTTGTCAAATCAGCTAAAAATAAAGAATAAAACCTTGTTTTCTCTGAAACCAAGACTAAAAGAACCCTATGCCTGCAAGCTGATATGATTTTTACAAAGAATAACAACAAATGAAGACTGTTTCATCTGAACCTTTTCAGTATAGGCTAACAAAAAACTAGCCTTCTCTACCAAAAGGACAGCCAACTTAATCATCCTTGATATGGAGATTTTTTACATAGGCATCTGAAAAAAGTATTTGATTGTTAAAATAATTTGTTTGTATTATGTGATCAGTTTCATCCTGTTCTGTTTGATTACAAAACTAAATCTTGTGAAACATATGACAACACTTGCAGCTTGTCTTACATATGCATCTGAACTGTCATTAGTGCCGCGTAAAGACAGTGTTGCAGATTTGTGTTCAAGTGCTTTTCTTGTGGTACAGAGGAGTAACATGGATGCAAAGATTATCCTGACCTGCTGCTTGGGCAAGACAAGAATAATCTTCCGAGTTCATCTGCTACATAAAGAGGAGGATGCATCAAATGCATCGACTGACTGCAAACAAGCATCTGATAAAATCAAACAATAACCGTCTTTTCAAAAACAACACAAGTCTTACTGGCGATATATTTTAAAATAATATATGTCAAAGCATTACGTAGGCTACCAATATAACATGAGACAACGCTTAATGACGCAGTATTCACCATACAGAATAGTTTTGCTGCTCTCTGCCATGTTAAAAGGTCAAAGTTTACCTCATCTCGTCAACTCAGGTATCATATAATTTTTCAATTTTTCCAGTATAAATTACAACATGAATGTGCCATTTTTATTTTTATTTTGTAAAATACATGTAAAATACATGGCATTTACCATTATTATGATACCACATGAAAGGAGCATCATGTTGCATTGAAAACACTCATTAAATTGTTCATCCCACATCTCTGCCGTGTCTCTCTGAGCAACAGTTAAATTTCTATCACCCCCAAAAACTCAAGATACTATAGCACTTTGCAGGCATAAGAAGACTCCTGCTAAGTAAATTCTTTGAATAACACACCACTATTATTCAATGAGACTTAACAGTTTAAACAATATGTAACTGCTGCTGTAGTTAGCCATAAGAATTGGCTACTCTGGCCAGTGCATGCTGGGAGTTGGAGTTGTAAATCTAGCTTTGTAAATTTGCATTTTATCAATTCTAGTTATGACACATTTGTATGTACTATATTTGATGTATATGCAGATTTGCAACTGCTCACCGATCTGAAAATGGTTTGTTGCTATACAGATGGCTTTAGATTAAGCTTCATGCTCACCTAGCTAACCCCTAGCCTGGGTGCCAGTCCGAACTTAGTCCCGCCCACAAGGTTTGAGTTCGGGGAAGTTCGGTCTGGCTCTGCTCCATAGTAGCGCGAGTATTATCGGCCACTGTCAGGCGATCCAATCAAATTGTCAGGGCGGGCTTTATACGATGATGGACAGATGATCAAGAGTAACGTAATCAACCACGTGACCAAAGCGCGCTTGGGTGACAACAATAATGGCTGCCGCTGGAGAGTTTGGGTGAGTAGATTCTGCTATTAGGTCTGTTCTAGAAGATATCGACAGCAAATTAATTTTAAAAGAGGAACAGAGAAACGCGATCAAGTCTCATCTTCTTATTCTAGGCGTGCAACTGCACGCTTTGATTTTTGTGGACAACAACTATGCCTCGCTTAACATACGTCACGCACTCCGTTGCTCTTATTGGTTGTAGGTCTGTCCAATTGAGTGCAGAGGCATTTTTTTTCCTGGTTCGTTAGAAACACGCGACATAATCACAGCTCTATGGAGCAGTATCAGACTCATATTCTGACTAGAATTGAGTCGGACTACGTCAGGCTAGCTAACCCCCCCAACAAAGTAAACATTTAAGTTAGAATCTATTAATAAGTCTGCTGGGGAAACCATTTTTAATAATTTTTTTAACCAAGAAACAAAGCTAAAGATTAGCCAATATTTTCCTTAAAAGCTACCAATGGTACTTGTATTTAAAACAGCCCAAAAAACTATCAGAGGACTCACACTCTTAATCCTCCCTGGTAAGGTCTATTCCGGGGTTCTGGAAAGGAGGGTCCATCGGATAGTCGAATCTCAGATTCAGGAGGAGCAGTGGGGTTTTGGTTCTGGCCATGGAACACTGGATCAGATCTACACCCTCAGCAGGATTCTGGAGGGTGCTTTGGAGTTTGCCCAACCAGTCTACATGTGTTTTGTGGATCTGGAGAAGGCATTCGACAGTGTCCCTCGGGGGGTCCTGTGGGGGGTACTCCAGGAGAATGGAGTACGGGGCCCTTTAATAGGGGCTGTTAGGTCTCTGTATGATTAGTGTCAGAGCCTGGTCCGCATTGCTGGCAGTAAGTCGGACTCCGCCAAGGTTGCCCTTTGTCACAGATTCTGTTTATAACTTTTATGGATAGAATTTTTGGGCGCAGCCAAGGTGTTGATGGGATCTGTTTTCGTAGCCTTATGATTGCATCTCTGTTATCCGCAGATCATGTGGTTCTGTTGGCTTCATCTGGGCTTGATCTACACCTCTAAGTGGAGCAGTTCGCAGCCTAGTGTGAACCGGCCGGGATGAGGATCAGTGACTCCAAATCCAAGACCATGATCTTGAGCCGGAAAAGGGTAGAGTGCCTTCTCCGGGTTGGGGAGGATGTTCTACCCCTAGTGGAGGAGCTTAAGTTTCTTGGGGTCTTGTTGACGAATGAGGGGAAGATGGAGCAGGAGATCAATAGGTGGATTGGTGCGGCATCTGCTGTGAAGCGTGCACTGTACCAGTCTGTTGTGGTGAAGAGAAAGCTGAGCCAAAAAGCAAAGCTCTCGATTTACCGGTTGATCTACAGTACGTTCCTACCCTCATCAATGGTCCTAAGCTTTGGGTCACGACCGAAAGAACGAGATTCCGGATACAAGCGGCTGGAATGAGTGTTCTCCATAGTGTGTCTGGGTTCTCCCTTAGAGATAGCGTGATCAAGCCCAGTCATCCGGGGAGGACTCAGAGTAGAGCCGCTGCTCCTCCACATCTAGAGGAGCCAGTTGAGGTGGATCAGGCATCTAATTAGGATGCATCCTGGAAGTCTCCCTGCCGAGGTGTTCCAGGCATGTCCCAGGGGGAGACCCAGGACACGCTGGAGAGACTATGTTTCTTAGCTGGCCTGGGAGAGCCTTGGGATTCCCCCGGAGAAGCTGGCTAGTAAAATCTGTGCCGATAGAGACTCTGTATTCCCCATGACTTATTTATTTATTTTTTGGTTGTGTGTCTTGTTTTTCACTGCACAAAGAGTATGATGGTCATTCATTGCAAAAGAAAGTGGAGATTGAATGATCTATGGTTGTTTTTGCTTATTTTAAACTCCTCCACCACTGACAACACATTGTCAGATATAAGTAAAACATGTAAGGCTGACAAGTTTTTTGGCTACTCTGGTCAAAATGGGGACCAAACATCCCAACATGGCGTCTCTTATTGAGTGTACCACACCAATGTATTTATAAACTACTAATTCTAAGGTATTAGAGTTATTTAATTTTTGGTTATATGCCATTAAAACTTTCACTGAACATGTATTTATTAAAGCAATACTTCACCAAATTTGTACTCACTCTCCCTTTAATAAGCTGGTGAAAATAATAATTGCAAATCTTAGTAAAAATCATGAAAGCAGGACTCTCGTTGAAAAATATCAACACAGCCTGGATTTTTTTTTCACTAACTGCAGATATGGATCCAGCTCAAAGCACTGTTGAAGATCTGATGCAAAGGATACATCACAACGAAGGTCTTGAGCAAAGCAGGGATGTCTGTCTGTTTACTCAAGATGGAATGCCTCTAACAGAAGATCCCTTCTTCAACACATGTTAGTTTGTGTAAAGTGAGATTTATGTCATTGAAATTATACAAAAGATCTGACAATTTTGTTATCCCTTTTACAAGAGTTACAAAAAACTATTAAAAATACAGCTGTTTTATTTAGTCAACAAAATTATATCACTTAAGCAAATACTGAATATACGCCCTGTTGTAATTGTCACCAGCTGGAAATATTTATATTTTAAAAAGATAAAATAAATAAATAAATTAAGGAAATTAACATTAACAGCAGAAATATAAAGGCAGCTTAAAATTTATAATTTGTATTTTAGGCAAAATATCTACATAGCCTGTGTGAGATAAGATGTTTTTCAAAAATATTAGCATGTGGAGAAAAAAACGAAGAATAGACATTATTTGAGTTGGAAGCAGACTGGCACAGCACTTGCTACTTACTGTACTGTCACTCCGGCTTCTGCAGCAACTGCTGGGGTCCTGCATTGCAACCTCTATGCCATTTGAGGCAGCTCCTCCATTCTGCATTCCAACACTAGGCTATACTGTAGACAAGACTTAAAATGAAATGTAGTCAGGCTTAGCTCTGCTGAAAGGTCTTCAAACGTTTGCCAAAATTTAGACCTGGAAGCTTTAGTGACCTCCTGTTTGATGGTGAGGCATTCATGCAGACTTCCCTTAGTAGTGTATTTTTAAAATTTCTTTTAAAAGTATCATCTGTCACTAGACAAAGATAAACTGTATCTATCACAAATTGTTTTTAACCACAGTAGCCTGTGACTTTGTTTTTGGTGGGAATGGGTTACTTGATGTAACCTGTCATTAATTTCCAGTTCGGAGAAAATCAGACCATCCATATTTGATTCAGCGCTGTCTATACATGTATACATAAGTCGATGTTTGGTAGAGTTTTTTCTGTAAGTCAGTGACATTTTGCATTTATAGAGGGGTTCTTTCAAATACTTCTGTAAGTTAGACAACATAGATTTATAAAAATGTCTAACTTCCTTACAGATTTAGACAATTGCTCAGAGAGACGCATTTTTGTTCTTTAGAAGTTACAGAGATGGATAGATTATCCAAAAAATTTACTTAAGTAATAAAAGCAACATTACGTTTTTTTTTTTTTACTCAAGTAAATGTACTTTTATTTTACTCAGGTAAGAAAAACAAATAACAAGTATTCAATGAGGTTTCTCAAAGTCTTTGTAACTAATCATAACAACTAATGAATAAATAAAGACCAGAATGAAAACAATATGCAAAAAAAAAAAAATAAAACTTAATTACAAGCTTCAAAATTCTGGCTCAATAAAAATATTTTTAATGAAATATAAAACTTAGAAAACCAATACATATCTACAACATTTAATGTACAGTACTGTAAGATAGAACTCTACAAAGTATTTCCATTTAAATACATCTACTGTTTAGTGTATTCTAACTTCTAAAACAGATAGCAGATAGAAGAAAACCAATACAAAACAATAAACCAGAAAGCTTGGAAACAAAATCAGATTTCTCAATTTTAATATGAAGTGTTGATGTATCTCTCGGGTCCATTTGCGGTTAAAAAAAAGGCTGTTCTTTAGTCAGTGAAGGTACTTATGGTGGGTAGAGTTGCTGAAAATTTTACTCCATTAAGGGTAGCAATACTTTTTAATAATATTAGTTAAAGTAAAAAGGTATGGTAATGCACAACTACTCATAAAAGTAAATTTTGCTCAAAAAGTTTCTCAAACAAGTGTTACAGTGAATGTAAGTAGTTACTACTCACTTTTGCATTTGTGCATTTAATTGTATAATCCTTGGCCAAAAATGGCTTGGGGCTGAATGTTTTAAATTGGCTTGGGGACCCTGCAGAGAAACTATGAGACACAAACTAAATGTGTATCTGGGTAAGTGTTTTTGCCTGGATTAAGATGAAGACATTGTCATAATGAATTGTATAAAAATCAAATGATATATGTGGAAACTAGAGCCAAATGTATGACCACAGCAATACCTACCAGCAAAAACACCATGTGTTTAACGCCAGCTTCAAATAGATTTGGCAAGGAGGTTTAGACAGGAACATTTTTTTCTAATGAAAGACAATGGGTCCATGGTACAGGGCTTTTTTGATGCAAGCCTGGGTCCATGTATTAGCATTGGATATACAGTAAGTAGCTGAAATGACCTTCCTTATAGGGTGGTCAGTGATATGTAAAAGACAACCATGAAGACAATATCACAAAAGGGACAGAAGGATATTAGCTAATGGGAATGAAAATATCCCACCTGCTGACTAACTGCAAGATATTTATGCAGGAGAGGTGATTACTGAACAAGTAGCAAGTACTTTCATTTTTAACCTGGTGTTGCTGTAGTTAAGGCAAGTAACTTTAATCAAAATGAGTTAAGGTGGGAAAGTGCAAAATTCATTCAAAGATTATTGTGTGCAGGAAAAGTCACTAAAAAGACATATGCAAATTCCAATTAGATGGCATGTAAATCCTGGCATTTAGGGATACATATGCATAAAGATCAGAATTAAATTGATACAAATTTGTCTTTTGTTTACAAAAGGCAAAGAGAAGATTACTTTGTCTTATGAAATGTACACCTCATTTTGTTTCTACTTTACAGGGTCCTTACAAGATAGACATATTAAAAGTGGAGATGAAATTTTTGCAATATTCACACCAAAGCAGAATATGATACAAGCTCCTGCAAATTCACGGCATTCAAATTTTGAAACCAGTGGAACAGACAAGGTTCGATGTCACGTCATGCTCAAAGTAAGTTTAGTGTACACCAGTATTTTCTATATGGAATATTGTTGATCTGGAACCAGATCATTCCTTGGAGCACGTGAGATGCTACCAAAAAAATTTAAAATATAGAATTTTGTCTCAATTGACCTTGGCATAAACCAAATTGATACTATGTAGAATTCAAATTGTACTACACAAATCAATCTGGAAAGCCCCTTGTAAAAAATATTTGCAAAAGGGAGAGATATTCAGCACAATTTTTCAACAGTAGTTTTAGCCAATCTCAGTAGGAGTAACAGCTTCTTTTGTTTCATAACTAGTGGAGTTAACTGATTTTGCAAACTTACCAAATGGGTCAGGGGAGATGGGCAAACATCTACCCGTATACAAAGTAGGGGCAGGTATTGCCAAAGAAGTCACGATTCGATTCGAATCACGATTCACAGGCCACGATGCGATTCTATCACGATGCATCACGATACTTGAATTATTGCGATGCATTGCAATATTTTCTCCTCCATGTTTTGTTTTTGAATGACTCGGCACAGTATCCCACAGCCGGAAATGCTTGTGACACAAGGCAGCGTGCGTCAACACATTTGCAGCGACATCTACTGGACTAGAAGTGATATTACACTTGTTTTTGGCTGATGTTCGCCAACCATTCATGCAACTTTATTTATTCATTTTTTTTAAATTAATAATCGATTCTTGGCATGAAGAATCGATGCAGTAGATCACGAAAATTAGAATCACGATGCGTCATCATCACGATTATTTTGCACAACCCTAATACAAAGGCAAACAATCATGTCCTTTTGCTCATAATTCATAAGGAAAAAGAAGGTAATGTTTGTTTTGCTTCAGGCTTCTGCCTCAGGTTGATGCGTTAACATCAAACACATCATTGCATTTCATTGGTCCGAAACTGTTTCAAGGCAATGCTTCGCCTGGCTCCTGGCAAGATTTATTTTCAAGAGTTTTTGAATTCATATATCTAACAACAATTTATCTTGCTTTCAAGGTAACAAACAAATATCCATGCTTCAAAAGGTCTTAAAAAAAATCCCTATACTTATGTAAGCAATAACAGAGCAGCAACAGAGAGCATAACTGCTGCAGTCTCTCAGTTTGTTTATTGTTTAAATCAGTCAGTCAAAGCTCAGCTCTTTTTAAGCTCAAATGCCATCTGATAGAGAACAGAGCATAGCATGACTTGAAAAATACATTAAACAAACTCATTATGAAACTCAAAATTACAATACTTTAAACATCAAGTCAGAGTGCTTAGCTAATTAAGCAGAAAAACAAGAAAACATCTCTGGTGGTGTACTGTACATGATTAAAAAGAAAGATCGAGTGTTTTATTACAGACAGATAATGTGCTAGCATTACCCTGTCTCTTCTATGAACTCCTCTCTTAGCAGAGATTCTGAGTAGAGCAAGATGCTTGCTAACTGACTTTTGAAGGAATTTAGAAATAAACATGAAAGAAATACATGTTTAAGGTGACGACTTATTATAACATTATAGCTGATTTGTATAACAAAGTAATCCCTATAATGGGTCAATACGAGAGAAACTATCTCAAAACTTTGATGTAAAATGTGTATAACCCTTTCATAAAAACCTCTACAAAAACATTAAATTCCTTTGAAATGGGGTTTTTGACATTTAACTTTAGAATCCTTTGCAATGCATGGATTTGGTAAAAACACGTTTTTGAATATACAATTAAAATGAAAAAATTATAATTTTAAAAGGTTGAACTTTTAAGCATATCTTTGCATAAGTTAGTATTATTATCCACTGTAACTTTATTATTTTATTTTTAATTATTTTTTACTTTAATGAGTCTAACTGCAAAGGCATGTACCACGAAGCAGGATTACTGGCTTAGCGAGGTAACTTCAGGTTTAAGCTGGACTATTCGGTATCACGAAGCTGGACAAGTTTTTAGCAAGGCAAGTTATCATGGTAACAATGGAAGACTTTCAGGTTTGGTCAGAAACATTTAAAAGGCTTCCTCCACAAGCCAGTCAGCTGTTCGGAAACAATGACGCGTCCTTTCATGAAGACTCTATTTAATGCAAATTGTGAGATGATCGTTTTAATCACAATTAGTATTTACTTATATGAGCTGTACAGGATTTCAAGGTCTGGACTGGCATATATTGGCCAGATCCAGGAGCCCCGACCTGCAGGAATGTGGCCCTCACTATGTCACAGACTGTATATATGGCCATGATGTCAAGGCTCAGAACAGATGACCCAGAATTCAAAACAAACAGACAGGTGGTCTTTTTAAAACCATTTATTAAGAAATCTGCAATTCAGCAGCAAGGGTGCCTAAGGCCGTAATCGCTGCAGAGGGAAAACTCAGGTTAGTGACCACATAAGTCTGACGAAGGATGATTACGAACAAGTGAGTCACTAACCCGGTCTTAGAGTTCAGTGTGTGCCCAGAGGAAGGAGTGGAATCCAGCTGAATGGCTGCCAACAGCACACGGCGAACACCCCCGATAGAGTTCTAGGAGTTGAAGCCTTGAGGACTGCTACACTGGATGATGAGCAGACCCAAGCGATGAAGGAAGGCAGAACTGTCCAGCAGACAAAGAAAAAGAGAGAAGAAATCCAAATTCAGAATGGGTCAGGATTAAGCAATCAGAACAAAAACAGGTATGCTAGAGAATTCTCACCGAAGGCTCGAATAATCTGAAACTGAGAGTGTGAGCAAGCAGTTTAAATAGAGACTAGAGCAGGTGACACTGATGCACGGTAATGAGAAACTGTGCAGAGCTGGACAGGTGAATGGAATAAACCACTTAGCCGCTTGCAATATTATGCAAGCGGCTGCTTCATGTACACCATACGGCATGCTAAATGGCTTGGGAAAATTTTACTCCGTCAGACGTTATATTAAGTGTCAAGTGCCGTGACGTAACTACAGGTGCTGGTCATAAAATTAGAATATCATGAAAAAGTAGATTGATTTCAGTAATTCCATTTAAAAAGTGAAACTTGTATATTATATTCATACATTACATACAAACTCATATATTTCAGATGTTTATTTTGTTTAATTTTGATGATTACAAATGACAACAAATGAAAATCTCAAATTCATCATATCAGAAAATTAGAATATTACTGAAGACCAATAAAAACAAAGGATTTATAGAAATGTTGGCCAACTGAAAAGTATGAACATGAAAAGTATGAGCATGTACAGCACTCAGTATTTAGTTGGGCCTCCTTTGGCCTGTATTACTGCAGCAATGCGGCGTGGCATGGAGTCGATCAGTCTGTGGCACTGCTCAGGTGTTATGATAGCCCAGGTTGCTCTAATAGTGGCTTTTAGCTCTTCTGAATTGTTGGGTCTGGTGTATTGCATCTTCTTCTTCACAATACCCCATAGATTTTCTATGGGGTTAAGGTCAGGAGAGTTTGCTGGCCAATTAAGAACAGGGATACCATGGTCCTTCAACCAGGTACTGGTAGCTTTGGCACTGTGTGCAGGTGCCAAGTCCTGTTGGAAAATGAAATCTGCATCTCCAAAAAGTTGGTCAGCTGCAGGAAGCATGAAGTGCTCTAAAACTTCCTGGTATGTGGCTGCGTTGACCCTGGACCTCAGAAAACACAATGGACCAACACCAGCAGATGACATGGCACCCCAAACCATCACTGACTGTGGAAACTTTACACTGGACTTCAAGCAACGTGGATGAAGTGCCTCTCTTCTTTTCCTCCAGACTCTGGGACCTTGATTTCCAAAGGAAATGCAAAATTTACTTTCATCAGAGAACATGACTTTGGACCACTCACCAGCAGTCCAGTCCTGTTTCTCTTTAGCCCAGGCAAGACGCTTCTGACGCTGTCTGTGGTTCAAGAGTGGCTTGACACAAGGAATGCGACAGCAGAAACCCATGTCTTTCATACGTCTGTGTGTGGTGGTTCTTGAAGCACTCACTCCAGCTGCAGTCCACTCTTTGTGAATCTCCCCCACATTTTTGAATGGGTTTTGTTTCACAATCCTCTCCAGGGTGCGGTTATCTCTCTTGCTTGTACACTTTTTTCGACCACATCTTTTCCTTCCCTTCGCCTCTCTATTAATGTGCTTGGACACTGAGCTCTGTGAACAGCCAGCCTCAGCCAGCGATGACCTTTTGTGTCTTGCCCTCCTTGTGCAAGGTGTCGATGGTCGTCTTTTGGACAACTGTCAAGTCAGCAGTCTTCCCCATGATTGTGTAGCCTATAGAACTAGACTGAAAGACCATTTAAAGGCTTTTGCAGGTGGTTTGAGTTAATTAGCTGATTAGAGTGTGGCACCAGGGGCCATCAATTTTGAACCTTTTCACAATATTCTAATTTTCTGATATGATGAATTTGAGATTTTCATTTGTTGTCATTTGTAATCATCAAAATTAAACAAAATAAACATCTGAAATATATGAGTTTGTATGTAATGTATGAATATAATATACAAGTTTCACTTTTTAAATGGAATTACTGAAATCAATCTACTTTTTCATGATATTCTAATTTTATGACCAGCACCTGTAATAATTAGTTCATCATCGTAGGGGCTTCCCTCTCTGTCTCTCCAGACCCTTTTCGGACTCTCTAAATCTCCTCCTCTTTCTTCTGCCCTCTGAGCCAGATGTTCAGATATTCCTCTGCCTCCTTTAGCTACACTCACCGGCCACTTTATTAGGTACCCCATGCTAGTAACGGGTTGGACCCCCGTTTGCCTTCAGAACTGCCTCAATTCTTCGTGGCATAGATTCAACAAGGTGCTGGAAGCATTCCTCAGGGAGTTTGGTCCATATTGACATGATGGCATCACACAGTTGCCGCAGATTTGTCGGCTGCACATCCATGATGCAAATCTCCCGTTCCACCACATCCCAAAGATGCTCTATTGGATTGAGATCTGGTGACTGTGGAGGCCATTTGAGTAAAGTGAACTCATTGTCATGTTCAAGAAACCAGTCTGAGATGATTCCAGCTTTATGACATGGCGCATTATCCTGCTGAAAGTAGCCATCAGAAGTTGGGTACATTGTGGTCATAAAGGGATGGACATGGTCAGCAACAATACTCAGGTAGGCTGTGGCGTTGCAACGATGCTCAATTGGTACCAAGGGGCCCAAAGAGTGCCAAGAAAATATTCCCCACACCATGACACCACCACCATCAGCCTGAACCGTTAATACAAGGCAGGATGGATCCATGCTTTCATGTTGTAGAACACAAATTCTGACCCTACCATCCGAATGTCGCAGCAGAAATCGAGACTCATCAGACCAGATAACGTTTTTCCAATCTTCTATTGTCCAATTTCGATCAGCTTGTGCAAATTGTAGCTTCAGTTTCCTGTTCTTAGCTGAAAGGAGTGGCACCCGGTGTGGTCTTCTGCTGCTGTAGCTCATCTGCCTCAAGGTTCGACATACTGTGTGTTCAGAGATGCTCTTCTGCCCACCTTGGTTGTAACGGGTGGTTATTTGAGTCACTGTTGCCCTTCTATCAGCTTGAACCAGTCTGGCCATTCTCTTCTGACCTCTGGCTTCAACAAGGCATTTCCGCCCACAGAACTGCCGCCCACTGGATGTTTTTTCTTTTTCGGACCATTCTCTGTAAACCCTAGAGATGGTTGTGTGTGAAAATCCCAGTAGATCAGCAGTTTCTGAAATACTCAGACCAGCCCTTCTGGCACCAACAATCATGCCACGTTCAAAGTCACTCAAATCACCTTTCTTCCCCATACTGATGCTCGGTTTGAACCGCAGGAGATTGTCTTGACCATGTCTACATGCCTAAATGCACTGAGTTGCCGCCATGTGATTGGCTGCTTAGAAATTAAGTGTTAACGAGCAGTTTGACAGGTGTACCTAATAAAGTGGCCGGTGAGTGTATAATGATACATGTAATAAGTGTATAATTTTTGTAGCTTTAGAGGCAATGTTGTCAGAGTCTCTGTTTTGGGACCTGGTCCAGTAGCTGACAGCTTGGAACCACAGAGACGAGGGAACAGTAGTGGTCCTCCAATAGTTCCTGAACATCCAGGAAACTAAGGTAGTTGGATGACGGTATGTAGAGAGTTGTCCTAGATCTTTGCCAACTGGTCACCATCGACCTGTTCACGTTTCTAACTAATTCACTATGAAGCCAACTCTGGTAATTGGCAGCTCCATAGTCAGAAACGTGGCATTAGAGACACCAGGGACCATAGTCAAATGTTTCTTGAGGGCCAGAACAGGCAACATCAAATCCTACCCCAAACTGCTGACTAAGAATAAGGTTAAATACAGTAAGACTGTTATTCAAGCTGGATAATGATATGACACCCAGTTACGGTTATGTGAGTGAGTTTGAGTTGTGTGACATTTTCACATGCCCAGGAATTCTGGGCTAACAATCTGACTTACTGTATATTCCAAGGCCAGTTAATACAGTTATTTTGATCATTTAAGCCTTAATTTCCCCCATCCAAATAGCAAAGCAACACAAAATGTTCTCTTGGTAACTTTGTATCATCCACCAGGTCCTTACTCTTAATTTTTCATCAGTTTTCAGGATAAGTTTTCAGAGTTCCTATCTGATTTAGAATTAAATTTTCTCAAGTTGTCCTGTTTGGGGCATGGCGTTTGACCCATATGCAGAGAACATACAAGGAGATGGATGAGTTGTAGATCAAAAAGGTTTATTTTCCTTTCTTTTAAAACTGATAGCAAAAACAGAGATGGAATGAATATTGTAAAGGAGGAGGAGGAACTGGAACATCCACAAACTGAAGGGTGAGAAGGGGAGAGGTTAGTGGAAAGATGAGACTCAGGCTGGGAACCGAATTCAGACATGTGCTTACAGGATAGCTGGGTTGTTACCGCCGGGGGGAACTGAGGTTGGGAGGCTGGGCGTCTTCCCTGAGATCTTTCCAGACAGTTTGCAGAGAGAGAGAGAAGAGGTACTTTGCCGGATAGGGAGGTTTGTCCAGGAGTTTCTTTGGCAGAGGTTGCGCTCCGATTTGGTTCAGGAAGTGAGTTCCTAGGAGGAAGCTTTTCTCAGAAGCAGGAGAGGTAACCTGCAAAAGCACAAGAAACAGGTTCAGGTTTAAAGAATCTAAAGAGACCCTTTAGCTCAGAGGGGGGATTTGAGTACCAGTAGTGATTAATACTCAAGTGCTGGAGATCTGGCCAACCGCTCCTCTTATACTGGAGAAGACGAGGCTCATTGCATGCAGGTGCACAGAAACTGCCCTCCAGTCCGACCGCAGCCTAATGGCTCCACCTAGAGGGAAAAGGAGACTCCAGCACCCAACACAAGTCATTATAGTGGGGGATTTTAACATTCATGCCGACATTGAAGGTGATAGCTTGAATACAGCATTTAACGGTATCTTAGGCTACGTTCACACAGCAGCCTGAAGTGACTTAAATCTGATTTTAGTGCACCTTTGCGACCTGTATCTGATCTTTTATTGACTGTCTTAACAACACAAATCTGATTTTTCCAGGCCACTTGGCTATGTGGTCCTGAATCTGATACATATCTGATCTTTCAAAATGCAAACTGCGTCTGAGCGGCCAGGTCACATTCAACCAACCTGCACATTATTCATTCTCAACAAAAGTCACTATTGTGCGTTTTGCTATTCAAAAGCCGGAAGAAAAACCATGGCAGACAATAATGCGGATCTTGAGGTTGGCTGAGGTTGAGAAAAAAATGAGAGATTGCAAGATGCACTCTAGCACTACCATCCATGTTTACCTCCGTAAACACAGAACAGGCTCACTTGTCACATCATTGCTTCTTCTACTGTGCATTCTGGACACTTAAGTTGTGTTTATGAACTTCACTTATACATGTACAAGTCACACATATTTGGAAATGTGAAAAACCATGCAAAACTATCGGATTTCACAAAATAATTTGTAATTGAGCATTAAGACCTACAGTGTGAACATATAGCCATAGACTCGTAGGGCTTTGTTCGAAATGTGAATAGTCCAATACATTCTCTTCTTTATATTTTAGAGTTTGTGCTGACATATGACTGTGGAGGAATACCAATATTCTCTTACAACCCTGTCCTGTCTGACCAATTTTTAGTATCCTTCAAAATTATACAGTTCTTGGACACCCCAAAAGAAGAGTTCATTTTAGCAGTAAGTAACTGGGACAACAAGTTGAAGTTGATTAATGTAATAACCAAGTAATAGATTTTAGTTAAATGATGGAATGACTATTTGCTCAATTTCCAGGTGTTATTAACTGCTTACCTTTTATGCCTGTGTGTCTTAAAACTGCTGTTAAAAATCCAAGATGTCCTCATCATCTATAATTGTGAATAACTTTGTTTATAAATTAATCAGATTTAATAATTAACAAACACGAGGAAAATACCTTTCTCTATCAATTCATGTGTTAAAAAAGGAAAGGGGAGACCCAGGACACGCTGGAAGGATTATGTTTCTCAGCTGGCCTGGGAACGCCTCGGGATTGCCCCAGAGGAGCTGGCCAAAGTGGCAGGAGCGATGGACATCTGGGCCTCCCTACTAAAGCTGCTACCCCTGTGACTTGACCTTGGATATGGGGGAGTGGGTGGTCGGAGTCGGTTGGTCGGTCGTAGTGTGAATGGCTGATGCAGAGAGGCGGTGTTAGGTGACCAATGGGGAGTGAAAAGTAGTGATCATCTGTCCAAATGGTCAGTTTACTGAGTTCACTATAAAGTCCACTGTATAGTCCCTGCTGTATATAGTGATTAAGGCATTTAGGGGTTAGGGTGTACGTTTAGAAACCCATGGCACTCCCAGGCTAACCGAGTGACATAGTCTCTCCAGCATGTCCTGGGTAGTGTTCCAGTGAAAGCTGGGTTAAGTTGGTAAGTTGATAATTAGCGTTGTGGTACTGCTCATCGTGATTGTAATTAACCCATTTTGGATGGGTTAAGCTGGATAGACTGTAAGTATCCCAAGTAGGTCGAGCTCACGTTGGAGTACAAGCATCATTATGTATTTGTTTATTAGTTTATCATTTGGCGTCAGGTAAGATTTGTTAATTTATTAGGACAAAAAATAAGTAGGATGGTCAACTTCAACTCAGAACTTCCTATTGTTCATTGCTTTTTTACTGTCAGGAATTAAAACATCTCAGACTCAAAATAGTTTAATTGTAGGGATAATATGACATTAGCTTTGATTGTGTGAAATAAGTTAATCTAAGGTAAATGTTCATTCCTGGTTGTTCCAGACATTAGAAATATATATATTGTTTTAACAATATTTTTGAACTCCCTAATGAAATAGTTGTTGTTGTTTTTTTATGAGATGCTGCAGCAACTCACTATTAAGGTGATCATTTTGTTCAAAACATTTTGTGGAACACCCCAAGGTGCCTTACTATTAAACTCCAATTGGCTTCCATTAAGTTCTTACCTAACAGCTGCCTAGCAGCAAGAAGACCTTCCTTTTTAGAGCTGACCCTCACACCCCACCCAAAAATTAAGTTTAAGAAGTACTTTATGTAGAACAGTTTATGTAACATAAAAAACTTGTACACTCAAAGTACCCTCTCAATTTTTATCAGCTCTTATGGCATGTCTATGATTCTCTGCTTTCACATGTTCAATGTTATGATATATAAAAGATCTCATAACTTTTAATCATGTTTATTATCTGAAAACATTTTCAGGGAGATTATGAGTTCACAGTGAACTTGAAAGAAGACACCATTGCTGTTTTGAAGAGCAAGCTTGCAAATGTCTGTGGAATTCCAGCACACATCCTACATTACAAGTAAGCTTTAATTCTTTGTTGTTTTTTCTTAACGCTGAGCAGGTTGTCTTCTTTCATTTGACTCGCTACTTTTCTGACTGCCCTTTGTTTTATTTGACTATTTTTCTTCCTATCTGCTATTATCTGTGATTAAAATTAATTGTTCTCAGAAGATTATCCACCGGGCATAAAGTGATAAAGGAGCAAAAGTAAATCTACTGACCATCTGCTGTTCTACAGTGCAGCTATAAAATGTAACATGTGAATATCTTTCGGAATTTACAATCACTAAAAATGTCTTACTTGTGGACCCATATGCATTTTTACATTTTCTTAAGTGACTTTAGCTTTTATTTAGGTAAATTTTATGACGTATATGAGATCTCATAATTTTATTATCTGTGTTCATCATCTGAAACGGCCCTGGTCCTAAAAAAGAGCATTTGATTAATTAAATGTATGTAATAAAAACCTATTAATTACTTAACCTTACTTAAATATGTTTAGCACACTGTGTAATTAAATGTGTTATGAAATTTAATGTTTGTTTTTATTCTAGTTCTTTATCATAATGAACATTTTATATAAAATCTTAAATCTTAAATGTAAAAATAAATTCACACAATATTTTTTTTAAATGAAGTACCATAAATCCTCTAATATAGGGCAGGGCCTTTATTTCACTCAGGTACGTCTTGGTCCAGATTATTATTGGAAGGAGGCCAGAATTAGAGGCAGGCCTCTATTTCTATTTGATCAAAACAGACTTCAAGTGAAATGAAAAAAAAAACGAGATTTTGTGTCTCTTTGAACCTAGAAAATACTAGGTTCATTTATTGAAAAAGTACAGTTACCATAAAAGGTACCACACCATAAAGGTATACAGAACATTATTCAGACATCTTCCAGCAGCTGCAATTTTTCTGCACGGCAATATGAAAAAAAAAAAAAAAGACACAGAATGGAATCTTGGCCAAACTGACTTGTGAAACAAAGTTTAAACAAAAATTAATGGAAACTGTTCAGCCATCTACTATTCATTCATCATTCATTTAGCGTAGCCGCCTGAGGCCCGGGCTGCCTACCACAACTCCAGTCCGGCGCGCCCGGATGACATCATACACACTCCGCTTTGTTTAAAAAAAAATATATAAATCTGATTTCTGAATTTCTATATTAAATTTCAACTTTGAAATCAATTCTGTCTGACGAGTACTACCACTGTTTTCATGTTTTTTTTATGTTAGAGGTGAAGGAGGCTCTGGTGACACTTTGGAAAGTTGTGGAATTACAGAGGAGTCAACAATATACTTCTCACTGTCCTCATTCTGCACTGAAGCTCAAGCCAGTGAATTCTTCATTGATGATGTTGAGCCTTCTGTCCAGCAAACTTCCACAGGAATGAGTTATATGCTTTCATCTATCTATATAATTGTAAGCAATACCTAATTGGATGTCATAGTGATAATAATGTTATGGCTACAACCATTGATAGTAAAAAATACCTTATTTATACTGTATTTATACTGTATGAAAGATGTAATCATACCCAAAACCTCTTGCCAAAAGGAAAAAGTTCTACCCCCTGCCCTAATGTATAAAAATAAATGTGAGATCTTTCTTTGGAATATTTTATCCTGGCCAACATAATAAAAAACATGGAGTTGTAGATTTAAATGAAGGCAATAATTTCAACTCTTTCATTTAAATGCAATACATGACATTTTTTAATTGCCATTTTATATGAAAGCCAGGGGTCTCTCCTCCCTTTTATGTATACACAGTTGGTCATAATTATAGCAGAGGTTTTTGAATTATCTTTTAAACAGAATTTATGTTGGATTTGTTTTCCATGTTTAGAAATGTAACTTTTCTGGGGATGCACAGACGAAACTAGTTAGTTACATACGCAAACTAACTGGATGCAACCCTCTGGCCCAGAGTTTGTATCAGTTACTCCAAAAGAATGAATCTATATCCAGGACACAAAAGGTAAACAATTTATTCACTTTGCTTACTTTTGATATCAAATGTTTGTTGTTGACATTTTGTATATATGATGTAGATTGCTACAGTTGAGGGATTGTACATCCTGTTCAGAGAGCTTTTGCCAGGTATTGGAGAAAAACAATGTGGAAAGACCATCGATGACCAAGATGTCTTTGAGCATTCAACATACTGCTGGGCATATCTCATGTCTGAAGCAAAGGTAGCTGAAATTATTCACATGATTTTTTTTTTTTTATCAAATCAAAGTTTTGTTATTTAATCATTTCAGAATACAATGCCGCTGATACTGAAAAGTATAATATTTATTAAATTTCAATATTAACATTGATATATTCTGTTCTGAGTATTTTCATTTGTATTATAAAAAGGTTGAAAGTTGTGAGGATCGGTAGACAAAAAAAATAATAAAACATATTAGTATTGGTTCTTCTAAATACATTCCACTTTCAGTAAGATTTATCACACAATTTAGAATCCAGCATCGCTGTTGCAATTTGTTTTGCTTGTATAAAACCAACAATGGCTGATGTCATATTAGAACCAACCATTTTCTCCACTCGCAAGATCGAAGTATTAAATTGCAAACTTGTCAAGAGTAAAATACTATGTACACTGTAAATAAAGTGATAAAAATATATGTCAGTGTGTTGTTAAATGTAGAAAAATGTATGTCTTTTATTGTTTTTTTCACAGGACCACCCAACAGAGCATGAGAACTTTGCTCCATATCTTTTAAAGAGCGAGGATGGCAGCCGTTTCTGTGAACCAGTCAAGGTCCCTGGGGTACCAAATGTTATGGAAAGAGCTACTGTTTTGCGAATGATAAAAGGTCAGCCATAAAGACCCTCTTACTGTTAGTAAAAATTGTGACGTATTTCTGTGGGTGGACCTTAGCTAGAGGCAGGTGCCAAGTTACTTTAAGAGTGGTATCTAGCAAGTTTTGCTAGCTTCTTTAAAAACGAAATAAAGTTATAGGGAATCAGATTTTATTTGAATATGCTGCCTAATTGTAGGCTACCTACGTATAGCATATGTACATACAGTACGTAGCCTAATGTATTTAATTTTTATTTCTAAGGCCAGGATAGTTTTAAAGAAATTAACTTTAAATGAAAGTTACTGGATGAGCTCTTCTGAATGAATTACCTCTGGCTGAGTGGGGTGACATCCACACCCAGTTAAATGAAAACAGGGTGATCTTAATTTCGTCCTTGCTGCACCAAGGCCAGAAATTGTCCATGTAGCAGGCTTATGTCAATGTCAATGTCAAATTTATTTATATAGCACTTTAAAAACAGGTATAAAACTGCACCAAAGTGCTGTACAGGACAAACAATAGTACTAATTAATAAAAACAGATTATCCAAACACTTCAAGTAAATGCCAAAGAATAAAAATGAGTTTTAAGAAGCAATTTAAAATGATCCAGGCTGTGGGCAGATGTAATTTGAAAAGGTAAATTGTTCCATAGAATTGGAGCAACAACAGAAAAAGCCCGATCTCTTTTCCTCTTAAGTCGCGTCCGAGGGACTGTCAGTAATAGCTGATTATTTGATCGTAAGCTTCTGGATACAGAGTGAAATTTGAAAAGGTTCCGAAGATAGGGAGGAGCTAATCCATTTAGAACCTTATAAGTTAATAAAAGAATCTTAAAATCTATCCGATAAAAGACGGGCAGCCAATGTACAGAGGCCAGTATGGGCCTTATACAGTATGGTCACGCTTCCTGGTTCCTGTAAGAAGCCGTGCCGCTGCGTTCTGGATCATTTGAAGTCGCTGCATCTGTGATTTATCCATGCCTCTATATAATGAATTGCAATAATCCAACCGAGATGTGATGAAAGCATGGATAAGTCCTTCAAAGTCCTTAAAACAAAAATAAGATTTAATTTTTGCTAAAATCTGCAGGTGATAAAAACTTGATCTAACAACAGAGCTAACTTGTTTATCTAGCTTTAAACAGCTATCAAAAATGAAACCAAGATTCCTAGCAGAGGTCTGACAAAACTGAGCTAAAGAACCAAGAATCAGATCTGGATTTGTAGTCTGAGGACTTTGACCAAATAATAAAACTTGGGTTTTAATGTGATTGAGGTGAAGAAATTTTGTTCCATCCAAATTATGACTTCAGCTAAACAATCCATCAATAGCTGAAGAGATTCAGTTTTACCATTCTGTAGTTTAAGGGGCATAGAAATCTGGACATCATCTGCAAAACAATGAAAAGAAACACTAAACTTATGGAAGATCTGACCAAGAGGCAATAAATACAAAATAAACAAAATGGGACCTAAAATTGAGCCTTGGGGGACACCGTACCTCAAAGGTTTGATCCCAGAACAGCAGTGGTCAAGATGAACTGATAAAGTTCTGTTTTCTAAGTAAGATTTAAACCACTCAAATACTGTGCCTCTTAGGCCAACACAAAGCTGTTTCAGTACTGTGAGCAGCTTTAAACCCAGACTGAAATTTCTCAGTTATATTGTTATCTTTTAAAAAAAATTTCAAGCTGATTAAAAACTAATTTTTCAAGAACCTTGGATAAAAAAGGAAGCTTAGAAATGGGCCTAAAATTTGCAAGTACACTTGAGTCTAGATTGGATTTTTTAAGAAGGGGTTTGATCACAGCATGTTTAAGTATTGATGGGACACAGCCAGACTGCAATGAGGCATTTATCACCATTAAGATAAAAAGGCTGAAAGTGAGAAAAATGTCTTTTATCAGACGAGAAGGAAGACAATCCAAAGAATAATTTGACGGCCGCAGATGTTTAATAACTGAAGTCATTTCATCTAAAGAAACTGGCTGAAAATGGTCCAGAACAGCTGTGCATTGTGGCATTTCTTGGGAATCTAAATCTACTAAAGTATTCAACCCTCTAAGAGCTACATTTTTTTCTGTAAAAAACTCAGAGAAAGCCTCACAAAGTTCAACAGAGGCTACAGGGCCAGATGTAATCAAGAGATTTACAATCCTATCCAGAACACTAAAAAGGACTTGAGGCCTATGCTTATTGGAAACTACAAGATTAATGAAATATTTAGATTTTTCTAATTTGACATTGTTCTGATAATTAAATAAACTGTCTTTTAAAATTTCAAACGAAACCTGCAATTTAGCTTTTTTCCACCTCCTCTGAGTGCACGAGTGGTTTCATTAAGCCATGGCTCTAAAAGTTTCTTTTTTTTAGCTTTTCTAATTTTCAAGGGAGCTACCGTGTTTAGAGCATTTGAACAAGCATTATTAAAATGTAGAATAAGAGTTTCAATATCAAGACTGCTATCAGTAGGGAATGTAGTATTAGCAAGGACTGTATTTAGTTAAAGAGCAGTGTCAGAGTTTATAGTACGAGAAAGTAGGGGTTTAGTATTGTTTGTATCCACAGAAGATAAAATATTAATAGAAAATAAAAAAGGCAAATGATCAGAAATACATGTCTGAAGGATTTCAATGGTATCCAAACAAAGTCCATGTGATAACACCAAGTCCAGAGTATGTCCCTTTAAGTGTGTTGGCCCAACCACAGATTGTGTTAAATGGAAACGAGTCAATCAAGTCCAAAAAGTCCTTCACCGGGCTTATCTAATTGTAAACAGAGAAACAGCTTAATCTTGACGGCAAACTTCACTTACATAGGTGGGTGAGTACATCATAATCCATGCCTGCAAAAGACAATATTTTATTTACCCTTAACCTAGGGGGAAAGAAGTGAGCGCTGCATACAATAGCATGTTGTATCATTTCTATCCATTGCCCTTATATTGCTTTCAACCTGAATCATCAGCGGCTCTGATTTTAACCAGAGCTAGCATAGTTTAGTTATGAGATAAAACTTCGAATTGTCTGAGCCAACAACAACAAGCTAATTTAAGTTCCTTGTGTAGTCGAACCTGAACTGGTTTGTAGTGATTGCCTCTACTTGTCAGTTTGTTTTGCCTCCAGCTAATACTCCCATGTAACTGTGATATAGATGGAAAAAAGGGTGTGTTTCCCAAATGGAGTGCAATATGCTGGTGAAGGTTCTCAATCATCCAGGTCATAGTCATTCCAAAAAAGAAAATTAAAAACAATCCACTGGACTTTGTTTCCAAGTTTGAAGACATTTTGCTTCCCATCCAGGAAGCTTTTTCAATTCAGAATTTCAGGAATAGTGTTGAGTTTGTTCCAAATGGATGGACCCCTTCGTCTGTTCCAATTTGCATGTTTTCAAAACAAAAACAAGGCTTTGTTAGGCTACTGTATAAAACCCATCTGTGAAAAGAACAGGGCGCCAGTGGTTGACTTGCCGATTCCGGTGTTCTATGGCAAATGCCAATCGAGCTCCACGTTGCCAGGCAGTGAGCACAAGGCCCACTGGAGGACATCAGGCCCTCAGGCCACCCTCGTGAAGTCTGTTTCTGATTGTTTTATCAGAGACGTTCACACCAGTGGCCTGCTGGAGGTCATTTAATAGGGCTCTGGCAGTGATCCTCCTGATCCTCCTTGTGCAAAGGAGCAGATACTGGTCCTGCTGATGGGTTGTAGACTTTCTACAGCCCTGTCCAGCTCTCCTGGAGTAACTGCCTGTCTCCTGGAATCTCCTCCATGCTCTAGAGATTATGCTGGGAGACACAGCAAACCTTCTGGCGATGGCACGTATTGATGTGCCATCCTGGAGGAGTTGGACTGCCTCTGCAACCTCAGTAGGGTCCAGGTAGCCCCTAATGCTAACAGTAGTGACAGTGACGCTAGCCAAATGCAAAACTGGTGAAAAAGAGTCAGAAAAGATGAGGAGGAGAAAAAATGTCAGTGGCCTCCACCTGTAAAACCATTCCTGTTTTGATGGATGTTGTTGTTGCCCCTCTAGTGCACATGTTGTTCATTTCATTAACACCAAAGCAGCTGACTCTGGTCAATTATAGACCTATATACAATCTTCCTTTTTTATCCTAAATTCTTGAGAAAAAAATTGCTTGCCCACTGACACAATAATGAACTTTTTCAATGTTTTCAATGAGGTTTTAGAGCTTATTGTACCACTGAAACAACTTTGGTGAGAGACACTAATGATAGTGTCATGGCATCGTGTAATGAAATTGTATCTACACTTGTCCTGGTAGATCTCAGTGATTTATTTGATAAAGTAGGCGATAATATTCTTATAGAAAGACAAATGTTTTGTAGAAACTATGGTAAGTGCACTAAGTTGGTTTAAATCTTATTTGACAGATTTCAGTTTGTTCATTTTAAAGATAAGTCTTCCTCATGCTCTGGGGTTACCTGTGGGGTAACAAGTAATGGAGTAAGTGTAATTCTTTACTATCAGGATCTACCCCAACTGTAGTTAAAAGGCTTCAGTTGATCCAGAATGCTGCAGCCAGAGTTCTGATGCAAATTAAACAGAGTGATCATATATCTCCCATTTTTGCTTCTCCTCATTGGCTTCATGTTAGATTGAGTATAGAATTTGAAATCCTCCTTTTCCCATAAAATGATATAATAAAGCTTTGTCTTACTGGGGCTGTAGAGAGGTTTAATCAGGGAAATGTAATGCAAAGAAAAAGCAATTTCTTCAATTTTGTGCAGGATCCTATCAATTCAAAGCTGACATCATAACCAGAAGTGTTTTGGGCCCAGCAAAATATATATAAATATTATTTATAAACTGTTTATTACTGTACTATTATAACCTTTTTTTTTACAGCACTCTACGTGGATTTTGGAGGAAAAGTTTCAGAGAGTACCTTTAAATGGTTTGTTGTTAAAAAAAAAAAAAAGCTTATTTCTATAAGAAATATATGTATATAAATAATATTTATGTTAAAAACCTGTTCCGAAAAAACAGGGTTGTCACCCTTAAAACATGTTGATACAATACTTTTTGTTAAATACATTACAGATGGAGACAAGATTCCAAACTGCACTGAGGACAATTTGCGCGTAACGTCACTGGTGAGGGCAACAGACATTGAGAGAATCCTGCTCAGTGTTCATCCATCAGTAACAACTTACCATTTTTGGATTTCTCATGGCAGTGTGACTGGACAGAAGTATGTACAGATGGTGGATAAAAAAGTTATGCTATTATAACTGTAACTGTATTTTATTCATCCCTAGTTTCTTTATTTATAAAGTAAAGCATTTTTTGTATAATTTTGGTTTGTATTCTAGCTTTAACATAATTACTGGAAAAACTTTTGGAAGCATGGCAGAGAACCTGGAGGCTTTTCCACAACTCACTGTGACCCCGCCACTGTGTCTGAAAGATATAGGACTTCAAGGTCCACGTCTTGTTTTCCTGAGTAAAGGTATTACATAAATTGTAAGGCAAAAATAATTTATGCAGTCAGTGTAGAAACATACCTGTTTTAGAAGGTGCCAATTTAGAATTTTGAAATAACATTTACTAATCTCCTTTTTCCTCTTTACAGGAATGCTTGGTGTTTATCTCCATAAACATAAGATGAGTCCACAAATAATTTGTGCATATGATGTCATTGCTGGCAAAGCAAGACAACTGGATGTGGAACAGCTGGCAGCTGAGTAAGTATTAAACAGTTGTTAGATAAAAGTACCAAAAAAAATGTATAGATTCTCATTGTATTCCATTCTTACAACAAGAAAAATAAAAACACTATCAACTACACTGGTCTATAAAAGCTACAGTATAAAGAATTAGTGGAGAGAAGCTTTAGTATCAAATTTGCAATGATACATTTTTATTGAGTTAATGGAGCATACCACAGTCAGCAATAACAGTGAGTAAAGGTTCCGCAGTTTCATTTACACTCAAAACTTGCACCATCTCAATCTCTGTTAGGAGTCAATCATGTTTTGTGTATCACTACAGTAATCATGCAAGCATCTAGGACTATGATGACTGTTCTACACATTTGCTGGTCAGCAATTATAATAGAGAGGGTCAGATTCTGAATCTAAATCCCACAGGTAGGGGTTCAAGACATCTAATTTGTCCTCTAGGTTGAAAATAATGTAATTAAAAAGACCAGTGAAATAATGAAAAAAAAATGTGGCATTAATAAAAATGTCTGTATAAAAACTAACCTTTTCATTTTTATTGAAGAATTGGTGACAAAGGAGGCAATACAGGTATTTTTATCTAGCTGATGTCTATGTTCAGTAACTTTGAACAAATTTAATTTAATTTGAACAACCCCCCCCCCCCATCACCACCATCACCACCACCACCACCATCTTGAAAGTGCTTCAAAAGTGCTTGATTTTGACTTTGGAAAAGGTGTACGAACCCTGCATGGGGCTCTAACTGTCATGGTCTTGGTTCTGTTATGTTTTCTTTTAAGTATTCAGTTTTGATTTGTTCCATGTTTTCAAGTTTTATTGGTTTAATTCCTATTTTGTTATGTTTTCTGGATATATTTGAGTTCTTAGGATTTTATTTGGTGCCCTCTTTTGTGTTGGTCTCCTTTTCTCTAGCTCCTTTCCATTTATCTTGTTAGTCCTCCCTTTGTTCAGTCTCCCATACATACTCTCCTTGTGCAGTTCCTCAGTGCTGGTTCCTCGTCTTACCTCGTCTCTCCTCGCCTTTCCCTGACTCCACATGCTCTTTTCCCCTGATCTTTCCATGGTTCTGGTTTGTGTTACATTTTAAGTTGGATTTTTGGATTCTTGCCTCAGTTGTTTGTGATCATTAATTATGTCTTCAAGAAACTCATATCTGCCTCCCTGCCTCTGCATTTGGGTCCTCAAAATCCACAACCAAACCCTGACAATAACTGTTTCAACACTGCTTTAAAATTTGTCTATTTATTAGCGAACTGATTACAAAGATGAAGCACTGAGTTGTACTTTCTCGCTGAAAAACATCTCAAAATGAATTATTAACAAATAAGTGTGCAACATTACAGCTACTGTAAGTCTGAGCTCCTATTCCATATCCTGGTTGAGTAAGCAGCCCACACCTGCCTGCTCTGAAGACCTGGGGCTATGCCACTACACATATGAAGTATTGCTTAAAAATATCTTAAAATGTAATAAGTTACAAGCTTAAGGTAAAAGGTAAGTTGAAAGTGAATTTACCCAAATGAAAGTCAGAAAAAGAATTTTCAACTATGCTTGATCAGAATGATTAATTAATAAATCAATGAAACAGGCATGGACAAGAATGATGGTACTCTTAGAAAGACTGAAAACAATGTGAGCAAAGGGACATGTTGAATCAAGGTAGGTCCATTAATTAACACACATGTGTCTACAACCTTTTAATCAATCAGTTGTCCTTTAGTATATAGGGCTACAGGGAGTCACTGTACTGTTCGGTAACATGGTTTATACCACACACAACCTGGACCAGAGAAAGCAACAAAAACAGATGTCTCAAGGGATTAAAAAGTAAATTAAAGAAAAGTTCTAAAGAGATTGAAGGTGTACTTCAAGCTCAAAGGTAATCAGTGTCAGAAATCACAATCTGTCATTGTTTGAGCCCAACTGAAGACTACCAAGGAGGACACCATTGTTGAAAACAAATATTAAAAAAATCTGACTGGAATTTCTTAAACTACATCTCAACAATTTACAAAGGTTATGGGAGAATTTAATATGGACAGATGGGACATAAATGTACCCTTTTGGAAAGGTCATGCCAGTTTTAGACATATTAAGCATATCCAGGAGAGAACACTGTCCCTACTTTAAAACATGAAGAAGGTTCTGCTATGCTTAGGGCTGCTTTGCTTTATCTTGCACAGGATGTCTTGCATTCTGCAGTGTAAAATGTCATTGTGAGACTTTCAAGGGATTCTAGAGAGAAATATGATGCCCAGTTTCACAAAGCTTGGTATCAGTAGCCGTTTATGGATGATTGCTTTGTCCAAAAAATAAGAAATGAAGAGTACCATCAATTGTTGTTTTCACTTAAATCATGATTAAAAATCAATGTCTTCATTTCACAGAAATTCTATTTATCACTTTTAATACAACAAGAAAACCCACAATGTTCACAGATGTTAACAAAATTTGACAAAAGTCATAATATAAATATATAGGAGAGGAGTGTTTCTCTTTAGACCACTGAATTACTCCTAGTGCTCTCGGTTTCCTTCAAAAACCTATTGGCACTTTGAGGTGAAGAGGAGTGAGAAAAAAAGCAATTCTCTTCACCCTTTTTCTTGAGCCCTGTTTATCTGAAATAATAATTTATCTGCAACAATATGTCATTTGTAACTTTTATTTTACCAGGTACTGTTAGACACAAGCTCTTCAATGAAGGAAATGTGCTATGGAAGTGTGGGCATTAAAAAGATTCATGCTGTAGCTGAACTTTTTGACAATTTTGCATCACGAACCATGGCTTATGATTTCCATCACATCATTGGCCTTGTGACATTTTCCTCAACTGTCAAAACAGTGCACACATTGACAGAAACACTTGAAAATTTTAAGGTAAGATTCCTAAATTGTCTGTTCAGCATATTTTGGTCTGGCATTCCAATGGTTTATTTTAAATAGAACATAGGCTATAGAGTCATTTATTTAATCAGTTATATGTTTGTTAAGGAACATGTGCACAATCTCAAACCATCTGGGCGTACCTTGTTGTATGATGCTCTGGAACACGGAAGGCTGGAGTTGGAAGCAGTGAAGAAGAAATTTCCAAAATGTAGACTTCGCATTATGTGCCTCACCGATGGAAATGATTTTGGGTAAAATCTGTGTACATTTAATGTCATTAGCTGTAAAAGTATAGGTAATGTATGGGGAGACCCACAAAGCTTTACATTAACACCCACCAAAAATGGGATAAATTAAGTATTAAATTCTTATAGTTTTCTTGAATGGCCTTTGAGATTATAAACATATTAAAATGTGGCACTATGAGATTGTAACTCCCATGAGCACCACCTGCGCACATTATTTACTCATTCGTCTGTTCTTGAGCAACATCCCTTTAAACGGGCTGACCCAGTGGAAAACAAAGATATGAAGCGGTGGGGGTAGTATTGTCTAGGCATTTTAAAGATGTCAGAAAACCCATAGTGGGCAAACAAACCTGACAAAGAAAAAGAAAATCTGTTTGACAAAAAGTAGAAGACACCAGACCAAGCATGGTTGGTGTGCGAATCATGTACTGCACTGACTGTTTTTTTTTACATTTACATGCTTTTTTTCTGATCTCTGGCTACTTCTGTAAATATTATTGAAACAGACAGTGCTTTTTTTTTTCTTTTTCCACTTTTCTTGTAATTCCAAGAGTTTAGAAACTGGGGCTAATTTTAGATAAAAAAATTTTAAGGGTTCATACATATTTAAATAATTTTAGTGATTGTTTCTACAAGTCCACCTACAAGATTAATAGTTCTGTAAGTTTAAATCCCAGGAAAGGGAACTCTGCTTGTGTGAAAATAGCATAGGAACACATAGTCATGTATGTTTTTTCTATTAAAGAGTTCTGTTTTTCTACAAACAGATCCACCGAACACCCAGCTACTGTTGCAGAAAACTTAATAAAATCCAACATAACAGTGGATTCAATCCTTCTTGGAAATGTGGCAAATAACATTCTGCATGGAACCAGCATTGCAACAGGTAGATATATATGATTATATTGATACTTATATAGGAAATTCATGCAATATGTCTGTATGTTAACATGTTTCTTCTAGCTAGATTCAATATGATCTTTGAGGAGGGTTCCAGTCATATTTTTAACTTGTAAAAATTTTTTGAAATACCAGTGACAAATTCTAAAAAGTTTGAAGTAAGTTTATATTACTCTTTTGATTGTTGTTGTGCTAAGATTGGTGCTATTATCAGCAATAAAACCATTCTAGTCATTTGGATTTGCCCTTATGATATTTTCAATAGCATTTTGATTATTCAGTTCAACTCAGTCTATTTATTAAGCACCCATTCATAAACATTACCCCAAGGCACTCAAATCAAATCATAAAGACAGGTTAAAGATTTTCTATTTAAGTAAACCCAGCTGACTGCATTAAGTCATTTAAAGTACTTTGAAGAAATCACTCCTTCTGAACCTGTACCTGTAACTACAGAAGACCTTCACTTGCATTATGTAATTGACTCTATAGCAGTTATTAACAGTTAATGACTATTAACATATACTGTTAGAGACCAGTTATAATAGAAACAAGAGCTTGCCAAAGGTTCCTATTCACTGATTGTAATAACTGGCAATGAGAGAATGTACATGTTATCTTTTTAATGCAAAGGCTTTGTTGCATATTTACAACGATAGGTGTCAAGGGGTTAATATCACCCCTTTCTCATTTTAATGAAAGAAACCTCCTGTAGTATTTATATATGAAAAGTAACAAATGCAGCTAAGTAGCATAAGTAGACTTTCAGATTCAATATGCATGTTATTAAAAGATAAAACAAAGCATAAAGCATAAAAATAAAATAAATCATACTTACCAGAGATTCAATTCAGTTTATTTATATAGCGCCAATTCACTATACATAATCTCAAGGCATTTCACAGTCCGCCAGATCATGAAGTAAATTTGATTTGAAGTTTTCTATCTAGGGAAAACCAGTTAATTGCATTGATTCATTGACTCATCAGCAATCCCTCACAATAAGCATGTTTGTAGAGACAGTGGAGAGGAAAAACTCCCTTTTAACAGGAAGAAACCTCCAGCAGAACCAGACTCAGTGTGAGCGGCCATCTGCCGAGGCCGACTGGGGTTGAAGGAGACAGAAGCAGACGTAGAGAAAGAATCCGATATACAAAAGGCAACTATAAGAGGCGGCACCGTCCAGCAAACACACAGTCAGGCAGACGAGCTCCGAGCCAGCTCCCATGTCAGAGGATGAAGAGAGCACATCCAGCCAGTCGTATTCAGAGATACAGAACTACACTGAAAAACAGGTCGATCCCGAACATCTATAAACAAAGGTGTTGATGGCAGCAGCACAGCTGATATTTCTCTCCAGGATGGAGTCACAGCCAAACAGGAACAGATGAGGTGAAGCTACTATGAGAAAAAACAACAAGAGCATATCGTTAAGTTCTAGGAGCTATGAAATTCTAGGAACCACTAGTAAACCTGCAGATTGAGAGCGAAGTGCTCTGTTAGGAACATAAGGAACAATCAGATCTCTGATATAAGATGGAGCTTGGCCATTTAAGGCTTTATATGTCAGAAGGAGCTTTTAAATTCTATTCTTGATCTAACAGGAAGCCAATTAATAAAGGAAAGGATAGGAGATATATGACCTCTCTTTTTAATTTTCATTCGAACTCTGGCTGCAGCATTTTGTGGACTTCTTGATAGTAAACAATTACAATAGTCCAACTATGAAGTAACAAATGTATGGACTAGTTTCTCTCTCATCACCCCTGGACAAGATATTTCTAATTTTTGCAATATTCCACAGATGAAATAGAGAAATTCTAAAAAAAAAACCTATTTGATATGGGATTGAAATGACAGGTCCTGATCAAAATATTATAATTCGGCTGATCTGGAGCATATATATAGTAAAGTGAATTGGTCCTAGCACTGATCTATGTGGAAATCTTAAGTAAAGGTTTAATTACAACAACCTTTAAAACATTTGGTACATATCCCTGTAAGAGGGATAGATTAATAACATATAAAATGGAGGACAAGACTAAAGGGAATACTTCCTTAAATAACTTGGTTGGAACTGGATCTAACATGCAAGTTGAAGGCTTAGATGAGACAATAGTTTTGCTAACTCTGAAAGTTCAACTGGATCAAAGCAGTCTAAACCCATTTTAGAGGAGTGCCAATGATCTTATTTTTATATATATGTATATGTATATATATATATATATATATATATATATATATATATATATATATATATATATATATATATATATATATATATATATATATATATATATATATTAGTGCTGTCAATCGATAAAATTTTTTTTTATTTTTTTTAAATCAGGCATTGATGCGATTAATCGCATCAATGCCTGAGTTAACTCGCGATTAATCGCATTTTAATCGCAAATTTTTTTTCTGATTGAAAATCATTTAAATACTCTCGATGACATACAAAAAATACATACAGGCTAGGTTTGTGCCAATGTTCTTTTTTTAAAATGAAAACAGGTCACAGACACTGATTTATGCCATAGAAACATATGGCAAGAAGATGGGGAGGCATGTAGCAAAAATAACAAATATGTAGCCAAAAAAAAGGCCCTGAAAACAGGCTGATGTAAAAGACAGTCTTTACAGTTAATACAGTCTTTTGAACAAAGACAAGCATTTTACCCTACTGCTATAAAATGTAGTACAGTTAACATTAGATGTTAATTAACCAAGATAATAATGAACAATTTTCAATCAATACATCAAAATCAATAGACCGACATCACTAGATGGAGGTAGTCTATGCTCTAGAAAGTTACTTTTCAGCCTCTTAACAAAAATGAGAACACACACACACCCACCCACCCACCCACACACAGACACACCCACCCACACACACACACACACACGATACCGACCTGTGGCGTACACAGACAGCAAGAGTGCCGTAGCAGATTCCATTTCACCTCAGTAATCTGTTTTCTCAGCGTATTTCAGGTCGCTACTAGTTACCAGACACTCAACTTGTTTGTTGGTGGTGGGGCTTAAAGAAAAGGCACTAGCGCTACCCAGTGTATGAGCGTCTTTTTCCCTTGAGGAGCTCTCCGCTCTAGAAGCCTATGAGAAATGCATACACTGGGGGAAAATAGCCCCGCCTTTCCGCAGGCTGCAGCGGGATGTACTTGGAAAATTGTACCATAAAACCACATAGCGTTAATCTCACGTTAAAAAAATTATCGCCGTTAAAATGGCCTCGCGTTAACGCGATAATAACGCGATAATTTTGACAGCACTAATATATATATATATATATGTATATATATATGTATATATATATATATATATATATATATATATATATATATATATATATATATATGTATATATATATATATATATATATATATATATATATATATATATATATATATATATATATATATATATATATATATATATATATATATATATAAAATATTAATAAAAACATTTGGTTCTAAGAGCATCTGGGATGGACTGTTCAACAGAGCTATGGCTGTCAGCATTGTTTTTGGACTGTGTGAGGAAGCCAGAATACCCGGAGAGAACCTGCGCATACTAGGGAGAACATGTAAACTCCATGCAGAAAGACCCCGGGCCGGGAATTGAACCTGGAACTTTCTCACTGCTATAACAGTTTATATTTTTTGATAAAATGATTTCAGATAAAGTTGCCAGCTTTCTCTTGGACAGGTAATTAATCCTACACACACAATTGTCTAATATCACTGCAGTTTTTGGAGTACAGGATGCTCAGACCTGTCTAAAACAATAACATGCTGCGGCGTGATGATGCTGTTACTCTCCAGTATACTTATTCAGCAACGTCCCTGACGTTTCACAGGTAATGATTCAGTAATTTTCTGTAAAATAATTTTCTGGATATATACCTCGGTTACTTCTCTCCGGCTCCTTTGGAGATCTTCAAGCCTTTCCTCCTCTGCTCTAGTCACCCCGCTGGCACCCCTCCCTTGCCTGGTCCTAGCTGCACGCCCACCCCGGCCTCTCTGCCCTCGCCCTCTTCCTCTCCCTCTTCCTCGCCCTCTTCCTCTCCCTCTTCCTCGCCTTGTAACCCCCGTGCCACAAACAAGACTTGGACTCTGTAAACGGGGAATATATATTCTTCCAGCGAACACAATCTCACTGTTAAACTAATGACTACAATTACTTCGTCTGTTTATATCACCATGCAAAGCAGCTCACCAAATGTCACAACGACGTAGAAAAAATAACGGGTATATTTATTATCTAAAGTCTACATGAAATCTATACCCTACACAGACTAATGAAATACTATCTGTAAAATTATCTATGTAAACAAACCTCATCACTTGAGAAGGTAGGTGATTCCGACGTCGTGGAAGACATTTTGTCCAGTAACGCTCGCCGTACTGTTGGGGGGGAGAAGCGGTGGGGGGGAGACGTTCATGTTGCTGCAGTCTGCAGTCTGGACGTTAGATGTCGCTGAAAATTACACACTGTAGCTTTAAGTCTGCATTATTCTATTTTGATTTAAAAAAAAAAAGCTTCTCTCTCCACTCCCTCCTTCACTAAAATAGTGGTCAATTATGATACTTTCTCATCTCCTAATTTTTAGACATAATAAAACAATGTGAATGCTTACTTTGGTCAACTTTGACTTGGTTATTATAATGAGTGTTGGTTTTAAAATCAACACTCATTATAACTGATAAAGCTCAAAGTAATAAAAATGTCACACTACACAGGGTTATGTTAACATAAAAACCAATCTTACAAGAATATATATTACAATGTACAAAGACAAAAGTACAAAGTGTGAATGTTGTGACTGCTCATTTGTAGTCCCTTTAAATATATATTTGTGATGAATTGTTGTAAAATTGTCTCAGTGTCTACATTAATTTGAAACATTCCGATTCAAGAGATACAATTGTGGTGCTAGCAATTATTCACCACCTGCCTTGTGTACATGCCTAAATGCTATATTTACCTAAAGCCCCCCCAAACAGAATGGAGGGCAGAAAATGATTAGTGCTTGAATGATTGAAGGCTAAAGTGAAGGCTATCGGTTTGGGTTCCCTAGTGTAGGAGCAAGACCAATCTGTCAACAAAGTTATGCTGCTCTGAAAACTATCTGTGTTGAGGTCTTTATGCCACCATAATGACTTATTTTTTTCTGTTCCCTGGAGAACATCATTACAGAAATATGTTTGTTTTATTGTCAAAAAGACTTGTTCATTAGAATTTGTCTGCTTACAAATACAGAGCCAAAATCTGAATAAAAATCACTCTGTAAGAGTTAAATTTATATCCCGTCCACTTGATACTAGGTTTGGGTATACACAAGTTTCTTGACTGCTTAGGGATCCCATCACGAAAAAGTGGCTACAACATCAACTATATTTTAAACCAGCTTCCGGACTGGATATGTGTGAAGCCACCATCTGCAATGTCTCAGTCTTAAAAAGGCTATATGCATAACCAGCTAAGAAACTGGTGCATCTGCACCTTCAAGCGAACGCAGTCCAAACCACTCTAACATAAAAGAACATTGGCAGACTTGGGTGTTGCGACTCTGTTTTAAAATCTATGTTAATTAGCGTTCTACTTTATCATGAATTTTACAATTAATACTACTTATTACTCCTCTGTCCTCTGTCCAGACAAATGCCTTTTTTTCCTCGGTTTTACCTCCTACTTCTACCTTCCTTCTTCTACCTACTTTACCTTTCTTGCAGTGCTCACGTATAACATTAAAATGGCAAGATGAGCATTTTAATGTCCTGCAGTGACTCTTGAAAGAATTGAGGAGAGAAGACTTAAAGATGGAAACACTTTAAATATCCCTTTATAATGTTTGTTTTAAATGAATAGAAAACGTGACAATCAGTATCACATAGCTACGACGGTACCATCGGGCTCACTTCATCAAAGAGTCAGCAGCAGCCCTGAATACCAGTTAAAAAGCATTTTATTCACACAGCCTACCACATCATTACATAATACACATTTGTAAACTGAGGCATCACTGGCCCCAGCCTTATCAAAATATTACAGAGTATATCATATAAAGGCCCAAATGCACAGAGAGCTCACTGTTAAGAATTATACACTTTGTCTGTGCACTCATTCCATTCCCAAATCTTTATGTGCATAATGAAGAACAGAACAAAGGAACTGTCCTAATTAGATAAAATGCTCAGGAAAACGTTAGTCTTAACAAGTAACAGGCAAGCAGTATTAGGGTTTAACAAGCACATCAGTGAACCATAAACATAATCATAACAACTTCCTCTGAGAAGGTAAAATTTTTACAGTTACTTTTAACTGCAAATTAGATTTAATAAAAAAAATTAAGTCTGTTTTAGTTTCCCATATGCACATTATTTTCATTTACCTTAGCCTTAACATATAACAGGCAAGTAGTATTAAGGCTGATTTATACTTCGAAACTAGGTCGTCTGCATGTGTGTCGCAATGAACACAGATATACCCCCTCCGCAGACACTCTGCTGCACCTCTCCCAAATTGTAGGTGACCGCAGACAGGAGGCCTCTGATTGGTCCAATCTCAGCGTTCTTGAATTGGTGTGCGAGAACGCTGGATCCCCGCTCTTTTTCGCCCTCATATCCCTCCGTTGTCAGACAAACTGGCCCCCATTTCCTCACCGCCTCAGCCGTATCTAGACCCACAGCTAGTTCGTGATTTTCCCCTTTTGCGTTGTGGCATTAAATAAAATAACGCAGACCACGCTTCCATATTGAGTATAAATCAAAAATGTCTGTGTCGTACCTGCGACAAGCTCACTGCGACACACTGCTACGGGAGTATAACCAGCCCCTTAGCATTTCACAAGCACATACATGAACCATAAAAATAATCCTTACAGAGACTGGAAATGGAGATTCCTTTCTAATGAGCAGCAACAGGTTAGACAGTTTTATTTCAACAGCATACCCACCTTCAAGGGAAGGATGTGTTTCCTGCCCTTTTTCTCTTGCACCCATCATATTCATGATGTCGCTTGGAAGACATGTTGATATCTTATCTTCTGTGGTTCTGCAAGAGAGAGCCTGCCTGGATGCACACCTCCATCTGATTTGTTAGATGTCAAGCACTGACAATCATTATGCTGTCCGATAACAGGTGATCTGTTTTTTCTCTACTGCTTCATGGAAGAGGGCTTATGTGCAACGGTGTGTATCCATACTGCTCGCAAATATGGCTCCCATTGTAAAATGTAGGTCTATGTTATCAACACCTACAACAACTGGATAAAAAAAAAAAAAACTATGAATAAAAATTTCCCTTTGGGATTAATGAAGTATTTTTGAATTTGACTAGAATTGAATTCAGTCTCAAGACCACCTGCGAAGTTAATAATATAATTCAGAGACTCCAGCAGACCGTAAAAAAAAATAGTTACCATTCTATTGTAATACAAGGTTGACACTGGATTGCATATCAACCATACTCAGTTTTTTAGTGTCAAACACCTCTCAATTGTGCATTACCAGCCTCTTTAAAAGCTGGTGTTCTAAACAGGATTGTATAGACTATGGCAGTGGCCAACTACGGGAAGTGGAGACTGCTCCATCAGTGAATCCTAAATGCAAAAAGTTTTGTGGCAAACTTAACACTTAAAGTAATGCTTCGATGTTTGTCATGCGATTATATATCCAGCAGGACAAAGAGACAAAGCTATGAAGATCTATGCTGTTCTTATTTAACATAGTAACAGGTCACCGGGGAGAACTTTATTGTTAAGCATTTCATTGTTAAAAGAGAAGGATCAAAGTACACTTTAGAGACACGCTTGGGATTTCTAGACTAAAGGTAGACATGCCAATAATGTTTTTATAGAAGTGCTGGGCAGCAACACATAGATTGTCTTACCTACTTTGAATGAATGCAACATGTTGGATTAAGACAAGTGTGAAATAACCCAGCTAAGTATAGCCAGACATTATCCTTATCCCAAACACTTGGTGGATAAAACCCCAGTTTTTGATCAACATGTATCTATCTTACCTTTCCTTGGAAGAGATTTGATCTAGCTGCACAGGGTCAGTGATGGGACTAACGGCGTTGAACAGGGACTAACGGCGTTGAAAGTAACGGCGTTACTAACGCAGTTACCTTGTTTTAGTAACGAGTAATCTAACTAATTACTTTGACTGTAACTATAACGCAGTTACCATTGCAGACACCCCGTTACTGCGCGTTACTCAGGTCGCACAATTAACCTTTTTTCATGATAGGACTCGTGCACAGCTGCGTGAAGCTGACACCCCACCCACATAAAAAAACTCTGCAAATAGACTGAATGGTTAGTGCAACGTTAGTGCAGATTTGTGCAGAAAAAATATTGTTTGTGCTACTTTTGTTTAAGAGATATTAAAGATAATTTTTTTAGGTCATCCAGAGGTGCGCACCTTGTCATGAGAGCGGGGAGGATGAGAATGGCTGATGTATAGTGAGATTCCGTCTGTCAGTTGGGTAGGTGGGTGTTTCTGCTGGTTGGTCTTAACGTACAGCACACACAGAGAGATGGAGAGTGAGGATGACTTCAGCAGCAAAACAGCGTTACTGCGCGTTACAGGTCGCACAATTACCCTTTTTTCATGATAGGACTCATGCACGCGTCATGAGAGAGGGGAGGATGGAGAGTGAGGAGGACTCCAGCGGCAAAACAGCGCTTTCCAGATTGAAATACCGGTGTTACGTCGAGCTGCGTTTCCTCGTCAGATACGGTTTCCCCTGCATCTCCGCACAGCGCAGGCGGCACGATTCACCGCGCAAGTGACAGGAAACACGCATGCTCGCTAAAGGCGCGCAACAGTCACCCAGTGCTCGCGCCACAGGAGAACTATGGAGAGCGGGAACGATCAAATGATAGCCTATATGGAGAAAGGGAGAAAATTTGATGGATGGATGGATGGATGGATGGATGGATGGATGGATGGATGGATGGATGGATGGATGGATGGATGGATGGATGGATGGATGGATGGATGGATGGATACTCTGCCTTTTCAACCTACTGTATTTTTTATTTTAGACATTATTTGATGGCCTTTGTGGCAGGGATGGAGATCCATATTTTATGTCACACAGAGTATAGATCTAGATAGATAGATGGATAGATAGATGTTGCAGTATCTATAACAACCCAAACACACAGAATTTCAGAATTAGACATCCCCAGTTATTGATTTCATACACTCACCAGATCTGAACGCCCTGTTAAAAAACTTCACATCGCGTTCCCCCCGATGTCATTTATGTTGAGTTGCAATAAATGCTAAACTCTCTGCAGGTTCTTGTCTTTGTCGTCCGCTCTATTCAGCTGGCTTTAGAAACACACGGCCAGAAGGTGGGGGCTGGGTGGTGAGGGTTACGGGGGCGAGAAACGCAAAAGTAACTCAATAGTTACTTTTACTAGTAACTAGTTACTTTTATTGTGGAGTAACTCAGTTAGTAACTCAGTTACTTTTTGGGAGAAGTAACTAGTAACTATAACTAATTACTTTTTCAAAGTAACGTGCCCAACACTGCACAGGGTACAGAACCATTGGGGTTGGTGCCTGAAAAGAACACACAAGACACATGAAATCAGTGTCTTTAGAACCAGCATGCTTGTAAGTGGGCTCACCCCATTATCGACCCATGGACCAGCAGCCTGGTTGTTCTGACCCGAGCAAGTAATTACCTAGTACCACATGAACATGCACATTTTTGGATACTCTTCACTTCTGTGGTAGCCATCTGTGGCCTCAGATGGGAGTGAGATTAAAACAATTCATCATGAAGAACTTTCATTTATGGTCCTAATTCATTTTCCACTAAGAACTAAGCCCTCTCTGCCCTAAAATAACATTGTAGGAGCCAGAGAATTTCCTTTTTGTAAATAGATTGCAAGAATTCTCAACATACTTAGGTTTCTGACAGAGGGCTTTATGTTACTGATACATGTGGGCTGCTGACGGGGATGGGAGGGTAAGCCGGTCCTTCTGGCCTGGGAATATCGTGGATTTAGGGAGTTGGTGACTGTTCAAATAGGGGTGGGGTTTATTAAAAACTCAGTTGGGAGGCTGCTTACTGGTAAAATTTAACCTGACTAGTTAACCTGACTACTTATGGGTGTGACTCCTGTTAATTATCTTGTAAGACAGTGATGTACCTCTTATGGCACTATAGTACATACATATAAAATTGACTATGACCTGGATGACAGAATTTTCATTAGCATCAAATCATGTCTTAACAGTTCTTTACCTAATTGCAACCAGTTTTCCTCACACTTGTTAAGAGGAAATCTTTTAATAAAGACTAGGCAAGCATTTGCATAGGGAACTGTGAAAAGGTATCTGGTGTCAACTGTTCTTTTGCATTTTTTATACAAAGAGTAGCCTAATACTAGATTTTAAAGCAAAACAGAATAATGTTTTTTTAATCTAGAAATTAATTGTTACTTAACTATTTGCTTAACCCCTTTTTGTCTTAGTGCTCTCCAAAAGAAGATTCTGGAAGCCAAACGTGGGCGTTTTATGGAGAAAGATAGACGTATTCTGGAGGAACTTAAGGGTCTTCATTGTGAACCACATCCCTACATTAATATCTTTCCATCAGAATCTGACTTCAGTAGGTCAAACTTTTTTCTAATATTTTTATGTTCTTTTTTTATTTAGATATGCATTATGGATGTAAATATATCTAACTGTGAGTACATTGTATTGTGAGGGATTGCCTTTGAGTCAATGAGTCGATGCAATCAACTGGTTTTCCTTTGATAGAAAACTTTTAAACAATTTGACTGTATGATCTGGTTGAATTATCTTTATAAAGTACCTTGAGATGACATGTTGTTAATTGGCACTGTATAACTAAACTGAATTGAATTTAGTTGAATCTTAGAAACATAAGGAATGTTTGACAAGGCTATTATCAGATGGAGCTTGGTTATTTAGGGGTATATACATGAGAACAAGGAATTCTTTAATTCTAGCCTGGTTTTAACAGGAAGCCAATGAAGGGCAGCTAAGATAGGAGAAATATGATCTCTCTTTTGGTTTTCATCAGAACTCTGTCTGCAGCATTTCAGATCAGCTGAAGGCTTTTAGGATCATTTTGTGGGTGTTCTGATAGAAAGAAAAATTACAATAATCCAACCTCGAAGTGACAAATGCATGGACTAGTTTCTCAGCATCAACCCTGGACAATATATTTCGATATTATTTTTTTTCAATATTCTGGAGATGAAAATTATTATTATTATTACGGACAAAATGTTCATTAATACTTTAACAGCTATATTCTGTTCCACAGCTTTCTGGAAGATTCTCATGGAGGGTCCCCCTGAAAAGGGAACATTTGAGCTGTATTGCCAATTTGGTCCTGACTACCCAGTAAAGCCTCCAACAGTTCGCTTTGTGACCCATGTATCCTGTCAAGTAACATGTCTATTCCTTGTATTAAAGCCGGCCTAGAGTGGAAGAAGTGAACAGCTCTAAAGGCAGTCAAACAACCTGAGTAAGGAGTGCACAGTGACTTAGACTGAGACAAACTTATTTATTTTGTATTCACAGAGTGTATACAGAATGAAATGTAATTTTGTACAGCTCTCAGGCATTTCCATTTCCTAAAGTGCAGCGGTGATCAATGTAAACATTGTGGGAGGAAAAAAAAAAATGTTTTTTCAACATTCAGCTGTCTTATGGCAGTGAGGAAGAAGCTGTTTTGGAATCTGCTGGACCTGCATTGAATGCTGTAAAGCCTCTTCCCACAGGGCAGCAGGGAGAACAGTACAAGGTGGGGGAGTGAGGGGTCATGGAAGATGTTACAGGCTGGGGACATGGAGCGCTGGGATGAAATGTTTTTTATGAACGGAGCTCAGTTAGTGTGCAGGTGGCTGGATTAAGGCAGGCAGGCAGTGGGAGCAATCCAAGCCTTCTTATAACATGGCCATAGAAAAGAAAAGGTGAAGGCTGTTCCAAGAATAATCGTAGTAGAGGGGTAGTGTCCGAACTAGTTAGTGCCCAGTTAGGACCAAGCTTGGATCAGTTAACCGTGCCAAGCTTGGTTTTTATGACCAATTACACTTAATGCTAGCACAGTTCCTCACCTGCTATAGGCAGAACCACATGAAAGTGAAAAGAAAGCCCTTTGGGAAACTCCTCCAACTCCCATTGTCATTGTGACACAGCACACACAAGTGAACACTGCACACCATGAAATTGCATTTATGCCTCACCCGTGCAAGGGGGCAGCCCTCAATGGCACCCCAAGGGAGCAGTGTGGCAGGACGGTACCATGCTCAGGGTACCTCAGTCATGGAGGAGGATGGGGGAGAGCACTGGTTAATTACTCCCCCCACCAACCGAACCAGTAACCTTTGGGATCCAAGTCTGACACCCTAACCGCTCACCCACGACTGCCAATGAACATCAAATCAAGTTTAGAGGTAAATTTTGTCTATGATATATTTTAAACTCAATCCAGTGTCTTCTTTTGAGGCCTAGTAGACATTTTACTGTGCTCCCTCTACCAGTAAGAAAGATAACTGGAGCACATGTTGACCTGTTGTCCAAGAGCCCTAGGAGACATTGCCAGGTCAGAGAAAAGCTACAGCAACATCCGTATAAACTGGAGGGGCTGTTCACAACCGGCAGGTGAAAGTCTATGGTTAGGCAGCTAGGATACCCAGGATATACAGTAGTAACCATGTTTGCACCTGAGAGAACCTGTGAGAAGCATCAAAGTAAGGGGTGCCTTTGAAATTGATTGTTCACGTAGGAGACTGAATGACATAACTTGTAAGGTAATGCCGAATCAGGGAAGGAATTGTGCTATCACACTGTTGCTGGACAAAGACGATGCCTTTGTAGGCTTTTCACTTATCAAGGCCTTATAACTATAAGAGAGAAATTCTTTAGAGAGGCTTATAGAGAAGCCCCTATGAACATAACTGATAATACTGAATGATGCTGATGAAGAGGCATTAAGAAAGTGGTTAATCATACATGCTACTTAGACACAAATCAGGGCTTGATCTAACCTATCTGGATGGCCCAACACCCAATGATCCAAGGATACTTTACCAAAGGTTTACCTGAGTTGCATCATAGATGTACATTAAGAAGTTATTTCCTTAATATAATTAAAGATATACCACTGCAACATTAATAATGTGGGACGGATCTGTCACAACATATTTGATCGGAACTACAATGCTCAAATCACAATGAGAGAAATTCTTGAAGCTGTGTTTGGCCTGCTGATTGCTCCTGAGCCAGAGGACCCATTGGACAGGTAACATCACACTTTACATAACTTTACAGTATTTTTACCTCTTTAATTCCAACACCAGTCCACTATCCACTCCTACTTTTTCAGTTATGTGTTCGTTCTTTTGGGGAAAATTATTACCGAAACCAGCCTGGTCTTCTGGGAAGAACAATTATGCTCTAAACCTAGTAATTGTGACATGTTTTGCACCAAAAGCTGTCATCAAGAATGTGCAACATCTTGTAAAGTTATATAATAGAATCTGCCCATATATTTGCTTTTATACATTTTGGAAACCTAACAGTAATTTCGCTAATTCAAAAATATTTGTACTCTATTACCTGATCTAATGGATCCCAAACTCACCTGATCAGCACAGGTGGGCATAGAGTTTACAGGGGCAGATGGAAGCAGGAGCTAGTATTTATTTTTCTAAATAAGATACATTTAACATAAAGAAATACCTGAATTTCCTTTTGCGATTAATTATTGAATTGAATAGTTAAAAGTATCTGATAGTGCATAAGTAAAAGCATGCATAAATATATTGAATCAAAACAGTATGCTGTATTAGACACTAAACAAAGCCCGTTGCTTTAATTTCTTTAAATCATTGGCTGTTTATTTTAACCGCAGATTCTAGTGTCATGGCTTTAAGGTGTTTTACCCACATGCAGACACAGACGGAGAACAAGGAGCAGTTTAAGATGTTTATTTAGGCTACACACAACTATGAATGGTTCTGAACAGAAGCCGCAGGCGAGGTTTGGAACGTCAGTGTTTGGGGCTTAAGAGTCTCTATACATCAGTTAATGATTTATCGATTACTAAATTTGTTGATTTTTATTTAATTAAAAACAAATCTGATCAGATAATCGCATAAACAAAAAGTTTAAAATAGCATAAAGCATAAAATAGCATAGATTAAATGCTTGTCCCCCCCAAAAAATAAAGAACGTAGCAACAGTTTCAGTTCCTGTCTCTAGACACTTTATGCATGCACAAATCAGTGTAAAAACTTTGCCAAAGTGCACATAGCAGTCACAGTTCACAAACAATCTTCAAAACAACAACTTATTAATTTAATTTTGCCTCGTCTAAATTAAGCATGATATTCAATATAACCTGAATATTAATCAATGCTATATAATTTCCACAAATATTTGCAAATGTTATGTTTTTTTTTATTTATTTTTTTATTAAAGCATTCTGGCAGAGGAATACCTGAGCAATAAAGAGTTTTATGAACAAGAAGCCAGAAAACAAACACAGGAAACTGCAGCAGAACCACTGGAGGTTATGGAGAAGGTAATCTTCTTTTAGTCTATGCTTTTTGCTGCTAAAGAAAAAAAACAACCTTATCTTTAGAACCTAAAAAGTACCTTAATAATATATAATATATATATATATATATATATATATATATATATATATATATATATATATATATATATATATATATATATATATATATATATACATAGCTTGGGTGATCCTTTGTATTTGAATGAACATTTTTTTTATACGCCTTTTTTTTGTCTCCAAAAATTTGATTCTCATATGTTTCAACTATTTATATTTTAAAAAGAAACTAGTGGAGGAGCAGGAGAAGCAGTTTATACCTCAACATCTCATCTGTCCACTCACCAAGAGGATATTTTATGATCCAGTAAAAACAAAGTATAGAGCAGTTTATGAACGAAAGGCCATTGAAGATCATCTGAAAGAGTAACATTGAAATTAAATTTTGTATTATTGTGCACCCCTTGGTTGAGAGTGGAACTACATTTAGCAGGCATTTTACTTGTCTGTCAAATCTTTGACACTTTAACCTTTGATCTAATAATATAATAGCTTAAAAAAATTTGTTACTTTTGTATATTTATTCTTTAACACCAACATCAATTAAAATCAATACTTTTTCAATAGAAGTATATGAGTTGAAGAAACTTTTTTCTAATTTTATATTTTGGGTAGCCTTTTATACTCTTTTCCTGATTATTGTCCCTCCTCTCCTATCAAACAACCCCCCCCCCCCCCCCCCCCCCCTGTTCTGGAAGTATATAAATAACAGCTAAATATATGTAACAAATATTTTCTTTGTCCTTAAGGAAAAGAGATGCTCTCTTTAAGTCACTTCATAACCTTTCACAAAACCTCGAATCAAAAAACCTGAACAAGTGATTATTATACTGGATTTACTTTCTGAGAGTTTACTTAATACTATGTCCATTCCTTGTGTCAACTTGTGAGGTGAGGTTGCTTGAGGATCCGAAAACAGAGATGAGTGAGGCAGAGATGAGTTCTTGCAGGTTTAATGGAGGAAAACTGAGGCAAGCATCTAAAAACACAAAAATACTGAGAACCAAAAACCAGCAAACGTCAGGGAAATCTCACGTGGGGAACCAGAGATGAGGAAGCAACAAAACAACAACAAGGAACCAGCACTGAAGAACTGCACAGGGAGAGTATATATGGGAGACAGAACAAAGACTTGGAGAAATTAGATTATATGGAGCAGGTGTGGATGGAAGTTGTGTGGTTAAAAAAAAAACCCTTGACTACTACTGGAGTATGGTCAACAACTTTTAATGAGCATCAAACAGTATTCATTCATATATAGTCCCGTGGTTCCCCAAGTGGTCTAAATCGGTACAAGCCATGGCAGGTTTAACATTAACACACTGGTTTACACCACATAAGTGACTAGAAGGGAGCTAGGGGAAAGGAGACAGGCACAAGGGGGCAACAGAGAGTAACTAAAGACTGGCTTAAACATAACACAGAATGGAAAAATAAACCAAAGTTTAACAAAACAGAAGTACTTAGTAAAAAACTTAAAACAAAAAACTCATAGTCCCAAAAGGGGAGAGCCATAACACCTATATATAATACTTCAATAGCTCTGTTGTGTCTAACATTTGGCTAGTGGTGCAGAAGCTGGAAAGGTGGGCTAAATCTAATCTGTCCTTCATTATTTTCTGAGTGTAAAAATATGCATGGCAAGTTTATTAGGGAGTATAGCTTTAAGTTGGATATTTGATGAGTTTCATTATGTATATATCCTCCTTTTAGCTGGTGTTGTGGCTGATTGGTGACCTGTGCTTGTAGATCATAAAAAACTGCTGCTCACACTAGACGACTAAATGCAGGGTTTAGTCGTACATTGTAAGCTCACAGCTAACGATTTATGCTCGGCCCAACGCTCTGATGCGATCACACTGCACGACTAAAAACCACGTTGGACTCAGTTCCGCAGTGAGATGGAGCTGCTCTGTAGCTCTCTATCCTGAAGCCAAACAAATAGAAGAGGAATATGAAGCTCACTATAATGAACTGCTCTTTGTGCAATTTTGTGCTGAAAGTCCTAAAAAGAAAAGGCGACAACATATTTGAAAAAAAGACATGGCTGAGCAAACATGGCTAATATGGTCTTTCAATTTTACAGTCAGAACTGCATTTCACTCATTGCATCCCTGCCATGCTGCTGTGTTTACAACTGAGAGGAAGAATAAAGAGAAGAATCCTTGTTTGCGCACTGAGCGATTTACTCACGACGGTCGGGAGAAAATCAAACATGTTTGATATTCTCCCGACCTCATAATTCCTGATCGGTAGGTGGTCGTGAGAGGCTGATCGCTGCTTGTAACCCCCTGTACAATACACGACTCACGACGCACAATCAGGCTATAGTTGGCCTGATCTTAAGATTCTCGCACGACTGGAAAATCGCCCCGAAAATTGCACAGTGTACGTCCAGCTTAAGTAAGATTGATATTTGACTTTCTTTGTGACTCTATATTCTCTTACAGGAGCCAATGGGATCCATTTGCTGAACCTACGATCCCTCTCAAACTAACTGATCTAAAGCCAGACCAAGAAATGAAGTCCATGGTGAAAGATTATCGTACACAACAAATTAATGGACAATTCTAGCCAAACAGTGGCGCTTCAATCACATCATCTCATGCCCTGTGAGTACTATGGTTCATATTCTTAGAGTCATAGATTTAATCATGGAGTTCAAGCTTTGACTCATCAGTCAATGATCAACCCATCCTTTCATTGAGTTGGTATCCATTGTAGGATGTTTCCTATAGAGACCAATGTGTGAGATTTTTTTTTCCTTTTTATTTTTTGATCAATGTGTAAATATACTGCAAAGCAAACACTACTTAGGAGCAAAGCAAATGGTGTAAGTGTAGAGAAGAAGCCATTTGACCCATTCTACGCTGGTATTGTTCAGGCCCTGAGAGCAAGATAAGAATAATTTCAGCCAACAAGACAGGGGGTTAAGACAAGAAGACTTTCATTTTTATTGGAGCAAAATGATGACAGAACATTTGAAATCAAGGTACACAAGTATTGTGTAATTTCTGCATTTCAAATCTTTTGTTAAAAAAAATCAACTTTTGAATAATCAATTAAAATAAGCTAAATACAGTAAATGCCTAAGAAGATTTGCAAACTGTAAGACAATCTCTTAATAGTCAAATATGTAAAAACCCTTTTTTGAATTTTGACCCTGAATGTAAGACCCCTAGATTGATTAAAAATAAATCATGTTCGAAGGCTCAGAGGCAACTTTACTGCCTTATTTGTTCATGACACTGATTCAGTAAGGTATTGGAAGTATTCATCGAAGTGTATGGTCCATATTGACATGGCAGAAGCACTCAAATGCTGAAAATTTGCTGGCTGCACTCCCCTAATTTGAATCTACTTTTCCACCACACCCCAAAAGCGCTCTATCGAATTGAAGCTTGCATGTGAAAATCTCAGTAGATCAACAGTTTCTGAAAAACTCAAACCTGCCCGTCTGGCCATAACAACCATGCCAAGTTCATAGTTACTTAAATCACCTTTCTTCCGTATACTGATGCTTGGGTTGAAATGCAGCAGATCATGACCACAGCTACATGCCTAAATGCACTGAGTTGCTGCCATGTGAATGGCTGATTAGAAATTTGTGTTAACACACAGTTAGACAAAAGTACCTTATAAAGTTGCAAATGAGTGTACATTGTTGAGCAGGTAAAACAGAAAAACACACCAAGATGTTTTGGGAGCATAATAGTGAAGGGGGATTGATAAACATATATACTGCATACTGAAACATAACTAATGTTCCAATGGACGGTGAAAACAGTAAAGACCATAAACAAGCAAACAGTCTGTGGGCTTAAATTTAAATGTAGGCTCAGGCATAGTTGCAAACATGCTGCATCAAACCTTTGTATTTTCCGCACAAAGCCGGTGTTTTGGTTGCTATTATACAAACATTTTTGAAACTAGTTCCATGAGTGAAAATATTTTAAAAAGTCTTGCTTCCTTTTTCCAAACTATCTAAGACGCTTGTGTCATGGTCCCACTTCTAGAGAAGCAGACATGCAGCACATTCAGAAAATAACAACTATAGCGCCATACAGTGTTGTGTGCATGCTTCCCTTCCTAGCTGATCGAGCATATTTTCAGAATCTTCAGACATATTGAGTATATTTGTTTGGAGTTGAAGATTATTTGATCTAGCTTTGTGATTACAGAGAAATGTTCTAAAACTGATGACCATTTATGTGTGGATGTAGGCTAATGTTAAGACTTCTATCTCTCTCTTTCATCATGCCCCAAATCCTAAAGTCTAAAACAGACTTATCCCAGGTGTTCACCTATAAAAGGTCAAAAAAATACAGTATATTCTTAAAACACCCCTACGTCTGCAGAGAAGGTGTCTGGTTTAACCCATGAAGTACATGATGCCCAGCCTTGACTCTTTTGCCCAGGCAGTTTTACATCTTCAAACATGTAGTCAAAAGTCTCCTAAATCTGTCTTATATTCCACAAATTACGGTCTCTAAAATTACCCAAACAAGGGTAAGTTAGTGACCCATGTGAACATTAAAGTCCTTACCAATTATTTTTTACAAAAAAACATACACATTTTTTTTTATTAATCTTGAAAAATATTAACTCGCACTACACCAGACATAACCATTTTCCCACTGTGTATATGAGGCAATGAGCCCGAGGTCTTTTAGATTGCCTTATCCTAATATTAAGCGCCATCTACAGAATTTTTTGACATAATGCTGGCTTGGAGTCCAAAAGATGTCTGTGATTGAAAGAAAAAGATTAAAAACCGAACTTAGCAATAGGTGTGATTAATTCTGGTCTGAGCTGTTAAAGGGAAATACATAGATCTCTCTTTGGGATTTTTTTCAATAAGATAACTATTCAGTTTTTTGTTGAATTACAGAAATGTTCTATGAAAACACAAGTTTACACCTATCTTTATTAAACTGTTCTTTAAACAAATTAAGATATAAAAGTTATTGATTGAATTAAATGGGATCTGCGCTGTTTTTTTTTAAACATTTTTATAACTTATTCTTTTTTAATAATCACTAACAGTTATAAAATTATAAATCAATGACATATAATTTTCTTTTATTTCTAATAAAACATATTTGGTTGGAAAATCTTTTTCTTGCTTGATCTTTGTTATTCACACTTTTGGAAGTTTGAGATACACTCACACACCTGTTAATATTTCATTATATATTTTATCCCAAAATTAAGGGGAAGAAAATGCTAATACAGGCAAAGAATTAAACCAAGGAACATTTTTCTAAAAGGCATTAGAAATTCAATTCAGAATATTTATGTAGCCCTACTTCACAACACATGTCATCATAAGACACTTTACGGTTCACCAGATCATACTGTAAAATTGATTCAAAGGAAAACCAGTTGATTCCATAGACTCATTATCTCAAAGGCAATCCCTCACACTAAGCATGCTTGTAGTGACAGTGGAGAGGAAAAACTCCCTTTTAAGAGGAAGAAACGTCCATCAGAACCAGACAGAGGAGGAAGTTTGGTTTTATGTTGTAGCAAACCCCAAATATAAAAAAATAAAAACTGAAAACCTATAAAGACATGGCAGCTTCGTAAACTCAGACATACACACTTTCTGGCACAATTTCATCTTGTAATTAAGTAAATCGAAAGAGACACACAGGGGCCTGTTTCAGACAGGATAAGTGGGAATAGAATAATTTTATTTGTTAATCCCTGCATACCCTGGATTTTCAGTTTCAGAAAGCCATGTTAACCTGAGTCAGGTTTACATCAATTCAATTTCAATTCAGTTTATGTCTATAGCGCCCATTCACAACACATCATCTCATCTCACATCACAGGGATTGCCTTTGAGTCAATGCAATCAACTGGTTTTCCTTAGATAGAAAACTTTGAATCAATTTACTTTGAACTGTAAAGTGTCTTGAGAAGACTTGTGTTGTAAATTGGCGCTATATAAATAAACTGAATTGAATTGATCTCAAGGCACTTTATAGTTCACCAGATCATCCAGTCAGATTGATTCAAAGTTTTCTATCTAAGGAAAACCAGTTGATTCCATCGACTCATTGACTCGAAAGGAAATCCCTCACACTAAGCATGCTTGTAGCCACATTGGAGAGGAAAAACTCCCTTTTAACAGGAAGAAACTTCTAGCAGAACCAGGTTCAGTGTGAGCAGCCATCTGCTGAGGCCGACTGGGGTTCAAGGAGACAGAAGCAGACATAGAAAAAGAACCAGACATACAAAAGGTAACTGTCAACCAGCTCCACAGGCGGCCCCATCCAGGAAACACACAGCCAGGAACCCGAGACGGCTTCCATGTCTAACGATTTTCATAGTCTTCCTTTGCAGCATAAAACCGGTCTTACTAATTAACTTAATTTTTATGTTAGAACACAAGTAAACTTACATACTGCATTAAAAACACTCAAAAGGTCAGTAACTCCTACACTCCTGTCTGTCTCTGTCGTCCATGGAATAATTGAAATCACCATATCGGTCACTCTATCGATTTGTCTTTACGATCTGATTGAATTGTAAAGTGCTTTTAGATTACATGTGTTGTGACGTTATGTAAATAAACTGAAAATTGAATTACACTCAAAATATCAAGTCTCTACAACAAGTGTCTCTGAAATCTTTATAATGTGTTTAGAAATTATTATTAATTATTATTAACAGTCACTGAGCACTGAGCAGGGCAGTAGATGGTGCCTGTTATTCCAATGGTCGACAAAATGTAATGAAAAACTTTGTTTTTAGTTAGAAATTCAAATTATTTGTGGATTTGTTGCATCACCATTGAGCCTCCTAAGACTGAAAATGGTTTAATATTTTTGGCCACAAGAAAGCAGTGTTTCCTTTAAGTGTACATGAAGCTGGAGGGAGGTTGCAGAAGGCAGTTGTCCTTTAAATGGATAACTGTGATTTTACATTATAACAGCCTGTCACCTCAAGTAAAATATCATGCAAACATACCGGCATCCTCTAAAATGTTTTGTGTTTTTTCATGTTAACGATTTGCTTACACTATCTACTCAATGGCCACGGAGTATTGCATCACTGAAGTGGATGAAGAAACAAATGCGCATGGATAATTCTTTGACAAAAATCTTAAAAGTGTTCCCTTTGTACGCCCTTCCACTGCCCCACCTAAATAAATTCATTGCATCCAATTCCTTTTCTGCAGGCATCAACAATTCTGTCCTTCTCTGTGTTGTATGGCCAAATAACGGGAATCTGAGTAAGCTCACGGTTCTTAGCGTAGCATGCTTATGTTCAGAGGTGACCAGAGTACCAGTAACATGTACGCAAGCAAGAGCAGCACTAGGAGCAGCACTACTTGATCATAATTTTACTCAAGCAAGAGTAAAAAGTAACTCATCCTAACATCTGATATTTTAAATTGCGTAATAAAGACAGAACAAATTAGTTCTGTGCAAATTCTGGTATTTTAATGATTATGATACAATAATTAAAGCAGACAAATAATGTAATTGAACAATAAAAAAAACTATTTCAGGCAGAAGAAACACTTTTCTAAACCAATTTTGTTTTTAACGTAAAACTTACTAAACTAGTACCTCAAGTAACAATATTTACTCCCTACTGCAGGGGGAACCCAGCAGGGTCCTAATAATGAAAATCATCAGCCAGTAAAGGTCCGAGGACATTTTTAATTACAATCTATTACTTTGAACAGAACTGAACACTGAAATAAAATGAGCTAATTATGCATCCAACAAACGTTCAGTCTAGTATATAGACAATTTCCTGATTCACATATTTTATAAAACACCTGACCAGACCTTTTGTGTGTTTTTGTTTTTCTTTCGTTTTTCTGTCTTAATGAGAGCAGTGGGCTTTATGCTGCCCTGCAAGGCTTTAAACCTGGGTTTGAATAGAGACTAAGCTATTCTCAAGCACATATGAAGGTGCTCATTTTCTGATCTGAGAAAATGCACCAAAGTGAAAAAGAAAAACTGTACTATATAGTTTACCTGTGTGAAATGTAATTTCAGTTTTCATCCAGTTGTTCTTAGTAGGTTTTTTAGAGTACATTGATAAGGAAAGCGCAGCATTACAACACGGGCTGCTCTTGCAGCAAGAAGGTTGCGGGTTCGATTTCCAGCCTGGGGTCTTTCTGCATGGAGTTTGCATGTTCTGCCTGAGGATGTTTTTGAAATATGAAGGTTTTTTGTTCAATGGTTATTAATGGAGAAGCTGTTATGCTGCCATCTGCTGTGTCTTCTGAGTACTGCAGTTGTATTGTACCATTCTGAAAAACTAAATATAGCACACGCACGTTAAAACGCCTGTTCTCTTCAGATGTCGTTAGATTTTTCAGCAACTGTATATTTTCAGTTCGCTAAAAATGAGCCACTGGTGCCGTAAAAAAAATCAACAAATAAAATCCCTCTAGGAGAGGAGTTTTTAGACAGCTGGAGATAGGCCCCAGGACCCAGCTTGGGATAAGAGTGACAGAAAATGGATGGATGGATAATCACATCTTTTACTTACTGACCTTTACTGGTTTGTCCATGCAACAGTCCTAGTTTTTGTCAGGAGGATTTTACTTTACTAACACAGCATTTTCATCTGACTTTTATAAGCATCATTACATGTCTTTTAAAAAAGACTAATAGCCGTTTTTTGGCTGTTGGGTTTATTTGTTATGCAGTAGGCTACTTCCATAACTGACCACGAGAAACAGAAGTGTTGGATTGACATGGCAAATTATATGATATATTATAATAACTAAAGAAATGCAGTTAACTTTATTTGCATGCAGATGAAAACATTAATATTCAAAAGAGGTAGGCTGTATTATATTTTTAAAAATATTTTTTCATAAATCTGACTTCAAGTCTGACATTTTTCAGTTCAGCCTGAATGTCAGAAAATGACTCTGTTCTTCACATTCAGAGTTTTCCATACACACCCTTGGTATTTGCTGGGATAGCCTCTAAAACAGGGGTCTTCAACGTTTTCAAGGCCAAGGACCCCCAAACTGATGGTGAGATGGAGCAGGGACCCACTAATTATATATATTGTATGAAATTGTGTTATATCAAACTTGTCCTATAGTTACTCTTTTACAGATGGAGTCATGTAACGAAATTAATTTCTCCCTGGGATTATTAAAGTATTTCTGATTCTGATTCCTGGTTGATGGTACAGGTGTTGTGAATGAAACGGTGCCCAGCTTGAAAGAGCTCCTGTGTGTTGCTGAATGTGTGCATTGATGACTGAAAGACATCTTCTGCCTCCATTTATCTGTTTACTACAGTGTGTTGAATTCATGTTAATGTGGATTTAAAGACATTTTAATTAGTGGAAAAAATTGCAGGAGGGAATATTAAAAAAAAAGTAATCAACCAAAACTTTTGCAACCCCCATGCAGTACCTCTGTGGACCCCCTGTTAAAGACCTCCGCTCTAAGCCAATTCCTCCTCAATGAGGTTACAAACAAATAAACAGCTGATGCTGCAACAGTAAACTACAAATTCTGAAAAAAGTAAAATATAAGTTACTAAAGGAAAATAAATCTCTTAATGTCAATTTCATATAGTTGTATTAATGTCAATTTTCACATAGTTTTATTTTCCCCAAACCCTAAAAATATAACATCGGTTAAGGCTAAATTTATTGCCAACATTTTCAGATTAAACATTATATATTTAGCTGAGATTTATGAGTAGGTTAAAACACTTCATAACTAGAACAGAGGAAACTTTAAGATCCTAATTATTTTCAAAAGACATTATTATATTCAATACATTTGTGCAGCTGCCAAGGCCTGAAAATGTTAGAGAAAGCACCCTCTGGGGGTTATGTCATGTCAATAAATTTAGTACTCCCAATTCTATTTTAATCTTAATGTAACAAAGTTAAAGGTTGTCCTGCATGCTTTAGATGCATCTTTTCTTCAGCACACCAGAATCAAACGATTGCATTTCCCCCTCAGCAACCTCCTGTCATGATGGGTTTTCTTTGAGTAAAGCCCAAGATGCAGAACACACACGGAGACACTAGTAAAAGTCCAAAGAGTTTATTAAAGGGCACAAGTACATGGATAATTATGGAACAATACAGGCAGGGGGCTGGTTCACTGGGGTCTGAGCAGGGAAAGGAAGATGGCTGGTAGCTGAGTTCATGTGAGGCTAAGCATTAGCTTCAGGCTTAGCCTGGCAGTCCTGGATTTGAGCTTCCAGCTCACAGCAGAGAACATCAGGGGAAACACGAAGGATTTCTCAGGCTGAGCTTCCAGCTCTAGCAGGGAACAACAGGGGATTAACTCAGAGGATTCTTCAGGCTGAGCATCCAGCTATCAGCAGGGAACATCAGGGGAAAATCCACATGGGAACCTCTAGGGAAACTCCACATAGGGGTCGTCAGGTTTCAACCAAGTAGGAATCTTCGGGTTGGCTCACCAGGGCAGCTTAGCAGGTTAGGCTTTCCCAGAGTTTCAGGCTTGAGACTGGTTTCCTGTGATGCAGCTCTCCCAGAGCTGCAGACCAGAGACAGGGTTCCAGTGAGGTTGCTCTTCCAGAGCTTCACGAGGAGACAGGTGGTTAAGCTCATCCAGAGCTTCACGAGGAGACAGGAGGTTAAGCTCATCCAGAGCTTCACGAGGAGACAGGAGGTTAAGCTCATCCAGAGCTTCACGAGGAGACAGGATTCCTGTGAGGCACAGATAAGGGAGAGATTAGAATCTGATCTCAACCTAGGGACAACCAAGACTCAATCTTAAACAGAAGGCTCAGGAAGCTAACCAACTAAGATCAACACTGCGGCGTGGAAGCAAGGTCAGGCAGGAGCTTATAAAGGAGAGGTCTTCTAATGAGTGGATGGGAATCAGGTGTGCTGGAAGGTTCCAGCTCCAGAAGACCCACGGCGCACTCTGCTGGACACAGAGGGTAATCTCCAGATCCCCACAGTAACTCCAGCCCTAAAAGACAATAACACAGAGCAGAAGAGGATCCTCGGCGCCCTCTGGAGGGCAAGCCTGAGGATCCTAACACCTCCTGAGGGATCAGTTAGTTACAGTAAAAGCTGAGCATGGAGCTAAATCGATCTCAAAAACATCCACATGTGTACAACAAGATATCTAATTGTACATCTTAATTTACAAATCTGTATCACACAAAGATCAAATGTGCACCTTGACATTTACAAATGTGTTCAGTTTCTCAAATTCACATCATTCATAATATGCGAGTAATAATACACTGCACATGCATGAATTGTAAATGTCAAGGTACACATTTGAGCTTTGTGTGATACACATTAGTAAACTGAGATGCACAATTACATATCTTGTTGTACACATGTGGATCTTTTTGAGACTGATTTGACTCCATTTTTATCTTTTCTAAAACCAGTTTTAATGTGAGCGTCGGATAATCAATCCATTTAAATCCTTTACCCCCTTTTCCTTTAATAGAATATAGTCTGAAACATTAACTAGATGGTGTCTGTTAAAAGGAGTGAGCTATGCAACCCTGAGGGACCAAGTATGTATAGTTTAGAGAAGAAAAAATCACCTTTCAACAAAGTTTTGTTTGAATTAAGCAAAGCTGTTTGCCTTTGGGTTCATTAATCATTTAGTTCATACTATATTCCTTTAGTTTTATTTTAACATTTATCTTTAATTATCCTTCCATTTCAGTTTGTTGTTCTTTGTAAGTCTTAGTGTTGATGTGTCCTGTCTGCTCTGCTGCTAAACTGCCAGATTGTCTATAAGTTCATTAAAATCAGAAGAACTGCAGGAGGAAAGTCTCACTGTCCTTTTGTAGAGCTAATTAGTTCTGAACCTGCAAGGTGACTAGAACAATTGTTCTATTAACATGTTGTCAGGTCAGACCCCCCAACAGAGAAACAATAATAACCACATATCTGCCAAAGCGCTGTATTATAGTAATATCAAACTCTTGCTCCAGTTGACTTCACTTTTATTTATAAAGAACCAATTTACAACCACTTTTTTCAAGACACTTTAGAAATAAAGACAAAAAGATCCTGTTCACAGGACTTCAATCAAACCTTTATTATAGTGAGAATAACATGTGAAGATAGAACGACAGGAAGCATCCTTCAACAGAAACAGACCTAGTAGGGGAATTTATTAGAATCCAGTCTTGTAAAATAGAAACAAGTCCCAGCAAATGTCATCTGAAGGCAATTTACATGACAACTTTAATACAAAAACATGTAACAGAAAACAACAGAAACACAGAATCAATTTGAAACACAAACATGGAGTCCAGCCTGATCCTACTTACAACATGGTAAAAATAAATTCAGCTTATTATGGCGTTTAGAGAAATGTCTTCAATCCGAGGAAGCTCAGCCAATCATATCCAGTCGTTAATTTTACAGTAGTCCTTCCTCCTGAGCAGTGAAGTGGTGACAGTAGAGAGGAAAAGCAGCTTTAAGCAGGAAGGAACCTCCAGCAGCTCCATGTCAGCGCCCATCTACTGGCCGAGCGGAAGAACAGGCGTTAGTGAACAACATGCTAGTCTGTGACATTTAAACACATGAACACTGGGAGAGGTGTAACTTTGACCAAGAGGAGAGGGAAACACACATAGAGAAGCTAAAGTTAACAGAAGCCATAACTGTAGAGAATGGATGCTTGGAGAAAATGCCTGAAAATGCTGCAAGTCTTCAGTCGGTCGTTTCTCTGCTTTAAAAAGTTCTACAAAACCCTTCAGAGATCAACCAGGGGGAAATTCTCCCATATTGGATCAGAAGCTGCTTCCTAACTCTTTATCTGTGGTCTAATGAAAAAGTCAGAACTTCTGGTTCTGGTAAATTTTGGTTACATAGATTCAAACGAAGGTGAACAATTAATGATGGAAAGATAAAGATTAAAGGTCAGACCACCTTGATGGGATGGTTGTATCTTTTAAATCTGTTTGTTCTGGATCTGTTTTTAATATCTCCACCAATACTGATGAACATCTGGAAGCAATAAAGGTTCGTTATCTTCTCTTACTGGGTGGAGCAGACTGATGGTTTAGCTGCAGGGTCGTCAACGTTTTTCAGTCCAGGACTCCAGCATGTTGGAGAGAAATAGAGGAGCCATGTTTCTCCTCCTTAGCGGTCTCTGTGCTCCTTCCTCTTCTTCAGCTCCCTCATCAGTAGCTACATTTACATGCGCGCAATTTCCCCGATCCGATCCAAACCTTGGTTGATCGGAAATTCATGTACCAAGCGTTGGATCAGATTAAATATTTTAAGCATGCGCAGAACTTCCTGCCAAACTTGGCAGTTCTGTCTGCGTCTGGTTTTTGGGAGGCCTGACAAACGATGCGCTCGGAGTGAGCGGAAAGAAAAACGGAGAGAGGAGGAAAAAAGCGCTTGGCAGCGAAATGTCCGAGAGAAAATGTAGAGAATGAGCGATTGAACCGGCGTGGGAGAGCGAGTGGGCTGTGGAGAGAGAAAAGAGGAAGAGGAGGAGGATAAATTCCTGCTTCCTGCAGCTTTAAATGAACTTGAGTGTATAAGTCGGCGTTCCTAGACTCCCCCCGCCATGTTGTTCACAGCGAGAGCGAGAGCGACCGGTGGTTTCCTTTGCTGACGTCGCACACATGCGCAGTGAAGATTATTTTACTCTTAAGATCTGAATGGGTGTTTACATGGACGCCAATCAGAATGGCGATCGGCAAAAACCACCTCTCTCTTTCGGAATTAAATTTAGATCCGATCGGACCGAATCGGATTAGAATCTTCCGTCTGACATGTTTACATGAAACATTTTTGATCTGATCAGGCCTTCAATCCGATTAGTTGTGTCCATGTAAACGTAGCTAATGAAAGCAAAGTGTCCTGAGTCTGAAACTGTCTGCATGTGATGCTTCTCTAGTTAAATAACAACCAACATACCTCCAAACACGTGTGGATGGATTCTGTTCCAATGTGATCCGGCTGCTAGAAAACTGCTTCCATGTTCAACCTGCTTTCCCTGCAAAAAGAAGACAAATTAATTTCCTGGAAACCAAGTTTAAATCTGGGGCAGGATGTTGTTTTCATCATAATCTTGGTCTTTCTGTGTTTTAGTGACTGTTAGCTTTTAATCAGGCCTGGGAAGCTTGAGTTGTCGGTTTGTCGTGTTAATAAAGTCTTACTCCGTGTGTTTTCTGTTCCAGTCTTTCTCTGTGCCGTCCTCAGGTCGGGGCTGGGAAGCTCCTCACCATCCTGGATGTCCCGGTTCCTCACAGAAGTTCTGCTTTTGGACGTCCACAGTGTCTGAAATTAACATGAAAAACTAAGTGAGGCCACCTGAAATGTTGACTTTATAATTAAATGATGGATTATTGTTGCTCCTTACTGAACATGCTCTCACTCTTTGTAAAGGTCAGCAGCCCAGATGATCCTCCTCTGGTTTGGTCGCTGCAGATCTCATCAGCATCTTCTGATGGCCCAAAGCTTGGAGAGGCTCAGTCCAACATGGGATTCAAAAAACACAGAATCACAGATCCACTGCGGTCAGAACTGGCCTAGATCATATGAAGAATATTTCTGCAGAGGATTCTTTTCCCTCAAAGTAGGCCTGAAAACTAACTGACCAGAGGAACATCTAGAACTAGACCAAGTCACATCTGAAAGCTGTTTCTAACAGTCGGCTCCTCTCACAACCCAAATCCCTACATCAGTCCTGTCCTCTGTCTCAAACTGGTCTGAAATCAGTTTGTCCCTCTAAGCATGGTCTCTTTACCTTCTCACCAACATCCCAGAGACCAGTTCCACTGATGACCATCACAAGCTGTGCCACTGTTCCATTCTAGATCCAGTTTGTCCCCAGCAGCATCGTCCTACTCTAGATAATCTGTCTCCACTACAGCCTTGGCCCTCTGCCTATAGACTTTAGGTGACCTCAACTCCATTTTTAGACCTTTAAGATTTTTCTTTGACCTCCTGCGTTGTCCTCAGCCGTGATGTCCAGCTGCTCTTTGGATTGGTTTGCCTCCTTGTGGTTCATCTGTTTTCAACCAGGATTTATTTTTTGTCTTTTGGTGTTTTTATTTTTTGTTCATTTGCCTCCATGCTGTGTTTCTTCTATTCAAACCTTGTTCTTTTATCAATCCTTTGTTTGTGTTGCCTTCTGTTAGCTGGCAGACTGTCCAGCTCTGTCATTAGATGTAGAGCATGCTAGATTATGTCTGCCTTAACCAGCTCTCATGTTCCACACCTTTTTTAAATCGTTGTCATGTCCTCAGTGCCTGCTCAGATGTCAGTGCTAAACGAAATTTCTAACATCTAAAACTTAAATTAAAATCTAGCAGCGGGGTAAATAAAAGCCACGGTGCAAGACGCTACCTAAGGCATCCCTAGACCTGCCAGAATTTCTCTTCTTAAACATCCCTCTCACGACAAAGCCTCTTCCAGGGGAGCTCCTCTTCATCTTCTTCCTCTCTTCTCCTCCTCCTGGAGATGCGGTCTTCTTGGCACTCCAGGGACTCTTCTGGCTCTTCGTGGTTCCATGCGAGTCTGAAGTCGGGGGGAATCCTCTGGGTGAACCGAAGATGTGGGGGAAGGTGGTCATCGTCTTCACCATCTTCTTCCTCAGAGCTTGTGGTATCATACCCGTAGGAGTCACTAGAAACCTCAAGAGACTCACCAGAAAAAGACCTGACATCATCAAAATCAACATCTTCCCCCTCAAAAGACCACATCTCCGCCTGCTCATACTCATCCACCACTACTCCTTCAACTTCTACCTCCTCATAGTCAACCCCTATTTCTTCTACTTCTATCTCCTCATTGTAAACGGGGAACGGTGCTGTGATGACAATATAAAAAACATATACATCACCCTGATCCTCTATCCAGAACCAGGGCTCCGGGTCAGGATCAGCAGGAAGCGCGACGTCTGGAACTGTGTGGGGGGGAAAAAATCATTAGACCAGGAACATTAATTAAGGAAAATTAAATGAAAAAAACTAAATGCTTTATTTTAGGTTGCTGGATGTGCCTGTGTGAGTTTTTCAGGTTAAATAGATCTAATCAATAAGACATAAAAAATGCTAACAGTTTGGTTAGTGTTAAAATAAAAAAATATTAATATATATGTATATATGTGTGTATATGATTTTGTTGCCCTGTCTCGGCATCAGCCTGAGGACTGATTGTTGTAAACGGGGACATTTTGCTGGTCCTCGCCAGCTATCTTGCTGGTGGCTAAGTTTATAACACAAAAAACTCCAATATCCTTTAAATCACAAGACTACAATTAAATTGTAAGTTTACTTTATTGTAAATCTTTATTTCATTGAGTGATCAATACAAAAAAGATCAGCTCTAAATGGTCCATTTATTTAGTTTATTTCTACCACGTCTCCTGCTATTAAACTGTGCTTCCACTAGGGGGCACACACCCTCCTTTGGGAGCTACAGACATTTAGATTAGTTCAGATTAAAGAACATTTGAAGCTGTCAGTAAAAAACGTTTTTCATTAAACAGACTACCAAATTAGAAATAGTTTTGAACTATTGGATACATCTCTTTACCAGAAAGAAAGTTTCATTGGCTGACTTGATAATATATTCATAAATCTTTGAAGTTAATTTACTATAAGCAGAAAGTTATCCTTATTAGGAGAAATAAAGGCTTAATAACATCAAGCTTTAAAGTTCAGATCTATAATTTCTCAGAATCAGAACCTCAGCTAATCAGACCCTTCCTCAGTGCATCCTAGAGTAGAAATAAAGACCTTAATTAACACACATAGAAAGCTCAGAGCAGAAATGGACATTAGCAAACTTAATGCCAAACTATTTAGAACATTTTTCTAAAAGAAAGGGGATCCTATACGGAACTTTTCATGGTTCAGAAGAAACCATCCAGAGTTAAATGTTTATAAAATGACAGAATACTCTATGAACAAACTATTATTACTTTCACCTGAAGATCCAAACAAGGGCTGCAGGAAAACTTTTAAATAATATATTGTTCTAAACTCATGTTTTAATTCTACCTTCTCACTGTAAAATAAACATATCATCCTTCCTTCTGAACTCTTAATTAAACATTTATTCTTTTATCTTTTTATCCTTATTATAAACTAAGTCAATTTCTAAACATGTTACAGCCAAAAAAATTAAAGGACCTGATTTTTGTTTTAGGAAAACAAAAGCTAAAAACAAAAAATGATAATGTTTATGGTTTTATTAAAATTAATAGTGTTAGTTAGTTGCTTAGTAGTTGCCTTTAAAAACATGATTTCAAAATCACCATGTTTTCCGAGGATTGGATACCAAACTCGCCAAAAATTATCCTCTGAATGAAACCGGAAACTTAAAATCTCTCAAACATTTTTTAACACCTTTGACCTTCCATTAAAGTTAAAAATATATGCCACCTGAAAAAGCCTATAGTTGCTTAATGCATATAACTAAGGTATCCATGGAGACCAATATGTTTACTACAGCAGGTTTTAAAAAAGGCCTTCCTTTTCAAATTCCAGTATATTCAATGAATCCATTTTATCCTAAAATAATTTATTTTCCATTTTTTTTCATCCATTTCCACATTAAATTCATCATAGATTATTCTCTCAAACCAAACTTTGTTTATGTTTTACATCATTGCATTTCTGTTATCATTCCTCCCATTTCCGATCAATAAAAATCAATTTAATACATAATACCCCTTAAAAAACATTTTTGTATTAAAAAAAAAAAACTGGTTAAAAACGCATCATTTCCTAAACACATTTACTAAACTAAACAAACTTGAAATTTTTTTTTCAGCTACAATTCAGTCAACTTCCAAAATAATACTTTTTATTAAATAGGAAAATAAACAGTTTGGCTTGATAATATATTATGATAAATGTCCTTCAAATGTCTCTTTGTTTAATTTCTTTATTTAATGTATTTTCACCAACATTTCCATATAGAGCTAACATATTTTCAGGGCATTTAAAAAAAAAAAAAAACAGACCTAGCTTAATCTTGTTTTCAAACATTTCACATAAAATTCAACAAAGGTGTTTCACTGAAACAAAAATAGTTTTTTTCAAATAATTAAATGGCTGCTAACATTCCTGACAAATTCAGTTGACTAAAAACACATTTAATCTCTGAGATGTCAAAGATGGTAGATGCTAAGCTAGCCGTCACAACTTCATGGAAAAACTTCAAAATAATAATTTTTCAAGTAACATTTTTTGAATTAACATAGTAATATAATGACATTAACCTTCCAGCCGATCCTGCAACCTGTTGTTCATCGGTGTGAAGCACATCTTTGGCAGGTTAGTAAAAACCACAGACTGCAGCAAGTCAAGCTTCCAGCTCAAGTTCAGAAAGTAAGGTTCAGGGGCCTCCGTTTCCATGGCAACGGATGCGCGTGCGCACACGCGCGTGCGTGCGTGAGAAGAATGAGGAAAAACCGTCTAATTGCACCAGCTAATTAGCAAAGCCTGTTTTTCTGCATTATCATAGTTTCATCCTGACCTAAAGGTTAGTATCAAAGCTTGCATTTAATAAGGCAAAGGAGCAAGTTCTAAAGCTCACTGGCCGCTTTCTAAGGTTTTCTACTGAAATATTTAACAATAAATCTGAATTTAAAAAGAAATTTCAATCCGAAGGAGAGAGGTGTTTTTTTCCCAATCCGTTTTGCAGCCATGTACACTAGAAAGAAATTGAAATCTAGATAAGTCATTTTTTTTTCTTAAAATAAGTGCATTTGTTTGTGCATTTGAGGAGGTAAGTGAGACTTTGCCAACAGAATAAGATCATTTACATACAAAAGAAAAAAATATTGCATTGTCTTATTTAAAGCGCATATTATCTAATTATCTTATTTTAAGAGTAAAGAAATCTCATTTCATTGGAAAATGCTCTTATTTACCTGCTCAAATGAAGGGTAAATACATTTAATTTAAGAAATGTTGACTAATTTCTAGATAGTTTTTTCCAGTGTACACACCCATTCAGATCTCTGGAGTAAAATAATCTCCACTGCATATGTCCAGTGGTGGATGAAGTACTCAACAGTAGTACTTGAGTAAAGTATTGCTACTCATAGTCTAATCCTACTTAACTACAATTCAACGTTACTCAGTCAAACATCTACTCAAGTATTGAATTTTCTAATTAGTCAAGTGAGTATTCAATAAGTATTAGCATTAAAGAATACAAACTAAATGTTCTAATATCAGTATTTTTCTGTGTAATTTTTTAGAGTCATTTTAAAGAACCTTATAACTTACAGAAACCCCCTGATGTATTGATGCGTAGAACCACTTGCTACAAATTCTACACCACTTGTAAAGAACTTCATCATTAAAAGCACAAAAAATAAAAACAGCTATTTTAATTATTATTTATTATTTAAAAACAAACCAAAAAGAAAACAGGACAGTCTTGATTCTCAAACTTTCATTATCGAATAGAGGTTTAATGTTGACTCTATGACCACAAAGAAACTACAACTCTGATTTGAGAGCTGATCTGAACAACCTCGCCACATGTCAACAACAAACGCTTTAATACAATTAATTAACTATAAATAATATCTGTTTCTCATATAAGGGACATTAAGGTAAGATTCTACAAAGTTAGTGTGCTGGGTACTGAGTTTTTCAAGTGGCTGATGGGAACAGAAGAGACCTGCTGGAGTGAGATTAAGAGATTTTACTCTTAATGGGTAATTCGGCCTTGTAGGTAAACTGTTTATTACAGTTTTTTTATTGTGAAAGGATAAGCAGGAATTGCTGGATGGTTGAACACAAGCTCAATGGTGGAAAATGGCGAGTTATTTTAATTGTGGGGCCAAACGTGTTGAGTTACTCTAGAACTGGCCACTTGAATCCTTGTGCCCAGGAACACGACAGTCTGGGTGTGGAGAGTTAGTAGTTAGATGCTGATTTGTTTATCAAAAAGGAACTACATTAACTATTTTGCTGATGCTTTTATGACAGGCGTTCAAATTGTGTCTTTTTTTGAAGCCGCCGTTTCCGTCCGAAAGCTGTGAGGCTTTTTTCTTTCCTCTCATCTCTGTAGACAGAGGAGTTGGTGATGGGAGTATCTCCACAGCCGACAGACATTCAACTCGTGATCTCTCTGCTTGCTGTGCTGTCAGGATAGAACTGTAAAAAAAGAAAAAAGTACGTATATTTATTATGGCCAGCACTTTAAAGGAATAGTACACCCAAAACACGATTAGCCTTCATTTTCTACTCACCCCCATGCTGAACAACACTCTGGAGTACTTTTTTGATATCTCAAATGCATCTGGAGATTTGGGAGGCTTCTTGCTGTCTGCTGACATTCAAATAATGGAGGTCTATGGTGCCCGAGGCAGAAAGGTCCATAAAAGTCCACAAAAAAACGTGTAAATATTCCTCCATACTGCTCGTCCAATGTATTCCAAGTGTCCTGAGTGGGTAGCGTCCATAATTTACTCGAAACGAAGTCATTTAGAATGTTTTTAGAGCCTAAACAGTAGTGTAAAGGATTTCCTAAAAGCGCGTTCACGAGTCTACGGAAACCGCGGCAGACCAAACCATATGAAAGTGCGCATTCAGCGTCTGCTCTGCCGATGATGCAAGCGTAGAGGAAGAAATGTGCTGTTTACCTGTGCAAAGAAAGAAACAACGAAAGAAAAATGTCTGAGGACTTCAGTGTTGAGGAAGAGCATGAGTTCTTTGCCGAGCTGAATGTGCACTTTCATCTGGTTTGGTCTGCCGCGGTTTCCGTAGACTCGTGAACGCGCTTTTAGGAAATCCTATACACTACTGTTTATGCTCTAAAAACATTCTAAATGACTTCGTTTCGAGTAAATTCGGGGCGCTACCCACTCAGGACACTTGGAATACATTGGACGAGCAGTATGGAGGAATATTTACACGTTTTTTTGTGGACTTTTATGGACCTTTCTGCCTCGGGCACCATAGACCTCCATTATTTGAATGTCAGCAGACAGCAAGAAGTCTCCCAGATCTCCAGATGCATTTGAGATATCAAAAAAGTACTCCAGAGTGTTGTTCAGCATGGGGGTGAGTAGAAAATGAAGGCTAATCATGTTTTGGGTGTACTATTCCTTTAATGCATTCATTCTGATCAGGCTCAGAACGATTTTCGGACCTGGCATTTTTCCATTTACACCGACCCACTTATGGACCCCACCCCCCCGCCCCCGAAAACAAATAAATAAATAGAAGCACAGTCAAACATGTGCGTCTGAAATTTTAAACACACTGACTCACGTTTTCCAGCCCAAAACTGTATTTAAAATTTTTCGAGCATCATTTACGTGTGTTTCTGTCACTAAATGATGTCTGCAAGGGCAAAGCTGTCCAGGTTCAGCGCAGCAGTCTGGAGTTCAATTCCTTCCAATGATGGTGTCCTAAATATTTGCCCACAAAAGGAAAAGAAGCTACAATTATAGTTCTTTTTCAGTCAGGTGACTCCAAAGGGCTTTACATTATATTACTCCTCTCGAGTTAATCGAGGCTCAACGTTGTTCTTTTGGTTTTAACAGTCATTTATTGTAGACACGTCTTACAAAGCCCCCAAAAATGCCGTCAGAACTAAGAAGGGAAACAGAAACCCAAATTAGCTCAAAACAAATATATAAAGGTTTACACAAATAAACACAAGTAAATCAACTTGTACCTCATTGGCCACAAAAGAAGAATAAAAGATTATTTATACAGGTTTTCTCGCAATTTTTTTTATTTTTTATTTTTTAACAGTGTCCTGTCTGGCAATGTGGCAATAAGAATAATTGTCTTGATGCCAAAAAGAGCCCAACAGATTTTACTTTCACAAGTGGAGCAGTACGGCTATCGCCATAGTGTTCCGCTTGATTTATGCTGATAAATAGCTTTATTATAATTATGCAATTGTGGTGGGATGGTGTTCCACCCTCCCAACTACACACACCAGGTGTAGTGACTGATTGGTGGGCGGGGCAGATAGCTTTAAAGCTGAGCTGTCCGCTGCGAGCTGCGTGTGCTTTGTTTCCTTACTGTATGTCGGCTGCCCAAGTGGCTGGTGTGCTCGATCCACTCATCCAAAATAGTAAGTGCCATTTTGCCATCTGGGCTGGGGATTGTTGTCGGGTTCTGGTGCAATACCTGCCGTGCCTTTCTGCAGCGTTGCGCAGCTGGCGTTGGTGGCTGCAGTTGGAGGTTGGTGCGGCGAGCGGCTTCCATCCGGCCGTCGCCTGCTGATCCGCTCCCTCCCTGGTCGGCTGTGTCACCACATCTGGGTAAGCTACCGGTTTAGAATTTAATTTATTCTTACCTGAATCCACCGTTAACGAGTTTTCTAATTTAGGATTCTTCCGGAGTTGCAGCGCTTGGACGCTCCTGCTGACCATTGAGCACGGACTTGTCTTTGTTTTTTATTATTTTTTTTGTGTGTTTAGGGTCTTAGTTGTGTTTTTATTCATGATGTTGTAAGACAAGACAGCAGTAGCTATCCAAGGAAGACTTAACTGTGGGTTCAGGATTTATTTTCACTGTTTCTTTTGTTTGTTTTTTTCTCGCGTTTCCTTTTGGTAGTCTTCCCCTGTAGGTATGGAGGAGGTGGCAGGCCGCCCGGTGGATGGAGTTGGTCGACAGAATGTGGCGGTTGGAGGTTCGCTGGGCGCTGCTCCTTCCCCAGCTGTGGCTGGTGGTGTCATGCCTGCTGGCGCTGTGGTTGCTGAGCGGTTGGTGGTTGTGCCCAGGGACCAGCGATGTCCCATGTTCGGTGGTGGGACTGGCATTGGGATTGGTGAGTGGATCGAGGAGGCCCAATCATGTATTCGGGCCCGCCATTTGTCAACGGCAGACCAGGCTTTCTTCCTTCTTGATCATCTAGAGGGGGAGGCAAGGGAGGAAATAAAGTCCCCGCCCCAAAGGCAGAGGGGAAAATGCCCAGCTAAAAAAAACCCTTGGCTATTTTAAAGGGTTTTGGGGTTTTTGCAACCGAGCCCAAAGTAACCCCCCAATCTGAAATTTTTTTCAGGAAGCGGGGGGCAAGGGGGAAACCCACTGTTGCAGTTTTCCAGCTTTGAATGGCCCCTTATGGAACAGTTAAGCAAAATGTCCTATGGGTTTGTTAAATTTCTGAAAATTCTGCTGCGTGCCATTTTTGTAGAGCAGGGTTTTGGGATAGTGCTCTCCCCCGGGAACTTAAGCAGAAATGTTGGGGGGCCCACCCCACGGGCCATTTTTTGGATGTCCCGGGGGGGAGGCAATTCGGTGGGAAAAGGCAAGGGTTTTCCAGGGGGGCGCTAGGGAGCTTTCCCCATTCTTTTCCCTTTAAAATATGGGCTCCCGTACAGGGGAATGGCATTTCTCGGCTAACTCCCCCTACTGGCCTTTTTCTGATTTTTAGTGAGTTAAGGGAACTTCTAAAACAAAAACAAAAAACAGTTTTAACCCCAAACTCCCCATGTATTGCTTTTTCAGACTTTTTTAAACCACAGGTGGGGAAACCCTCGCCCAGGTTCTGTGGTCGCCAAAAGGTTTCCCTACACCCGGGCCCACTTTGCCAGGAGGTTGATGGTGAGGGGGTTTTCGTCCCCGGGGGTTAACTTTTGGGGCCCAAGCCAGCTAATTTAAACCCGGGCCCAAAACTACCCCCACTGACCCTGTTGGCCAAAAACTCAGGGGGGGGAATAGCAGGCTACAAACAGCAGCCGCGTAAAAAATTGTTGGCATCCTCCCCGGGTCATTGATTTTTGGTGGGGATTTGGGTGCCCTTGTTATTTTGTTTGTAGATAAAATTTTCCATGGTGTCGAAAATTCACCGAGAGCTGTTTTCAGGAACTTTTTGGGCTTCATTGGGGCATGATGGCCTTCAGCATTTCACTGGTTTCAGTTGGGGCACCAATGGTCTTTCCACCCCATAATTGGCATTTTGAGTTGGTTTCCCACTCTGTGAAAACAAAGTGCTTTCCTCTTTGGGGAAATTTTGGGTTGTGAAGGACCCCACAAAATTTTGGGTTTTTCTTTGTTCCGGGCATTTTGGGAATGAACAAAATTTAAATCGTGTTTTCCCAAGAACTTTTGGGGCACTTGGAGGCTCTTTCTTTGATTTCCCTTAAAATAACAAAAGTCTCCTGGTCCAGTTGTGGGGGCCCCTGAAAACGGGTGCACCCCAACCACAGCTAAGTCCAAAACCCCAGTTGATGGTGCTGTTAGGGCCCGGGGGGCCCCTCACCATTGAGGAAAACGGGTGGGGTTATGAATTTTTAGTTTAAACCCTCCCCTGAACAACTTGCGGGTTTCCGGGTTTTATTTTTTGAGCCTCCAGAGCCCGGCTTACCAGCGGGCCCTTTATTTAGCCTCCCCTTTCCCTAAATTCAGTGTGCACGGTACTGCTTATGTTCCTGCCCCTAAATTTGGGAAAATAGGGGAATGGTACTCAACCCCCGAACTCACCTTGGTTTTTTTGGAGTCGAAACTGAAGTGGTTAGCCTGCCCCTTGAGGGGAAACAGAAATAAGCCCCTGTGTAAAATTTTTTTCCCCTCAGGTCCCTTTGGGCCCCAGAAAAAGATTTTTGTTTGTTCTTTTTGATTTGTCTGCCTGAAGAAACTAAAAAAAAAGGGGCGGGTTTCCAGTCACTTCTACAGAAGTACGCTCTGCCCTTTTAGTAAAGGAAGGTGATTTGGGGGTTTCCAAAATTTGGGTGCCCCCATGACTTTCCCCTTTTTGGGATGGGGGCCCGGTCCGGAAAGGGGGTCCGACGAATCCCCCCTCAGAGTACGAGGCTGCCAAGTCAAAACTTTTAATGCTCCAAACCAAAAACCATTTTTAAAAAGGGGGAAAGGGAAAGCAGCCCTTTAAAACCTCCCCCAATCGTTTTTTGTTGGGAAAGGGAAAAAATGGCGCTGGGGAAGTTGTGGATTCCCCGCCCTTTTTAACGGGCAAGCGAGAAAAGATGTTTTCCCTTTGGGCCTCGCTTTGGGAAAGCCTGGAATTTTTTTTCTGGGGCCCAAGTGGTTTTCCCCCCTTAATCTACCCAAAGGGGTACAATGGGGGTTCCCTGTTTCAAAACGGGAAAAGTAAAAAACTGTTTTTTGGGTAGCCATTTGGCCTTTTTTGAGGGGGAACCGTTAGCCTTTGGGGCTTTGAAAATGACCCATTTACCTTTCGGCGCCCAAAAGGGAAAAGGTTTGTTTGGGGAAACCACCCAGGGGGCCATTTCTTTTTTTTTGTTTTTGGGAAATGCCCATATTGTGTTTTCAGGTTCAGTCTCCCAGCAATTGAGCCCCCTTGGAAACCGTTTTTGGGCTGGGCCCTAAGGAGAGAAAGGTTAAAAGGTAAAGCTTGACAAGTGTTCATTCTTTAAAGGGCGCCAGGTTAAATACTTGGGACACCTTATCTCAGAAAAAGGTGTTTAACAGCCCCAGCCAAGACTAAATGCTGTGGCAAATTTTGGCCACGTCCCACAAAATGTTTCAGAGTTTGCCCCTTTTTTTGGGTTTTGGGAAGTTATTACGGGGCACTTTGTGGGGGGGTTTTGCTTGGGCGGGGCGGGTCCGCTTCATGGGGTGGGGGCACAAAAAGTGGGCACAAACCCCAGGAAGGGGGGTCTGGCCAGGTTTTTAAAACCTGCTTAAAGCTTTCAGAGTGTGAGGAGAGCTTTGGGGTTTTTTAAAAATTTTAAAAATTAACATCGGGCACCGTTTTTGGCATATGAAATTTTTTAAACGTCCCTTCATTTTTAGGGGCGGGATGCCAGTCAAAAGTGGTTTTGGGGCAGTATTTGTCACGGGAAAAACAGGGGATGGATTTAGGCCCTTTTGGCCATTTGCCAGTCAAAGGTCTTAAACCTTTTCAGAGATAAAAATGGCCAATTAAAAGCTCTATGAAGTTGGAGTTTCTGGCTTTAAAAGGGGGCCATGATTGAAAAGGGTTCCGGATTCTCTTGGCCACCCGGTGTTAGTTTACACAGATAACAACCCTTGAGTTATTTTCGTGGGCCCAAGTTTTGGTCCCAGGGGAGCCCCGTTGGGTGTTTTGATTTTTGGGGTTTGGTTTGATTTCCCGATATTAAGTTTTTCGTTCGGGACGCACAAATTACTAATGCTGATGGCCCCTTTCCCGCCAGCCAAATCGGGGCCCAGCCTGGCAGAACTCTTGTCATGTACCCTGTTCCAGAGGCTCTTCAGTGTGCCCCGGGTTTCCATCCCCTCCTTTTTCGGAAAACCCAATCTATGGTGACTGTTTTCCCAATCTCTTTCGGGTGTTGTTTCTTTGTGTTTTTGGGCGGGAAAAGCTGACCCTTTTCCGGGAAGGGGACTTTTTGGGGTTTTTTGGAGGGGGGCCCCGGTTTTTAATCTTTTTACCTCCTGGGGGGGAGGCAGCATTTTTCCCAAAAATTACCCTTTGGTTTTTTGAGACAGGGGGGGGTCGTCTCGGGGAGAGAAAATGGTTTTGGTGTACGGTTAAAGGTCCATCGGGTCAGATGGTGGTGAGGAGGTCTTACAGCTGGGTTTTTCCGTAGTTCTTAAACCCGGGTGTTCTGACTCAATTTTCCCCCTTTAAGAGCATGGACACCAGGGTGTGGAGGGGGGGACCACAGGTGTTGGTACGGCAGGGGCTGTTTTCTGGCCCCGGGGGGTGTCTAATGACATTCAAAAAAAGTGGGTACAAGAGGTCAAAGGTGCCCGGTTTCTAAAAATGGGACCATCTAGGGTCTGGACTTTCATGAGTCATCTGTTTGGGTTCTCGGGCCCAAAAAGATTGGGTTTCCAAAGGATTTTACCTTTTGGAGCCTTCACAAAAAGGGGCCCCGGGAAAATTTTTTTTTTTTTTAGTTACTGATGTAAAAAAGTAAGTACACCATTGCGGTTCCCAATCGGGATCAGAAGGCCCGCCACTTTTTTCCCAGATTTTTGGGGTCACTGGGAAAGGTTTTTTTTTGATTTGGGATTTTTCCCAAAATCCATTCATTAGATCGGGTCGGGTTTTGAGAGTGCGTTAATTCAGGGGAGCTCTGTAACCCGTATGGGGGGTTTAAAAAATCCCGGGCCCTACCCCTTTTCCCTCCCGCTGGGAAAACGTGGCAGTGTGAGCGCTTTAATAGAAAACTTTCAAAAATCTTGGGTGGGGCACTTTTCCAACATTCTAGGGGAAACCCGGGGTTGGGTTCTGTCTTCCACCCAAATGCTCTTCTGTTTTTAACAGTACCCACTCCCCTTTAGAGGGGACTGGCGAATCTCCGTTTTTTCTTATGTTTGGCCGTGAACCTCAAAATGCCTGTTGGGTTTCTTTTTGGGTCGGGATTCGGGACCCTGGCCCCAGGGGAAGTGGTGGAATGGCCCGGGTGAGCATCCCGACCAGGTTTAAATATGGCTTCCGCTATGCTCAGGGTCCTTGTTTGGGGGCTGCAGGGGAGGAAAAAGGCATTTGATCCAGGGCAATTCCCGGGGGGTTCCATTGCTGGAGGGACAGTTGGTTTAAACCTTTCGCGATATAGTGCTAAGGTGCCCATAAAATCCCGAGGGCCTCTTTAGCCCAGGTTATCCATCAGGGCGTGAGAGGGTCCAAAAAGCTGGGGGGCCGGTTTATTTCTGTGGCGCCCGTAGGTGATTTGCAGAGAACCGAAAAGGTGCAAACGTTTAATGGGTGAAAGGCCTTTCTCGGGTTGGGGGGGGGAAAAGGGAAAAGGGGGCCTACGGGGGGTAAACCCCCCAGTTAAAAAACCCACCTTTCCTTCCGGGGGACTGGAGGGCCCTTTGGAGGGTGATTTGTGTTATTTGGGGCCCCGATACTTCCCGTACCCTCCCCTCTGCAGGGTCCCCCAGGTTGCTTTTAGGGGCATGGTCACCCTGCTCAAACTTCTGGGACACTCCCCTAAACCCCTTGGGAAACGCATTTCGTTTTGGGGCTGGTCAGCACCCAATGTCCATCACCTTTTTGGAAACCCGTGGGGAAAAACGGGAGGATCCCATCAGCCCCGTCCCCAACTCCCAGTTTTAGTTTTCGTCCTTGGTGCGGGTTTGTAGATTATTTGTCGGGGGGGCGACGATGCCAAAAAACAGGGGGGTAGAATGTTTGGGGGGATGTTGTTCCACCCCCCCAAAATACACAAACAGGTTAAATGACTCGATTGGGGGGCGGGGCCAAAATAGCTTTAAAGGGGGGGGCAGTCCCGGGAGGGGGGCCCCTGTGCTTTGTTTCCCTTTTTCTGTTTTGCAGCTGCCCCGGTTGGGCTGGTTGTTTTCCGTTTCCACTCAAACCCAAAAAAAGTAAGTGCCATTTTGCAACTGGGGGTGGGGATTGTTGGGGGGTTCGGGGCAATTTCCCCCGTGGGGGTTTCTGCAGCGTTTTCGCAGGTGGCTTGGGGGGCTGCAGGGTTGGGGGCTTGGGGCGGCGAGCGGCTTTCCACCCGGGCCCCCGCCTGCTTTATTTCCCCCCCTCCCTCCCTGGTCCCGGGGTTGGGGGGGGGGGGGGTTTTTTTTTAAATCTGGGTAAGCTACCGGGGTTTAAAAATTTATTTTATTCTTTCCTGAATCCACCGTTAACGAGTTTTTAATTTTGGGGTTCTTTCCCGGGGTTTCAGCCTTGGACGCTTCCCCGCTGTCTTGTCTTGTTTCCCGGCCCTTTTTTTTGGTCCGCTCTTTTGGCCCGGGGCCTGCTACGTTGGGTTGGGGGAACGAGCGGGGCACGACTCTTGGCCCCGTGAAAAGACATTAGAAGTCGGACACGACCGTTGTCCCAAACGTTTGCAGTGGTTGTTTTTTTTTTTTGGGTTTGTTTGCTTTTTTATTTAAATTTAAATAATTTGTTTGCTTTCCTTTGTTTTGGGTTTACTAATTTGTTTTTTTTTTGCATTGATAAATTTTTTTGTTTTATTAATTTTTTGGGAATAAAATTTTAAAATTTTTCTTTTTTTGATGCCATTTTCCCTTTTAGGGGCCCGAATTTGTGGGCCCGAAGGGGCCCGTTTTAAAAAAAAAATGTTTTTAAAGAAATTTTGGGTTTAATTTAAAAACATTGGGGACTGGGGGCCCTGCTCTGGTGCTTTTGCCTAAAAGATCTACCCCCCTGGGTTACACAATTAGTTTAAATTTTAGTTTTTATTTGGGCATTGCAATTTATGTAGAACAAAAAAAAGACACAAAATGAAAAAAAGGAAAAAAAATGAAAAGAAAGAGGAAAAAAAAGGGATGAAAAACCCAAAAGCACAACCAAAGGGAAAAATTTGTAAAGAAAATACAATTTAAAATAACACCTTTTGGTTTCTATTACTGAAGGGATAAGTAAATATTTAATTTTTGACCCCTTTCCAAAAACCCTTGGAATCTTTTCAGAGGTTTCCCCCCCAAAATAAAAGGGAATTTATGTCTTTTAAGGGTTTTTTTTAAAGGGAAAGACCCTCTCCTCCTTTTACGAGGGAAGTGCCGGGTGGGGGGAAAATGCCCAACCTTTTCCACAGGGATATTTTGAAAAGGGGCAAAACCTTCGTAGGGGCCCCAGGGAAAACCCCCCCCAAAAAGAAAAACCCCGAAAAATTCCCCGCCGCCGGAAAAGCCGGAGGGGCCCTTTAAAGGGGGAAACGGGAGTTAATAAAGGGTGCGAATTTTCCATTTGGGAAAAAAAACGCGTACAAAGGGGGGAAAGGGTGGGGGGGGGGGGGGGGGGTTTTTTTAAATTTAAAAGAAAAAATTCCCCATTTTCTTTTTTCCGTTTAAAAACCCCGAGAAAATTTTTTACCCCTTAGGGCCGGGCAAGAACTTTTTGGGTTTTAAAAATTTTAAAATTAATTTTTTAAAAAAAGATCTAAACTCCCCGTAAGGCTTGTCTGAAATTTTTTGGGAAAATGGGTTTTTAATGGTTTATTAGTTTAATTTGGCGGAAATTTTGGGTTTATCTAAAAGGCTTAACTGTTTTGGGTTTAAAAAGTTCCCCGGGAAATTTAAAGGACCCCTTTTTTTCCCAATTATTTTAGAGTGGGAAAACTATTCTGAAGGGGTTTAAAAATTTTTAATTTTTGGGTTTTTTTGCACAAAGTTTAAATTTCTTAATTTTAAAATTAAATTTTTTTTTTTAAAAATTTTTAGAAAAATTTTTGGCATTAATAATTTTTTTTGAAAATTATCTTGGTTTAAATATTTAGCCCAAAATTGGGGGAAAGAATAAAAATTTCCCCCATTTTCCCCAAATGGGCAAAATTACCCGCAGGAAAAGTTATTTTAAAATTTGGACCAAAAAAACCTTTTGAATTAAATTTTTTTATTTTAAGGGAAACATAATGGGGGGTTTTAAAATTTTTAAAAAAAAAAAAATTTTTCAAGTAAAATTTTTTTATTTAAAAAATTTTAAAAAAAAAAGGTTAATTAACCAAATCGGCGAAAGGGCCAATTTTTTACAATGAATGGGAAAATTTGAAAATGGATTAAATTTTAAGGTTTGCGAGAAATTCCGAATCTGTTATTTTTTCCGGGTAAGGCTAACCCATTACATTTGATTTTATTTGTTCCTGCTCACGGTGGTTGGAACCTTTATTCCACTCTGGATTCTTGTGAGTGTAGTCTTTGTTCACTTTAACTTTTTTTTAAATAAATAAATAAACAAACAGTTTTGAAAACCTCGGTATTCATTGTTTTCCTGCTGTGTATGTCAACTTTCACGGTTGCTAAGCAACATAGCATACAGCGGTAAAACCTGCCGAAGGGAGGACCTGTTCGAATTTACAGACAGAACTCTTCCGCCCTCCTTATTTTCAAGGACTTCGAAGGATCCAGTCTAGGTAGACCGCGTCCTTGGAGGATGCAGCCCAGGTTTTTGAACAGAGCCTCTGATTAAGAGCAGGGCTGCCTGCACTGACGCGGCTCAGGGATTACGTCACACGGAGCGTCGTGCGCAGTGAAATCAGGACATTTCCTCACTTTCTAAAAAAAACCCGGGACGCCCGGGACAGGACGTGAAATACGGATATGTCCCGGGAAATACGGACGTTTGGTCACCCTACCCCAGAAGCCGTGGGGATGAGCGGCCAGCCACTGCAAAGTTGATCTGGCCATGGGCCCCAGGGAACAGAGGCCCCAGGGGCACCCCGCCCTCGGTGGGAGCCCTGGGGGGCCAGACCTCGCAGAGAAGTTAACATACCAAAAAATCTTAACGTTGTCTGGTGAAAATTTTTGGAAAAGAGTCCCAGTGATGCAAATATTTGAATAAATCAGTCTTTCCCATGGGCAACAACGTGACATGCGGAACAAAAAAAAGGTTCCTCCTTACATTTGAATGTGCTTTTTAACCAATGTGCATAAACAACCTAAATTCAAGGTTAAGGTTAATTTATGATTGGACATTTCATTTTAATACTAGTCTGTATGAACTCTTGTTTTAACTAAATATTTAAATGAGTTGACTCAGAGGGCAGCTACACTTTACATTCAGTAATTCACACACACACTGGTGGCAGCACGCGGCAATGACCCTAACAGAAGCGAGGCTGCCGTACCCAGACGCCAACAGTCACTGTGGTCTTCATCATTAGGCAATGAGGGCAAGTGTTGCCCAAGGAAACAACAGCTAATACAGATAGCGGTGGGGTTCAAACCAGCAACCCTCCAATTGCAGGAGGAACTTCTGCATCCCACACCACTGCACAGTATTAGGGCCAAAGGTTAATTTGTTTGTCTCACCTTTTTCACCTGCAGGGTGTGACTTGCTGGTGTGTCCCTGCAGGCCAGTCAGGAGCTTTAAGAGGAGGTTGTCTGCCACATGGTTCTTAGTGACAGAGAATTGATCAGGCTTCCATTCTGGTCTAATTTTTATTATATCTTCCTTCGAGGAGCATTTTCACTTTTTTTAAATGCAACCTTCTACCCCTCTTCCCTCCTGTTTAACTCCATCCCAAATCCTGGAAGAAACGTTGCTTTTCTTTTGTCTTGTCAAACTGCTTAAACCGACTTTAAATAAGCAGTAGTTTTTGTTTGCACAATGGCTACCTTTCAAGTGTAGAAACTCATAAAAAAAATTTTATATACATTTTATTTAAAAATCTAAATTAACAGGTTTAAATAAATTTGTTAAAAGAGAGGAAGGAACTTTTCATAGCTAATTCAGTTGTATTTAATATTAAAATCAGTCATCCACGTGTCGGCTGAGGATGTAGTGACACTAGCCTTGTGGACAGTGAGGAGAACCAGCATACTGACACAGATCAGTGAAACACAGGGTCTCAGGCCACACTGGATATCATGGACCTCTGCTAAATGCTAACTCACAGAGCTCCAGTTTGCAGACAAGTTTTGTCAGGTTGTGTGACTGTCTGCAGTGAAGCGGAAAGGGCCTGTCAGGATGGTGAGAGGCTGTCACCATCACTGCAGCGACTGCACCAAACATACATTAGCTTATGCTGGCTAGCGACTCTTCCTATTGTGTGAAATTGCTCATGTAGTTCAAAATCACCCGTCAAACAGACTATGGCGTTTCAGCAAAGGCCGAGCTGCTCTGCAGAACGCTGGTGATCAATAAGTGTGGCATTAATAGATGCTTTACTAGAGGAAATAAAGGTTTATAAACGTGGAGGAGTAATGCCATTTTAATAATGCTAAGAAGTCTGTTCATAATATATTTAAACAATAAATATTTCATTGTCTATTGACTAATTGAATCAACTGTACAATAAGCAGCTGTTTGGTAAAGCATTTTTATATGATGGCTTTTTAATATATAAAAATTATAGAATAAAGATTTTAATCCTTTAAACCTGGACAATGATATAATTGTCAAAAAAATAATTTTTTTTCTAGTTAGTGGAGTCAGTGAAATTTCTTACAAATGACAAAATACATACATTTTTTAAACTAAAATTAGATTATTTATTCGCATCATTTCGATACATTAGGCATTTTTGTATAATCTTTTATACCTTTTCTTTTCATTAATGATTATGTATGAACAAAAATATCACACTGATGATGCAGATTTAAAAAAAAATTATGTATCAAATACGATACACTTGGCTTTAAAGGGTTTTACTATATGTTCTAATGCAACAGGTAAAACCTTATATTGTTCTATTTTTAATGAAGTAATTAATTTATATTATTTCATTCATGTTTATAATTAATGTGAATTTATACATTTGAATTGAAATGAACCTACACATACATTTTCATCTAGCAATTTATCGAGTAGTCTTTTTGAATTGTTTTGAATTCACAACATGTATTTCCTTTTTATTGTCGCCCCTCTTTGGTTGTCATATAAGCAGCACTACTTTTTATGACTCTTAAAAAAAAACAAAAGCTCGACAATCAAGAAAAGAAAATGATTCAATCACAGGAATGTTTTATGTCTCATGTTCTCAGTGAATGCCTCGCCCTCTCTCTACACACTGACTGCTCATTCCTTTACACACAGCGTACATTTAAAAGAAAAATAAGAATGATCACAATAACCAACGTTCAGTTACTCTGTAGTTTTCCCCTTACTCTCTACTCTGCAGATATTTTTATATCTAAGGGAAACATATTCCAGAACATTACAAGTTTTTTCATGTTTTATGCTTTTTTGTATTATATACACTCTTTTTATATTGTCTGTCGTATTTTTAATCTTTAATGGCATTTTGCTTTAACTTTTTGTGCTTTATATAAGCTACTGGATCAGAATTTCCCTGAAGGATGAATAAAGTTGAGTTGAAGTCAAAGTCTGCTAACTCAATAGCTTTTGTTTTACATCATCCACTCTATTGACCAACATATAATGATAATGGTATTATCTATTATTACTTTTTATTGTAATAACAGTAACAATAAATAAGTTGGGGTGTATGGAGCAGATCCGCCATGCCGGCGGACAAAAGCTTCAGTCAGCACAGGGGCCCGGGGCCCAGCAGGATTCATGAATATTGTCTGAACACATCTGCCTTGGAAGAGGCAGTAGAGTTTTAAGCTCCCGATCAAATTAGATATGAGTTTATATTTCTCTAACTTCATTATTCATTTTCAATTCCTTTTATTTATATAGCACCAATTCACAACACGTCATCTCAAAGCACTTTAGAGAGACAATTCAACCAGATCATAGAGTCATATTGGTTTAAAGTTTTATAGGGAAAACCAGTTGATTGCATTGACTCAAAGGCATTCCCTCACACTAAGCATGCTGGTAGCGACAGTGGAGAAAACTCCAGCAGAACCAGGCTCAGTGTGAATGGCCATCTGCTGAAACGGATTGGGGTTCAAGGAGACAGAAGCAGATATAAAAAAAGGAACTGTAAAAGGCAGCCCCATCCAGGAAACACACAGCCAGGCAGACGAGCTCCGAGCCAGCTCCCATGTGAGAGGATGAAGAGAGCACATCTAGCCAGTCATAGTCAGGGAAACAGGATTACACTGAAAAAACAGGCCAAGCTCAACCATCCATAAAGAAAGATGTTGATGGCAGCAGCACAGCTGATATTTCTCTCCAGGATGGAGTCACAGCCAAACAGGAACAGACCAGATGAAGCTACTATGAGAAAAAGCAGAGAGAGCAGAACACTAGAGATTGAACTAATAGATTCTGCGAAGTGGGAGAATAGAGATAGAATGAAGCAGAATGATGAAAAAGGGGTCTCTATGTCCTCCATCAGTCTAAGCCTATAGCAGCATAACTATAGAGATAGCTCAGGATAACCTGAGCCACTCTAGCTTTATCAAACTCATGAGGAGTGTTCTCTACTGGCTCCTTTTCATCAATTCATCCCTCCAAAAAGAAAGCTTTACACCAACAGTGGGATCTTTTTGTTGGGAATAAAGAGGATATTAGTTAGCTGAAAAGAGATCAGAATGGAAATATAATTTTATAATTTATATGATTCAAGATCTTTATTTCTCCTAAATTTTAATCTAGAGAAATAGGAATAGGGGATGGACGGATGGAAGGAGAGTGGGTCATAATCATCACTAACTTTAAAAGACAGTCTTAGAAAACATCAAGGCACTGATATAACTGATAATGACGTACTCAATAAAGATTTTCACTGAAACAATATGTCATGATGGGTTCACTAATAGCGACCCAAGTATGCAGAACACCACTGACGGACACAGGAATAAAAGTTCAACAAGTTTATTTTGACACAAGCACACAGAAAGTACTGGTTCTGGTTCGGGCCTGGACACTGGTTCACCGGAGTCTGCGTGAGAGACAGTTCAGTTAGCGTTGCTAGCAGGAGCTTGATTTCCAGATGAAAACTGATTGTACCTTGAGGGTTCTTGAGGTTAGCTTTGGGAGAGTCACTGTTGGATCTGGAGAGGAGTAGTTCAGCAGAGTCCGCTTGCTGCTTCAGCGTCTCACGTCTAACAATGAACAGACCTTGGCTTTGGGTTTTCCAGCTCTTAGTCCAGAGCTGCATGGAAGTTCACTATGATTCTTCAGGTTTGGCTCAGAGGGTCGGCTCGGCAGGTTAGCTCTTCCTGAGCTTCACAGAGGTGACACTGGTTTCCTGGAAGACAGAGACAACGGTTAGAATCCAGGCTGGATTCAAAGTCACAAAGTTACACTGAGGATCTAGGCTTAGGCGCTGACCAACTGGATCAACACTGCGGCGTTGAGGCAAGGTCTGAAGACAGCTTAAGTAGTGGATCCTCTGATGATCTTGATGGGCTACAGCTGTGCTGAAAGCTCCCTCAGAAGGATCCACGGCGGACTCTGCTGGAGAAAGGTGGAACTTCTCCAGCTCCCAACAGTACCCCCCCCCCCCTCAACGGCCGCCCCTTGGCGGTCCGGAAGAGGTTGAAGGGCAGGAACGCTCGTACTCCTCGATAAGGGCAGGATCGAGGATGTACGAGCCCGGAACCCACTGGCGATCCTCCGGTCCGTAGCCCTTCCAGTCGACGAGGTACTGCCATCCGCGACCTCGTCGACGGGAGTCCACGATGCGGCAAACTGTGAAGGCTGGATGACCATCGACCTCCAGGGCGGGTGGAGGGGAGTCGGAAGGTGGGTACAGAGGGCTCGAGGTGACAGGTTTGATTTGGGACACGTGGAAGGTGGGGTGGATTCGGAGGGACTGAGGTAGTTGGAGACGGACGGCTGAAGGATAAATGACTCGGGTGATTTTGTAGGGACCTATAAATCTTGGGGAGAGCCATCCCCTTGAGGGGAATGTCTCGAGTGGACAGCCATACCTCCTGGCCCTTAGCGTACTCGGGGGCGGGACGTCTCCTGGAGTCGGCGAAGCGCTTGTTGGTCTCAGAAGATCGGTTGAGGGTGGCGATGGTTTCTCTCCAGAGTTTCTGACAGCGGCGGATGTGTTGGTTTACGGCCCGGACCGAAATCTCTCTCTCGTCTGCGGGAAAAAGTGGAGGTTGATAACCGAGACTAACCTGGAAGGGAGATTGAACAGTGGAAGCAGATCTGAGGGAGTTGTGCGCGTATTCGATCCAAGGGAGAAATTGGCTCCAGTCCACGGGATTGTTTGAGGTGAGGCAACGAAGGGTTGATTCCAGCTGCTGATTCATCCTCTCTGTTTGTCCGTTTGATTGAGGATGGTAACCAGAGGTCAGAGAGGGTTTACAGCCGAGAGCTGAACAGAATGCCTTCCAAACCTGGGAAATGAACTGAGGACCCCGGTCCGAGAGGATCTCTTGGGGAATTCCGTGTAAACGGAAGACGTGCTTGATGAGGAGCTGGGCTGTCTGGAAGGCCGTGGGGAGTTTCCTAAGGGGAATTAGATGGCAGGCCTTCGAAAAACGGTCTACAATGGTGAAAATGGTGGACATACCTCGAGAGACGGGGAGGCCGGTGACAAAGTCAATGGCGATATGGGACCAGGGACGCGAGGGAACAGGAAGCGGCTGAAGCAGACCAGAAGGAGGTTGGTGTGAGGCTTTATTACGGGCACATGTGGAGCAAGCCAACACATACTCCTTGACGTCTCTATGGAGGGTGGGCCACCAGAAGCGTCTTGAGATCAGAGCGATTGTTCTGCTGACTCCTGGATGAGCAGAGAACTTGGCGGCATGCATCCATTGGATGAGACGGGACCTGACGGAAGATGGTACATAGGTCCGGTTAGTGGGGCCGTTACCTGGATCGGGTTCTGTGGCCAGGGCGGAGTTGATAAGGTCGGAGATTTCCCAGTTTACCACTCCCACTGTGCAGGAAGCCGGAAGGACAGGTTCAGGCGTCTCGGGATGATCGACGGAGTAAAGACGAGAGAGAGAATCGGGTTTGACATTCTTGGATCCGGGTCTATAGGAGATGATGAGATTAAACCGAGAGAAGAAAATGGACCATCTGGATTGGCGGGGATTGGCTTGCTTGGTTGACTGGATGTAAGCCAGGTTCTTGTGGTCAGTCCATACAAGAACCGGATGCTCAGCTCCCTCCAGCCAATGTCTCCAATCCTCCAACGCTAGCTTGATGGCCAACAGCTCTCGGTCTCCCACATCGTAATTCTGCTCAGCTGAAGAAAGTCTACGGGAGAAGAATGCACAAGGGTGGATCTTTTGATCTGTGTCAAGTCTCTGGGAAAGGACTGCTCCAACTCCTGAATCTGAAGCATCCACCTCGAGAATAAACTGTTTAGCTGGGTCAGGTTGCATTAGCACTGGTGCTCTGGAAAATAAAGATTTTAATTTATCAAATGCAGCCTGAGCCTCAGGAGTCCACTGAAAGGTGCGTTTGACAGAGGTCAGAGAAGTTAATGGAAGGGCGGTCTGGCTATAGTTTCTGATGAACCGACGATAAAAGTTTGCAAAGCCTAGAAACCTCTGTAGCTGTTTGCGGTTCTCTGGAACTGGTCAGTCTAAAACTGCCTTTATCTTGTCCTCAGATGGTTTTACCTGGCCGCCCTCGAGCACAAACCCCAAAAAGGTGACTGAAGGCTGGTGAAATTCGCACTTCTCGGCCTTTACGAACAGCTTGTTCTCCAGCAGTATCTGTAAAACAAGGCGAACATGTTTCTTATGTTCATCGAGGTTCTTGGAGTAAATGAGTATGTCGTCAATGTAAACGAAGACAAACACATTTAAAAAGTCTCTGAGTACATCATTCACGAGGGCCTGGAAGCAGGCTGGAGCGTTAGTTAGACCAAAAGGCATTACCAAGTACTCAAATTGGCCCAATGGAGTCTTGAAGGCTGTTTTCCATTCATCTCCTTCACGGATCCTAAGAAGATGATATGCGTTCCTTAAATCCAGTTTAGAGAAAACTGTGGCTCCCTGTACGGGTTCAAATGCAGAGGCGAGTAGAGGAAGTGGGTATTTGTTCTTTATGGTGATCTGATTCAAACCTCTGTAATCAATACATGGTCTCAGGGAGCCATCTTTCTTTCCAACGAAAAAGAACCCGGCACCCAAAGGAGAGGAAGATGGGCGGATTATTCCTGCGGCTAATGATTCATTAATGTATTTTTCCATGGTTTCTCTTTCAGGCTTGGAAATATTATACAACCTGCTACTAGGTAGTGGTGCCCCAGGTAGAAGTTCAATGGCGCAGTCATATGGTCTGTGTGGAGGTAGGGACGTCGCAATGACCTTACTGAAGACAGGAGCTAGGTCATGGTACTTGGAAGGAACAGAAGAAAGGTCAGGAGAGTCCATCTCCCCCCCACCTCTAGGAGACCCCACCAAGGGGGCAGCTGAACGGAGGCATGTTTCATGGCATGAGATGGACCATGATTCCAGGTGACGCTCTGTCCAATTAATGTGAGGATTATGCTTCTCCAACCATTCAAAACCAAGCACCAGAGGGGAACATGCAGAGGGAAAAACAAAAAATTTTATTGTCTCTCGGTGGTTACCTGACAGAAGTAGCTCGAGGGGCTGAGTTTGATGGGTAACTTGGTGAAGTTTCCTCCCGTCAATAGCAGAAACACTAAGAGGCTGAGTTAGAGGAATGGTTTCAATTTGGAGTTGTTGGACGAGGTTAGAGTCGATTAAGTTCCGTTCACAGCCTGAGTCGATGAATGCAGAAAAAGAGAGGCTCTGGTTAGCACAAAACAACGTGGCAGGAAGTAACAGTCGAGGAGATTTCTTTGTGTTAATTTGGCCCGCCAGACTCCTCAGTTCCACTGGCGGGCCCAGGCTTTTGATTTAGCCGGGCAGGAAGCGATGAAGTGTCCACTCTCACCACAGTAAATGCACAATTTGCTTAGAAAACGTCTTTGTCTCTCCTCTGGGGTTAGCCTCGTGTGTCCCACCTGCATGGGTTCGATATCTCTTTCGCCCGAAAGAGAGGCCTGAATGGGCAGCTGTTCTGTAGAGGAAGAACAAACAGTCACGTTACGTGAGGCAGAAGAAAGTGTTCCCTGCTTCTTAGAACTGTTTCTGGCACGGATTCTATTGTCCAATCTAATGGAAAGAGGAATTAGATCTTCGAGGGTAGCTGGTTCGTCGAGGGTTGCAAGCTCATCTTTAATGTGCTCATTTAAAGCCATAAAATAGGCTCCCTTCAGAGCGCTTTGGTTCCATCCGGAAGCTGCCGCTTTAACCCGGAAGTTGATGGAGAATTCAGCCACAGAAGAATTTCCCTGTTTTAAATTGAAAAGAGCTCGAGAGTCAATGGTTTGATCTGTCTCTTGGTTGAATACCTGAGTAAATTCAGAGAGGAAATCAGAGTAATCGCAGTTTAGGCTATCGTCGGTGGAAAATCTTGCCTGAGCCCACTCCAAGGCTCTTCCTGTTAGCTGAGAGAGGATGAAGGTTATCTTTTTGTAATTCGTGGAGAAGCTGCCTGGAGAGTTCTGAAAAATCAAGCGACACTGAAATAAAAATCCTTTGCAATCTTTCATGTTACCAGAAAATCTTTCTGGAAGACTTGGACGGAACTCTGATGACGTCACTGCTGGTGACCTCAGAGGTGGAACTGGACCCGGAAATGGTTGTGGTGCTGATGCAGCATTAGCGCTGTTCAAAAAGTTAGCATAGCTCTGTAGCATATGGTTATGAGTTTCAACCAGGCGGTATAACTCACGGAGCGTTTGGGTTTGTCCTTGAAGTTGGGCATCCTGCTCCTCCAATCGACGGGTGAGGTGATCTGCTGGGCCTTGAGTTTGGCCGCAGTGTTCTGTCATGATGGGTTCACTAATAGCGACCCAAGTATGCAGAACACCACTGACGGACACAGGAATAAAAGTTCAACAAGTTTATTTTGACACAAGCACACAGAAAGTACTGGTTCTGGTTCGGGCCTGGACACTGGTTCACCGGAGTCTGCGTGAGAGACAGTTCAGTTAGCGTTGCTAGCAGGAGCTTGATTTCCAGATGAAAACTGATTGTACCTTGAGGGTTCTTGAGGTTAGCTTTGGGAGAGTCACTGTTGGATCTGGAGAGGAGTAGTTCAGCAGAGTCCGCTTGCTGCTTCAGCGTCTCACGTCTAACAATGAACAGACCTTGGCTTTGGGTTTTCCAGCTCTTAGTCCAGAGCTGCATGGAAGTTCACTATGATTCTTCAGGTTTGGCTCAGAGGGTCGGCTCGGCAGGTTAGCTCTTCCTGAGCTTCACAGAGGAGACACTGGTTTCCTGGAAGACAGAGACAACGGTTAGAATCCAGGCTGGATTCAAAGTCACAAAGTTACACTGAGGATCTAGGCTTAGGCGCTGACCAACTGGATCAACACTGCGGCGTTGAGGCAAGGTCTGAAGACAGCTTAAGTAGTGGATCCTCTGATGATCTTGATGGGCTACAGCTGTGCTGGAAGCTCCCTCAGAAGGATCCACGGCGGACTCTGCTGGAGAAAGTTGGAACTTCTCCAGCTCCCAACACAATAATGTTCTACAATGGGACCTTCTAAGGTTGGATGTTTCTAAGCATATATGCACTGCATGGAGCAAACATTCTGAACTCATTGGTTTATTAAAACAATGAAGAATTCGTATTTTTTAGCTCAGTGTTTGGTTGTGTTATTCAGAGCTGCTAGAAGAGAAAAAGGAAAGTCCAGACCAGAGGCCCAGAGGGTTCTCTGCGCCTGGGTGGGGCCGAAGTATGACTGTTCAGGGGTTGAGGGCACAGAGCAGGCAGGGTCTGCTCAGCTGAGAGCAATGTCTCACCAAGGTATCAGAATGTCTTCATTAACGAAGACACACAGACATCAGAGGGTCGGGGATGAGGGTTCTGGGGCGGGCTAGGTGGGCAGTCTGCAAACACACCTAACTGCAGCTGCAGCGACTCGCCGTTCCAGACTTGACGACTTGTTTTCCCTCCATAAATCAACCAAAAGGCAGTGCACAATGTTGCACGATGTGACTCACCATCACGATCATGATGTTTGCTCTGCCTTTCTGTCCTCTTCCGTTAGAATATCTGATGGAATATTCCTGGAAGGGCAGGGGGGGACGTGACAGGACGTGAACAAAGATGGCTGCAGAGATAGTTTAGTTTTTAATGATAAAACTTAAATGTTACTTCAGTTCGTGTCCATTTCACATATTTTGTATTCATTCAAATTCTGTTACATACACATAAATGCTACACAGCTCTGGCCTTCATCAGAAAAATATTTATTTTACTGTAAATGTTTGACTCTGACCCATCCTGACCAGCCTCTGTCCTCCACACCTGGGTGCTGAGCACACTCTGGAAAGTGTGCTCAGCAGACACACTTCCAAAGGCGGAGAGGCAGCCAGTGAGCAAAGTCAAACTCAAACTGTCAATTAGAGAGGGCCAACAGAGGCTGCAGGCTTGGGTGTACGGAGAAGATCTGCCATGCCGGCGGACAAAAGCTTCAGTCAGCACAGGGGCCCGGGGCCCAGCAGGACCTGTTTACTGCTCCAGACTGAGCAAAGACCGTCAGCAAACAACAGAGTCTGGATAACTGCTCAAAAACACACAAACATACACAGATTTCAATTGGAAAACAAGAGATCAGTGTAGTAATCTGTTAATTATCGAATTAAGGGCAACTTTACAAGTATATAAACTTTCTGGTGTATAATCTTTAATCTATATCAAGGCAGTAATTTAATAGCTATAACATTATATTAATCAAATGGAACACACATCATAAGAAAATCACACATTAGCTGGACTCTGTTAAGAGAACATAAAAAGCCTCTAAAGTTCAGGTCTTTTTTAAACATAAGCGTCAAGGTTTTCTACTGAGTCATAAGCTCTGAGAATCATTGTTCAGTCAAATATATTATGTGATTTTTACATTGAAAATGCGATAACTAGTAGTAATATAATATATATGATAGTTAGATAACTATTATTGAAGTCATAAACTCCAGTGATGTCAACCTGGTGGTGGAGAAATAACCTCTAACCTCGGAAGCACATTGGAAATCCAACTTTTGAAACTCTGCTCTGCTGCAGATTAAATCTGTGCAGAAACTCAAATAAATGACCTCAAACGAAGCCTGAATAAGCTGTAGACGGTTTCCATGGATACGGAGCAAAAATTTAACTGCATTATAGTTCTAGTTCATCACCAAGTTTTAATTCTATTTTAAACACAAATTGATAAATAAAACGGGTTGACGTTAAGGGAAAGTCACTTGCCTGAAGGGCAAGTGACTTTCCCTTCAGTCACTTGCCCTTCAGTCACTTGCCTGAAGGGCAAGTGACTTTCACAATTCATTTGCCCAGAAACAATTTTTACTTGCCCAGTATAATGTTTGATAAATATAGTTCCTAATATAATTTTTGTATATATATCAATGAAACATGTTTGTTTTTTAAATGTTTTTTTTTTTTGTAATTCAGTATGTTTTTACAGGTTCCTGTTGTGTATATGCATGCGTCAGATAATGAACTCAAACCTACATTACCGTGTTAACATGCTTTTTAATCCTTCCTGCACATTCTTTTCAAACTAAACTTTGCTTGAAACTGTTGTGTGCTTGGAAAAATATACATTGTAATGTTAAAAATCTAAAGAAAACTTGACAGGTTAAATAACTTACACTACTACTACTCACCAATTTAACATGTTTAGCTCTATAACATTTAAATGCACCACTCCAATGTCTAAGAGGAAAAAAAATTTATGAACATTTTTTAATGTATGACCTCCATCACTGTACAGAAGACTGCCATATGAGAGAAATATTTACACTGTGGGCATACAATTATTATTATTATTTTCCTAATCCCTGACTGATAATTTTTAATCTAGTGTGTATTATAGTATAGATTAAATTCAAAGATGGCAAAAGTACTCACTTTCCGTACTTGAGTAAAAGTACAGATACTTTTGTTAAAAAATACTCTGGTAAAAGTGGAAGTACTGATTAAACTTCTTTACTCAAGTAAAAGTAACAAAGTACAGGCTTGTAAATTTACTTAAAGTATAAAAGTAAAAGTAGAAACCATGTTTTTCATGCCGTTGCCTACATTTTAAATGGATGTCTGCCAATAGGACTAGATCTCCGTTGTGTTCATTTTCAATCTTCTCATCATCCATGCTACTATGCTAACGCCACCGCCACCAAGCTGCAATGATTTGCCGCCAATGAATACCGCCGAATCTGTCGATTCATCTTGTAGTGGTGCGTCAAATGCAACGTAGATTCCCATCCAATTAGATTGAATTTGGTATTGATGACGTGAAAAATAATAACGGTAACTCCATTGAAAGGATTTTTAAAAATGTAAGGAGTAGAAAGTACAGATATTTGTGTAAAAATGTAAGGAGTAGAAGTAAAAAGTCGCCATAAAAATAAGTAGTAAAGTAAAGTAAAAATATCAGAAAAATCTACTTGAGTACAGTAACGAAGTATTTGTACTTCGTTACTTCCCATCTCTGATTAAATTCATCATCCAGCTGCTGCTCTGCAGAATTCTCTCCCCAAGAGCTGAATCCCGCCATCTAGAGGAAAATCACGTGGCTTTTTCAAATCACGTGAGAATGTGTACAAAACAACAAAAATGGCCCCCGGCAACGCTTGTGGGTCGTTTTCAGCGAATGTCGGTGATTTTAAAGTCATTTTGAGTGATAAATAGTTTTTTTTTTGCGATCATTGCACTTTCCCGAGACCAAATGCAATGAAATTTGTACTCTCCCGACAATAAAAACCACTTGCCCCGGGCGATCGGGCAATGGTTAACATCGAGCCCTGTAAAAAAAGGTATATTTTTTGTTTAAAATTAATTTTGCAAACAGCCTTGCCTGTTTTTGGTCTTTAACAACGTTCTAACTCAGTTAATCTTGTCGAGTTTAACAAGCAACCACAACATCCAATATACAATGGTAAATGCTACAGGGATAACCTGCTTGAACTGGAATTGCACTAAAGTGGAAAACTGGGAGATTCCAGAGCTTGAGGACTTCACCTTTGCTCTGCTGAGTTGGTCCCTGCCAGCTGCGGGTCACATTGCTGTTTCATTACTGTTTGCCTGTGGCCCTGTGACCCTCAAGCCTTCATTTGCACCTTGGTGAGGACTACTCCATCACTGATCGGGGGGCAGAAACCTCCGTTGGCCTGGCACACACATGCATCACACCCCTGACATCATGAGGGAACAGCCAAGCCTCTGGCCTCTCGTATGAACAGAGATAATTTACATTTTCAACTATTTTCGAAAAGTTACCTAGATTGGCAAAATATATCTTTATTGATCTTTTACCATTGATATAGCTAATACTGTCTTCCTAAAGAGAGATTCTAACATATATAGCCACCATAAACAGCGGTCTGTGGTTCAGTCCAGATGTATAAACAAGAAAACATCTGACAAACGTCTGAAGTCAGTGTTCTGTTTGCCAGTAGGTCACTGCCATGGAGTACAAGCACTACCCTGCACATCTTACTGTATTTTTTCAGACCCAGGTGTTGACACTTTGGGTCCGTGTTCTTTGACATGCTGATCTGAGCGTGTTAGCCGTATGTCGCACCACAATGCAGATTGTAACGAAAGGGTGCCGCTGATTGAGACGTACCCCCAGTTGATTTCTTAAACTGGACTCTTTCATTTTGGTCACATGCTGGAGAAGCCACATTCACTTAGCGTAGCAGTGCTGCTGCCGTTATTTAAAGAACAACTCATAAATTAGGCCAAAAGTTTGGTAGCTGAGGTTTGATACACGAGGGCAAAGTGAGACTTACACCTTCAGACTAAAGCCATGGGTTTTAAAATTAGAACAGGTGCCCGGGTTGCAGCATTTCAAGATCACCTGTTTAATCAACCATTTGTGTTTTTTGCATTGACCTAAAGAAGATCTTCTAAACCAAGCAATGCCAGGGTTAGAACTGGAGCCAGATCCTTACTGGTTAAACAAAACCACCGTAAAGAACCAATAACATTTTCAGCAGCTTGGGAACTGAGATTATGATGCTACTTTCTTTCATTAAAGGTTTGTTCTTTGTTTTCCCAAAGTGTTTCAAACATGAGCTAAAACACCTGATTGGATTTAGAAATTAGTCATAATTCTCTGTTTAAATGTACATTGATGGTTCAGCTAAGGAGTTACTGTGAGTACAGATCTGTTTGGGGAATGGGTGCATTTTCACCTGTGAACAATCAGCTTTATGTTGCAGTTGGAACAGCCCGCCACCCATGTCTAGGTCAAACGAATCGGCCAGCAATGCGTGTTAGAATCACCTCGGCACTGATCTGCATACAGTGGGAAAAGCAGACCAAATAAGTAAATATGGTTCAAAATGCAGTAGAAGGTTGAGTTGTGTTCCATTTAAAGGGAACATGAAAAAAAATCATCTATGTTGGTAATGCAAATATGATGTTTCCAAGTGTGATACAGTCTTGATAAGAGCTTTCACAGTTCAACAGTCTGATGGCAGCGTAGAAAACGCTGTTGCAGAACATGCAGGTCCTGTAGTGAATCAACTCACAGGTTCTGCAACAGTTCTGCAACAGGGAGCTCTACCTGCTCCCTGTTGCTGCTCCCTGCTGCCCTCTGGGAAGCAACTGTAAAAGACGGCCCAGCTCCCATTTCAGAGGATGAAAAGAGCATATCCATCCAGTCACAGTCAGAGAAACAGGACTACACTGAAAAACAGACAAATCTTGAACATCTATAAACACAGGTGTTGATGGCAGGAGCACAGCTGATATTTCTCTCCAGGATGGAGTCACAGCCAAACAGGAACAGACGAGGCAAAGCTACTATGAGAAAAAGCAGAGAGAGCAGAACATTAGAGATTGAACTAACAGATTCTGCAGAGTGTGAGGATAGAGATAGAATGAAGCAGAATGATGAAAAGGGGTCCCTATGTCCTCCAGCAGTCTAAGCCTATAGCAGCATAACTATAGAGATAGCTCAGGATAACCTTAGCTACTCTAACTATAAGCTTTATCAAACAGGACATTTTTAAGCCTACTCTAAGAAGTACACAGGGTGTCTGCCATGGACTAAAACTAGTAGTTGGTTCCACAGGAGAGGAGCCTGATAACTAAAAGATCTGCCCCTCATTCTACTTTTAGAAATTCTAGGAACCACTGTTTTCACCTTCTTCCAGTCTGAGGAGCTGCAGCCTCCACACTAAACAGTGAGACAGCTGGTCAGAACGCTCTCTATGGTGCTTCTCTAGAAGGTGGTGAGGATGGGTGGGGGGAGGTGGGCTCTCCTCATCCTCCGCAATTGATAAAATAATGTTATAAAACAGAAAAAATATAAAGATATTTAGAAATGCTTGTATGTTAATGAGTAAAATATACAATATATAACACAATCAAAAAAACTTCATGCATAAGTAATTCATAATTTTTACATAAAATTAAACAGTAATAATCACAGCAGTTAAATACCAGGAAAAGTATTTAGTCACCTGCTTTAACATATATATGATAACTGACGACATACTTTTCTTCATCATTGGGGTCTAATTTGTTCACTCTCATCAAGAATAACTTTAACTTTTCTGTAAACATTTACGTCAAAGTTTGCTACAAACAGACCTTTGTAAACTTTAACCACCTGCAGCCGTAGAAGCAAACGACTCACCCAAACAACACAGCTGGAGTACAAACAAGAGGTGTCACTAGAACATAAGTTGCATGTCTGTGTTTTTCTGGAGTCTTTTTAGCCCAAAAAAAACATTTGACACTATTCAATTAAGCTACTTGTGAAGGGAGTCGTGCACAGAAAGGTTTGTCAAGTTAGAGTAGTGATAATTCCTAATAATACTAATCTAGTAAAAGTCAAAAGTGATGTTTAGCAGATCTAAAATGATCTAAAAATCATTTAACCAAACCTTCCGTCCACACCAGTCATTAACAAACAATCCACTCAACACCCAGTGGGTTCCTAATTACTAATATTAAAGCTACAGTGTGTAATAATTACAGGGATATACAGTCAGAAATGTAATATATTATACATAACTATGTTATTTATCATCATCTACGAGCTCAGCCTCTTAACCTTAATATTTGCGTTGCCTAAGAATTCGTTATTTATAATTACATAGGAGCGGGTCTCGCAGCCATGGAGGCAGACATCATTGCGCTACGGTAGCGCAGAGCCAACAAACTAGCGATTGCTAGATCGCCCATTACGCTCGAAAGTAACTACGGCAAGTTGAGAGAGATGAACTGAGACGTACTGAACAATAGATGGCAGTATTATGCCTGAGAATACTATCTGTAAAATTATCTATGTAAACAAACCTCATCACTTGAGAAGGTAGGTGATGCGGATGTCGTGGAAGACATTTTGTCCCATAACGCTCGCCGTACTGTTGGGGGGGAGAAGCGGTGGGGGGCAGATGTTCATGTTGCTGCGATCTGCAGTCTGGACGTTAGATGTCGCTAAAAATTACACACTGTAGCTTTAATGGGAGGGTCTATCAATTAACAACATAATCTAAACAATTCCAAATATAAAACATAATTACATATTTTGGTTCTAAATTAACTGAAATATATTGTAAATACCCAAATAAGAAAACTAAACTGGTAGAAATGGAAAACTATAAAAAAATTAGCATAAAAGGTCACAACAGTTCATCTTGTTTTAAAAGTTGTAGAGTAAATATAACTTATCATCTATCTCCGATTATGATTAATAATTATTTTTACTTCATTACAACACAATGAAACTTGTTGGCGAGCAGTGAGCAGCTTGCAGCTTCCAGGGGACATCGTTTAGCACAGGGTCTTTCTCAGGGACCCAGAGTGGCAGAAGAACTATAGATCTTTACAGGATTCAGAGGTTCTCCGCTCTATGTATTTCAGTGCCCTAAAGCAAGTGGAGACTGTTAGAAACCATGCCTGCAGAGGAGGCTGCGATCTAATAGCACTGAATTCCTCCAAACGTATCCTCTCAACCCATCCCTTATGGAGCTGAGAGCAGCTTCTAGCATCGGCGAATCCTCACAGGGTTGAAGGTATTCTTTGGGGATACAGAATCACAGTTTTTAAGTTTAAACCAGCAATTTACCAGGCTATTAAGGACTGAAATCATCCAACCATGAGAAAAATCACTTCCCTGAGTAAGACCAGTGAGATGAAACATTTGCATGGTTGGGAATCAAACCCAGCACACAGGGAAGAACCTAAACCAGTAAATCAGGGGCCACCATATCCAGTCATTACAACTTCATCAAAGACTTAGCAGAAATGTTACTCTGGATGTCCTTCTAAACCTTCTAACTGCTGGTCCCCAGAATTAACTCCTTTAACAGCTCTGTGAAATGTAGCTCACCACCGTCTGTGTGTAAATGACCGAATGCAGCTCTAAATGAGTGCAGGCATTTACCAACAATAACATCAAGGTTTGATTTTACTGCGTTTTTTCCAGTTTGAAAAATTTAATCTTTACAACAAATTTTAAAAATATATATATCTTTACTTCTAGATCTATTCTATTCTAGATAGAATAGAAATACCCTCTCTTGCCCTGCATGTGTAAATTTAAAGCAGTTCACCAATTATAAAAATAAATACTTTCAATAATATAAACATTTAGTAACATACATTTTAATAATGAAACTCAGTTCATTTGGTGAAACACGTTAACTCAAATTACAAACTAGTGTTTCTTAAAGCTTTTTAAAAATATATAATATTGAAAAATAAAATAGGACATCAGATAAGGAAAAAATATCATATTACAGAAACATGGGAGAAATACAAATTAGAGCCTCATGAAATTTATTGGATGTTAACGTGTATTTAGTTCAATGTAACTAATCACCAGGCAACATCTGCTCATAGATAAGATGTAAAAAGAAATCAAAACAGTACAATTACCTCGTTACCAGCATTTACAGTATTTATTAATTTCATATCAGCATTCATTTCAACAAAATAAACTCCTGCAATGAGTTAGAGTGAAGTTCAACTTTTTAATCAGAAACTTTATTGTTTTTTCTTATTTCTTTAGTTAAACTTTAGCCGTTTTTCGCAGAAAAGGGAAAACGGCCCTAAGAACCTTTTGTTAAATGGAATACGAGCTTAGATTTGACTCTAAAGCAGAGGCCTCAACCTTAGCTCCTGGAGGACAGGTGTCCTACACACCTGTATCTAATGATCGGTCTTCCTCACCAGCAGAACTCAAGCTGCAGAGACACAACGCAAGGCTGCAGGACACCAGCCACCCACAGTGAAACACAGTAGAGGCAGCATCATGATAGGTGGTTACTCTTCAACAGAAAGGGGACTGTCTGTTGTTTTTATGGAGGAGGAGAAAATGTATAAGTTATAAACATGTCAAAGTAGCAGCCGGTTCTGCCTCTGTAGCATCGTTTGTTTGCTCGATCAATAAAGATAAAAGATTTGATTGGTTTTCACATCAGTTTGAATAAAAATCCAAACCAACCAGAGAATAAATATGTGAGAAATAAGACAGATTTAGACTTTTATTGTCATTTTGTATACACAGAGTGTAAACAAAACCAAATTTCATTTAGTACAGCTTTCAGACAGTAAAGCGACGTATTTTGTGTATTTGTCAGGAGGTATATCAAGCCACTGCCTATAAGTGCAGCCATCACGTTACAAGGCGCCAGAAGATATTTGGTTGTTTGTTAAATCAACAGGTGCTTTAGAAAGGTTTTGGTTTTTGGGTGTTTAAAATTTTTTCCGTCCAACAGTTTTGTTTGAATGTCAGCTAAATTATTATCAAATTAATATCAATCATGCATAAAAGCCTTAGAGTTACTTATCAAAGTCTTACTTTCTTAATGATTCACAGTTTTACCAAAGAGTTACCCTTTTCAGGGCCGCCATATTCCTTTGCACTTTATTAAATTCAATATTTTCTAAAGGAAAAAACAAACCAAATGAAACATGTTTGAGAAAGCAGATATTTTTTAATTTATTATTAAATGACATAAATAAATCGTGCAGCAGGTTCAAGTAGAAATAGATAGCTTATGTACAGGCAAAGGCAGCGGACTCATCTAAAGCCTGCCAGCATCCAGAAGGCACTTTAGAATCGATCGTACAGTAAAAGGCACAATGAATGGAAAATACACACATTAATTTACTCTATATACACACATGTACATATTCACGTTAGTTAGGACCTTTTTTTTGTTGTTTTTTAGGGTTAACAATGATATAAAATGTAATGAATATGGTGGAAAATAACTTTGTAGCTTCCTAAGAGCAAGTTAACATTCATAACCTAATGTCTGTCTACATATGAAATTAGTTTATGTCATTATTTTCTTGGCTGCATAAACTACCCTGCGCCAGTCGACAGACCATTACTTAAACAGGGTTTAAAAGTGTCTTATTTAATTTGCAAAGTTAAGTGTGGAGAAAAAAACAAAAAAAAACAATCTTTTTGGCTGTAAGAAAGCAGAACAGTGTACACATTGCACTGTCTATCCCAAATGAGTCTATTCAGTTACTTTTTCGAGGAACTGCAATAAGTGATCTGGGATCTTAGTCTGTACCAAAGCTCCATGCTTCCTAAAGGTCAGACAGGAAGAGGTGAAGCCTGAGAGCTGCTTCAGTAGCTCTGAGCTACAGGCGCCCAGCTCGCTGTGAGCCTGGCGATGGAGCTCTCAAACTGGGCATCCCCAACTCCAACCTCGCTCAAGCTGGGCTCGTACATGGAGGACGGCGAGGAGACGGGTAGAGAGGAGGTCAGACCCGTGTAGGAGGAGCCCCTCAGGAACTGAGAGGTCAGACCTCCAGGCACGGAGCTGGAGGAAGAGCCAGAAGGGGTGAGCGTGGTGCCAGCTACCGACCAGAGGCTGGGGTACTGACTGTGGAGAAGAAAGAGGAACACGTTGGAAAAAGGAACTGATGTTGCCTCTTCTGCAAAAATCAGCAAAGAATTGGATATTTATGAGCCTCACCCGGTGTTGGATGTGGAGTTGCTGGTATGAGACAGAGTACCCATGCCTGTGGAGTTGGGGATCTGAAGGGCAGACCAGCTGTCATGAGTCGGCAGAGTCCCCGAGTTGTTGTCCATGTAGTTGTCTGAGAAAACGAAGTGAGAGGAGAAATAAATAAAAACTTTCTTCGCTTTAATCCAGACAGCGTTAAATCACAGACTCCTCAGCGGGTCTTACTGGTGCTGGAGCTGCGGTGGGGGTAGTGGCTGGGGTAAGGAGCCGCTCTGTGGCTTCTCAGGCTGGAGTAGCGCTCGCAGTAGGAGCCTGACGGGTGGCCTGCAGTGCCACTGAACTGAGGGGGGCTGCTGTTGGGGCAAATGGGACTCTGGCCTGGAAGGAACCAACCCCCAACTGTAGAGGAATAAAAGAATGTAATTATCTGGAGATACAATTCGAGAAAAAAAGCATGTATGGCTCCTCCTTGATGTACATCTTAAAGATTTAGAGTCTAAAGAGATGACAAGAAACTTACGTTGAGAATATCCGGACTGTTGGCTGTCCGTAGTCTGGTCAGACACTTCTTTATGGTCACTCCTTCAATAAAAGATAAAAAATCAGATCACGTTCAGCAGATCTTTACTAAGCAGACAGGATAAGCAGTAACAGCTGATCTAACATGGCTCCATAAACACATTATTATCCTAAAACATACATTAAAAACCAAAACTTTTATTCCTTAATTCACAAGAAAAAACTTGTACCTTTCTTTGGCATCCAGAAAAGCTTTGGCAAAGGGGTTGTGTTTTATCTTCAGAGCAGTGATCTAAACAAGAGAACACAGGTTCAATAAAGCTGAAATAAGCCGTTTTAATGAGAATCTGGCTGATTTGGGAATAACTGACCTCTTCGTTCTGGTAGGCAGTGACAGCGATAAACTGGGTTTCTGGGAAAGACTGGCTGCTGATCATCTTCTGGATGCCTCCGACCTTCACGATGTGGATCCTCGGCTCATATTTGTGCAAAGAATTCAGCATGATCTATGGGAACATCTCAGTTAGTCTTCTAATCTCTCAGTATGTGCGCACATCTAGGTCACACCAAGTGAGACTGAAACCATAAACACACAAACTCTTAGTAAAATGCATTTAAAGACAGATATCGCCCAAAAGAGCCAGAAATACAACAACAAAAAAAGGCAAATAAAACATAACAAAAAAGTAGGTAACACTTTGGACAAGGGCTGAAACAATTAATTGGATTAACTGTGATTAACTGATTATTATTTTCAACTAATTTAGTAATCAATTAATCATTACCTGGAGTATAGAGAGTGTTAAATATGCCTTTAAATGACAGAGCGACCCATTTAGAGCAGTAAATATAACAAAACTGTAAAAAGAAAAAATATGGAAACATTTTGCATTTTTAAGATAAAAAAAATGTTTGGACTGTCAATTTGCTCTATCCAGAACTCCTTATGTGGAAAAGTTTTAGCTTCACCTGGTTTAATAAAAAAAAAAAAATCTTCTTTTAGGAACCTTTTTGCAATCTTTGGTGAACGGTAAAGTGCCTTGAGATGACATGTGTTGAGTTGGCGCTATATAAACTAAACTGAAATAAATTGAACCGAATATATGCGCTTTTAATTGAAATTCACAATAACACTGTAAAAACGTAGATTTTATAGTGTTATATATTATATCCCATGTTTTCCCTTGAAAAGCTTCCTGGATGTGAAGCGAAACCTCTTCAACCTTGGAAACAAAAGTCCAGTGGATTGGTTTTAATTTTCTTTCTTTTTTTTAATCTTTTCTCTAAGTTCCCCTCCTCACCTGTCCTCCGCCGTTCAGCTTGTTGGACAGTTTGACTTTGCTGAAGGAGACCGGCGCCTTCATCCAGTGCGCTCCGAAGTTTGGGGAGTCTGGATGGATGTAGACGCAGCTGGGGCTCTGAGGCTCCGGCTTGCCCCCGGGGACCCATTCCCCGTTCACGTATTTCCATCGGTTGTTGTCCGCTGCCACGAAGTCTAACAGCACCGAGTACATGGCGTTCGGGTCCAGGCCGGAGACGCTGACCCGCAGAACCGGGAACATCCTCCTAAAATAGTGAGTTGAGGAAGAGTTTGAAACCAAGTGGCTTATATATGTATATATATGTTTTTAAATCTCCAGACTAGTTAAACGTAGACATAAATATCTACATGTTATGTTAAATCAATGACTTTGCTTCTTAAAATGAGAATATTCCCCATGTTTATCTGGTTAAATCTCGTGCGTAAATTGCGCCCAAACCGGTGCGTAAAGATCCCCGCCGCGGCCTCCTTTCCATTCAGACCTACCTTCCAGTCTTGGTGACGATCATCTCGTTGGTTAACTCTTTAAACTTGTTCCACAGCTCCGCGTCCTCCAGCGTTAACTTAATATCTCTCTCGGTGACGTCTCCTTTCTCGCTGCCTTTCTGGAACTCGCTCTCCACGGCGCTGAGCAGATGCTCCAAACGCTGATCGGGGCTGGAAGAGCTCATATCTCCAAGTCAGGTCAGATGGGTCTAAATCCGACAGGAAGATGCCTGTGCGCTCAGGCCTTAGCACATTCTGGAGTTTAGGCCCCGGGGCCCTCCTTCTTTAAGGGCCCCCGGGACCTCATGGGGCTTTTGGGCGTGGTTTGGTTCGAGTGCGCACACCTCGAATGTCTGACGGTGTTTTTCAAACTCCACCCCAGCAAACCACGAACCGCAATGAAATAAGACATTTGGAGAAATGTAGAAAATTTAGAGCGAAAACTTTGAGGACCAGGTGAAAGAAGAGGCCTCGTTCTGATGCAGAACTTTGCAGAACCTAAAATCCTATAAGCTGGAAAAAATGATGAGATATATTTTACATTAGAAGATGTCGGAAGGTTTTGTGAACAAATGCAAATAAAAAAAAAGCATTTATCATTTAGTTAATTTCACTATATTCACCTTTTAAACTCTTTTACCTGCAGCTTACTGTTTTACCGTTTCATTATTTTTCCAAATTCTTTAATTCTCCTCTCAGCAAATAATAACAAAATATACATTTTTAATTTGTGCAAAAAATGAACATAAATTAACTCTTAAACTTAATTTATAGCTGATGATTACAGCAGTCTATTCAAGTTTGTTTATACATCAATTGCAATGATTTTAAACCAATCCTATTCTTGTAATATTTCTATTTAAAAATTTATGTTTTATGGCAAGCCTTGAATAAAGTGCTAAAGTCTTGGTTTTTATTGTTAAAATTATTTATCCATTTGTTTCATTTGACTTAATTTAACACGTAGATGATAAACTGAAGCCAAAATGTTGGTCTTTTTTGTATTTTTGGCTGATTTTCAAACCAGCACCCCTTAACTGCCAATTATTCTGTTAGTTGTCCTTATTAATTTCACTCATCTGTTAAAGAAAAAACACGTTTCCACTAGGATAACAACATTTTTATTATCTCATTAATAGATATAAGTATATAAATGCTTTGGAACATTGATTCTGATTTAATTAATAAATGCAAAAAAAATTGGTTCCCTATTTTGTTTTGTTGGTCAAAACGTAGAGCTTTAATATGTTCAATATTGTAGACTTTAAGTATTTTAAATATCTCCAAGGATATTCAGAAAACATTGAAGGGATCAGCTGTTAGATCTTTAAAGTAGCTAACAGCTAAACTTCACTAAAATCAGCTTTAGCAGGTTTCTGCAGCATAAATGTGCTTTTGCACATTTTGCATAGATAAATTTAGGATTTATAGCTTAAAGGCCACCCCACACTATGATGCCCTCCATGCTGAAAGGTGTGCATGCAAACAAAGGAAGGGAAGGGAAGGAAGAGGGCCGTGCCTTTGAACTCAGCTGTATATTTGCAAATTGTACTAATCTTTTGTTGCCTCAAATCCACATGAGAGAGGATTTGTGTTTGCAGAGTGAGGGCCATTAGGGCTGCCCCTGTGTTCTTGTTGTGCCGAGGTGTGGAAGGCCTACGAGTGATGCCTGGATTACCATAATGGGCCTTTGGATAACCCACTCAGGCTTTAATATTCGATATAACAGTCACTGATTTTTTTAAATTTTTTTAACAAAACTAAAAGAACTGCTACTTACTGGGAAAATATTGAAATGACCTGCTTCCATTTTATTTTAGAAGCAGAGGAAATCGGATTCTCCTTGGGTACAGCTTGAAGAAAAGGAATAATTTATTTTCACTTTATTATGTAAAGTTATTTAATGTATAAACAATGGTGGTTTAATTTATTTTAAATCAATACACATTTCCCAAGCTAGAAAAGACAACCATAAACCAGGGTCTGATATATTAGGATCCATCCGTCCATCGTTGTAGAACAGGTCAGCAGTCAGTCACAAGGCCATGTATAAATTGATGCTTTCTTTCTCTTTTTATGTGTGTTTTAAAAAATACTGTTCTTGATAAATGTCCAAACAACGTGAATGTGAATGTGATGCCCCTGCCTTTAATATAAGGGCCTCCAGGCCAGACCCAGCAGACGTAACAATGACAAATTGAAGTTGATGCTTCACATAGGTGACCTTGTTTAGGTGACCTTGGCATTTTATAGACGTTATTTCTTTTTCATTGACTTTAAAAGTCTTTTACACTAATATTTTTTCAAAACTATTAATATAGTTAAGTTAGATAGATAGATAGATAGATAGATAGATAGATAGATAGATAGATAGATAGATAGATAGATAGATAGATAGATAGATAGATAGATAGATAGATAGATAGATAGATAGATAGATAGATGATAGATAGATAATTTTCTAAGAATTTCTGCCTTATATTTTGTTTCCTGTAAGATCCCTTTGCTCTGTTGTTTTAAATGATACATAACAATAGGAAACATATTTGTCTTTATTTATACATTTATTTATTGATTTGCTCTTAATTATATAAAAGACAAAGAGAAACACACCTCCATCACAGCATGAAAGTATCCCTCATCTGACCTTTGAGCTTCAATGTTCTACTAAACCTCCTTTATAAAGGCCGGTATTAACGAGTTAGCTTTACTTGAGTCACTTACAATAAAATTGTACTTTAAGGAGCACTTAATTGATTTAGTATTCTTGTTGGTAATTTTTCTTTTTACTCCACATACAACGTGTAAGCAAAGCTATTCAGAAATATGAACACTAGAAAAGTTATTTATCCTTCAAAGCATATATGCATTACATACTGTAAAAATTGGTTTTATACGTTTCTGTTAAGAACATTTATGCATAAATTGTTTCTTCTGTCCAAATGGTTTTTTTTTTTTCTTTCTTTGGGAATCATGTTCTTTTTATTGTGGCTAGATTTTCTATTTTCTACTTGAAATAACAGAATTTTCTAATAACTCTCTGATAACTTTAATTTTTAAAATTATCTCTGGTTTCACAATTCAACAATATCTAGAAAAGTTCTTTGTACTCTTACTTTCTTTTCTTCACACTTTACCTTGACTAAAATAAAAATTTTCAAGTAGTGTTTCTCAAGTGAAATGAATGGTATTCCAACTTTTATCATTTGTCTTTTTTTGAGCAGAAACTCCTGTTACAGAGAAAATATCACAGCTTTTCATGGAAGTATCATTTTACAGCTGTAGGTATGGAATTCATTGTTGTTGCAAAGAACAAATTTTGGGAATCTAGAAAAGAGGTTCTGAGAAACATAGCTTTACTGTAGTAACTTTACTGTTTTCTTAATTTTTGTGTTATTTAACAATTTTATTGTTTATTCTTTTTTTTTTTCTTTTTTTTTTCACAAATTTTATATAAAAAAATTATTTCTATTTTCATGTGAAGTTTTACAAACTGCTTTCCTTTTAAACTGACCTCGTTGTCTTCACTTTAAGCCCAAAACAAACGCTCAGTCTTGACCAATGAAAATGTTTTGCTGACGTCCAGCAGATCAATAGAAATGCGTCTATGTTCGCCTCTCTAGAGGGAAGCCCAACCCCAAAAATAGAGAGAATGTGATCTGTAAAATGCAATTTGAAAACAATGATATTTGCCTTTATTGAATCTGAAAAAGAACACTTTTGAAAAAAAAAATTAAAAAATATATATAATCTGTAAAAAAAAAAAAAAAAAAAAAAAAAAAAAAAAAAAGAAAAGATGAAATAGCAAAGTTACTTTCAAAACATTTTAGTTATGAAGATGTTTTTTAAAGTTTAAATTCTGGACTATCATTTTCTTGAATATCAGCTTAGAAAATCTTGTTCATTGTTTGCAATGATATTGGAACATAATTTTCTCCATATATAAGATTCCTCCAACAATATTTATGGCCACTGCATCCGCTACAGCCAAAGAGTATTTAATGTCAGCCGTGTGTAGATGGATGTATCTCAGGTAAACAGCAGCTTTTATGGCGTTTCTCTGAGGCTCCTCTGTTTCCGTCGCCTCTGGCCAGCCTGTCTGTGATGTACTTGGAATTGAGTGAAGGCTTTGGAGCACGACTCCGCTTTACTGCACCACTTCCTCCAGTTCCACAGAGGCCGTAAATGTAAAGGGGTCCTCTCACACCTTGGCATCCCGTATCATTCAGCAGCCTCTTCCTTTTCAATGTGGAGGACTGAGACACAGAGAGTGTTAAAAAAGCGGCTGCATAAAGAACATGACCCCCGTCGACCGACTGACCGGGCCCTTCAGGCTCCGCTAACCCCCAACAGATACGAACACACGACAGGAAGCCGCCTCATGGCTTCAAATTAAGATCTGCTAAGAAGCTTATGGACACGTTTCTTTGTAGCTGCAGGAACAAACAGTCTAAACTTTGAACAATGTGTGTCTGTCAGGTGTTACACTGCGAGAAACATTCAAATATGTTAATTATAAAGCAAGATAACTATGGTGTAGCTGTCTGAATTGATAGATGCAATGTAAATAAGTTTAAGATTGTTATTTTTTTCTTGTTTTCATAACCTACATACATGTGACATTCAATGTTTTATCTCTAAAAATACCAGTTCAGATGTTAGAAATACAAGCAAAGTTAAAATATTGAAACAATACAAGTACAAATCTTAAATTCATAAGTAAAATTACAAATCTTTGAGCACAAATCACAAAATATCAAGTATGAATCACAGATTAATAAGAACGAATCACAAATTAATGAATATAAATCACACATTTACGAGTATGAATCACTCATTTCGAAAAATCCCAATTCTAAAGAAACAGTCACAAAGTAGTAGAAATCCCAAAATTACAAATAATACAGGTACGTATTTTCTACTTACAACAAGAAAAAAACAAACTGTACATTGACCAACGTTTACTAATTTAGACACACGGGTATGTTTTTGGACAGTTCTCTAACTCCATCCTTATCCTCCCACATAGTGAACGAATGTCTGCTACGAAAAATATGCAGTTTGTTTGAAAAGAAGCACACAGAAATAAAGCTGCTGGCTGGTGAACTGGGGGTTAACCAGAATAGTCCCTGCTCGGCATTAGCACACACTCACCTAGGTGAGAAATATTACAGAGGCCTGGTGCTTCACAAAGAGACAGTTATAGTGATGCATATTTTCCAGAGAAACGTCGCTGGTTTAAATGGGTAAACATGGCGAGGCGGAAGCGTCAAGCCTGGGAAGAAAAAACACAGTAACGTACTCTGACTGACTTCTAACAGAAGCAATGATACAAAGTCTGAGTTTTTGATATGAGAACGAGACAAGAAATAGTTTGTTCTAGCCTGAATAAAACAATGTCTCAGACACAAAAAAAAAAAAAAAACTAATTCATAATAATAATTGAACTGTCATTTAGGATTTGTAACGCTCTATCTTTGGAATTTCTGTAGTTTTAAACATTTGCAAAGGACGGAAAACCTAAAAATATCAAGGAGGTCTTCCATTGGGTTTCAGTCATTCACAAATAGTTAAAAAACATACCACTGGACTCAGGGGCGGATTTAGGAAATTTGGGGCCCCAGTCAAAACAGTCATGGGGCCCTCTTAATTCAAAAGAAAACACATAAAACAGACCCATTATACAGATACATTTTAATAGAATAGACACATTATTTGTTCTAGGTTTTGTCCCTCTCTTCTTTTCTCTTTTGTTGTTGTTTTCCTCTCTATGTTTTCTACTCAGCTGACTTTTCATGCTGTCTACAAGGAATAAAAGATTTTTTCCAAGCACTAAGCTCACTTAGCTGATTGCTCCTTCCTGTGTTTCCAAAAAGGCCAAAGTAAATAACCCAGTCCTTCTTTTCACTGTAGACAAGCCATGATCTGCTTATCTGTTCTCCATTTTTCATTTGGATGAAATAATAGCTGCATGAATCATGACAGCAGACAAGATAGATGAGAGCAGGAGGCGGGGTTACCAATCTACTTGCTCTAGGGAGCAGAGTTGGCTGCTTTTATATGTTGTCTCCAAAGTCTCCAGTAGCAGGAAAAAGTCGCTTGATTTGGTGCTAGGCGCTTTTTTGAAATAAAAGTGCTAGAGGGGTCTGAAAAGTCACTAAATATAGCGACAAAGGTGCTAAGTTGGCAACACTGCTCTTCTCATTGTTCGTTCTCAATTAGTTTGCTGCTGTCTATTTGAACTTTTCTGAACATGAGTAGCAAATGGACTGATCCAAATGGGTGGACACTAAAGGGGGGTGCTTTTTGTAATAAAAAGATGTGTCTGATGGTATTTCCACGAAAGGATTTCAATCAAAACATAATTAATTTGCACAAATAAGGAATAGTTGCATTAACTATAAATGTAAACAGAGTTTTATGGGGCCCCCAGGAACTTGGGGCCCTAGGCAACTGCCTAGTATTTGCTAATGGTTAATCCTCCTATGACTGGACTTTGTTTTCAAAGCTTAAAGATGTTTCGCTTTCCATCCAGGAAGCTTTTTGAATTCAAAAAAGCTTCCTGGATGGAAAACGAATAATCTTCAGTTTTTTTTTTTTTTTTTGGTATGACATTGACCTGGATGACTGAGAATCTTCCCCAGCATATTGGGTTTCAGTCAGAAAACCAGCCTTTCTGACATAATTAGAGCCTATGAACCTAAAACACAAGGTAGATATTAAGTACAGAGTGATGAAGTGTGGTCTGAAAAAGATCAGGGCGACTCCAAATGGCTTTAAAGAACAAGATCATTTCCAGATTAAAAAGAACATTTCTAAGTACTTTTTGATGGCCAAAAGGACTACCTCTGTATCCAAAGATCAGCTTCACAGGAAAAGTAAATGTGAAGGTAAGTTATAAAACAATTGGAATCTTAGTTTCAAAGGAAGGAACAGTCGCCAAGGCGATTAGCTCTGTCAAAGTCGACAGCCAGTCATTCTCAGTGACCATCATGGCTTTCATTGTGGATTTTATCCTCTTCAAAGATCCTCTGTCAGGAAGAAAAGAACAGCTGAAGACTAAGATCCGTGTCTAAAATCAGTCCTGAAGGCCTGTGATCCTGCAGCTTGTAGTATAACATACCTGATTTCAATGATGGTTCATTTGCAGGCCTCTGCAGGAGGCTAAATCAGCAGTGTTGGAGCAGAATTATTATTATTTTTTTAATTAGTGATACTCATGCTTGAGGACTGGAGCTTAACTCCCATATTGTACTAGTACACCCTCAATATCTTCTTCCTTGTTTAATTGCCCATTAGAAATAACCACGGCAACAAACTGCTTTTTCTCTGTTTCTGAGCCAAATGACTGACAGAAAACTTCCCTCTCATCTACCACATTCACAGCTTTAGTTTTGGGACTTTTTAAGGCCAAATAACTTGAGATGACAAGTGCTTCGAATTGGCACTATATAAATAATCTGAATTTTATTGAATTGAATATTAATCTCTGAAATCTTCCTTCAGACAGACTGAGCATGTGAGTGACATCACGGCCAGGGTCCTTATGCAAATAACTTCTACTTTATTATGCTGCATTTAAACATTATAAATAAACTGCACTGATATGAACAGAGGTAGTAATTAGTTACCTTTACTTGTTACATTACTTGAGTAGCTTTTTGACAAAAATATACTTATAGGAGTAATTTTTCTGTGTTCCTTTTGCACAGAATTGTTATCTTTCAATTAAAGTGTTTGTTTGTTTTAATTATTTCTTAAAATCTTATAAGAAATTTAATGCAGGAGTGAAGTGCAAAGTGGGGCAGCTGTCTCCTTGTCCCAGCATTTTATAATAATTCTTAATAAAAAGATTGTCCCCCGCCACACTCACAACAGCCTGTATCTTGTACTAAAACTCTATTAATGGGAAACATTAGTGGGCTCTTAGTGAATTAACGATGCAGTGCTTCTAATCTTCTTTCTCTTTCTAGTTTAAACGTCTTTTTACTGATTTTAGAAATATTAATTAATACAAAATGGTCATATTAAGGGTTTAAACCCACAAAAAACTCCCCAAATGGCAGATAAACCCACTTAAAACAACACTGAGGTCAAATTAATATTTAGGCTGATAGGAAGTAAATTACAGCAAGCAAATAATGCTAGTTAGCATTCCTTACATAAAACAAGAAAAGCCGATTTCTCAAAAAAAGGAAAAAAGGGGGAGCAGACTTTCTAAGGTCTTTTTTTTCAGAACCTTGGACAGTGAACCGTATCTTTTCTAAATCCAGCATCATATCACTTATCCAGTCTGAATGAAAAGGTGGAGCTGGATCTTTCCTTCTCAATAAAGTAGCTCTCCTAGTAATTAAGGATAAAATGATAGTATTTTTGATCATTTTACTCCAGGTCTGGAGTAACCACAAGGCTGGTGGAAACGTAGTTTGATTCAATTTCAGGAAGCAGAGCTTCAGACAAAGTATAGAAAACAAAACTCAAACATTGACCTAGGAAGGTCAAAAACAAATCATATAGGTTAATGTAGCTTGTGCGCTCCTACACCTGTCCTACATCGGGGACAGGTGTAGTTTTAGAAAGGTAATACCTGGTGGACTTTGCATTGTAAAACTTCATAGCAGGTCCACATTGAAGAAGAATAGAACTGGTCCAGGAAAGAGATGATATTCAGAGATGGTAGATGGCGATCCTGTTCGCAAACTGTTTTTTATAATAGTTAGAAGGACATCACGAATTAGAAATAAGCTTATCAAGTTTTAATAACGTGCCTTTAGGAGCAGGAGACAGAAATGCATCGAGAGGAATAACCACCTGACTGTTTAGGCCTTTACAGATTGACTTTCCTTCAAATAAAGGACATTAGTAATGAGTACAGAGATTTAAAGAACGATTTGGGAATCATAAAAGTGAGGCACTGGAATAAATGCAAATATTTAGGAATCAGCATCATTTTTACAGGGTTGATTTTGCATATAAGAGACAGTAACAATGGGGAGCATTTAAACAGGAGCTTTCTCGATTCATCAAGTAAAAATATAGAACCAGCTTTTAATAAGTTTTGAGAATTTTTAGTGCCAATGTATTTAAATTGCTCAATTTCCTGAGGGCAAACTGTCATAGTTTAGTTTTATTGCCTCATCATGAATCAAAAACATTTTACTTTTAACTAAATGTATATTATGCCCAAACAATTTCCCCTAACTTATCTAACCTCTGGGATATTGTAGGTAACCAATTCCACAGATCAGACACATAGAAAAGCAAATCATCAGCATATAGTGAGACCTTATTATTCCACCTCTTAGATTTCCTTTAGTTCTCTGCTGTGAAAGATCCAAATAGCAAGTGGCTTAATTGCCAGAAGGCAGAGCTAAAGCCAGGGGACACTTATGTAGCAATTTTATCCAAGAATGTAACAAACAAGAAAAATTGAAACTTCTCCAGGGTAAAAAAAAACTATGATCCCAACTAACCTGATCAGAAGCGGTTTCATAATCCATAGAGATCAGACATTCTGCTTTGCGTTTGAACATTCTGCACCTTTATCGTATAAGGAATATAAATTCATGTTAAACTAGTCTGGTCAGAGGCAATAATAAAAGAAAGGACATTCTTAAGTCTACAAACAGTTTAGCCAGTATCAGTGTTTAGCAAAGATATAGGTCTGTAATCTACACAGTCTATTGTGTGGATTATTTTTTAACAGCAGGGTTATACAGGCCTGATATCATGAGCACCATACTTAGTGAAGCACTGAAAACTTCATGTAATCAGGATCAGAGGTCGTTTGAGAAACTTTTGAAGAAATTAGCAGAGAACCCATCTAGTCCTGGCGATTTCCCTGACTGCAGGGATAATACAGCTGGAATTGAACGATTCAGATTAGCTAGCCAAATGAATAGAAGAGGTAGAGCGCAGCCGCCTGGGGCCCTGGGTTGTCTGTCACAACTTCAGTCCGGCACATGTATGACATCATACACGCACCGCTTTGTTTTAAGAAAATATAAAAAAATATAACCGCGGATGTCTGGGGGACAGTGATTTGCCTACATGTTATGAATGCTGGCGTACCATAAAGAATAAATTATGAACAGTTTAGTTTGTGCCTTCAACTTGTTGCCCATAGGAAGACTAGGAAGACGTTACTTGGATATAACGGAATATCTTCAGAACAGCTCCAAATTACACAAAACTAATATGGGTGAGTAGAACATGATGTAATAACGTAAAATCAATGGCAAAATGTAAAAAAACAGTGTTTCCCTATAAGTGTTCTTTTTTTTTTTTACACCTAGTATAATTTTATGTCTCTAACTCTTTGCAGGCAATTGGACAGATTTTATCAGTTTCAGCGTTCATAATAAGAACCTTTAGTCCTTAACTCAGAACTTTCCACCTGATTGGAGAAGATTATGATAAATTCAGTCAGTTGCTTCAATCTTTCCTTATATAATGACCCCCTGCTGTCCTCACATGTGTTTTTAAGGGGAGTTTTGACTAGGGGAGCGTTGATCTAGTGGTTAGAGCAGTGTGCTTGTGCTCTGAGAAGGATGCAAATACGTGGTTTGATCCCCACAGCCTGCAATCTGGGTCCCTGAGCAAGACCCTTAACCCCACACTGCTCACTGGGGACCCCACAATGCAGCCCTACTGCTCCCTAAGGGGATGGTTTAAATGCAGAGGTGAATTTATCCAGTGTGAGATCATTAAAGTTGAAATATGTGGGAGAACAGTCTGGGTTAGGGACTGGGACAAGTGATGCAACATGAGTGTTCAGGTCTTTACCAGAAACACTGACTAGTGCTTGTTGTCAAAACTTGTGTTGTAAACCATACAGTCAGATCTTTAGGAACATAAGCTGAAGGAAATATTGAAGCTTAACTTTCTTTTTCAGGAATCATAATACATGATACACACTGCAAATATTATGCTTAGATGATTATTGGCCTCAAATTTCCTTAACAATTCATTAAAATTATCCTTAATTAAATGGAATATTTTTGTTAGTAATTAAAAGAGTAGCACTGTCTATGCAGAATGACTCAGAGTGCAGTGAGATGTTCTCATCTTAGTCAGTGTCAGTGGATACTCAGCTTTAACTCTGCCGTTGTTCCAAGAATCTGTGTTTGTTACCCTGTTATCTCCATGTAAACCCTGTCTTATTCAAAATCTTACTCACCTTTGTATGACTTTCAATTTGTAAATATTATATGTTAATGTAAGGATAGAGTAAAGTTTTCTTGCCTCCTCGTGTTTGGAGGAACAAGCATGCTGCCGTTAAGTAGCTTAGATCTCAGTCAAGTGAATCTAGATCGTTGTTGCTAAATATTAGATAGAAAATGGAAAACAGTTTCCATGAAACACTTCTTTTATGACTCTGACACAAACACACACACACACACACCTTCAACACACACGTGCCTCCAGGATGCGGATTGAGCTCTGAGCTTCGTCTGTCACGTTTGCGTTTCCACTTCAAGTTCAGGAAATCTAAACTTTCCTCTTCTAATCAGCCCTACCTTTGAAGGGGATACAAAGCATTAGTGGGAACAGTAATTACATCCTCCCCTCCCCCTCTCGTTCCCCTGCCCCCTTTGGCCTCTGCGGGCCCTGGGGTTGCCCTGCAGTAGACCTCTGCACCTTTGGCATGCTAATGATAAGAAGCTCAGCTTCAACACCAGCAGCCAGAGTCAGGACGGAGAAAAAGAAACACACACGAGATCCTGAGAAGGAGTTTGTTGTTTTTTTGTTTTTTTCAAAGAGAGGGAGGCACACTATCATATGTACCTCAAAAATAAGGATGCGCTTGGTAAGGAAAGAACTGGAACACTGTTAGCAAAGTAGACCTTCAAATAAATAATATATTCCATCCATTCACATATAATATATAGCACTGTGTTTATATCATGTAAATAAAGATTTTTTTTTAGACTTCTAGTTCCTCCTTCATTCTTCTTATATTTAAGGTTAAATGCCATATAATATATGTTATTGAGTGTGCACCAGCTTTCTAACTCTTCCCAGGTTTGTGTGCCAAATGTTTAAGTTCTGTCCTGGTATCACACCAAGTAAACCAGTTGGGTTGAATTTGAAAGAAAAACAAACAAAGAGGAAATTCAGCGGGTGATTTTATTAAATATAAAAAAAGGTGAGGCGTGGCAGCTGTGGACAAAATACAAATTCTGCATCCCTTAATCAACCAGTGCACAAAGTGCAGAGAAAGAATTTAAACAAATGTTAGTAAAAAAAAAATATCATAGAAAATACATTTGATTAAAATGAAAAGAAAACCTCAACAATGAATGCAGAGCAGTTCATAAATGTTCAAAGGGGATTCTCAAAGAGCTTTAAGTGGATTTAGCTGAAGTTTTTTTTTTCAGTTCAGGGCTGCTCAGTGACGCAGTGGGTAGCACTGCTGCCTTGCAGCAAGAAGGTTCTGAGCTCGATTCCTGGCCCACGATCTTTCTGCATGGAGTTTATATGTTCTCCCTGAGCATGCGGGGGTTCTCTCCGGGTACTCCGGCTTCCTCCCACAGTCCAAAAAACATGACTGTTAGGTTAATTGGCTTTTCTAAACTCTCCTGAGGTGTGAGTGAGTGTGTGAATGGTTGTTTGTCTTTGTGTTGCCCTGCAATGAACTGGCGACCTGTACAGGGTAGACCCCTCCTATCGTCCCCAGACAGCTGGAGATAGGCACCAGCACCCCTCCCAATGCCTACTGGGGTTAAGTGTGACAGAAAAAGGAAAAAAGGATATTTTTCAGATCAGATGGTGGCATAACTGTAAATTAACACTGTAATTAGCAGCACAAGAAAGGCTGCACATGTTCCTCCTTGTCCATCCTTGTTGTTCAACATTTGTTGCAGTGAAGCTCAAAGAGGATCGCTACTTCCCTTTACCGGTTTTCAGCTCTCCTGAGCTCAATCGTGTTTGTCTGAGTTTGCTGGTGATGATTTACCTGTAAGCTAATCAGATCAACCTGCAGGTATACCATCAGACGTATAACTCATAATATATCAAGCCAATTAGTGTCTTATCAACATATGTTCAGTTATTAATTTTGATTGTTAATGTTGTCTCATTAGGGATATTCTGAAATTATTTTTGGGAGGGGGAAAATTAGACTATCTGCTCTGTTAAGTCTGCCAGCTTTTTAAATGTTCAGAAATTGAACCGTTACACATTAATAAATAAACATCAAACCAAGCTTAATATGTCAGGTTATATCTTTCACTTTCTACTCTGTGATCATTGACAGAAGCCATGTTACTATCTCAGTTCAATTCAACTTTATTTATTTCTATAGTGCCAGTTTACAGCATGTCATATCAAGGCCCTTTACAGTTCACCAGATCATGCAGTCAGATTGGTTCAAAGTTTTCTATCAAAAGTTGCATTAGGATGTGCTGTGCAGCAAAGCTGCCATGTGCAGAGAACCTTAATAAGAATTTATTAAGGTTCTCTGCACATGGCAAGGATTAATTTAGGATTTTATGACTCACCTGCACCTACTGTGTACATATTCATGTAAATATTTAAGTGACTGGCTAACACAGGAGGGAATATCTGATTGGTGAGCAAAATAGGTTTCTGTAAAGTCTTGACTTAGGAGGACTCAGGAGAGTAAAGTTCAAAGACGACAAGCTTATGGTAAATTAATACCTGTTTTTGGAGGCATCAGAACTACTCTATTATGCGAGAGTATGAATGAAAGTATTGACAAATATTTCAACTTTAATTTATTATAATATGAATTTATTAATCCCACAATGGAGGAAATCACTGCTCACGCAGTAGCACACAAATTAGGTACAAAAAGTTGGGAAAAAAGAAGAATATGCAGTTAAATAAAGAACAGCCTAACAGTATTTATGTATAAGCCTAATTAGACGTATATCTATATCTGAAAATATATTTAAATGAATAGTTTTTTCATTGTGTATGAATATTAATATTATATTATTTATTATTATATTGGACATGATTACTTTACAGTCATTGTTATTTTACAGCAGTAAATATTGATCTAACTAGAGCACCTTCTTTTTTTCCACCATGGCTTGATCAAAAACATAGAAGCATGACCCAAAAACTAGAAATGAAAATATCTTTAAGGGGTAAGATATATTTATCTGAAGCACCTTGTGACAAATCATAACGAGCTATAAGTTACCAAAAAAATTGTTTAAAACCTGATATGATACAGAAACATGAAAAGTTTTACTAGATAATAATAGCAGTGAGGAGACTTTTCAGAATAACTGTTTTAGTCTGTGAGGCAGACACCCTGTCTACTTTTAACGGTAGGCTTAAAATGTTTCTTTTTGATAAAGCTTATAGTTAGAGTGGCTCAGGTTATGCTGAGCAATCTCTATAGTTATGCTGCTATAGGCTTAGACTGCTGGAGGACATAGGGACCCCTTTTTCATCATCCTGCTTCATTCTCTATTCTTCCACTCTGCAGAATCTGTTAGTTCAATCTCTAACGTTCTTTTCTCTCTGCTTTTTCTCATAGTAGCTTTGTCTGGTCTGTTCCTGTTTTGGCTGTGACTGGAGAGAAATATCAGCTGTGCTGCTGCCATCAACACCCTTGTTTATAGATGTTGGAGCTTGGCCTGTTTTTCAGTGTAGGCCTGTTTTTCAGTGTAGTCCTGTTTCTCTGATTGTGACATCTGAGCTGGCTCGGAGCTCTTCTGCCTGGCTGTGTGTTCCCTGGATGGGTCTGCCTCTGGAGCTGGTTTAAATTTTTCTTTTGTATCTCTGCTTCTGTCTCCTTGAACCCCAGTCGGCCTCAGCAGATGGCCGCTCACACAGAGTCTGGTTCGGCTGGGGATTTCTTTCTGTTAAAAGGGAATTTTTCCTCTCCACTGTCGCACCAAGCATGCTTAGTGCGAGGGATTGACTTCAGATCAAGGAATCAATGCAATCAACTGGTTTTCCTTAGATAGAAAACTTTGAATCAATCTGACTGGATGATCTGGTGAAATTGAAAAGTGCCTTGAGATGACGTGTTGTGAATTGGAGCTATATAAATAAACTGAATTGAAACTGGATTGAATTTTACATTATGTTCTACATTTTGCTGATTTTATGTCTGTTTTATGTGTCACACATATGAAACTGAGTAAAGCTGTAAAGCTCATCTGAACCTGTGATAAGCTTCAAACCTGCACTGCTGTATAGAGTTTTCCCTCTCATTTTTTCCACCGGTGTTGTCTGATGTAAATATGAGCAGCTGAGGTCAGCAGACACCAGTGTGTGAGACAACACTGTAAACCCCCCCACCCAGCTGCGTGCACACGCTCAAACACACACACACATAAACAGCTGGTTCTGTACAGTGAGACCCCACTTGTCTATCTCCTTCTGACGTGAAGGAGGATCCATCAGCCTGTACTGCGAGGCTGAGGAAGACATTAGTAAATATTAGCTGAAATCAGATGCAGGGTTACTGAGAGATCATCTCAGTGGGGCCCCACTGTCTGCCTGGGGGTTTATAACCTCTGTCTCCACTGAAAGATGTTGTCTCTGCTCCGAGCTGCTTGGAGGACAGCTCTTTTAGTGTGAGAGGTGGTTTAGTGGTAGTGGGGAGGGGATCAAAAGGCCAGTTTCCACCGACTAACAGAAAGTGTTAAAGACTGAAGGATTAATGATAGGTGCAGGCCAAGAACATTATTTACCCAGAGTAAGAGGAAGTGTGATTTCAGAGCTCATCACCTTCCTCCTCAGTCGGTGCTTCCTGTCCCTATAAATGCACAATTAAAATGAGATGCTCACACTGTCGGCCTCTGATGCATGACCCATACTGTCAGCATCTGACCCAGCGCTAACAAAGGAGCTGTGATTTCATCTGTTACAGAGAGAAGCTGCAAAAGGGTCTCAGCAAACTCAAGCAGAGTCAGAGAAAAGCAATGTGTATAAAACAAAAAACTACATTTGCATCAAGAGTCCCTGTTCACTCTTAGACCTAAGTCTTTTTTCAGCAACTTTATTGCTTTGCAAATCATTCATAATCCTAAAAATATTCATATTTTATAACATTATAACCAGTGGCGCCTACAGAATAGGGTGGCCAGATGGAGCCACTAAAACTGAAAGTAAAAGCCATAATGTGGAATTAATAAAGATTTAAGTAAACACCTACTCATATCTTGGTTAATTGTGTGATTTTTAATGTTACATCGCTGGCTGTGCATAATGGGATGAATTGTTAAACTGATGCTACTACAACTTACACTGGTGAGTGGGGTCGCCAGTGGGGTGGCCACCAACTGGTGGCGCCACTGATTATAACTCAAAAACTCCATTCCAAAAAAAAAGAAAATTAAAAACAATCCACTAGACATTGTTTCCAAGTTTGAAGACATTTCTCTTCCCATCCAGGAAGCTTTTTCAATTCAGAAAAAAATATTAGATAATATTTAATGATTTTTCTTTTTTTTTTTTTTGTAATTGAAAAAGTTTCCTGGATGGAAGCAAAACATCTTCAAACTTGGAAACAAAGTCCAGTGGACTGTTTTTAATTTTCTTTTTTTGGAATGACTATGACCTGGATAACTGAGACCCTTCACCAGCATATCTCAAAAACTCTAATTTCATATTTATTGATGTTTGATTTGAAAGGTGAAGCCAAAGGAAGGCGTCATGGTGAAGCTTAAGAGAGAGTGATAGATGTTTTAAAAAGTTCATGCCTGGAGCAACTGTTCAGTGATGCAACCGAAAACATTGACAAATTGTAATTCTGGTTCAATGGAAATGTTCATTAACTTGACCAAAACCACAATAATGCTGTGATTGACATGGAAATCTACAGCTAAAATGAAATAAATGTTACAAAAACCAGGTGTGCAGACAGTAAAAAACATAAATGTGTTTAAAATACAAAAAGTACTGCAAGCACAAACATTTGATCTGCAACAGAACAATTATTTTACCTTTAAAACACAAAACATATGCAAAGACAAACATGCTTTAATAAAAAAAAAACAGCTGCTGGTTAAGAAAAGCTGCACGCTGGTCATTTTCCCTATAAGCTGAAATCTAGTCGAATCTGTTGGTTCACTAAAACACAGATTTCCTCTTATACCACTCAAGCTTCAAAATTCAAGTCTTAAGTCCTTGCTTAAAAATTTCTGTTGAACATCCCTCCTTTCCCTGAAAGGAAGCTGTCCTTGATTGATAATGTGTAGAACTAAACCTGGGAGCTTTAGAGTTTGATGATTCACTAAAGTGTAGAAAAGTGATCCTCTGTGAATTTGAATCCTTTGAATATCTGGTTGTCCAAGTACAAGGCCCTGTTTGAGTCATGTTTCTGAGTCCAAAACCAACTTTTTGAATTATTTCAATTTACTTTTATCTATCATGTCCATTGAAAATAAACAATTTCCCTCTGGGATGATTAAAGTATTTATGGTATTTCTGATTTAAAGTATTTCTGACGTGTTTATATGGGCAGCTGTGGCTACATTCTAGCCTGCCACCATCTGTGTGCCTGAATGGATGAATGACCTAATGCAGTGTAAAGCGCTTTGGTCAAGTCTCCTGACTTTGAAAAGCACTTTACTGATGACCAAGCACCATATTTTGGACCTGGTCATCACTAAAGGTTTTAATATTCTTAATATTTCTTTAACTGATGTTGCCCATTTTTTTTTTCTGTTTATTTCGAAACCTTTTTTTCCACTCATCTAATTAACAAAAGAGATGATTCTGAAAAGCGTGTTATCATGGACAATACAGTTAATAACTTTATCCAGGCTTATCCTTCAGCTTCAAGTTTACTCTGTAACTCAGTAGATGAGCTGGTTAATACTTCAAATGATAAAGTTGCAGACAGCATTGATTTCATTTCTCCAGTTAAAATGAAAGTTGTCTCTGGGGATTTGAAATCTCCATGGAGAAATGCTCCAGCAGTGAGAAAGGAAAAGTGCTGAAAAGCCCAACGACAGTTGCAAAAGAATGGACTCCAGGTAGACCATGTAATATGTTATGAGAAACTTCAAAAATATAACTAACAGATGCAAGAGAATCTTTATTTCTGAGATTATCAGCAAGAATATTAACAATGCTCATGCCTTATTTGCTACAGTCGACAACAAAACCTCCTATCTCTGTGGCCCAATCATTTCAATCTAAAAAGGCCTGCAATGACTGCAAAGTTTTCTACTGAGAAAATGCAAGGTATCAAAAGTCTGCACACCAACTCCAGTACCAATACTGTCTCCAGTTAGAATAGATAAGGTTAAAATGCCAAAATGATGCCAAATAAACTACAAATGTTTAGAAAAAAATTATCAGCCAGCTAAGCTCCTCTTACCCACAGGTTTTAAGAAGGTTTTACCTGTTTTAGAGTCTGATTCATTTCAAATAATAAACATATCATTCATGTTGGGTGTTTTCCCCAGGCCTTAAAAACAGCAACTATCAAATCATTGTTGAAAAAGAGGAGATATTGGTCCTGCAGAACTACAAACTCATCTCAAACCTCCCCTCCATCAGTAAGGTTATTGAAAAAAAATTTCAAAAGTTAAATGCCTTCCTAACAATGAACAGCTGCTTTCATGCCTTCCGATCAGGTTTCTGTGCCACAGCACAGAGACTGCCCTGATTAAGGTGTTCAATGACATTAATATAAATTCAGACTCTGGAAGAACCACAGTGCTGGTATTATTGGACCTCAGTGCCGCGTTTGATAGTGATGATCACTTGATTTTATTAGACTGGGACAGGTGTTCTGGTACAGCACTGGACTGGTCTAAATCCTGACTGAGGGATAGAGACCTCCATGTGCCTGTAGGGAATGTGAAATCATAAACCAGAAAAATCACATGCAGGGTTCCTCAAGGCTCCATTCTGGGGCCCCTCCTATTCAATATCTACATGTATCTTTTGGCTCAGATTATAGCAAACAACAACATCAGTTACCATAACTATGGAGACGACACACAGTTTATATCACAATGTCACCAGGTGGCTATGAACCCATCAGAGCATTAGCTAGATGCTTAGAAGCGATCAATACGTGGATTGATTAACTAAGGTAATCATTTTCAGACCAAAGGAGGAGAGATCCAGAGTTACTGTAGCTCCACGCTTCAGCTACTACAGCTAGAAACCACTGATTATGGTTGAAATCTTGGTGTCATGATGGACTCAGACCTAAACCTTCAGAGGCACATAAAAGCAGTAACTATGACAGCCTTTTATCACCTGAAGAACATCTCGAAGATTTAAAGAATAATGTACAAACAGAATCTAGATCCATCCATCAGGATCCATGTATCAAAGAGAATAGACTTTAATTTCCTTCAGTTAATCTTTAAATCACTGAATGGATCAACATCTCAATACATGACAGATTTCTTGTCAGTGCATAAACCTCCGGTCTTCTAGTTCAATCTACTCTGTTCACCCAGACCTAGAACTAAACATGGAGAAGTAGCCTTTAGTTTCTATGCTCCACCGATCTAACAAACTCCCAGAAGACTGGAAAAATGCTGAAAGCCTGAGTAATTTTAAATCAAAGTTAAAAACCCATTTGTTAACTGTGGGATTATTAGTTTAAGGCTAACTGCTAACTGATAACTGCTTTTATCATGTTTTTATCTTTATTTGCATGTATCCTTCTTTTAATTTTCTTCAATTTTATTGTCTAATTAATATAAAACACTTTGAAATTACCCTCTACCAAATTCTGCTACATAATTAAACTTACCTTGCTTTGCCTTACCCATTATAAATCTGGTTTTCTAGGTTAGCAGACTACCTCGACGTAAAGAAGAGCTCCAGACCTCCAGGGGGATTTCACTGAGTCAACCGAAATGGTAAAATGGTAAATGGCATGTACTTATATAGCGCCTTTATTCAAGTTAGGAGACTTGACCAAAGCACTTTACACTACATTCATTCACCCACTCACACACACACTGATGGTGGCAAGCTACATTGTAGCCACAGCTGCCCTGGGGCTCACTGACAGAAGCTGGCGCCACCGGGCCCTCTGACCACCATCAGTAGACAATGCAGGTGAAGTGTCTTGCCCAAGGACACAAGGACACTGAAAGTCGGAGTCGGGGCTTGGACCGTCAACCCTTTGATTTCAGGGCAAACTCCTACATCCAACCCCACTGTTGCCCCACAATAGGACTCGGTCTACTTGAGGACATTCAGAAAGAAGACAGAAAGGTAAGTTTCCTTTAAATCTGTTTTAAAAGCTCTCTTAGCATCATGTTTATTTTGGGGTAAATAATGTTCCTGGCCTGCAACCCTCTTTGATCCTTCAGAGCATTTCAGTAATGCAAAACTAGTTTGCAGTTTTTATTAACCTCTAGTGTTTTTCATTTATGTTTTTGCAGCAGATTTGACAATCTTAGCAGATTTATGTATTTGCAGTTTGTTTTCACTTTGCCTCTCTCTTTTATGTCTTCTGCTGATGTGACTTTGCATATGTGTGTCTGTGTTAATGTAATGTTTGTGTTTGCTAGCTCTATATTTGTTTCTGCAGAACTTGTTGCATTTATATATTTCAAGCATAGTTGCACCTCTTTGCTAAAACATATTGAAAGATTACATGAACACAAATTCCTTGGGATTGTTATAGCAGAGTTGGATTTTTTTGTGTGTTGCAAATCCAAAATGGCCCACAACAATAAAATGTAGAGAAATTATACATGCCAGGAATTTGGAGTAAAACCACAAGCCTACCTACACCCACAACTCCAAAACAAAATCTAACTTGACATTAACCTTCAGATATCCTCTCATTAAAGAGAGTCACCCTTGGTGATATTTTATCTCATTAAAGATCCAGCTGCTCTGCAAAACCTTTGTTAGAGAACATAAAAGAGCAAAGAGCATGATGAAGACCAGGGACCACAGCTGGCAGATCCAGGAAGCTGTACTGAAGCTTATTGCAGCAGAGTAGGGTGATGAAACCAGAGGTGGGGAGTAACTAATTACATTTGTTAGAGTAACTTTTTGACAAAATGTATTATTACTAGGGCTGCAATTATTATTTTTTGATTATTGATTACTCTGTCGATTATTTTTTTGATTGATTGATTAATAACTGGATAGATAAAAGTTCCTTAAAGAAGACTTTTTATGAGATAAACCAGGTGAAACTAAAATTTTCCATTTGAGGAATTCTGGATAGAGCATATTGATGGACAATTCTATTTTTTTTTTTACCATTTTGGTATATTGCTGCTAAGGCTGGATTCCTCTGTCAGCTAAAGGCGTATTTTAGAGTCTCTAAACTATACGATTAATCGATTACTAAATAGTTGACAATTATTTCAATAATCGATTAATCCTGATTAATCTGATTGACTCAGGTCTAATTTTTTCAGCACCATACTTTTTATTTTTGCTTGAGTAACATTTTTATAAACTATTGTTGTTAATTGAGAAAATGTTTAACGACTCCCAGCATAAGTAACTCCCCTGAATAAAGAACAAACAAATTTTGTATCTAAAATACACCAGACAAATAATTAAAATTAGAGTTTCCTTTTTGTACACAAGTGTTGTTTTTTTTATCTTGCTTTAATCTGCTAAGCTTTCTGACTTTTATAGGTAGGGTGACCAAACGTCCGTATTTCCCAGGACATGTTCGTATTTCACGTCCTGTCCTGGGCGTCCCGGGTTTTTTTTAGAAAGTGAGTAAATGTCCTGTTTTTTTAAATTACCTTCATTGGACCATTAAATTTACAGACGCTAGGGCACTGCGCACGACGCTGCGTGTGACGTCACCCCTGCCAGTGCGGGCAGCCCTGTTCTTAATCAGAATATAGCGTGGCTGTCAGTACGCCAACAACATGCAAAGGCACAAATGTATGTTTACCAACGATTTACAAAAGAGTTTCCCTGCTTTCAGACCGGATCGAGACAAATGGGAGGCCTTGTGCACAGTGTGCAAAGCAGGCACATATGTCTCGGTGTCCAATGGAGGTGCAAGGGATCTGAAAAGTCCCCTGGACTCCGAAAGTCAAGATATTCTATTGATATGTTTGTTCGTTTTTGGTACATTTTGAGTTATTTTTGCTACAAAATTGGTATTTTTTGTTAATTAGCTCATTTGTTTATTTTTTCCAATAACCTACAGAACAGACATTATTTCGTTCATTGCTGAGGCTGAGGATCATCATATTGGGAGTTGAGAGTTATTGTTAACTTTTATTGTTAAGTGAGGGATGTTTAGATGAGACATTATTTCTTTCATTGTGCTATTCATTCATTACAGGAATTGTTAAGCATTTTTAATAAATAAATTTTGAATAAAATTATCATTTGTTATTGGAGTTATTGCTGTTGACTTTTACTGAAAAGCATTTTTAATAAATCAACTGTTAATATCATGTTATTGTAGGATTACCTAGGCCTACTGTATGCATTTAGAAATGAAAATATGGTCACCCTATTATAGGTAAAGCTAATATACAGTAAAAATAATAAAATGTCACTGGAGGTAGTTTACTCTACTCTAACATGCAGTGTATTTTATTCTCTATTGGTTTCATTAATTTGGTTAAAATGTTTCTTTTGCTTGAGTCTGCTATTTTCTGATTTAATTTAGCATTTAGCATTAGCATAGGATTTATTATTAACATATGAGCTTGTTAAACCCTAATATCAACTGCCTGGTATGTGTCGAAATTAATGTTTCGCCAATCAGTTAATTAGATTAGGACAGTTCCTCTGTCAGTATAAAAATGAATCATCTTCAAGGAATCATGTAGAGTTAGACAAACTTTATTGTCATCTTGTATATAAGTGTATCTTTAGACCTTGGAGCTTTCTCTCTCCGGTTCTTTTTCCTGAAAACAGATCACTCAGGACAAACTCTTTAAATAACACGTCATAACTCATATGTATTAAATAACCAGGAGACATGACAACAGATTTTGATAGAAATTGTAATCTTACTCAGATCAGAGAAGTTGCTTAGAGTTACAGAAGGCAGCTGCTCACCTCCAGGCTCACCTTTCAGGAAGTGGCCCTGATAAACAGTTAAAGAAGCATTTTATGCATCTCCAGTCTGCCACATCATCATCATTTTACATCATACATGTTTGCAGAAGAGGAGACATCCATGGCTCCAGCCTTATCAAAATATTACACTTTGTTCTTAGCTGAAGGACACCGCTCTCATTCCATTCCCAAATCTTTGTCACTTACAGAATGAAGCTTATAACTGTATATAGCTGGAGAGAGGAACTGGCCTAATTAGATAAACTATTGTGGAAAACATCAGTTCTGACACGCAACAGGCAGCTAATATTAGGGTGTAATAACCTCACACATCATCAATGATAATTATGCCAACAATACAAAGTGTGTATACAAAATTAAATCTTGATGCATACAGCTTTCCAACAGTGAATAAGCAGCTAGGGCACAGGACTTTAAATCCTGAGATTGGGAGTTCGATCCCCCACTCCCCCAGACTGCCTACTCTGCTCCCCGGGCGCCACACAATGGCAGCCCACTGCTCCCCAAGGGGATGGGTTAAATGCAGAGAAGTAATTTCCCTCTGGGATTATTAGAGTATGTAAAATAAAAAAATACAACAGTTGTAGTTTGTAAGCTGCAGGTAACAAAGATGAAATGTTTTATCCTTACATGGCTGGAGCCAGTGAGGTCTCCTCATTTTCATATGTGTGTATGATGTAATGATGTGGCACGGTCTGACCCTGGAGATGTATAAAATGCTTCTTTTAACTGTTATTCAGTTTTAATAGAAATGTTTGTTTGCACCACAAGCCCTGAGGGGCCATGGTAAAACATGGTGGTGGCAGCCTAATGCTGTGGGGATGTTTGTCTTCTGCTGACACGGGAGAGCTAGCTCATAAGAAAAACATATGAAGCCAAATACAAGATGATATTGGAAGTAAAACTTTTTGAAAACCATGTCTTATTATTTCTTTATTACCCTCCTATTCCCTATTTTGAGTTGGTTATAAAAAGATAAAATAAAAAGGTTAGACTGAAGTGGACGTTCTCAATGATGTTAAAGACTTACACTTAGGGTCAACTTTATTTATCCTTTGGGATTTCCTCTTCAGGGAAATTCTGGTTCCAGTAGCCTATATAGAGTACAAAGTGTTACTTTGTAAAAACTATAAAAGTTGTGGATTGTTTTCATGTCGTTCTGAGACAAGAGAAACCTAAACATCAGTCTGGACACCTAGAAGCAAAAGCAGGACAAGGAAAGGTTAAATATCTCAGAACCAAGCTGGTAAAGTTTACTATAAAGTAGTTTTTTCTATGATATCTTGCTTGTTCTGCTTTCTTCTCTGTGTCTGTATCTTAGGTCCACTGAAGCTCTGGTTTCCAGTAACTGTAATGACAGTCACCCCCTGTCTGCTCACCACCCTACAGACGTTGAGGGTCCCTGGAGAGGCGTCCTGTGTCTGCCTTCAGAGTCGGTGGACGGACTGCACTACAGCATGAGGAAGGTGGTGGTGGGGAAACTGCCTGCGCCGTTAACTTTACTGCCTTCCCACGCCAGGCAACAGCAGCAGCTGACTGGAAAGTGTTACCTGGAATATACTCAGTGGCCCCCCTGTGCATGCAGACAGCCAATCTGAATGCAGGCAGAGTGGCCCAGGTGTACAAACAGCAAACTGTGGGGCCACATCAAAGGCTCTCCTTAAAAGACAAAAGAGCCCCCCCCCCAGCCTCCCCATCCCCCATCCCCGCCCCTTAAGACCAACACAGCAAACCAAAGAGGCCTTCATCCCTCCTGAGACTCTACGCTGCCCCCTTCTGTTGACAGCGTCATTAAAGGAATCAGTTTGAGTATCGGCCTGTTTCTGGGAATCTTTATCATCATTATCGATATATATTTAGAAACTTTACATCTACATATCAGCTCCTTCACTCTTTCATTCCATCAAATATTCCCCTGGCAGCAGTTTATGCAGCAAATAGTCTTTAGTAGCATGCTAAGTCGCAGTGTTTAGTGTTAGAGTCATAAGGGTTGTATTTCTCTCATTTTATTAATTCAGCTGCACCTTTGTCCTATTATTATTTTAATGTGCACACACATACTCACACATCTAAATGAAAGCAAATAGCTCCTAGAAAGAAAAAAATGCAGAGTTGTTCAGATGCATGTTAAGAACACAAAGTGCTCTTATATTTGGTGGTTACAGACATGCGCTGCACTAAATGTTGTATATTTTAATTACTTTAAATCCCCATTTCTATGCTTAAACACGGTGGTGGCAGCAACAATCTTTATCAGCCAGGGAATCACACAGACAGGCATTAAAAGATTCATATATAAAAAAAAAAAGTCTTCATAGAGGACCTTATAATTATTAACTCCCTCTGGACGAAAGCTAAGAAATTTAAATATTCAACATCTGTAATTGTTTTAGCCTTCAGCTGCTTTTCCTTTAACAGGAAGAAATTTTAAATTCCCCAAATAACAAACCCCAGCCGGTCAAAGCTGCTCAGTCTTCCTGGTTTAGTAAATGTCAGTTTTCTAACATCAAAAATAAACTTTACCTAATTGTATTTTCTTTAGGAAAGCTTAGCATTCAGTTGTTTAATATTTTTCTTCATATGTTGAAGTAATTTTAAAGTGTTCCTGTCTGACTGTGAAGCTACTTATTTTTTATTAATTGACATCAGGAAAATCTTAATAAATATAATTCATTACTAAGCTGAGAATCAGTTTCTTCATAAGCCTTTTTTTTTGCACATTATAAAAAAAAATCAAAAGAGAGAAAAAAAATGTAAATCTCTTTTGGTTATTTTCTCTTAAAATAATTGCATTTGTTCTTGAATTGAGGAGGTGAGTGAGACACTTTGTCAATGGAAAAGACAATAAGAAAAAAACAATAACATTGTCTTATTCCAAGTGCATATTATCTAATTATCTTTTCCTAAGAGTAAAAATATTCATTCCACTGGCAAATAATCGTATTTACCTACTCAAATTAAGGGTAAATACACTTAATCTTGGAGTGTCATAATTACCCTCTTGACTTTTCATTAATTCTTATTCTGGCACAGTCTATTTTAACTCTCTATCTTCATGGCTGTCTTTTAAATATCATAAATATACATATATGCACTGGCTTATTTGCATTAAAATGGCTCCAGGGAATGAATCAAACCAAACTACTTTCTGCCTCTGGCATTGCTGCAGCTGTGTACCTCTCTCCTCCTCCAAGGAGTGAACCTTTCTGGGTGTCACTCTGCATCCTTCAGGAGATGTTGGAGGCAGGAAGGCATGATCTCTGCACACGCAGAGACAGCTTTAGATCTGAGCAGGCCTGGGAACAGCCTATCTGGGCTCCACAGACAGCAGCAGCCTCCCAGCTTTGATGGGGACGCCTCTTTGTAGTTGGCCTGGAGATGGCTTGTTAGTCAGTAAAAGTGAGGACTAAATGGCTCCCTAACAGGAAGCAGTTTACACGGTGACGCTCAACCCGCCTGTGGCTCTCTATTGTCCTCAGCCCCATGTCCCACTTCATTACCATTTCCATAAGAAAGGAGCAGTAATTGCCCCTTTTCTTCTACTGCCCCTTCATCTTGAAGTGTCTCTTCTTTTTTTTTTTGCCCCTCTCTTTCTTGTATCTCTCTTCGGGTAGAAGGCCACTACAGCTGACTCTATAAAAACTCATTTCATATACAGAATTTATAATATGGGGTGATTTAAGGTTTGTAGTCCAAACCAACCTTCTTAGCTCTTTTGTTTTTAAGGTGTAAATGCTCAGAATTGATGCTAAGCTCTAAAAAAGGCCAAAGATAGGAGAAGCATGCTGCCTGGAGGTCCTGATGGTCTCTGTGACCTATGACCCGACTGATTTTTCTCACGCTGTGCGAACAGCAGTAATGTAGCTCGTAGCTCACAGATGTTTTTCATGTCTCTTTAAATTCCCACACACCTTGCAGGTTTATTGTGTCACGATGACAACGAATGTGAAATAAAATGAGGCTTGATGATTTATTTAACAAAGAGACAGAATCAGCAATCTGGGTGCTATCTGTATTCACTCCTCCTGCGTCATTACATCTTTAGATATAATGAATATTTAATTAGGTATATCTCTGCATTTCAAAAACAATCTAGAAATATGTGAAAAGTCCTTAAATTATGTGTATTTAGCTTTAATTTGAGCAGGTAAATAAGATATGTAGATAAATAGATAATATGCACTTGAAATAAGACATAGTTTTTTCTTATTTTAAATGTAAATTGTCTGTTTTACCTCTGCAATTCAAGAAAAAAATGCACTTATTTAAGAAATAATGTGTTTTTGCAATTTACAAAATTCTAAACTAGGACAGATGGAGAACCTCTGGAATTTTCCAGTTTTGCCTCAAATTTGTTGGATTTAAGTCAGGACTTTGACTGGGCCGTCCTGATATATGAACATGCTTTGATCTAAACCCTCCCATTGCAGCTCTAGTCATTCCTCTTTGGAGCCTCTAAAGGTTTTCAATCAGGATCGCTCAATATATTCAGATTCATCCACGTTTCCATCAGCTTTGAGCAGCTTTTCTGCTAAAATAAACATCAACATGGCATTACTCTGCCACCTCTGTGTTTCACTGTGCATTCATGATGATGGACGTTAGTCTGTTGAATGCCAAACATTTTTCTTTTTTTCTTTTGGTCACATCAGACCAGTGGTCCTTCTCTCATATTTTTAAAACTTTAAACTTAATTTAAAAGGGACTTCTTACAGATTTGTTTCTAAAGCTCTCTAATTAAGGCCACAAACTGGGTTCATATTGAGATAAATTACATGAAAATACATTAAAGAAAGTGTTTGAATTTAAATATTTAAATGTATCAGTATAAAGGGGCCTGAATATAAAGGTACACCGCACTATTCAGATATTTAATTATGAAAGCAATGTTTCATATTCCTTAAATTAAATTAAACTCTTTTTATTTATATAGCGCCAATTCAAAACACGTCACATTTAACTGAAAGGGATCCAGGATTAGTTGTAACAACACATTATTTGAAAAATATTTATTTTGATTTAAAAATACTGTAAGCCCTTTAATTTTTTTAAATAAATTTCAATAAAATATTGTAGCACAACTGTTGCTTAAAGTGCAATGAATTCTGGGTAAATGACAACTGGTAGGTTCTGTAGCGCTAGCTCCATCTAGCCTCAACAGCAATTAGTAATATTAAACCTTTTAAGTTTGAACCAGAGCGCGTAAACAATGAAAATGTAGAAATGAGGAGAGGTACCATTAAATCCACACTGCTCCCTGGGCGCCATACGATGGCAGCCCACTACTCACCAAGGGGATGGGTTAAATTTCATTGCTCTGCATTTATGACAGCTTAATTTAATTCATTTTATTTCTATAGCGCCAATTCAAAACACATGTCATCTCAGGGCACTTTACAGTTCACCAGATTAATAGATAATTAGATCATCAGATTGATTCAAAGTTTTCTATCTAAGGAAAACCAATTCATTGCTTTGACTCATTGACTCAAATGCAATCCCTCAGCATGCTTGTAGCGACAGTGGAGAGGAAAAACTCCTTTTGAACAGGAAGAAACCTCCAGCAGAGCCAGGCTCAGTGTGAGCGGAAGCAGACATACAAAAAGCAGCTGTAAAAGGCGGCCCGGTCCAGGAAACACACAGCCAGGCAGACGAGCTCTGAGCCAGCTCCTATGTCAGAGGATGAAGAGAGCACATCCAGCAAGTCACAGTCAGAGAAACAGGACTACACTGAAAAACAGGCTGATGTCAAACATCTATAAGCAAAGGTGTTGATAGGCAGCAGCACAGCTGATATTTCTCTCCAGATATTTCTCTAATGAAAAAAAAAAAAAAAAGACTGTGTGGTTGCTGCTGGGACATGCTAACTCAGATGAGAGCTATGCTACAAATAGCTCTTATTTCTAGCTGAGGCAGTTTAAAGTTAGCATCGGGATCAAAACATTTTCTCAGATATATTACAGCAATGAAAGATGCTTCACTGTCACTTTAAAAAGTCGTTTATTATCTTCCGACTTGACTTTGATTTCATGTTAGCTTCAGCTAATGGTTTTAGCTCTAACTAAACAGTAATTCACAAGCGGATCATTTGTTTGTCTCAGCAGATATCTCATGAATAACATTTAACAGAATCTTTGGGGCAGTGTGGCGTCAAACGTAATACGATAAACAACTCTGCTAATGTTAGCTTTCCTGTGTTTACCCTGTAGGTTCCCGTTCAGTGAGACCTAACCACATCATAAAGACCCACATGTTCAACTAGTCCAGTCAGATTAGTCACTGTTTTCCATCAAAGGAAAACCAGCTGATTGCATCCAGTCATTGAAGGACCGCTCCTCCTGGATGAGTATGTGGTGACAGTAGATATTTGCCTGAAATATTTTGTTGGATCTGCAGCAATCCCTCACACTGAGCATGCATTCAGCAACAGTGGAGAGAAAAAAACTCCTTCTTAAAAGGAATAAACCTCCATCTGAACCAGGGGCAGTGTGAGCGGTGTTTCACAGAGGTCAATCCCCATCATAACGATTTTAAATTATATCTATATTTATATATGTTTAAGCTTGTGAGTCATATGATGATAAAACATGAATAAAACAGGCATGCATGTGTTTTCATTATTCTTTTTTATTGTTTTATACAGTTTTGGTCTGCAGTTTTAGAGGCAGGAGAGGAATAAAGGTTTACAGATTGTGTTAACTGCTCCTTTTTATCTCCTTTTACACATTTGCAAAGAGAAATGTGTGAGTTTTATCAGCCTTACTTGATAGTTAAGGCCAATAACCTCCATAAACTGTATGAGAACACTTGTTTTAAAACTGAGTTTCGCATGAAACACTTTTTTTTGCAGTTATGTGGAGAAAGGGGTAAAATGTGGAATCACAGACTGAGAGCCAAAGAGAATCCACACAGACTCTCACACCTTCCCACTGTGACCAATTCCAGGACTGTCTCGCTTCACTTTGAACTTCTGAGGTGACAACAGCTAAATGCAGCAACGACAGAAGGGATCTATGCAGAGGGAACGATCCGCAGCCTCAGCGTGTCGGTAATCCTATCAAGTGCAGCGTGAACTGCTGCAAAAAGATCAACAGAATCAAACATGTTGCTTCACACGTTGGCCTGGTGGGACACCTAAAGCTGCTGCTTCATTTCAAAGGATGGATTCCTACAGCTGCTGCAGGTTACACATGGCTTTAGCCCAAACTTTTCTCTTTAACAGTTTTAAAATTCAGACTCATGTAGGTTTCCTGCTTTTTTGCTCCATAGGAAGGCTGCAGGTAAGCGGCTGCTGTCAAGGGAAGGGGTGGGCCGGCAAACCTCCCGCTGTGAGTTGAACTGTTTTAATCAGGGCCCCATGCGGGCCTCGACAAAAGAGCCGGGTCGGAATCACCGTCTGCTCTTTTGTTTAGGGGGAGCCACCGAGGCTGGGAGCTGGCCAGGGGCCCGGCCGGCGCTCCACAGTGGGCTTCCCGTTTATGTGCTTTGGAGCTGTTTTATCCCAGGTGGCTGTAAAGGTAGCAGGTACCTGCTGGGGTGTGGTGGTCCTGATGGCATTTTTACAACTCCACCACAAACAGAAGAACTCTACAGTTTATTGGAATTTTATTTTATTCAAAGACATATAGTAGACATACTAAAGGACACTCTTAATTAGTCTTAATTATCAAACCATCAAATCACATTCTTCATCCAAATTCTAGTAAATGACCTGAATTGTTCTAAATGATCTAAGTCTTTATTATTTCAACCCACTGCACATCTGCTTTTAATCTGTCATGTTATATCTTAATGTGACTCATTGAAGGTTTTAGAATTATAGAAGTATTATAGTAGTATTATAGTTTTTTTTTATAGTTTTTTTAGTATTATAGAATTTATTATAGAACTTAATTGAACTCACAATGGAGAATTTAACTAAATTCAGTTAAATTCAGTTTATTTATATAGTGCCAATTCACAACACATAATCCAGTCAAATTGATTCAAAGTTTTCTATCTAAGGAAAACCAGTTAATTACATTGACTCATTGACTGGAAGGAAATCCCTCACACTAAGCATGCTTGTAGCGACAGTGGAGAGGGAAAACTCCCCTTTAACAGGAAGAAACCTCCAGCAGAACCAGGATCAGTGTGAGCGGCCATCTGCCGAGGCCGACTCTGGTTCAAGAAAACAGAAGCAGACATACAGAAAGAAGCAGAGATAGAAAAGGTAACTGTAAAAGGCATCCCCGTCCAAGAAACACACAGCCAGGCAGACAAACTCTGAGCCAGCTCGCATGTCAGAGGATGAAGAGAGCACATCTAGTTAGTCACAGTAGGAGACACAGGACTACACTGCAAAACAGGCTCAGCACCAACATCTATAAACAAATGTGTTGATGGCAGCACCACAGCTGATATTTCTATCCAGATATTTCGCTAATGACAAAAAAAAAAAAAAAAAATATATATATATATATATATATATATATATATATATATATATATATATATATATATATATATATATATTGTGTGGCTTCTGCTAGGAGATGTTAACTGAGACGAAAAAGAGCTGATTGCATCGACTCATTACTCGAAGGAAATCGCTGACACTAAGCATGCTTGTAGAGACAGTGGAGAGGAAAAACTCCCTTTTAACAGGAAGAAACCTCCAGCAGAACCAGGCTCAGTGTGAGCGGCCATCTGCCGAGGCTGATGGGGTTCAATGAGAGCATTCAATTGGAGAATTGAACTCTCTGCATTTAACCCCTCCCCTTGGGGAGCAGTTTGTTTTTATTTTTGGCTGCCAGCTAATGTGTGGTGCCAGAGGAGCAGTCTGGGATTAGGAGTCTGGCTCAAAGACTCTGAGTGGCAATCTGTGGGGCTTAAACTCAGAACCTCAGGATTCCAAGCTCTATGCACCAACCACTAGGCCACCACCATTTATTATTTGTTCGTCAAACAATAAATGCATTAAAAAAGGTAAAAATTGATTTGCACCTCTTCATTTCCCTGCCCAGCTCTGAGGTTTTGCCCTGCTGTCAAAGAATTCAGGAACCTTAATTCAGCCTGGGAGATAAAAGAAAAGACCCTGAAGGGCATGATACTCCTCCAATAAACCGGGTGATTGGTACCCGTCACCCGGACCCGCCATAAAAAAAGGGACAGCTGCTGACACTCCTTCAAGGTTTGGTGACATCTTCATTGATCTTCTGTGATGATGTTTGCTACACAGAGAGGAAAACATCTGTAAACATGAAATGTTTGAACTGCAAAGAGCTCCAGTCAGACACAGCTGTTCCAGTCGTGTGCTAGAAATGAGGAGAAATGAGAGGCAGTTTGGTGAGTGAAGCTGAGGCTGGTAAGCTGGGTGGTGTTTAGAAACCACACAGTCGCCCTCTGCTGGTCACAGAGGGAAACACTGCTGCTGCCTTCCATGTTATTGCTTATTATGTGCCAGAATAATTCCATCTTCTAAACATGAACTGCTAACAGAGCACAGTATGGATTTCTTTCTGGTCCGCCTGCACAAGATTAATGACGAAACACAAATCATATGGAGGTCAACAGAATACATGTCTGCAGTGTTTCACTTTTATTAACCCGCCATAGTTGCCATGAAAATTACAGAGAATCAAATTACAGGAGCAACTTAGAGAAAGAAAGATGCAACAGTGAGCTGCAAAAAGGACAAAGTGTTTTAATCCTAAGGAGGTTGGATAAATAATAACAACTCAGCAGAAACAGGCATGAAAACAACAGCAAACATTAGATCAGTAGTCTAGATGTAAATGAAAAAAATAAAAAATTGTGTTTCTTCTTATTCTTTGGAAGCATTCATAGCCTAATTAATATATTCTATTAAACTAAAGCAATATGCATGGTATGGTTGTTACATGTCAGGTACGCCGGTCATTGACTTTAACCAAGGCACCTTACAGTAGAACTGCAGTCAGTCCCTATCCTGGCATGGCTATCCCTGCCCCTACATAATTAGCATGGCTATCCCTGCCCCTACATAATTAGGGACTCATTTCTCACTGGAATCAGCTCAGTCATGGTAGGCCATTTCCTTGATTATATTTATTTTTCTCAGGATACTTTTGAAATTATGTATAGTACACATTCAGTAATAAAATGTCACAGGGGATGGCATGGGGGGATGGTCATTTGAGAAGGGGGATGATTTTTAAGATTTTTTTAAGGAGGATGCCATCCCCCTTCATCCCCCCACAACGTGATTACTAAACAACTATACTCTCTTTGCATCATTATTTCATCATTTATACAGTGATCATTTGACATTTTATCGCATCTACATTATAAACATCAGTTAATTATGTAGTGATTCTATGTGATTGGTATCACAGTACAACATAAATATGAAGTGAAAAGAAAAGAAAAGGATACATATTTTTTTCAATTTCCTTTAAAAATAAAAATTTCCAGATGTGCATCTTTCCAAACACATGAAACAAAGTCACTAATGTTTGAAAATCTCTTCTGTCTTTTATCCATCTACCTTCTATCCTGGCTATCCATCAGGGTTATGGAGGCTGGACAGGTCACCACGGCAACAAAGGGACACACAACCACGCATGCACAATTTAGACACATCATTAAACCTATCAGTCATTTTTCTGGACTGTGGTCTGAAGCAGGATTACCTGAAGAGAACTGACGTAGGCTCTGCACTTGGAGAACATGCATTTTCCATGCAGAGAGACCCCAAGCCAGGGTTCAATCCCAGGATCTTCTTGCTACAAGGCAACTGTTCTAACACGCAGCTTCTATTGGTTTTAGTTCGACTTTTTTCAGATGGTTAATATGTCTTCAAAGCTTTTGCATTAATCTGTGAAAAAAGTGTAATCAATTATCAAACAGTAATCAAATCCTTTACTCTAGTTATGAGGTGAAAGTCATTTATTATCAGACTTAGAATAAAAAGGATCTTTATTTACCAAGTTTGTTGCATGAACAAGGAATTTGGCCTTTATTTCAATAACTGACGTCCTATCATGAGTTTGCATGTTCTCCCTATGCATGCATGGGTTCTCTCTGGGTACCCCAGCTTCCTCCCACAGTCCAAAAACATGACTGTTTGGTTCATTCGTTTATCAAATTCTCCTTAGGTGTGAGTGTGTGTGTGAATTGCTGTTTATCTCTGTGTTGCCCTGTGATGGACTGGCAACCTGTCCAGGGTGTACCCTGCCTCTTGCCCATAGACAGCTGGAGATAGGCACCAATACCCCTCGTGACCCCAGCTGGGATAAAGTGTGATGGAAAATGGCTGGATGGATGGTTATCATCATCTTTAGCATTAACCTGAAGATGAGATTCTGCTAGGATGCGTGGGGTTACCAAAGATGTCAGCTGCCCTTTTCCTTGACCCTCAAACTGTATGGTTCCTTGTTTGTACTATAACTAATATAGATTTATTATACTTAAAGTTTACACAAATGGAAAACCCAGAAGTCAGTGTACTGGAAAATGAAAATAGAAAGTTGAGTTAAAGGAAAAAATGGACAGGGAAAAGGTTCACGAGAGCGGTAGTAAGAACAGCCTTGAGGTCGGAGACAAGGAGCCATTTAACGGAGGCAGTCGGTACACGTGGGCCACAGATATTAACACATTCATCATCTCAAACTCCTCATGAACCAGAGACAATGCCGGAAAAGTCTTAACTGGTCAACAAAAAGAACCAGAATTTTGCTCAGTGCCTCCTTTTGGATGAAATGAAAGGTCTCAGAGTGTGGAGGAGGAATAGAGCGGCATACAGTGATTGATTGATTTTATTACAGACTCAAGGTCCAATATATATATATATAAAAAAAAAAACAGATACACTAAGAATAAAAAAAGAATAAAAGTACAACAGAGAAGGTGCCTACCCCTTCAGGAGGCAATTATACCAATGTCTCCAAAGCACAGATGAATATTTAACTACACTATATTTGACATTGGTCATCAGTAAAATAATTCTATTATCAGACTCATTTAGATGACAAATAAAGCTTTCTCATGCCATGTCACCTGCTGGATTTGGTCCACTGGTTTCTAAACAAAAGTTTTTCATTGATCTTATGTAATACTCATATTTTCTGAGACACTAATTGTGAGTTTTCATTATCTATAATCCATTTATCTGAAGTGGTTTGACATATTTCATTCTATTTTTAATCTAAAACCACATAGAACTGCATTTGGTGTTACTTATCTAAAAGAAGTGACAAAAAATGGTGAACTTTTTCCCAACATTTACATTTTTTAAGGTTTAAATATTATTGATGCCCATTTTTATTTACTTTTTTGTTTTCATTTTGGGGCTATTTGCAGCATTAATTTACTGATATATTGGTGAGACAAAAGTGTTTGAGGTTTGCTGGGCCACTCCAAAACATCTGCACTCTTTCCTGTCAGAGGATATTGGTCAAACAGAAATACTTTAAAAAAATAAATATGCCAAAAGTGTGAACTATTTATGACTCAGCTGTAGATCATCTGTCAGTGATCTTAAACCAAACCTCTGTAAAGTGCAGGAGTCCAGCTTCTGGTGAGTAAAGTATGCAGAGTGAACCCAATAAAGGAGCCTGGAAATGATAACATGGCACAGTTACTGCTGATGGTTTATTTGGACTGAGTTTAAATGTGCCCATCCCAGTGTACCACAAACAAAGAGGAGAGGAGAAGGGAAGAGCAGTGCAATTGCAGCTCAAACTCAAAGATAAAACAGTAAAATGTCTTGTTAGACCTTTATGGTAAAGGGCCTGTACCTATATAGTGCAGTTTTCAAGTTGGAGATTTGACCAAATTGGTTTACAATACATTCAGTCATTCAGCCATTCATGCACACTGATGGTGGAAAGCTGCAGGGCAGCCACACCTGCCCTGGGGCTCACTGACACAAGTAAGGTTGCAGCAGACAGGTGCCACCTGGAACCTCTGACCACCATGGGTAGGCAATGCAGGTGAAGTGTCTTAACAAGGACACAGCGACACTGAAAGCCGGAGCAAGTTTCCAGACCTACATTTAAACACCAAAGTAATAACAGAACCCCAGTGAGACAGAAGTTACATTTACACTACCCTCTGAGAACAGATTCGTGCCGAGCTCGGTTCCTTACAACCATTTACACACCACGCTAGCATGATTCCTCGCCTCCAAGTGGTGATCTACAGTACTGCTGCTCTCTAGAGGTAAACAAGCAAATCAACATGGCAGCTCCCGTAACAGTTAGGAAGTTTGCGGAGAGTCAGGCAAAGAAGGCAGCCTTTGGTGAAATTACCTGACAGAGTCAGCTTTTGGGAAGTGGAAACGATAAACAATAGTCTAATCAGGGCTTACAGACACAGGAAACAATGAAAGATACTGTAAAATGCCTTGAGATGACATGTGTTGTGAATTTGGCGCTATATAAATAAACTGAATTGAATTGAATTGAATGACAGACATTGATGTTCATCACACTGCTAAGCAGAATCCTCTCTGGGAATCTTGTGGCACGGTATAGGGAAGCTAGTATTTAAATGAATGGCTAAAATTTCATGATTACAGAGGCTGACTGTAAGGAGATGATGCGGTCTGCTCATGAGCTCTTTGTTATCTGAGAACAGAGCCAGAACTGAACCACGCTGAGCCCTACTGCTGAACTAGTATTAGTTTAGCGTGGTTCAGTCCCGTTCAGTTCTACATGTGATTTACACTCAACAGTTATCTTGGTTACCGAGCCAGTACCGATTTCTGCACGTTTTCAAAAGGGTAGTGTAAATGGGGCTAAAGTTTCTTCTGCCTGCTTTTTCCTCTTTTCGCTTAGTGAAATACTGGAGCAATACTGCCCCTGAAGCAATATGTTGGAGCTGCATGACAAGCCCATCCTAAAAATCATGGGAGAGCCAACTGAAGGTGTAGGTCTGCTGAGGCCGACTGGGCTTCAATGAGACAAAGGCAGAGATACAAAAGGCAACTGTAAAAGGCGGCCCCCGTCCTGGAAAACAGGCTGATCTCCAACATCTATAAACAAAGGTGTTGATGGCAGCAACAGCTGATATTTCTCTCCAGGATGGAGTCACAGCCAAAGAAGAACAGACGATATCTACCTGAGAACTGATGGTTGTCATGATGCTTTTAAGGGATCTGACCCACATGCAGAAAACCACTCAGAGAACCAAGGGAAAGTTTAACAGGTTATTGATTAAGACAACAGAAGGTGGAATCTTGAACGCAGTGAGCTGATGAACCAGGACTAGAAGTGGAAGGGAAGTTCACAGCGGTTAGTTCAACGGCCGTAGGAAATTGAATAGAGTTTTTGAAACCTTGAGGAAGCGGGACTCATGTAGGAGGGGGTCTCAGTCAAAACTTTGAATCCAAAATGTGTGGGTTTTCCAGAGGAAGGGCAACTAATTGGAGGGCGGACAGGTTGGAGGAGTGGACCCTGAGGAGTATGAGAGCGGACTGCCACGTGGAATTCCGACAGTACTTGAACTGATCGTGTGGAAATTTTCCCCAGCTCAGTGTGAACACAAAAGATCCTTCCAGGGGGAGAAGGCCAAATCTTCCACTCAGCGGGAAGGCTTCCTGCCAAAAGGCAAAGACAGAAGCACAGTTAATCTCAGAGAAACGAAGCTCAGATTAGACTCAGCTAATGGTAAGTGGCATGTACTCATATAGCACCTTTTTTCAAGTCAGGAGACTTGACCAAAGCGCTTTACACTACATTCATTCACCCATTCACGCACACACTCACACACTTGATGGTGGCAAGCTACAATGTAGCCACAGCTGCCCTGGGGCTACTGACAGAAGCGGGGCTGCCGCACACTATCGCCACCGGGCCCTCTGACCACCATCAGTAGACAATGCATGGTGAAGTGTCTTGCCCAAGGACACAACGACACTGAAAGTCAGAGTCGGGGCTTGAACCGTCAATCCTTCGATTTCAGGGCAAACTCCTACATCACGACTTGGCTAGAGTACGCAAAACTGGCAAACACTCTGGCGTCGAGGTAGTGGCAGTCAATGGCTCAAATACTCCCCAGTGATGAACTAACGAGCCGCAGGTGTACAAGAGGGCCAACGAGGACAGGGTGCCACCTGGTGGAGGAGGGAGAAACAAACACAAAACATTCCACACAAACTGGATTCCTAACAATGGTATCTTTGTGTTACAGTCCCTGTTTGTGTGCACGGAATCTAAATCTATTTAATCATTTTTTTCTATTGTATTTTAAATAGGCCTGTAGGCTCATAGGCCTTTTGTCCATAAAAAACAAAGAACTTTTCACAGCACCCGTTGTTCAGAATTACTTCCAGCAGCCCTACTGGATTTCATTTAGAAACCATTTCTAAAAACTGTATCAGATTTTTTTTCCACAATTAAAAAAGTTTGGATGTGTGAAGCAGTAAAATCTGATGACAGCAGCATCCAGTGAGGGTTCTGACTTTTGACTAAAACTTTTTTGAGCACATCTCATTAGTCTTTCTAAAGTTTAGATAAGTGAGTCTGGTATTGTGTTGGACCTCTTTTCCTTCCTCGCTCTTTAAATGGGACACTTTCATTTGCTCCAGTGTCTTTCTCTCACTCCAAACCATGACAAACAGATGCATTAGCTCCCTAATTGGTGAACTTTCAAATGAGATGCCTTATGGGTAACCAGGGTTGCCTCCAAGAAATAAAAGCCTCAGCCAATTTGCATTGGAGGTAATTGAATCGCCTGGAGTGAGGGAGAAGAGCAGACGTGCTACGCATTGCAGCCCAATTGGTTTCTCTGAGAGCGGAGCGTGAAAAGCCATTTCGCAGCGCTGAGTGTGCACCGTTCGCTCTCTCATTCATGCAGATTCCACTTTACAGAGTCTTTCCCATCTACTATGGCTCTAGTTTCTCTACATTTCAGCTAGGAAATGCTAAAACCATTCCTTTGTGTGGGAATCTTGTAAATAGTTACTGCTGAATAGGGTGAAGGGTGGCATTGTTTTTCTGTATATTTACAGTGTTTTGGGGCTCTAAAAGTACCCGAACCAATCCCTTCATGGGCCTCACAAAGATAGAAACGCATGAATGCATGTCTGTATTGAATTCAGATGACCTATAGTCAAACAATTCTCTCTGATAAATGCACTGAGACAGCAGTCAGATGTACATGCCATGATATTTGCATGTGGAAATTGAATGTAGTGTGAAGGGGGATAGTTTCTGCCCAGCGCAGAGACACGCCTCAGCATTTATAAAGCCCATCCTTGTGACTGTAATACAGCTGCATCCCTTCATCCTGCAGAGTAATGAATTAATACTGATACACAGAAACACTGAAATTATATTTTCATTTTGTTCTTTCTATCAAACAGCATCTTGTCCATTGCTGCTTATTTGCATGTTATTAAAATCCCAGCATTCTTTTGTTACCATGACAGTTTATTTGTGCTTGTCTCTCATTTTCTATTGTAAAAGAAACCCCAACTGAAAAGATGCAGCAGTATATTGACTTAGACTTAGACAACTTTTATTGTCATAAACAGAAAAGATACAAAGCAAAATTTCATTTAGTACAGCTTTTCAGACATTAAATTAACATTTCCATTCCATAAAGTGCAGCAGTGATCAAATGTAAACAGTGAAGAAATGGTGCAAAAATGCATTAATATGGAAGTTCAGAGCATTAATGTACATGGTGCAAATATGCAGTATTTTTGGTTTGGTGTTGTCAGTGTGATGCAGAGTCTCTGAGATGATTTAGAGTTTTCTCAACAGTTCAGCTGTCTGATGGGGGTGGGGAAGGAGCTGTTTCAGAATTTTCTGGATCTGCATCAGATGCTGCAAAGCCACTACCCAGAGGGCAGCAGGGAGAACAGTCCATGATGGGGGTGTGAGGGGTCACACTGGAAAAAAATCAAAATCTAGAAGAGTCGTTTTGTCTTAAAATAAGTGCATTTGGTCTTGGATTGAGGAGGTAAAAGAGACATTTCGCCAATGGAACAAGACAATTTACATTTAAAATAAGAAAACACAATTGCATTGTCTTATTTCAAGTGCATCTTATCTAATTATCTTATTTTAAGAGTAAAGGCTGATTTATACTTCAAAAGTAGGTGTCGCAGTGAACAAAAAAATGTCCCCGCCCCCTCCGCAGACATTCTGCTGCACCTCTCCCAAATTGTCGCTGACTGCAGACAGTGTCGCAGACAGGAGGCCAGCTTGTTTTGTTTTAATGACTGCAATTGTGGAAAACGACTCGTGAAGTTGGACCAGTTAGAAGAGTGAGGTGTGCGAGAACACTAGAAGTCTTTTTCCACCGGGATCCCCCCTCTTTTTCGCCGTCATGTCCCTCCGTTGTCGGACAAACTTGCCCCCACTTCCCTTCCGCCTTGGCTGTATCTAGATCCACAGCACATAGCACAGACCACGCTCAAAATTGAGCATAAATCAAATATGTCTGAATCAAGCTCACTGCGACACACTGCTGTGGGGAGTATAACCAGGCCATTGGCAAACTCTTATTTGCTAATAGATTCTCATTTACCTACTCAAATTAAGGGTAAATACACATAATTTAAGACATTTTTAATTATTTCTAGATGTTTTTTTCAGTGTATCGATAATGTTACTGGCTCGGGACACGCAGCGCTGGGATGAAATGTCTTTTATGGATGTAAGAGGAGCCCTGATGATCTTCTCTGCTGTTCTAACCACTCTCATCACTTTCTTCTAGTCTGGGGAGCTGCAGCCTCCACACCACACAGTGAGACAGCTGGTCAAAACGCTCTCTATGGACCGACCAGGAAACATCCTAACTTGAGAACACTTCATCTATGATGCAACACTTGCAACATTACAGTGAAGAAAAAAATATTATTGCAACTATCTTCTGTTTGTTTTTTGTTAGTTTCTCTTTTCTTCACTTCGCTTTTGTGACCTAAACCTTGTTTCTCATGCTTCTGAATACAACCTTGTGGTGGTATTTTCTTTATGTTGAATGTAGAGCAAAGATGAATTCATTTTTTTCTTTTCTTTAAAAATAATAAAAATGGTCAGATTAAATTCAGTTCAGTTCAGTTTTCTATTTCTATAGCGCCAATTCATAATACATCTCAAGTCAAGGCACTTTACAGTTCAACCAGATCATACAGTCAAATTGATCCAAAGTTTTCTATCTAAGGAAAACCAGTTGATTGCATCAAGTCGTTGACTGAAATGCAATCCCTCACACTATCATGCATATCGCGAAAGTGGAGAGGAAAAACTCCCTTTTAACAGGAAGAAACCTCCAGCAGAACCAGGTCCAGTGTGAGGTTCAAGGAGACAGAAGCAGAGATACAGAAAGAAACTGTAAAAGGCGGCCCCGTCCAGGAAACACACAGCCAGGCAGACGAGCTCTGAGCCAGCTCCCATGTCAGAGGATAAAGAGAGCACATCCAGCCAGTCAAAGTCAGAGAAACAGGACTACACTGGGAAAAAAGGCAGATCTCCAACATCTATAAACAAAGGTGTTGATGGCAGCAGCATAGCTGTGATCTCTCTCCAGGATGGCGTCACAGCCAAACAAGTTACTAGTAACTATACAGATATAAAAAAGAAAAGAAAATTAACCACAACTCAAGTTTGGTACCTTCAGACCATGACATGTTCTCTCACAGGTCTGACGGGCTTCAGATAATCACAACTCAATCATTTCTCCAGCCTCTTTATCGCTGCAGCCTTCCTGAATTGTTTTAATCCCATTTTTCATCACTGATGAAGCAACTTTCGATATTAGTTAATTCACCCTACTGCAGCACATATTTAATGACAGGTTTATCTTTAGTATTTCTTTTCATTCTGGAACCTTTGTACAACGGAAATTGTGGTTTTTGGATGCAAATGTTGTGACGACAAGTTTAGTATCAGGTGAAGATTTAATGTCACTCATGGGAGATAAGAACTCTTAAACACTGAATATGGAATCTAAAAAAAAGTTGCTTCAACAAGGTGTAGGTTTAAGTGTTCTAACAGTTTTTTTCATGTGCTCTTAAACTGCTTGTTTAATTATTGGTTCACTTTCTATTCAGGCCCGTAGCAATCAGGGTATCTGTTGTTGCGTATGTTTATTTCTTTTCTTCCTCTGTGTCAAAACAGAGCTCTGAAAAATTAAATTGTTGTTCAGGGGTTAATTTCCCAAACCATGATCTGAATCCTCAATGCAGCTAATCATGAGCTTTGTTGCATGTGAATTTCCCTTCTCCCTCAATACTTTTCCTGCAAATGTTAAAATAAAATCCAGTAGGGAAGAAAATAAAAATACAGCTAAAAAAAAAACAGGAATACTCAACATGTCACTTAGTCCTTAAATAAATGCACTTGCTTTCTGTTTAAAAGTGGAGATTGTTTATTGTCCATCAGGTTCCAAATGTTGTTGGGCCTAAATAGAACGGCTGTTCACTTGTGACCCTCGTAGAACCCCTCAGACCTTTTTCACTCAGTGTTCATAGGTCACAGCTAAACAAGGGCGGTTCATGTCGCATATCTGTGCTCCTCAGCTCTGGAAACAACTCAATGAAAACCCTGGAGAAGTTTGTTTTTTATAAATGAAATGAAAAACTAATTTAAAGCAACTGAATAAGGTCAAAGTTTGGTTTATCAGTTTACGTCTATCATGTCTGTGCTTTTTATTTATTCAAAATTTTCCATTTTAACGTTTCTTTTTGTGTGGTCCTTTTGATGTATCGTGTGCTTCTAATGTGCATTCATGAACTTTTCTTCTGTTTTTTTTGCAACAATTCAAATCACGCTGTAGAACAATGGTGCTCTTAATGAAATGATCAAATAACTGTACACAGACATAGTATATTAGAACATGCGTTCTGATGGGACTCATATGTCAAACAAAAAAATAAACCTTGAAAAACAAACCTACCTTAAGCCAATATTAAACCTATTTTTTTATTGCTGTAGTATGCTTTATTATTACTTATTATTGTTTTATTGGTTTGATGTAATGTTCAAAGATTAGGGAACCTTAATTTAATTAGCTGTAAGCTGAAAAATCTGCATAATTGACTAAAAGAAATGCTTGAAAATGTCTGTTCGAGTTCCTCAAATATATTAACCTCATAACTATTTTCTAATCATTGGTGATTTCCCTTTTTCAACCAAATCCAGACATTTTACATATTATAAAATACACATTTCCATATTTTCTAACGTTCAGACCAATCTTTCCTGCAGTTAGATTAAATTGTGTTCAGCTGGGATTTGGTTGGTTTAAGAACAATGTTTGCAAGCTGGAGTTTTTCAAAACCAAACTGACGTATTAAATTTAAAGTTGTCATGATCGGTTTAGAGATAAACCCACATGCAGAACACCACTGAGACTTGGTAAAAGGTTTAACAGAGTTTATTAAAGTTTCACACAAACAAGACAAGATTCAGGTTCTGGTCCGGGCAGGATTCTCTGGCGTCTGCAGAGACGGATAGTTGGTTAGCTGGGTATGCAGATAAGTTAAATGGGTTTTCAGAAATTTCAGTGGATACCTTGAAGAGGTCCAGTTTTGCTCTGAGAGAGGGAACCGGTTGGGTCCAGAGACTGTTGGTTCAGCAGAGTGCTTAGGCAGCAGCAGCATCTTACTTCTGACTTCCAGTGAACAGACCTTGGTTGAAATGATTAGCTCTTTCCCAAGAGTAGCAGGTGGATTCCAGAATGTAGTCTTCAGGTTTGGCCCTCTAGGGCAGGCAGGCAGATTCAGGTTAAGCTCATCCAGAGCTTCTCTCGAGAGACTGGTTTCCTAGGAGCGAGAAGACAGAGACAATTAGAATAAGGTTTCTCTAGGAAGATAACTATTAGTAAATTCAGATGCTCAGGTTCGCTAACCAAACTTGGCTAACACTGCGGCGTCGAAGCAAGGTCTGGCAGCTGCTTATAAAGGCCGGTCTCCTGATGAGCTGATGAGCGTCAGCTGTGCTGGAGGGCTCCAGCCCAGGAGGATCCACAGCGCACTCTGCTGGAGAAGGTGGAGAATCTCCAGATCCCAACAAAAGTAAAAGTTGAGCCCATAGCAAAGTCTATGAAATGTCTACGGATAAAGCACTGAAAAACACAGAAAACTCCATGATGTATAAGTAAAGGAATTGATGGCAGCAGCAATATTTCTCTCCAGGATGAAGTCATGGCCAAACAGAAGCTCAAATGAAACTCAATAAAAGTTAGGGGTTAAACTAGCAAATACTGCAGAATGGGAGAACAGAGATAGAAGGAAGCAGGATGAATAAAGGTGGTCCTAATGTCTTCCAGCAGTCTAAGCCTATAGCAGCATAACTATAGAGATAGCCCAGGATAACTTGAGCCACTCCAAATTTTACCATAAAGGAACGTTTTAAGCGTGGCCTTAAAAGCAGACAGTGCGTCTGCCTCAGAGACTACAGTGATGTCATATAATTGGCAGAACCCAGAGGAATGTGGTTTCGCTTTGAAGGCAAGTGCTTGTCTACGGGGTCGGAAGAAAACAACTTTCATAACAAATTAATACTCTAAAGTAATAAATGCATTAATTAATCTTAATGTTTGTACAATGAATAATCCCTTTTAGCCTCACTTCTGATCAACTTTGGACATCACATAAAAAAAATAAAGTACTGATACTATTTATGATTTTGGTATGGAAAGTAAAATCATGCAACATTTATCAAAATTAATATGCTTTTCTTTTATTTATTTCATTTTAAGCTGGAGGCACTTTAATCTGAAGGGACAGTGGAAGTCAATATTTAATGAGTTTTGTAGCCACAGGTTTTGAACAGTAGTCCATGCTGAGTCGCTTCTATCATAAAACAACCCCATGCTAAAAGCTGCCACAGTAGTGCAGGCCAATTAAGAAAGATTGAGATTACCATTATGCTTATATTAGATGGTTAATCACGTTCCAGTCTGAGGACCAAGTTGGCCTGCAGCCATTCTAGACAGCATTTATTACTGAGTTTAACTCAGCGGCCTATTTTTGCTTCTCGTTATATAACATACTTTATAATAAAGCAAGGAAATGGTGATTAGGAGAAAAAAAAATGTCCATATTTGACATTGTCCATTACATATTGTTTGACTTTTCTTATAAGCTATAGTTTTGTTTGCCCTTTTTCCATTCTGAAATAACAAGTTCTGTTTCTCCTGCATTTTAGGTTGAGCAGAAGCTTTAATTGCTCCTAAAGATGCCACCAGATGCTACAATCCTTTACTAGGTCTATCCAACACCATGGATACAAATTATTTGCAATGTTTAAGCTGTAAAAAATCTATTTTTCAATATGTGCTTGCTTTGATAATCTATTAACTTCATGTTCGCATGTAGAAAAAAAAATAATAACATTTATTTTCTGGTTACTATGCAACATCCCGTTTCCTGTTAGCATAGTGAACCTCTCATCAGGGTCTATCGTCCATTTTGTGCCTCTGCATCTGCTTTGGCATCCAACCACAGAGAAGGAAAACATACCCTGCTCTTATTTATTTTTAGTCCCTTTCTTAAATGGGAATGAGGCCGATTACACTTCCAAGATTGACAATTTTACGCTGCCAAATTAAAGGAACCCTCTGAATTACAGAGATAAATGCATGCAATCTCCTTTTAATGGCCCTGTCAGTGATTACTGGCTGCCTCGACCAACCCTATCAGTAGCAGGGGAGGGGAGCGTGCTGAAATGAAATGTCAATCATATTAGCATTAATGAGTAAATTAGCGCGAGTGGCTCATTGTCAGAGCGAATCAGTCCTGACGTGCCACCGCTGAGGAAAGCGACTCTGTGAGGATAGAAGGATGAGCGAGGAGGGAAAAATCTGAGCGAGGGAAAAGGGAGGAGTAACAGAGACAAAGAAATTACATGTGGCCACATGAGGCTGACAGCTTATGAGATGTACAATTACTGTCTTCAACTAGTGAGGCAGATTTCTGAGGTAAAAAGCGGGCGACAACAATTTCTCTTCATTTTCTCTGTTTATTGCTGCCAAGCTAAGCTGCAGCATCCAAGCCTGGGATTCACCAGAGGCTTACTGATGAGGACGCGGCCTGGAGTGTCCTTCCCTAATATTTTATTAGTATAAGGCCGCTCTCCTTTAAAAGTAACTCAGCATTTTCAAAAGCTATCTTACTTTATGATCAGTTTTTGAAGGATGAATAGCCAAACATCTAAAGTGAATCTTTTATTACAGGAGAAGTCCGGTCAGCAAGGAATAATCAACGGATCATTATTTATACCTAAAACAAATACATTCACAGTGAGTTAATGAATGTAATTTAATCAGTAAAAAATAAAGACAATATTTTTCGTTTTCATATCACTGAGTCTGGGAGCGGCCATTTTTGCCCAAATATTGTCATGATTGGTTCCGAATCAAACCCACATGCAGAACACTACCAGGAGACAGATGAAAAGTTTAACAGAGTTTATTAAATGTTTGCACAAAATTAGACTGCGTTCAGGAAACAGGTTCGGGCTGGATTCTCAGGCATCTGCAGAGATGACAGTTTGGTTAACCAGGTGGATAGGAAGCGTTGTTTAGTTTTCAGATTATTGCTGACTATACCTTGGAGAGCTTCAGGCTTTCTTCTCAGAGGGGGGGAACCGGTTGGGTCCAGAGACTGTTGGTTTGACAGAGTGCTCAGCAGGTGCAGCGTCTAACTTCTGACTGTTGGATCAGACCTTGGATTGAGGGGTTAGCTCTCCTTCCGAGAGCAGCAGGTGGATTCCAAAGTGAGATCTTCAGGTTTGGCTCTCTAGGGCAGGCAGGCAGATTCAGGTTAAGCTCTCCCAGAGCTTCACACGAGAGACAGGTTTTCCTAGGAGCGACAAGACAAAGGCTGGTTAGAATTCAGTTTTCTCTAGAGGACAAAATTCAAAAACAAGGAGGCTCAGGTTCGCTAACCAAACTTAGCTAACACTGCGGCGTCGAAGAAAGGTCTGGCATCTGCTTAAGTAGAGGGGTCCTCTAATGGGCTGACGAGCTCCAGGTGTGCTGGTGAGCTCCAGCCCAGAGAACCCACGGCGCACTCTGCTGGGGAAAAGGTGGACCATCTCCAGATCCCAACAAATATAGTAACACCTCACTCCTGCTGTCTTCCAGCAGTGACGTCACGATGCGGTAAGCCTAGCGCCATTCTCCCCGCTTTACAAGCAAAATCAATGGGAACTACTAGACACATCTGCAATCAACAACAATTATTGAAGATTTCCAGAGGACTTCACCATTGAAATTCACCAGAGCTATAGTGAAACTGACAATGCCCACGTGCATGGCAGCTGGATGTTGGAATACATCAGGTAAAAGGGAAAAAAAATTAGTTATTCAACTTTCCGATTCCTGATCCTACACGGACGGGTTGGTCGTTGGATCGCCAACTTGAAGAGGGAGGATTTGCCATCGAACTTCTGGCCAGAGAAAAAACACGTAATATGTAGCCAACATTTGGAAGAAGAATGTTTTCAAGATGACTTGGATAATAGCGCATTGTGACAAACACCAGATACAGCACTGGGACTTGATCAACAGCCGATACCGCACCGTGACGTCACGACAACCAGTAGGGGGCAGTAGTGTTCTTTGACAAACATGGATGCCTCCAGTAAAGCACATTCAAATGAAAATTACTCTTCATTAAAAACACTTATCATTTATTGAACAGTATGTAATAATTTCATATTTAAAGTACTTTTAGAAGATTGAATTCTGAATATGACCAGACTTTTCCTTTAAAGTTTTAAATTGTTTTGTATGCATGATCTTATCAAACTCATTAAGCTTCTTCCTCCTGCTTGTTCATCTTTGTTAAGATTTATGGAAGTATACAATCTAAGAGCTTATAGAATGTAAATGCTGATTGGGAAATGCTTTGATTATGATATCAAATAAAATATAACAGCAGAATTGGCAGTACATGCACACTGCTGCTCCAGTATGTAGGATGTGCCTCCCCCTCAGATACAGATACAGGCAGCAATTCCTTCAGCTTCAGAGTCATGCAGACGCTGAACCCTTCCTACTGTTGTGGGCCTTGAAGATTTGCAATCAGTGAGAGCTGGCGCATATTTACAGGAGTGGCCAGGCAGGGTTGCAGAAAGTGGATAGACGTCAGAACCAACTCAGGCTCAACTTCTACACAGTACAAACAGGCAAAGGAATAAGCACCACATCCACAATTTCCAAAAAAAGACAAATTAGATGTTAATAAATTCATGTATTTAGTGTTTTCAGTCCTGGGTTCTGGTAGGATTATCTTATTTGTTGTCATTACTTACCTACATTGTTCACTCTACTTTTATCAATAATTGTTCTGAATCATCTAAATATTTACATCTTTCATTCATTCATTAAATAGATTTAGTTATTTATCTCTAATGACATTAAAAACTTCTAGATGGCCTGCAGTTACACATAACTTTCTCTTCAACCCCATAAACACAAAAGCTAGTTCTGCATAAACTCTCTATTAATCATTTTTAATGTTACCCCTAGAACCCTACGGACCCACCGGTGGGTCCAGCTGCTACGTGACCTTGTAATTTTAACAAACCCCCAGTATTGATGTAAAAAACACATTTGGCACAGTTTGGTGACATTTTTGGATAAATGTGCCAAAATGGCCCCTCCGCCTAAGAAATTTCTCACTAATACCATTCTAAAATAAATATGATTCATCTGATTGAGTCCAAATTTGGTATATTTTTACACAACATTTAGATTTAAAAGTCTGTGCTACTTTTTTGTGCTATAAATAATATTTTGGTAGTGTTTTGCAATGTTTATTTCAAAGAAAATTTTGGCGAGATTCAAAAAATGCAAAATATTTTGTATCTTGTCCCTAATATTTGAGGCAGGGTCAAAGCTACAATGGTGCTGACACCAGAAAACCATTCTATGACATCTTACCTTTACAGACGTACCAAAAGTTTCTTCTTAAATCTAATAGCTGTGATTTACTTTTGTGTGTTTTTGTCAGGCAGAAATTTATTTATACCCCCTGAGGGTTTAAGAGGTTAGTATATTGATGTGAGTAATGAACAAAATTTGTGATTTCATTATACTATAAATTTACAAACAATTCAAATGCCAATGTGCTTGTGAATTATGTGCATATGGGATCATCTGATAGAGGCGGCCAATGACTGGCCCCCCAGTTAAGCTCCGCCCCTGGCTTTGGGTTGTGACTTGTCCTCAAGCGGCTCTTCAATTATAAATACCTATGTTATGTTTGTACCATGGCGCTCATAAAGTTATTTTATACATTTATACATATTTAAAAAAAAAAATACTGATTTTCCTAACTTATTTTGTGAAAGTTTCCTAAAGCCCGGCAGACACTGTACGGTATTTTCCATCGTACTCAGCCACAGCTCAAACTGTGCTATGAAACCACTCATGATGTTTGTTCCCACACTGTACGCCGCAACGCTCTGATGGGATCTACCTGCTCACACTGTACGTCCAAAAACTACACGTCAGACTCAGCGCAGAGAGATGCCGCTGGTCGGACTCATCAGTCTGGAAGAAGAATTCCCTTGTTAACACATGCGCAGTGTGATTTTCTCCTGATCTTACGATCCCTGATCAGGAGGTGGACCTGAGAGGCTGTTCGCCCCTCTTTGCCCCCTGTATACTACTGTATACTACACAAAAAAATCTTGCATGACTGGAGAATCAGCCTAAAAAGGGTAAAAAATTTGTATATCGTATGCCCAGCTTAAGATGTGGATATCACTCCATGATCAGCAAAAACCTGCATGTTTACTAGCTGCTATTCAGTCTCCATGGTAACACCGTTGAGCTGATGTAAGAGTGCTTCTTCTACGGCTTCAGTTTTATTACAGATTTGCAAACAACATCAGTTTTTCACCATCTAGGAAGAAGGATGTCAACTGGATTGTCATATACAGTATTACCAATGGACAGGTCCTCGCCAAGTATGTTCTTGAGAAGAACACAGGAAAACATGGAGATCGGGAGCACGAAGCATAAATATGGGTCAATTGGAACAGAAGCGTACTCGTGACGTCACCACACGCTCAGCTCGTCTGCAGCTGCATTTCACCTCCTGTTATTATTAGTCTCTAGATAATAATAAATTCTGACTTTTTCATTTATTGGGGGGGAGGGGAATAATAATGAACACAGTCAGATGAAGACAAATCAAATCAACATTTTGCCAAATAAAACCAAAAACTCACCATCAGAGCCAGAGGTCCTTCACGCACGGCTATGCTGAGAGAGGACTGCTGCAGACGGGCCAACGTTACACCTGGCTGCCATTAGCCCCTATGGTCCGCTGGTTGCCGCAGTCCTCTCTACTTTGGTTTCTTGTTTTTTATTATGCATTAAATCAGTAAATGGACCGTATAGTGACGCTTTAATGTATAATGTTCCTGCCTCAAATTACACTTATACACAAAATACACTTCTATTGAACAACAGCAACAGAAACGTTAACTTTTAACTTAATGCTCTGAGCTCAGTGAGTGCTCAACTGGAAGCTGCTGCTGCAGTGCATGCTGGGACAGCTGTCAAACTCAAGAACGGACAAGTCTACTCTGATGCATGCTGGGTAAAGAGGGAGGGGCGAGAACAACATTCGGGGACTTTGTCCATTCTTGGTCTGCTGTTCTTGTGAATGAGAACACAAAAGTACACATATTGAGAAAAGAGTATATGTCATGATCTCGGCGCTGATGGTTTGGTTTTTTCCTTTGCTCCTTGCTCCCCTGTCTAATTGGTTCTGCGGCTGATAATCGCCGATTATTTCCACCTGGTTCCTCTACTATTTAAGTTGTGTGTTTGCCTCCTATCAGCGCCAGGTTATTCATGTGTTTTGGTGAGACGTTTCCTAGCTTTCTTTAGTCTGTCTGATTTTGACCAGTTTTCTGTCCTGTGGATCTCGAGTTTTGCCTTTCCCCAGTCTGCTCTGTTTGTCGCATCTGGTCCTGGATTCTACCGGCTTCTGAACCTGGAACTGTCTTCTGACTTCGGCAGTGACGTGCGGTGAGGTTCATAGCTGGTGAGGCACTGACGTCATCAGAATCAGATTTGCAAATAGATGCATAGATTGACAGCAGTTTACAGGTTATGTTTCACTTCTGCATCCTTACACATACAAACTGTAGCTCACAAAACACACATTTCCTTAAAAAACAAAACAAAATAAATGTTATTACTGTCTTACCTTTACTTATAAATGAATAGAAGTCCTCCTTATCTTCCTTCAGTTTTAAAAGTCTCTCTGTCTCAATGGAGATCACTGCCAGGGAAGAAAGCCTTCCTTGATCCGTCCTGTTCCTGCCTTATGTTTTCAGTCTCTTGAGCACCCCCTGCCATGAGGCAAGAGAACTGCCTGCCTCACCTCGAACTTGTTCTCTGCCGTTTATAATCGCTCATTACACGAAACACGTTACACAAACACAGTTGGTGACAAAAAGCTCTGTACATTATATACATAAGCCAAATTATTAGAAATAAGTTCACATATTACATTTGTTTAAACCATTTTATTGACGCCGTACAGCAACATGCTCTCTCCGCTTTGCAGCCAGCGCAGAGCCAGGGGTTGCGCAATCCAAGGTGAGGCAGAGCTCGCTGCTGCCTCACCGGCATCGCTTCCAAGCATTTGAATGGGAAAATAAGAAAATTCAGCGATTTTGAACAAATAAAAATCGAAATTGGTGAAGCTACATGAAAAATGAATATTTTTAGTACAAACCACCGGATGAATATAACAATTTAAATTACTTTATGATTATATATTTTCTTTCTTTCCATGATGGCTGGTGAGGCACTGCCTCACCTGCCTCCCCTGACCGCACGTCACTGGACTTCGGCCTTGGATTTCCCTTCTGGACTCTGTTGCTGCTCGGCGTCTGCTGCTCGCTCTCTAGGAAGTCTGGGGGCGTGGCTGCCGCAACTGCGGTCAAAGCTCCGCGAACGGACTGAACTTTGAATCAGAGATCCGCCCCGCAGCAGACGAGCAGCCCCGAGCACCTGTTTTGATTAATAAACGCTTTGAACTTTCCCACTGCCTGTCTCGCCTTGAATTCTGGGTCCAACTTCCTGAGATTATCACATATACAGCACACTACTGCTTTAGAATCAGTGCACACTAGCTACGTTTACATGCGCAAAATTTCCCCGATCCGATCCAAACCTTGGTTGATCGGAAATTCAAAATCTCCGTTTACATGGACACTAAATGAAATGATCCGATCATGACGTGTGTATATGTGGCACCCGAGAGGTGCGATCATCTTAAAAAAACCATAAAACCAAACAGACTGCGGCGATTGTGAGCAGGGCCCTAAAAAGTTTAATAGATTAAAGTCCAATAAAAAAGAGATAAAAAGACAAGTTAAAAGGGAAAAGATTAAAAAGAAAGATAAAAATCCAGATGGTAAAGAGCAGCAGAGTCAATGGCCCAGTCTGTTAAAAGAGACGCACTTGGCGGGTATAATGGAGGGCACCGTCCACCCCAGCGCTGGATCCTCGTTCCGGTACGCTGCGCGTGTGGGCCTCTCCAGCATAGCTGGCCTTAGCGAGGTCACCTCCAACACGCGCCTCCACCCCAGCGCTGGATCCTCGTTCCAGCACGCTGCGCATGTGGGCCTCTCCAGCGTAGCTGGCCTGCGAGGTCACCTCCAACACGTGCCTCTCGCCAGCGTGCCTCTGCGCCTCGCTCCATGACGGGCCTCTCTGCACCCGCTCCGGCGTGCGTCTCTGCACCTCGCTCCGGTGCGCGTCTCTCCGGTGCGCGCCTCTCCGGTGCGCATCTCTCCGGTGCGCGTCTCTGCACCTTGCTCCGGTGCGCGTCCCTGCACCTTCCTCCGGTGCGCGTCCCTGCACCTTGCTCCGGTGCGCGTCTCTGCACCTTGCTCCGGTGCGCGTCCCTGCACCTTGCTCCGGTGCGCGTCCCTGCACCTTGCTCCGGTGCGCGTCCCTGCACCTTGCTCCGGTGTGCGTCTCTGCACCTCGCTCCGGTGTGCGTCTCTGCACCTCGCTCCAGCGGCCTCCTGCCGTCAGTCCCCAAACCTCTCCCGCTGCTTCTCTCTCACCCGCTCCGTCCGGCTCCCTCCAAGATCGGCCTTCCCATGTCCGGTGTGTCTCCCCAACCAAACCTTCCCATGTCCGGCGTCTCTCCAACCAAACAGCTGCCTTTTTAATCAGCGTCCCAGTCGGCACGCTGCCTGGTTGATTGGGAACACCTGTGCCGTTACTGTGGGCGTGTCCAGGTGTGAGTGGCAATGTGGCCTCCAAACAGAATCCCAAAAAAACATGCAACACACAAAATTAAAAACAAGCAAACAAGTTCAAAAATAAAGAAAATCCAAAATTAGAAAACATGCAATAAACTTAACAAAAAGGCCACATTACCACATATACATTTACCAAGTGTTGGATCAGATTAAATCTTTTAAGCATGCGCAGAACTTCCTGCCAAACTTGGCAGTTCTGTCTGCGTCTGGTTTTTGGGAGGCCTGACAAACGATGCGCTCGGAGCGAGCGGAAAGAAAAAAGGAGAGAGGAGGAAAAAAGCGCTTGGCAGCGAAATGTCCGAGAGAAAATGTAGAGAATGAGCGATTGAACCGGCGTGGGAGAGCGAGTGGGCTGTGGAGAGAGAAAAGAGGAAGAGGAGGAGGATAAATTGCTGCTTCCTGCAGCTTTAAATGAACTTGAGTGTATAAGTCGGCGTTCCTAGACTCCTCCCGCCATGTTGTTCACAACAAGAGCGAGAGCGACCGGTGGTTTCCTGTTGTTGACAAGGCGGAAAAACGTCACGCTGACGTCGCACACATGCGCAGTGAAGATTATTTTACTCTTTAGATCCGAATGGGTGTTTACATGGACGCCAATCGGAATGGCAATCGGCAAAAACCACCTCTCTCTTTCGGAATTAAATTTAGATCCGATCGGACCGAATCGGATTAGAATCTTCAGTCTGACATGTTTACATGAAACATTTTAGATCTGATCAGGCCTTCAGTCCGATTAGTTGTGTCCATGTAAACGTAGCTAGTGTAACCCAGTTATTACAGCAATGATCTGTTTGTGGCATTCCTTCATCTAATGCTACACTGTGCAGATAGTTTACTCACCTCAGCATAATGAATGCCTTAATCTATTTATGTTACTGTACTTAAGTAGAGTAACTTAGTAGTTTTTATGCATCTGTGCTTTACTTAAGTAGATTTAACTATAGATACTTTCAACTTTTACTTTACTAGAATTTACATCTAGTACCTGTAATTTCAATCAACTACAAATTCTATTGCTTTTCATTACACCTTACATTCACTTCACATTGTGTTTTTCATTTATTTGTTTAGTTTTGTTTGAGAGTTTGAAATTAATTAGATGCTATATGGGGGTTGGTCCATTGAACAACTGCAGAGCGAGCAGGTAACGTTGGACCCGCCTCCCCCAAGAAGAGCAAGGTGATCATGAGCCTCATTCCAGAGATCTAAAATGGATTCCTGCACGGAGAGTCCACCAACAGAGTTTCGCCACCCTTCGCATAATTTGAAAGAATTGTTCACTTTAACTGGTCCAAAAAATGACTCCTGGAGATTCCGGTGCCACAAGCTCCCCCCACAAGCATGAGGTTATAGCTTTCAAAAAGTCACCCTCAAATCTAAAAAAATATATTAAGGTAGACTTTTACAAAAGTGCCACTAACGAGAAGTAAACATGATTAACATGCATAACAGTCAGATTTTCCATCGGTGTGTGCTTCGATGCTTATCATTTATGATGGCATCTTAGAGAAGTCGCTATAGTAAGCAACAGTCCGGACCCTTAAGTAGATTCTTTGAAAAAAAAAAAAAAAAAAGACACTACTAATCTAGCATATTTCCCTTGTGTTACTGGAGAAGCACCATGCTATTTAGCGGGGGGAACTGTGAAGATGCTGCCTCCCCCCAGGAACACCTGCGTGGACATATGGAGAAAGGATCTATTATTGATCTAAGCATGCTTGTAGCGACAGTGGAGAGAAAAAACTCCCTTTTACATGAAAGAAACCTCCAGCAGAACCAGACTAGTGTGAGCGGCCATCTGCCGAGACCGACTGTGGATCAAGGTGACATAGAAAAAGATACAATAGATACAGAAGGTGACTGTCAACCAGCTCCACAGTAAGCCCTGTCCAGGAAAAACACAGCAAGGCGACAGACAAGCTCCAAGCCAACCAAGCGTCAGAGGATGAAGAGAGCACATCCAGTAAGTCACAGTCAGAGAAACAGGACTACTCTGAAAAATAGGCCAAGCTCAAATATCCAGAAACAAAGGTGTTGATGGTGGCAGCACAGCTGATATTTGGAGTCACAGCCAAACAGGAGCAGACCAGATGAGCATAATGTTAGAGATTGAACTAACAGATTCTGCACAGTGGGAGAATAGAGATAGAATGAAGCAGAATGATGAAAAATAAAAGCAGTCCCTATGTCCTCCAACAGTCTAAGCCTATAGCAGCATAACTATAGAAAACGTAGCACTTATCACCAGCAATACCTTGCTCTCAATGCAACTGCCACCAAAAGGAAGGAACCTGGATCCAGAGAAGGGGAACTTTGTCCTTGAGGTCTGTCATCCTGCAACATTTCCATTCCTAAATGATGGTAGAACTTCTCAGAGTTCTATTAATGATCAAATCATTTGATTCTGCTGCGTTGAAATAGAACCAAATATAAAAGTTGCTGGACACTGGACCTCATCAAAAGTTTGTCAGCCCTAAATTGCAAAGCTGCCTTTACAGTATTGTTAAACTGCGGAGGTCATTATTCAACTGGAGTTAAAATTACAGTTGAAAAGATCAGTACCTGTTAGTCAAAGTGAGTTTGATGTTGTAGGCATGTGATAATTTCAGATTGAATAAACCATGGCATATATTTTGTTTAATCAAACACTTTTAAAGATGTAATCAGTCGTCTTTCTTGCACTTAATGATATTCCACTTAGCAAATCATCCCAGAAATTCCAAAATGATAAGTCCCAACTGTGAACTTTGACAGAAGGTAAAAACAAAACATGCATTATCTACAGCATTATTCATTTAAATAACATTACTGATGTATTAAAGAAAATATACATATAGTAGGCACACTTATAGTCATTGTTAATTATTGCAGTTCAATCAGAAAGTACTTTAAATACTTTATGTATTTAAAAGAAAATACTTTGTTACTTTTACTTAAGTAAAAACGTCAGTGTAATACTTTTACTTTTCCTAAAGTATTTATTTGTTTGTTTATTTGTACTTTTACTTAAGTACTATTTCTGAGTACTTTTTCCACCACTGATTGTCACTTGTCAAAAAAAAACAAACATTTTGTATGATGCATTTAGCATGTGGAAAATTATAAGAAAAAAATACATTTCTCTAATAGAGTAAAGTTGATGGAAATCAACACTGTTGATCTGGAGATCGATTACTCAAGTCTTGCAACCCAGAAGCCACAGAGTGAAGGAGTGAAAAAGATACTCAAGTTAAAATCTGTTTAAAGTTCCTTTTTATGTGAATGTTTTTTTTCTTTTATGTTTATGTTGTGAGAGATGAAGCATTAGTTGCATTTTTTACCTAGATATTTTGCAGGTTTGCAACACTTTTCTCCTGTTTCAAATCAGACACAACCAATCAAGAAAAGATAAGCAAACAACTCCTAAAACACAAGATCTGGAAAGTTATCAGTCCATGTTTTTTTTTTCTTTTTTCTTTTCAGAGAGTTTTACAACCATTACACAATCCACTTTAAAAAAAAATTGTTGTCCTCGACATGTAGAACTACGGCAGATAAACAGCAAATATGAAGGTATAAAATCTACTCAGTCCTTACAGAGTACTTTGCCTACTCAGTCTTTAGACACGCTGATGCTGAATTTCAGCTACTTCCAAAGCCCTTAAACGGGGGAGACACCATTCTGCTCTTAACAGTCTCAAAACTGTTCATGGTTTATGGGCATATTGCATTGGAGAATAGTCCATGAGTATGTGCAGGTTAGCCAAATAACAGTTCTGTGGTCATCTGTGCGGAAACACAGGGTGGTATGTGGCCATCTGGACTGGACCTGACCACATACACCTTGGTTGAAAGAGTTCATAAGAATGCACAGGATTAAGCCTGTATGTTTACCCTATTGGAAGTCCCAGACTTTAGCAAGCTGAATAACAAAGTTCATCATAGGTGGTGCTTGCCGCATCTAGTTGGCAGCGCTCTGGCTGAGTCCTACCACATTCTATGGAAATGGACTGAACTGACAGACCAGGAAAGTGACTCACATGGATAATCATCCTCTATCAGATTATCATAGTCACTTACCTGTGTTTTTCTCCACCAGAGTTTCCAGTGATGGGTGTTGCCCTGCCCTAGCCACAGCCGCTACAGATCCACAGATCCGCTTGTTTATTTTAAATAAATGCTTTGAATTATCCCTCTGTCTTTCTCACTTTGAATAATGGGTCCTTCTGTCCTGCTTCATGACAGTATCCCACATTCTTGATATTTGGCCAATAAACACCTCTTATAACGACAAGAAATTGCAGACAATTTGAAGCTGTTACTTCAAATTTGTAAGAGTTACAGGGGGATACAAAAAATATTGGGGTCAGTCACCAAAAAGATGTATCCTGTGTTTACAGTTCTAACTTTTGGAAATTCATCAATTTTATTTTGATGTAGTGCTATAGTTTCGGTGGCATGGAGCCTTCCCCAATCTGGCAAAAATGTATCGACTGCCTACAGAGAATCAAAAGAGGTTAAAGCTACCCATATAGTTCTAATTGCATCTCTGTGAAATGTCAAAACAAATTTTAAGTTTTCCAACAAAAGAACTTTTTATTTATACATATAAACAATATACAGAATAGTCAAAATAACCCAAAATGTCATTTTTAAACATGAGCAGGGCAAACAAAGGCCTTCTGTGGTGATGGGTTGTGCATGCAGACCTGGTAAAAGCACCAAAGACAAATGTCACACTGTATGTGGAAAAAAATAAAATAAAATAATAAAAAAAATAATATATATATATATATATATATATATATATATATATATATATATATATATATATATATATATATATATATATATATGTAGTGTGCTTTCAACATTAGTACAGTGAAAGTGCTCTCATCTGTGAAAAGAACAGGGCACCGTGCTCAACCTTGCTATTTTGGTGTTCACTCACAAATGTCAGGCAGGACGCACAGGGCCAATTAAAGGATGCTTCATGCGAGTGGCCCACTGGAGGTGAATTTGAGAGGTAAATTGCGTTTTCAAGAGCTGTTTTCTCTTTTTAATTCATTAAGAAAAGTAAATTTCTTATTTTCTAATTTCCACACATTCTGGTGTGGATAACTTGTTTGGCACGACACCGGCAGCTTGTGGGGGATTTCCTGCTACCGTTTGTAGTGGTAGCATGCAAGCATCACACAACAACCATCAACAAGACTTCAATATGGCCGTTTTACTGGCTTTGGTTATTAACACGGACGCGACGGTTACTGTTGCTGTATAACGTCCCCACTCACCACATCAGCAGGGTTACCAGATGTCATTGACTCACCTGAGCCACCTGGATATATGAAATCTCGCCCAATTTGAACCAGTCTATTGATCTCTTAGGCCATAAACCTAAAGAAACATTTTTTTTTACCCATAGACGGCCATCCTAAACAGCCAGATTGGGAAACATCCCAACGTGACAACAAAGCATGTAAGACTGGAAACGTTAGCCTTTTCATGCAAAACCCCATCATGCACTGCAACATTTATTTGAATAAAATATTCGAACATAAATTTGCCAAATATAAGAGGAACATCGTAGTTTTGTTTAAAGAAAGCATTTTAGTTGTATTATAATTTAGTTTGTTGCAAGGATTTTAGAGTTTGAAGAAAATGAAATTACACCATATGCCAACCGTCAAAAGGATGTGCATGACAAGGAAGGGCTATATATATACTGCATGCTTCATTTAGGTAAGGGGTCTTCAACGTTTTCCCCAAACTGATGGCGAGAATTATATATATTGTCTGAAATTGTGAAACTCGTCATATAGTTTCCCTATTACAAGTAATGTAACGAAAGTAATTTCTCCCTGGGATTATTAAAGTATTTCAGATTCTGATTCCTGGTTGATGGGACAGGTGTTGTGAATGAAACGGTGCGCAGCTTGAAAGAGCTCCTGTGTGTCGCTGAATGTGTGTCGTTAGAAAATGAGTCTTTAGTGGTACCCAATTATGGTCCCACAGTAACAGCTTTATCTATGCCCTGGGGCACAGCTAACCAGAAAACTAAGGTGAATGTGTAAAACTTTCAAGCAGAACCACATTTACTCGAGCTGCTCAGGTCACTACAAACATTCCTTAGTTTTCTTCCAAACTTGTGAACACAAATATAAATATTACTCCTTCACTCTGTGGCTTCTGTGTTGCAAGAAGAGAATAATCAATCATCGATCTCCAGATAAACAGTAATGATTCCCATTAACTTTACTCTATTAGAGAAATTAAGTTTTTTCCAGATTCACCGAGGAGTGCTGCTGCCTATCTCCAGCTGTCTATGGCGAGGGGCAGGGTACACCGTGGAGAGGTCACCAGTCCTTCGCAGAAATGATAATACAAACCAATATTATTTCATCCATGTCTTCTTTCTTCTTTCTTTTTTCTTTTCAGAGGTAGTTTCATAACCAGTACATCGACAGACAGAAAACGTTTTTTGCATGTGTTGGTTCCTTTATGGACCCATTGCCCCCATCTTTGCCTCAGTGACTTTGGTGAGATGTGTCAAATGTTTCCCTTGGCAGGCATTTCTTATTATTTCTTTAAAGGTGATGATATGTTCAAGTTCCCCATACTTTGAAGTAATTGGTTTATATTTGCTCTTAATAAACAACTGCATCTTGTTAACAACTAAACCCAGAGGTCGGAATTAAGTAGTTACATCTTCTCAGCAACTTCTTAATAAAAATGTAGTTTTAAAAATAGATTTTTGCACCATACTTTTTAATTTTACTGAAGATTAGTCAGCGTGAGCGGCCTTGGCACTGATCCATGTTCTGCTGGAGCTTTGTTCCCGTTAAAAGGGGGATTTTCCTCTCCACTGTCACTACAACCATGCTTATTATTAGGGATTGGATTCAATTAAATGAGTCGATGCAATCAACTGGTTTTCCTTAAATAGAAAACTGAATCAATCTGACTGGATGATCTAGTTGAACTGTAAAGTGCCTTGAGGTGACATGATGTGAATTGGCGCTATAGAAATAAACTGAATTAAATTGAAAGCAGTTAATTCATCAGATGGAACAAAGTGTTGCTGAAATATAAAATCAGGTTGCATCTCATCTGGATGGCTGTGTGTTTTCTGGATGGAGCCTCCTTTTACAGTTACCTTTTGTATCTCTGCTTCTGTCTCCTTGAACCCCAGTCGGCCTCAGCAGATGGTCGCTCACACTGAGCCTGGTTCTGCTGGAGGTTTCTTCCTGTTAAAAGGGAGTTTTTCCTCTCCACTGTCGCTACAAGCATGCTTAGTGGGAGGGATTGCATTTGAGTCAATGAGTCGATGCAATCAACTGGTTTTCCTTAGATAGAAAACTTTGAATCAATTTGACTGTATGATCTGGTGATCTGTAAAGTACCTTGAGATTATGTGTGTTTTGAATTGGCGCTATATAAATAAATTGAATTAAAATTACAAAGAAATATCGCTACTCTTAGTAAAATGCTAGAGTACTCTATTCACTGTGTGTAAATTGACTGAAAAAAAGAAACGCAGTTAAAACTAAAATGCACCAGACACTGCCAGGCAGTTTATTTTTCCATTAAAATCAGTATTATCTTTTGTACTCAATCTTTGCTGTTTTTAATGTTATTTTAATCTGCAAGCTAAACATACAGTATACAGTAAAAAGGTACATATTGTACTCTGTTCTGTCATGTCTACTTTAAGAAATTATTTAATGTGTTAATATCTCAAAAATAGGATTTAGTGAAGTGCTTCTGCTGCATTAATTATTTTCTTAGTATTTATATTCATTATTCTCTTTTAGTCTTTAAAAGAAAATTAATTTGTACATAACTTTATATTATGGTCAGTCTAATTTACCCCACTTCAAACAATTAAATATTTAGTCATTACTTGAGTGGCCTTTTAACAAACTATTTTTTTACCCTACCAGGGTCATTTTTCAGAAGGCTGTTTTTTACTTTCACTTGAGTAGAAATATGTTGAAGTATTGGTACTTTTACCTGAGTTTTTGGTACTCTCCTCTGTCTAAACCTGTGTACAGGACCAAGATAAAGAGAACCTCAATATTCAGTCATGTTGGGCTTAAGAAACACCAGATGACAAACAAGTCCTCTAAGCTTTGGTGTGTTTTCAAAGAAAAAAATCAAATTTTAAGGGTTGTTGTTTGTTTTGTTTTTCTTTTTTTTTCCGTTTTGCTGTTTTTTTTGGTTTTTACATTTTGGATTTAGGAAAAAGCAACATGGAACATTTTCCTATTTTAATGGAACTGAAGGAGGGTTGCCGCTCTCTCTGTTTAGAGAGGCTGTAGATGAGGGTGGATTTCTCTGAGATAAGACCTGTGCCTATTGTAGAGACTTTAAACAAAAACCAGATAAGCAGACTATTGAACCCATGTTGGTACTATAACTAATAATATGTTAGGACTGGGTAGTGAGGAACGCTGTGCCTAGGACTTTGGGCAGATCTTTTTAAGAGTGTCTCCAGCAGCTTCACATGTCAGTTGAGTTTGTGTCTTTTCTTCTCTAAAGCCCCTGTCACACCTTGACCATTTAGACCAGCGTATCCCTGACATGCAAAAAATCTGGCAAAAATGCAGTCATATGTTAGATAAGTTATGGGTACATTTTGTATAAGTTATGAACACGCTGAATTACGCTGAAGCATGTTGGCACATGTCAACATACGCCAAGTAAGTGGATAAATTTTGAATAGCTCAAAATTACCCCATTTACACTATCCTTGAAAAACCGATCCATGGCGAGACCGGTCCGAGCTCGGATCAGTTAACCAGGCCGAGCTCGGTTCTGACGACCGTTTACACATCACGCTATCTCGGTTCCTCGACTCCCCGCCTCCTAGTGACCATCTGTGGTATTACTGCCAGTATTGAAGGAGGAAATCAAGCAGTTGTGGCGGTAATGCTCCAAAAGTTGTTTGCCAACCGCCATAAAACACAAGAAGAAAAAGACGAAGAAGGAGGGAATCATGCAAGTCAAAATGGCGGCGCCCGTCACATTCAGAAAGTTGTGCTTGATTATTATTGCTGTACTTCGGTGTTATTTAAAATGCCATTATTTAAAATGTTGCGAGGAGAAGATTTCAATTGTTGTTTATAGTTGTTCTTCTTCTTCTGTTTTGTGTTGGTTGTAGGGTGGCCATTTCTATAGCACCAAAAAGGAGGACATTGTGCGGCATATTAATAAATTACTACAGTGTACATAAGAATCGGGTAAAGTCACTTTTATAGTACAATTCTTAGTAGTTTAAGGAGGATGCTTGTGTAGCTGAATAGAACAAAATTCCCAGCATTTGTATTTATTTAATACATTGTGGTGTTTAAACAGTGACCACCGAGATGAATCTTTAAAGTGCAGAATACCACAAACATAAGATGTGTGGACTTAAACGTTAAGAAACATTCATAATAAAATAGCCTAATATTTTTTTAAGCAACAAAACAGATTGTAGAAAACACATTCAACTGCTCTAAAAGTATAGCTTTTATATTTTTAAGAGCCTCAGTCTTTTGGGAACTTATCTTAAAGGAATAGTACACCCAAAACATGATTAGCCTTCATTTTCTACTCACCCCCATGCTGAAAAAAACTCTGGAGTACTTTTTTGATATCTCAAATGCATCTGGAGATCTGGGAGGCTTCTTGCTGTCTGCTGACATTCAAATAATGGAGGTCTATGGTGACCGAGACAGAAAGGTCCATAAAAGTCCACAAAAACGTGTCAATATTCCTCCATACTGCTCGTCCAATGTAATCCAAGTGTCCTGAGTGGGTAGCATCCAGAATTTACTCGAAACGAAGTCATTTAGAACGTTTTAGAGCCTAAACAGTAGTGTATAGGATTTCCTAATAGCGCCCCCATGCGCGCTCACGATTCTACGGAAGCCGGCAGACCAAACCGGAAGAAAGTGCGCATTCAGCGTCTGCTCTGCCGATAATGCAAGCGTAGAAGAAGAAATGTGCTGTTTACCTGTGCAATGTCAGAAAATAGGACCAAGTGATAACGACGTGTGACTTTTTCCACTACAATGTTTTTGGGATGCAAAAATATCACTCTTTTGAACACATAATGTTTTGGGAAGAGAAACGTTTTATTTCGCTGGGTCTAGCAAACCTGCCGGACTACTTTCGGCTTGACCAAAGCTGGACGAGAACTCTGCTCACAGGATGCTGCCAGGGGTAAGTCCGTGTGATTGCATGCCACTGGTGATGGGGATGCCATACAGATTCATGTCAAAAATCCCGAACTATCCCTTTAAGTCCTGGCTAAGCAGCTCCATCTTATATCAGAGATCCTATTGTTCGTAAGTGTCCAAGATTTTACCACAAATCTGCAGGTTTACTAGTGGTTCCTAGAATTTCTAGAAGTAGAATGTGAGGCAGATCTTTTAGGCTCCTCTCCTATGGAACCAACTGTCATGTTTATTCCGTGTGGCAGACACCATGTCTACTTTTAAAGACTAGGATAATCTGGCCTTTTTGATATAGCCTTTGTTGTCACGGTTCAGTGGAGGTTTTTGAGGACCCAAATGCAGAGATCAGGAGGCAGAGGTGAGTCTTGTAGGTTTAATTAAGCAACTGAGGCAAAATCACCATGTACAAAAAAAAACAAAAAAAAAACAGAAAACATCATGGGAAAACTTACATGGGGAGTCAGAGATGAGGAAGAAGAAAAACAACAACAACAAACCAGCACTGAGTGGCTGCAGGTGGTGTATATATGGGGGGACAGAACAAAGGATGAACTGAATTATGGAGCTGGTGTGAGTGGGAACTAACCAGAAGGAACATAAGGGAAAAGGAAACAAGCTCAAGAGGGAACAGAGAGTAATTCAAGGATCTTAGGATCCCATCTGGGGCTTTGGTCCCCCACCTCTCTTCTCAGTGCTATTGAGCATTTTTCCTTTGGATAAACTTTACATGCAAAAGTGCACTCTCACGAACAACTACAGGTGCTTGGTTCCAGGTACTTAGAGATCCACTTCCATACAGAAAGCCATTTGTTGTTGTGCTGTTATTTTACATCTCTTTGCAGGTGATGAAGCAGACTGAAGATGTTTTATCATTATCTCCCTTTGATCTCCACTTTCTTTCATCTTTTCTCCTTTTTTTCTATTTTTCCTTTGCTGTTCTACTTACATTGCAGTGTCCATATAATCTGTAATACTCCCTGCATGAATTATAATAAAGCAATATATGTATATATATGCATCAGAGGTGTCAAGTAACAAACTACAAATACTTTGTTACTGTACTTAAGTACACTTTTTTGGTATCTATACTTCACTCCATTACTTATTTTTCCTCCTACTTCTGACTTCTACTGATTACATTTTCACACAAGTATCTGTACTTTCTATTCCTTACATTTTTAAAACAAACATTACTCTTTACTCTTTGCCTCCATTTAATGTTTATAAATATTTATGTCCCATCATGTGCTCCATCCAATGCAGATCATTGGCTCCATCCACATCTAGTGAAAACTAGTGTCATTTGATGAGTCCTATAACGCAAACACTCATTGGTAAGCTAAAGGAAATCATCAGAAGCAAGCAGGTGTTCTTCAAACTGCAAACGTGAATTGTCTATGCCATGCTACAATGTCGGATTCAGAAAAAGATGTAGAAATGTCTGTAAGGTCGGACACAGGCGAGAGCGTATCGGGAGATGGAGACCAACAAGATCTTCCTCATCCTTGGCCCTATCGCAAAGAATTTTTCTAAATTGTCGAAAAATTGAGCTTTCAATTCATATAGTGGCATCTGGCTGTTTTTTTTAAAGGTTACTTTATACTTTTATACTTTAAGTAGTTTTTTTAGCACATACTTTTTCACTTTTACTTGAGTAAAGAGGTCAAGTTGATACTTCAACCGTTACTGCAATATCTATACTTCTTAAGTAACACATGTGTGTACTTTTGACACCACTGATATGCATAATGCCAGTGCACAATGAAAATACAAGAGCTAAATACTGAGTGTTTGTTCACCATTAGCTTCGACTGGGTTGGCTTCTAAAACGCAGTAAAACCCATGAAATCATCGATAGCAAACTCTGTTGGGCTCTTTTTGGCATCAAGACAATTATTCTTATTGCAACATTGCCAGAACACTGTTAAAAAACAAAAAAACAAAACAAAAAAAAAGAACCCAGGACCTTCTTGCTGCAAGGCAGAAGTTCTACCCACTGCTCCACTGAGCAGCCGTCAGGCCAAACTTTTCTTAGTTTTTTTTAAAACACTCTTAAAGCTACAGTGTGTAATAATTACAGGGATATACAGTCAGAAATGTAATATATTATACATAACTATGTTATTTATCATCATCTACGAGCTCAGCCTCTTAACCTTAATATTTGCGGTGCCTTAGAATTCGTTATTTATAATTACATAGGAGCGGGTCTCGCAGCCATGGAGGCAGACATCTTTGCGCTACGGCAGCGCAGAGCCAACAAACTAGCGATTGCGAGATCGCCCATTACGCTCGAAAGTAACTACGGCAAGTTGAGAGAGATGAACTGAAATCTATACCCTACACAGACTAATGAAATACTATCTGTAAAATTATCTATGTAAACAAACCTCATCACTTGAGAAGGTAGGTGATGCGGACGTCGTGGAAGACATTTTGTCCCGTAACGCTCGCCGTACTGTTGGGGGGGAGAAGCGGTGGGGGGGGAGATGTTCATGTTGCTGCGGTCTGCAGTCTGGACGTTAGATGTCGCTGAAAATTACACACTGTAGCTTTAAGTAAGGTAATAAAACTCAACTAAACTGAATAGCTACTAAGTACACAGAAGAATAGAAAATGAAAATGGTTGAAAATCCATATGAATAAAATGTTGCAATGATGTCAAAGTTCAGCATTAATTTTATATTTGAGAATCAAAGTTTATCTTTAGGAGTTTGGAATGAGGTCAAATTAGCTTTTAATCTCATTTAGAGTAATGGAAATGTGTTTAACCTAATGGACAATGAAAATACAAGAGGTAAATACTGAGTGTTTGTTCACCATTAGCTTCGACTGGTTGGCTTCTAAAACACAGTAAAACCCATGAAATCATCAAACTGTTTGGCCGGAAATACTTTCCGTGTCACTGCCAGACCTGGTACCTCTGTTGATCTCTAAGCTGAGGTGTCTCTGATGTTCAGGAAAGTTTTGATTTCCAATGCTTTATTTTACTGATGTAGAGCTGTTTAGTTTTTTCTATATGTTGTATCTCTAGCCCATTCTTTAAAAGTAAAGAAAACAAACCCCTGGACTTTCCATCCCATCCAGGAAGCTTTTTCATTAGCATCATTAGCATTAAATTGCTTTTTACAGCAGCCAAACGAAGCCTTGTTTTTGCTTAGAAAACAATCTAATTGAAACGAACAAATATGTCCGCCCCTTTGGAATGGGGGTTGTTTGGCTTATTTTGTTAGCCTGCAATGCCCCATACCTGTCTATGTCTCTGAAAGGGGGTCGTTAAAGGGAATTGTTGGCCTGGCTTAAAGGCGAGGTCTTCTGTTCCCCTGTAAAGCGGTTGGGGTTGCGATGGTATCAGGAAGGGATCAACTCAATTGCTGAATTGTAGGTTGTTTTTTTTAAAGTAACCTTTCAACCTCAAACTTTGAGTTTGGAGAATGTGTTTCCTTTGTGCTGAGTTGTTTCTGGTCCAAAGCCTCACATTTAGGTGGTCATCTCCCAATGTGGCTCTTTAGGAGCTGTCCATTGGCAAAGCTAAGAGGTCGAGGTCTCAGGTCTTCATGGCAACCATGGCTTTGCTTTCAATCCATGGCTTGTATGGCCCAACAAAGTAAACCTCTGTTGTGCGATGACACAATCATTGTGTGATCCAAGTCAAACTCCGGTATCTCTGTAGTGCTAAAGGTTTAAGCTTCTGGAAGCAGCAACTACATTCCTTCACTCTTCTTCTTTCTACTTCTGCTGACAAATTGTGCATATTGTTAGTTCAACTTCTAATGTCAAAGCAGTTACATCTAGACTGGCACTTTGTTTGGCTGTGAAACCATCCTGTTGACGGAGTTTGCTGTTTTATTAATTTTAGTGCTGTTTCTCTCCAAGAAAGGTAGTGATACACCTGCTCCATACAGACACCTCATCCATGGGTTTTTAGTGGCGCAGTAGCACGCATGACCCATGTACAAAGGCCTTAGTCCTTAATGTGGCTGACCCAGGTTTGAATCCGACCTGTGGTCCTTTGCCACATGTCTCTCCACCTCTCTCATACCCCCTTTCCTGTCAGCACACTGTCAAAATATGAGCCAGTAGTGCCTTAGAAACAACCTTTGACCTCTCCTAGTGTCTGACCAACCTTTTTACTTTTGGGTTTATTACTCTTATGAACTTTGGTGAACATTTTCTCTCACACACACACCAGCCCATTCAGTCTCACTGTTCCCCACAGCCACATGAACTGAGTGTAAATCAAGAAGAAATTCCTCCATTTCAACAATTCATTTGACCACAGCCTTGTTAGGCAGCAGGATGGAAGAGAGGGAGCGCGTGTCGATAAATCATCGGACGCCTGGCTGTATTTATGCCCACAGCAATGAGTTTAACAAGGAGAGAAGTCCTTGAAGCAATATCCTAAGTGGCACTTCATCCCTGTCTGCTTCACCCACTCCCCCCCCCCGCATCCCACCTACTCCTTCCTCACAAGGCTTCTGATTGTCAAGAGCCAGAAGATGCTTCAGTTTAAGCGAACAGACTTGAGAGGGAAAAAGGCAACCCGAATCACCCGCTAATGTCTGTCAGCTAAAATTATTCTATGAGACAGAGGTTTTGGAGAACTTCATTTCCTTGTTCATAATTAAACTCCTCAACCTTAATCTGACCGAGTCATTCTCCTGCAGGAGCGGAGCAGGGGCTTCCTGCGGCGTTTATTGAGCCCTCCTTATTACAGGGATCAGAATCTATCCTCTACTCCGGCTGCCGAGTGCGGGTCATCCAATTCAATTATTTGAGCCATTCATGGCAGACTGGATGAAAGATCCCTGAGATTCTGGGGGCCAGTTCATGGGAGGTGACTGGGTGTCTGAGGGATGTTAAGTTTTTGGATTCTATTTGTATTGTGGGAAATTATTGGATGCATGCTGGTATAAAAAATAAAAAATGAATAAGAAAAAACATGAAAACAAAGCATGTCTGAGGTTTCTTGCCATGTCCTGCACATCCTTCGCTACACCACTGGGTGGCAGTGCCGAGCTGCTTCGCCTATCCTCAGCTTTCTTTCCCACACTCACCGCCCACTGATGCTTTGATGGTGCTGTTTGTTCTCCTCTCCACACATTCAGTCCTCACACTGAAACATAGACCTTCTCCTTATTTTGCTGTCAAAACAGAAACGATCTTTGTAAAATATTTAAAGAATGAATCAATCGAAGGAAAAGAAAATAACTAATGCTGGATCTTCTCCTCCAGGTTTTTTTTTTTTCAGTTACCGGTAGTCTGCTATAGATGCATACTACAAAATTAGAATCACTTTATCTACTTTCATTATTTTATAAAGTACATAGCAAGCAGCAAAATAACTTATATCATTGATCACTATTACTAGTGTAAAAAATTAAAGGAGAAGTCCAATCAGCAAGGAACAATAAATGTTTCATCATCTATACCTAAAACAATATTTAAAGTAATTTCAGAAGTTTGAATTCTGAATATGACCTGACTTTTCCTTTAATAAAAATGTCAATCTTAGATCTAAATGTCAATTCTCAAACTCATTGCTAGCTTCATTTAGCTTCCTCCATCTTCTAATAAAGGTTGTTGTTTAGATCCTGAAGACAGGAACAGCCCACACCATGAGCCTTCCACCACCGCGTTTTGGGGATAAAGTAATTAGGATTGTTTATTTTTTTAATAACCGTAAACATTTAGTTTTGATCTGTGTTGATCTTAGAGTAAAATCAGTCACTTTATTGAGAAAATTCTGATAATCCAAACATTTCTATGCATGAAACATGAGTGTTACCTCATCCCGATGTGGCTGTCAGGTGAGTGGATCTTTACAAACACATTGCCATGCAGAAGAGTTTGCACAATTAAAACCATCAACGTCTATGTACTTTATTGGGATATGGCCTTTGACTAAAGGCTTTTCTTTACGCCTTTAAAAGAACGTCAGCACCAGGGGCGGATTTAGGAAATTTGGGTTCCTAGGCAAAGACAGGCAGGGGGCCCTCTGAATTGAGAAGACAACACATAAAACAGACCCATTATACAGATACAGACATTTTAATAGAATAGACATACATTATTTGTTCTGTCCCTCTGCTTGTCCCATTTCTTATTATTTTCCTCTCTATGTTTTGTACTCAGCTGAGTTTTCATGCTATCTCAAAGGAATTAAAGATTTTTTTTCAAGCATTAAGCTCACTTAGCTGATTGCTCCTTTCTGTGTTTCCAAAAAGGCAACGACTAAAGTAAATAACCCAGTCCTTCGTTTCACTGTAGACAAGCCATGATCTGCTGATCTGTTCTCCATTTTTCATTTGGATGCAATAATAGCTGCATGAATCATGACAGCAGACAAGATAGAGGAGAGCAGGAGGCGTGGTTACAAAGCTACTTGCTCTTGAGAGCAGAGTTCGCTGCTTTAATATGTTGTCGCCAAAGTCTCCAGTAGCAGAAAAAAGTCTCTAGATTTGACGCTAGGCGCTTTTTTGAAATAAAGGTGCTAGAGGGGTCTGGAAAGTCGCTGGATATAATGACAAGGCACTAAGTCGGCAACACTGTTCTTCGCACCGTTTTTTCAAATGGTTTGCTGCTGTCTGTTTAGACCTCTCTAAACATGTGCAGCAAATTGACTGATCCATTGCGCACATAATTAATGTGCACAAATAAGGAATAGTTGTATTAACCATACATATAAACAGAGTTTAATGGGGCCCCCAGGAACTTGGGGCCCTAGGCAACTGTCTAGTATTGCCATAATGGTCAATCCCTCCCCTGACAAGAAAGCATGAGAATAAAGAAAAAAACAGGTGAAGCGAACCCAGCTTTCCACCAACCAAACAGAACCCAACAGAACCATATGAGTGGATCTCTGGCAGTATTTGTAGAGCCCAGTCCCTTAGCATAAAGCTAATAAAGATAACACCCCCTAAAAAAACAGGAATCCCCTTTAGTGAACATTTCCACTTTGAGTGGAGGGAAACAACAGCCGCCTGCCGATCGGCTTGGTGCTCCATTGTCTCCTCAGAGCGTCCCTTGTGCTGCACGGTGGAGGCTGCGGGTGGAGGATGGGATACAAGCTTAACTCCACACGCAGGAAACTAAACCTTTGGTCGGGGTCGCAGTGGTGAACTTAAAACTCCCCTCCCTTCTCAGGGGGTATTGTGAGGGCACGTGCATCCGAGGGTAAAACAATCCGCACTGCTTTAACAGGCATGAAGCAGGGAGGATGGGTCTGGGAGAAAAGCTTGTCGCGTGAGTTAAAAGGGGAAACAGGAGGTCAAGAGGAGCGGACAAAAGTTCACAGACGGCCTGAAAAGAGCCGTCTGAAGCACCTCACCTGAAGGCTTTGTCTTCTTCATGAGCATCAAAGCCTTTATTAGTATGAATACAACATATTCACTACCATGTATTAAATTCAGTTTATTTCTATAGCGCCAATTCACAGCACATCATCTCAAGGCACTTTCCAGTTCACCAGATCATACAGTCAAATTGATTTAATATTTTCTATCTAAGGAAAACCATTTGATTACATTGACTCATTGACTCCAAGCCAATCCCTCACACTAAACATGCTTGTAGCGACAGTGGAGGGGAAATCAGGAAGAAACCTCCAGCAGAACCAGACTGAGTGTAAGCGGCCATCTGCCAAGGTCAACTGGTCTTTATGGAGACAGAGGCAGAGATAGAAAAAGAAGCAGAGATACAGAAGTGTCAACCAGCTCCACAGGCTCATACAGTTAGTCACAGTCAGAGAAACAGGACTACACTAAAAAACAGGCGGATCTCGAACATCTATAAACAATAGTGTTGATGGCACCAGCACAGATGATATTTCTCTCCAGGCCAAACAGGAGCAGACGAGGCGAAGCTACATGAACCTTTTGTCACCTTTTCAAAAAGAGAATTTCATTTTAGGTGACAAACCAACACAAAGTCATCAAAAAAATGAAGCAGAGAGAAAAAAAATGTGTTTTTTCAATATTTAGAGATGATTACTAGTCAGGCATTCACATGCATTGTTATTTGGTGTCCTTTAGTCTCCTAACCCAAAATAAAACCCTATAGAAGCCTTCAGAAGTCAGCCTTATTGTAAATAGAGATACTCTCTGTGTAATTTAGGGGTGTAAAAATTCATTTTTATATTGCACCACTTATGCTTCATAAGGTCTTTAAAGGGGCGGGTTACAGTTGTATAAATGCTTTGGTATAATATCTTCCTCCAGTTTGTTTTGAGTTTTTCTCCACTTCATACACTAAAGAATCTGCCTCTACTTTATGCCTTTTTTGGCTCTTGAGGGCCGGATAAAGTTAGCCGTCTGTTTCACGAAGCAGGTTTAAGAAACTCTGATTCAAGTCCTCCACTCTCAATTAATCTGAGCTAATGTCAAGAACTCTGAATTTTCGGTTTCACAACAGTTGCCAAGAATTAGTTAGGATCTGAGTTTGAGCCCCACTCCCACAGACTGCCACTCTGGGTCCCTGAGCAAGACCATTAACCCCACACTGCTCCCTGGTGGCAGCCCCACGGTGGCAGCCCACTGCTCCACGAGGGGATGGGTAAATACAGAGGTACATTTCTCTAATGTGAGATCAATAAAGTTCCATAATTTTCATTATTATTAATCAACTCCAAGTAGAACCTCTCAGAGTTTAGCACGTGCGTAACAAGTATGAAAAGCCATTATCAGTGGAGCACCGATTCGACCAGTCACCATGACAACAAGCAACAGGAAGTGCCTATTTCAATCCACTGGAACTAGAGATTTTAACGCAGAAATGTAAAAATAAAAAATTGGAGAATGTATTTAAAAGAGAAACAGCGCTACGGCTGCAAAGAAGAGGAAGATGGCGAAGGAGTAGATTGTTGCTCGAGTTAATGCGTAAGTTTATATTCAATTCAGTTTATTTATATTGTGCAAATTCACAACACATGTCATCTCAAGGCACTTTACAGTTCACTAAATCATACAGTCATAATAAAGTATATGAAGTGGGCTATGGCAGGCCTTTTTACATTTATTAAAATCCCTCTCCTCTCTTTTGTTCCTATTGTAGGTCACTATAATAAGATTCTTTCTGATCAAAATCACACTCCTAGTTCTAACTGTAATAATATATTTCCCAAATTACATTTTGTAGCAGAAACTGAATTTAAAAAGTAAAAAAACAAAATTAAACTAGTAAGAATTAAGTTTTATATAGCTAGAAATGTTTACACACTTTATTTGGTTGTTCTGACATTCATAAGCTTAATATGTCACTGTATGACAATCTGTATTTATGATATCTGAAAACATTTTTTCATAGTTAAAATAATACAAATGCTGACCAGTAATATTAGGAATATGGAAATCTGAAATGACTTTCTAGACATCCAGAATGTTTATTCTAGATTTGGAAAATGACATTTTGTTTTAAATGATAATTTAGACAAAGACACTTTTCCCCCCAGATATCAGGAATACATATTCAATAAAACTAATACTTATCAAAACGGCTTGCCATAGCCTGTTGTGACCTTGATAATATGGGATAATTTATTGAATGGTAGTGGATCAATCAATGTATCTACGTGAAATCTTCTGGCAGCAGGTGAAAATGAAGTCTAAAAACATTCGAATACACAGAACCTGTGCATCATCTCATGGGTCCCTCCTCATGCTGATTCAGTCTTCTTTTACACAGTAGGTCTAATACTAAGTGGCTGTTTGCAGCCGAGCTTCAGATGTTATCATCCCAATAAATGGTTGTTATTAGCGGCTATCAGTCCCATAGAATGCCCTCAGATTGTGCAAGTAGGTTGTTATCACTGAGTGAATCCTAATACTAACCCTAAACTGATTCCTTTACTCCTGTGGAATTAATGTATTTATTTATAATCTGAAAATAATTTCAGTATTCCTTCATGTACTGTAAAAAATAACAAAATAAAAATAAAATGATCCGTATCTTGCTCAAAATAAACCAACCAAAAACAAGCAATCTCATGCCCTGTCAACTGACTTGTAGAATCCTCACTATAAATTATTAATTCTTTGTGAAAAAGTGCTGATCTTATCAAACGGACATGCAATGTTTGTTTTTAAAACCTAATGTGTGTATCGGACCAAGTCAATTATACATATAGATATATATATGTGTGTGTGTTTTTTATGCACTAAACTAAGACAAAGACCTAACTAAATCAGGAAATAAAACAGCATGATTGGCTGTAAGGAGAGCGGAGACAAAGGACACTGAGTTCACTGAAGAAAACCTGCTACTAACCAGGTTAGCGCTGAGGAGAATGTTACTATGGCGACTGAAACAAGTTGAAGAAACCCTCTTTGTGAAACGGAAAAGTCAGAGTTTCCCTTTTTTCAGCTTTAGAAATCTTATAAACCTGCTTCATGAAAAAGACCCCTGCTGACAGGCCAAACTTTTGGCATAAATCCAGCAGTTTTTTTGTTTTCTTTTGTTTTTCTGAGGAATCAGATGTTTATTAGAGAACATTGGTGAACATCAGCACCATGAGAATGTTAGAACAATCAGGGGAAAAGTTATGGAGATGTTTAGGAAAAAAGAATCAATCTGTTAAATGGATTTAATGATTTAAAGACATGATCGGACAGGCAACTCTTAGATCCTTCACTGACGGGTAAGGATAAAAGACGAAAGCTATATCACATCCTTTAGTGTGAGAAATAACAAATGCTTGCACAAGTGGGACTAAAGTTTACATTTTAACCTTCATGCACTTGGAATGTACCATCTCAATAGTGAACCACGGAGGCGAGACCATTTTGCTGTTTTAGCTAGACTGGAGAAGGTCAGTTAGTCCTGTTTAATGGGAAAGGGGTGAAGCTTAAAAAAAGGTTCTAATGAATGAAAGAAAACCTGTTGGATGCTGCAAGAGACTTAAGAGTGACCTAAAACTGTAAGCAGAACAAATACCCTAAACATAAAGCAAGAGCTGCAATAAAATGATTTAAAGTGTTTAAAATGTCTGAAATTAAGAAAAAAGCAGCATGTAAAAGAACATTCATCCTTTTTACGTGGAAAGTTTTATGGTTGTAAATATTTCTGCTCTGCACTGTTTTTAAAAACAAAGACAAGAACCACAGGTTTGCATCAAGGAGATTAGGACGTCCTGACCTGCTTCACACTCAATGCAAACAATAGCAGATCCTTTGTCTCTTTTTTAGAGAAGGGCTTCAAAACACGAACAATTTGTCCAGATGTATGAGAAGAAATCTAAAATCCTCTCAAAGGTTTCCACCTTAAGTCCCTCTGACTTTTGTTGGTTCGGGGTTTTAAAAGAAAAATCAATCTACAGCTGAATTCCAGGATTAGGGCTTGTGTCAAATTAATTCAGTTTTACCGGGCCAGGGAACAGATGGTTGTTTCATTCAGGACTCGGGGAAGTTTTGTTGCCAGGCAATGCTCTGGCCAAACCAAATCAAAGACCATAAACTGTCACTTAGGGGCAGCGGAATCTGGTTTTGAGGACATTCTGAGCAGTTGCTGACACTCTGGTCATCACACTGCGACATCACACCAAGCTGCTGAGATATGATCAGATAAGCTGATGAGGTTCAAGAAACGAAGAAGGAACACATTCAGTATTTTTACATTTTCCCTTAAGTCCTCAAGCTAGACCTCTAACTTTGCATCACATTATTTTGCACTATCAACGCTGCTGAACGTCTATAATCCCTTTAAATAGGACACAACCCAATATTTCTGCTGCATTTCGCAACAAATTTTTATTTTTGCACTGAACATTCTCATATGTATGCTATTTTGCACCATTATTTAAACTTGTTTCTTAGTAGGGTTTTTTTTCTCCTACAATGTTTACATTCTGATCACTGCTGCACTTTCTGCAAGTCTAATGGTGTAACTTCTTTGTAAACTTAGCTTTTTTTCCTGTTCTTTGTATAAAAGCTTCCAATTGGTGGGATTAACATCTTAACAGCGATTTGCAAACATTGCCAAAGATTTTGCATTTGATTTAGGTCTGGACTTTGACTAGGCCAGTCGAAAAACAAGGGCCTCTTTTTCTTTTCTTTTTTCTTTTTGTATTTGTGTGTGTGTGTGTGTGTGTGTGTGTGTGTGTGTGTGTGTGTGTGTGTGTGTGTGTGTGTGTGTGTGTGTGTGTGTGTGTGTGTGTGTGTGTGTGTGTGTGTGTGTGTGTGTGTGTGTGTGTGAATATTGGCCAAAACACAGGTTTAACAGGAAGGTTACTATACTTTAAGCAAATTTTAAGTGCAATTAGAGGAAGAGGGGGTAGTAAAAATAAGTTTTAATTCTTCATACCCCCTTTTCAGACAATGTCCATTAATCAATGTCATTTCTCTGGCTGTATATACCAACAGGTTTATTTTTATTTGGTATCCTAACCCAAAATATAACCCGATAGAAACCTTATTTGTCAGTCAGCCTTATTTGTAAATAGAGCTCCTCTCTGTGTAATTTATATTTTAGGTGAATTTAGTTTGTTTGAAAATTGGTGTTTGGTTTGATTGATGTTAACTAGTCTCTTTTGTCTTTATTTGGTTGGTTCATTTATTGTTGTTTACAGGGGATGATCAGGGGCTTAGCTAAGCTAAAATATTTGGTTCCCCTCCTTTAATTTTGGCACATAATGATCAAATGTCACCATATCAACAGGGTTTGTTGTTGATGAAGAGAGGAATAAACAAAGTTAAAGACTTTCAGGGGAATACATTGTTTTCCATGTTATTGAGGGGGAAATTAATATTTAAGGCAGCTGAAATATCCCTTCTCTCCTCTCCTCCCATATCTTTGGGAAATAAAGAAAATCTTTTTTCAAATTCTCAAAATTTGTTATGTGTGATAGCAGGTAGTATGCTAGAAAAGTCATTAATCTAGTAATCTTTCATATTTTACATTAGAACGGGATTCACCAGAAAGTCTACACTCTCATCTTTTCAGGAACTCTTAATTTGTGTGCCCTGCTATCAGCCAGTTTCCATCCTCTTATAGCAGCAATTAAAAATTATAAATACACACTATGTGTTGGACTTTTATTTCTGTCAAGCTTAAGTGACAGTTGTTGGAAAAAGACATATTCTCTTGGCGTTTAAAAAAACAACACAAAACAGCTTAAAAAGGACCTGTTCTATTTATTTATTTTACTATTTTATAAACAACAGCTGCTGATTAAACTAGATGTTAGAATCATGACACAATTATATAAGCTGTTTTTAGTGAGAAATCGATTAGAAGCGCCGTAAAAAGGGTCCCATCCGCCATGTCTCTGGCTTCAATGTACGCTCCCGACACAAGGAGAACAGAATTTCATACAAGAGCTTCACATCCCTGGAACATCAGTCTGTTTGGTACGGAGCCCCTCTGATGACATGGTCAAAAAAAATGTTTAATTGTGGCCACGAAGTAGTATTTCGTGCGCACGAAGTAGTATTTCGCGGCCACGCAACAAGTATAACGTGCGCGAAGTAGTATTTCGTGCGCACAAAGTAGTATTTCGTGGCCACGCAATAAGTTTAACGTGCGCACGAAATACTTATTAATAATATCAATAAATCCGCCCCTGTTTTCAGGCTTATGTTAACTGTAATGACTTATCTTGGACGGGCTGCTATGTAAACGGGCCTTTAGTCCTTCGTTTAGCTATGCTGTGGTTGTTTACACTACGCCTTTTCCACCTAAAATGGCGTCTTAGCAACAAATGTCACGTGACTGGCGGAGACCGACTGGGTAAGCAAATCGAGCACGCCTTAGACCCTAGAGATTTTGCTTACCCAGTTGTCCAGGAATGATATTAATATTATTAATAAGTATTTCGTGCGCACGTTAAACTTATTGCGTGGCCACGAAGTAGTATTTCGTGCGCACGAAATATTACTTCGTGGCCACAATTAAATTTTTTTTTTGACCATGTCATCAGAGGGGCTCCGTAGTTTAGCAACAGCTAGTGGTGATAACTTCTTTTTCTGCAGGGGGATGCTACAGGCTGCCTTCCTGTGCATGCTGCCAGTATGTGGTGAAATGCACTACTGCTCACAAGCGAGATCTGGGGCTCTTGAGGAAGCATCCAGGGCTGTAGCCCAAGTAGCCCCCCCCCCCCCCCCCCCCCCCCCTAGATCCACTGTTTTTTTTGTTGTGGTTTGTCAAAATTGTTTGAAATAAATTCCTATTCATTCACTCTCAACCTTTATCAGGCAACAACAACAAAAAACTATTTCTTGCAAATATCAGAGACCCTCTTTGATCAGCTTCTTATAAATCTAGGTTTATATTTAAGAAATATTCAAATAAACATCCACTGAAGATATTACCTGCGTATAAACTTTCCACCAAGTATAAACTTTCATTAAAGTTATTCAATTTTAAAATAGCAGGATAACTAAAATCAATTAAAATCTTTATTTATTCATTTTCATATAATTAAAATATTTAAATTTTCATAAAAACACATTAGATAAAAATACAAATATAGAATTATTAACCCATGTGAAAATGTGAGATTATTGTATTTTTTTTCTTTCAGCCAGTAGTGTGTAACAGAATAATGCGGGCCTGCTTGTTTTATGGGGCTTTTCCTCCTCGCGCTCCGGCTGTCTGCCTCCCTCGCGCGTTGAGTCAAGGCGGGAGTTTACAGGAACAGCAGGCAGCCAGAGCCTTGTCACACCGCGGAACAAGGCTGGAATGTATTGTATGCGTTGCAAAGACAGGACAGCTGGGACGAAATAGTGCGCCAAGTTCCTCGAGTCTCACATAGGAGGGGTTAAAAATCATTATTTTCATAAAACCGTTAAGAGAACTTAAAAAAAAAATAAACATGGCTCTGTTTCCTTGCTGTTTTGAGCACTGCGTTGGAAACTTGTCGCTTCGTGCTGTAAAACAACAGTCACATACACTCGCACACAACTGAGCCGCGGAAGGATCACTGAAGGTTGCCAGTGAGTGCTGCGGCACTGAAAGCACACAGTAAATCGAGGCTCTGGCTACTGGGAAAACCAGGACTGGAGTTTGATTCTAATCTGATGCAAAAGCAGGTTTTAAAAGTAAAAAAAAACAAAGAAATTATGCACGCCACTAATGTTTGACGCTTTGCAAATACATTTAGATAAAACACGGCTGTAAAATGTGTAGTTTGGCTTTATATTTTGTGATTTCTAGCCTCTGTTTACTAATGAGCTTCCTGCAGATGGAGGGAACAGTTTCTGTACTATGACCTCTATGTAGACTTGACAGTCTGTGGCTCAACAGTGAGACGTTGCACAGGAGAAGAAACTGGTTTTACTGGTGCCTCTTCAACTGGGAAACCTTCATATCAAAAAACATGTCCATGTATACTAATTGGTGGATATGTGGTGCCTTATAATTCAGCAGTATTTAAGTCAGAAATGGTCAAATGTGCAACCTTAAAAGGTTGCTCCAAGATAATAAATAACTTTAGTCAAATGTAATGTAAATCATTTTTGTTTCACAAAGGGGAAATTCACTCTCTGCATTCAACCCATCCCTCTTGTGGAGCAGTGGGCTGCCATTGTGTGGCATCCAGGGAACAGTCTGGGGTTAAGGGTCTTGCTCAGGGACCCAGAGAGACAGTCAGCTCAATGCTCTAACCACTAGGCTGCCACTCCCCAATAACAGTAACTTTGTGCAATTATATCATGCAATGAAAAAAATTAAATGTATGAGAAAGTGTTCACAACTAAGCCTATTTTGGACCTAGCTGCATTACAAAAAAAACATTTAGGCTGATAGCTTACTTTAAAGGAGAAGTCCGGTCATATTCAGAATACAAACTTCTGAAAGTAGTTTAAATATGAAATAATTACATACTGTTCAGTAAATAATATGTGTTTTTAATTAAGAGCAATTTTCATTTGAATGTGCTTTATTGGAGGCATCCATGTTTGTCAAAGAAAACTACTGCACCCTACTGGTTTGTGACATCACAGTGCAGTATTGGCTGTTGATCAAGTCCCAGTGCTGTATCTGGTGTTTGTCACAACGCGCTATTATCCAAGTCATCATGAAAATGTTGACTTGGTGACTTCCAAATGTTGGCTACATATTACGTGTTTTTTTTTTCTCTGGCCAGAAGTTTGACGGCAAATCCTCCCTCTTCAAGTTGGCAATCCAACGACGAACCCGTCCGTGGAGGATCAGGAATCAGAAAGGTGAAATAACTCTTCTTTTTTTTTCACTTTTACCCGATGTATTCCAACATCCAGCTGCCATGCACGTGGGCATTGTCAGTTTAACTATAACTCTGGTGAATTTCAATGGTGAAGTCCTCTGGAAATCTTCAATAATTGTTGATTGCAGATGTGTCTAGTAGTTCCCATTGATTTGCTTGTAAAGCGGGGAGAATGGCGCTAGGCTTACCGCACCGTGACGTCACTGACGGAAGACGTCAGGAGTGAGGCGTTACTATATTTGGGCAAACAAAATGTTGATGGCAACAAAAAATTATTAAATTAAATTCATTAAATCCCCGCGGACGTATTAGTTTTAGGTATAGATAATGATCCACTGATCATTCCTTGCTGACCGGACTTTTCCTTTAAAGCTAGTGTGTAATTTTCAGCGACATCTAGCGTCCAGACTGCAGACCGCAGCAACATGAACATCTCCCCCCACCGCTTCTCCCCCCCAACAGGACGGCGAGCGTTACGGGACAAAATGTCTTCCACGACGTCCACATCACCTACCTTCTCAAGTGATGAGGTTTGTTTACATAGATAATTTTACAGATAGTATTTCATTAGTCTGTGTAGGGTATAGATTTCATGTAGACTTAAGATAATAAATATACCCGTAATGGGCGATCTAACAATTGCTAGTTTGTTGGCTCTGCGCTGCCGTAGCGCAAAGATGTCTGCCTCCATGGCTGCAAGACCCGCTCCTATGTAATTATAAATAACGAATTCTAAGGCAACGCAAATATTAAGGTTAAGAGGCTGAGCTCGTAGATGATGATAAATAACATAGTTATGTATAATATATTACATTTCTGACTGTATATCCCTGTAATTATTACACACTGTAGCTTTAAGTCAGAATTAGTCACTGTAATGCATATGCCGTGCCAGCAGGTGGCGTAAACAGTTATCTTTAAAATATTTATCTTTAAAAATAATTCTTGGTGTAGCTAAAGCAGTTCTAGGGTAAAACGTTCCTCAAACCATTTTGCTTGTGTTGACTCTAATTATTTACCACCTTTATTACCTTACGTTTGAAGTCAATGGAAACACACTGAACTAGAACAGTTGTGGCCCTTTTAGCTTCAGTGGTTGGTCTGTTCATATCCACTCAGTTTGGTCATTAATCAGAGCAGATGCATTGCAGGGGGAGACAAAATTTGAGAATTTTCTATATTCTGGTCTTAATACCTAAGTCTGGAAAATATGTTTATGTCAGAACAATTCTTATTCTGCCAAGAGTTATTATCTAATTTGATCAGACGAACAGATCCAAATGGGGATACAAACAAAGCTAAAGAAAAATGTTGAAAATTATTATAAATTATTATGTTATAAGTTCTATATGAGATGTGAACATTCTTTTTCACAGAATAGTTGTCTGTTAGTGCAACAAGAGAGGATTTTAAACTGGTGTGGCAAACCAACCTGGAGTCCAAAGCACATTCAGCTAAAAAATAAAAAGAATAAAAACAAACAAAGAATGTGTAGCGTTATTCCATAAAAAAGTATTTTTTTAAAACAATCCACTGGACCTTGTCTCCAAGTTTGAAGACGTTTGGCTTCCCATCCAGGAAGCTTTTTCAATTCAAAACGCTATTTCTGACATTTTGAATTAAATCTGCTTCCTGGATGGGAAGCGAAACGTATTCAAACTTGGGAAAAAAGTCCAGTGGATTGTTTTTTAACTTTTTTAACTCTGTTAAACTGTTAACTGTTTTTTAACTATAACCTGGATAACTGAGAATCTTCACCAGCATTTGTAGGGTCATATTTCAAACTCTGAAAGATCCAGGATGTTGTGGCTAAAATCCTATATTTTAGGCTACTAGTTGCTATTCATGAAAGGCGTTGGTTTTACGTGCGCTCAATTAAGATTACCCTCCCGATCTTTAGTTTTTCTTATAATAAAGTCCTTTATTAACAGAACACTGTCCATCGTTTTATTAATTTCCTTTGCATATACATAAATTCAACATTAATCAGAACCAAACACAGTAGAAAACTGTTGCCTCCTCCCATTAACAACACCTGAACAGAATCATGGTTGAGCTTAAGGGAGAATTCCGGTTTTTAACACTTTTAGCCCATTTTCTGTAGTGTCCAGAATGAAATCGAATGATCGACACCAAAATTTTGACAATTGGTCCTGTCTCTGCTTTTTGGCTCATGCAGAATCCCCCCCTGGCTGCTTCAGAATGGCTTCCATTGTGCATGTCCGATAATGTCCTTAAAACAACCTAAACGTTCTTTTTTTTAAATATGCTACTCACCGGGTCGTCAGCGCTGTTCAATGACGTTCCAAAAAAAGTTTTGTAAAGAAAAAACGTCCCTGTAGTGTATTATTTAGCATTTTGTAAATCCCATTGAGTTCTGTTGGAATAGTCAATATCCCTCCGCCACCGGAAACGGAAAGGGGGCCTGTTTACACTTAGTTGTAGTCTTTTCGCAAGGCCCAAGTGTTTATGCTTCACTCTGTCTACTCCGACGTCGAGGTGCTAACGTCTCTGTTAAACACTTTAAAAAACTCTGAAAATGGAATACGAAAGGTGGATTCTTGAGGAGGACATATTGGACTTTGAGTTTGACGTTAGAGGATACCGTCGCCAACTAGTGGTCTGGAGTGTGCAACGCTTCACATTCGAACGGGAAGCGGAAGTTTATAAGCGGTTGTGATGTATCGGAAAAAATAGTTCTGGGATTTACAAAATGCTAAATAAAACAAGACAGGAACAATTTTTCTTCACAAAACTTTTTTTGGAACGTCATTGAACAGCGCTGACGACCCGGTGAGTAGCATATTTTAAAAAAAGAACGTTTAAGGTTGTTTTAAGGACATTATCGGACATGCACAATGGAAGCCATTCTGAAGCAGCCAGGGGGGGATTCTGCATGAGCCAAAAAGCAGAGACAGGACCAATTGTCAAAATTTTGGTGTCGATCATTCGATTTCATCCTGGACACTACAGAAAATGGGCTAAAAGTGTTAAAAACCGGAATTCTCCTTTAAATAACGCTATCCTCCTATCAGACACTCAGAACTCAAAATGAAATACGCCCCCTGGTGGCGAAAAACACAGGAAAGGACAAATGGCTCCTACATAGAATGTGCCAGCAGGTGGCAATAATTAAGAAAATAAATTAAAACAAAGATCTTTAGCACAGCCAAGGCAGTACTGAGTTTACAGGGGGGGGTTTTTCTTGAGGGTGGGGGCGGGGGGGGGGGGGGGGGTGACAGGATGTTTCAGTGATATAATTCATGCCCATTTTACTATCGAAAATCAGAACCCAAAAGATAAAAAGAAAACATAATTTCTAAAACAAAATGGACAGCATTTTCTGATTAATTATCTCCAATTATTCTTAACAGTACACATCGATCAGCAATTTTACCGAGCCACAGTATCTAAAGTAGCAAACAAGAATAGCTTATAGGTAGAGAAAGAGTAATCCCCTAAAAGGAGAACAAGCTGGCAAATAGGTTAGCAGCACAATGGTAGAGTAACACATAAAACACAGCTCCACCCTGGTTTGGGTTTCAAGCAGAAGAGCCAGGGTGTCCTTGTTCAAACTGATGTAACCAGGAGATGAAAATACAGAACTAATTTAGCCAGATATCACTGTTAATGTGGACAGGGCCTATAGGACGACCCCCATTCTTTACAGTCTCTCCAGTAGGTCTGCTCTGGAACGGTACGGCCAATGCTGCTTCTTTCTCTGGACAACGGGGAACTATTCAGAGGAGGGTGACAAAATAAACACACCGTCTGTCGATTATCCCCTTGCTATTCTGGGCTCCTTTGGCTCCGCAGTGCGTTTGCAGCATCAAAGCTCCGTTCTTGGGCCTAAAGGGAGCTGATGCGCAGTTTATCAAACATTCGTGTGCCTCCGTGTTCAGCGGCATGTGCCAACGTTTCAATGGAATGAAATATTAGGAAAAACAATCAGGATACATCACCCCCTTGGCTTTAAACCAGCACATATGCTTTTGTACTCATGTTTATCCGTTTATCTGCTTCAAAAAAAACAAAAAAAACATTTTTTTACGAATTAAGGTGTATTTGGATGAAATGCAACCCATAACAATGTGTTGTGGTTTTTCCCACCGAGCAAAAATTAGTTGAAAAGATGACATGATTTACGTCCAAACAACGTCTACATTTGGTTGAAAAGCGAAAGGCAAAGAGCCGTTATTTCTAGATAATTCAAAAGACGTTGAAAACTGGGTTTGGAATCTTTTTTTTTTCTTTTACACGTGTATTATTGGGCCAAAGTGGAAAAAAATCAGAGCGACCAAAAACAGTCCAATTTGTCGGACTAAATCTAGACTATGACGGACGATCCAAATTTAGCCTAAATAACCATCTAAAAGATGTCTGGTGTTTGTTTTTCTTTGTTTTTGGGGGGGTTAGGTTATCAGCAGAGAGATAAAGGCAAAGTTATTGTTAATATTTACTTTATCATACACTGAATTTCATATATATATGTCATCAAAGTATTGATGGCGACCCAATTGGTATTAAGTGACACCTAAATACCCCATCTCACATGACACTTGGTAAAGGATCTAAAGGATAGTTAGAGGAGAGTCAATGCTGCAGTTTTGGTTTGAGCCGTGTCACTTAGTGCATGTTTTATTGGAGCTGGATGCCCCAGGCTGCCCTGATAATTCCCTTTCTCTACCCAGGCCCTTTTCTTGTCTGCCATGTCTGGTTGACACAAAGTGCTGCCACACGGATGGGGGGTTTCACCCCTCCTTTGAAAGGCCCAGCTGTCAGTGGTTACATAATAGCAGAGACTTGTTGGGCTCGCCGGTTGGCTTTGTGCGCCTGTCACTGAATGTGATTGTGGGCAAGATTAAGCGGCGGGTGAGAAGCCACAGTTAAGGATTCCTACCTGGTTTTCAGAGGAGATGACAGACGAAACAGAATCAGAGGGGTGTGGAGAGGGCTTTAATGTTGCTCTGCACAATCCTATCACTTTTACTCACTGCACATAGCGCTGGAGAACAGTATTCATGCTTTGAACCTTGATGTTTTTAAAGGTTTAAAGTAAAGATCTCCAGGGGAGAAGCTGAACTGCCTATGGTTAAAAGTTTCATACAGCTTTACAACTGTAATTCAATTAATCACTGAACCTAAAACAAAGCCTTTTTATCCAAGTTTCCTCTACATCTCTCAGTTTCCATTCCCCCTTGATCCTTTCCATTTCTCAGAAGGATGGGGACAACAAAAGTCATTTTCTATTAAGCCAGTTCCCATTCTAACCGGGTCCCAGAGCTTAATAAGGACCCATCCTTTTTGCTTTTAGAATCTTTTGGTCATAAACTGGTTCTTTCTAAAGAACCACATCAGAACTGGGGCAGAGGAAAGATCCATATTGTCAATGGTTCTAATGGTCCTCTCTGAGAGCTCCTCCATAACCTTCCTGGATGAGGTTGCAGGAACAATTTTCGCTTACATTTTATTCTTGATCTTTTAGCAATCCCCCATGCCCAGCATGCATGCAGCGACAGTGGAGAGGAACACCTCCTTTTAACAGGAAGAAACTTTCAGAGGAACCGGCCTCAGTGTGAGCAGCCATCTGTCTAGGTCGAATGTGGTTCAAGGAGGCAGAAATAAAAAACATACAAGAAGAAGCAGAGATACAAAAGCTGTCAACTAGCTCCATAGGTGGACCAATCCAGAAAAGACACAGCCTGGCAGACAAGCTCTGACACCAGCACTTACACTTACATTTAATCACAGTAAAACCAAACTATTACACTGAAAAACAAGCCAAACTCTAACATCTATAAACAGAGATGTTCATGACATAAAGTACAATCTGCTACTAACAGAGTGCATACATCAACCTTCTATACCATTGAAAATTACTGCATCAAGAATTTGGTACAGCATTGGAATCATCTTATAATGTTACTTTTCACCAGCAGCTTGTAGTATTACAACAATCATAGTATAAGAAAGCCATGAAGAGTTACAGTTGTTTTGGGATTCTTTGTGAATAGGGATCTGATGGGTTTACATGAACTAAATTAATGCAATATTCAAGAAAATCTGTATCTACATGTTCATATAGCCTTATGTGTTCCCCATTAAAGATATAGTGGATGGTTTTTCTAGAAATATAAGAAGCATGTGTGTGACTAAGTGGTTAAGTTTGTTTTAACTACTTGTCCCTTATTCTTATATCAGATTCATAATGCTTAAATTTAAACTTTAGTTTGCAGCATTGCTTCACTTACTATCCCGGGTTTGTTTCTGTTAGCATTATGTTGCAGTTTCAATCTATTTATATGTTTAGGTTAAAGCTAATACTTCTAGATTATTGGTCAAACTTGTGCATTTTGTTTCAAAGTACTTTCCTGGTATTTGTTTTCCTTTTTACTCACTATTATTTGTCCCGGTATTTCCTGCTAAAATGGCTGGAGGATGCCATCGATTACCTTGCTGGGTTTTACCAATTAGAGGATTTCTTTGGAGAAATGCTTTGCTTGGTTTTCTTTAAAGTAACTTTTTGAGTTATCTTGTATATCATGGTTTATTTTGTAGACCCTTTCATTATGTTGATACATTTGAAAATTAGATTAATCATTTCATTCTTGTTTCTCTTTTCTTTACCTGTTTAATTGTGGAGTGGTCCACTCAAGTAGAGGTGTGTTGCCAATTGGTTATAAAATCAATGAGTTCTTGGAAGCTGGTGAGAATGGGTATCAAAGTTAAAAATACCAAATAAAAATCATCATAAGAATCTGGAACCGGTTGATGATGCTGTTTTTTTTTGTTGTTCACCTTGCTGATCATTGGCCGTACTAGCTCACAATGTGCAAGACCCTCCTACCCGCTCTTCTGCCACTGTATGAAGAAATGGCCTCGGTTTTTATTTCTTTCTTCTGAAAAGTTTATCTTGTTCCTCCTGCTTCTCCGATCATCTCATTTTAAAAGTATACAGTAAAAGCAGTGGAGAATGAATGGCTAATACCAAAGGTCACTGGGTACATGATCAATAGAAATATCCAGGCACACGTGGTGAAAACAAACACGTCACTAAGATTCCCATATAGAATACCATTAAGATAATTTCCCCAGTACTAGAAGCCAAAAGAAGATTGGCCACTGTATCTTTAGGGAAGTGAGAAAGTTTTCATGCTGTCTAGCATGAATCTCATCTTTCCATCACTGCATTATATTCTGTTTGTAGATAATGTTTAAATACTTTTGTTACTTTTCACAAATGTTGATGTTCTTATTCTGCTGCTCAAACCAAAGCTCCAGAGGTTCTTTCTCCATTTTTCTTCAGCCATGCACAGATATGAACAACAATGTAAGAGAATTCTGAGAACTTAACAGAGAATTCTGTCTATATGCAACAGGAAATCCCAGCTGTGGGTCAAAGTTGCTGTTTTAATGTAATTTGTGGGATTTGAGATAAAGCTGTTCTCAGATTTTGTTTATCACATTTTGGTGTTCACGTGACCTCTTCAGAAATCGGATCACTCGGTAAACCAGAGCACAATCTGAATTCTTTGTGCATGTAACCTGGCCCAGCATTTTAAACCCGTTTTTATGTTATCAGATGGTGTTGATTAAAAATTCCTGTAAATGGTGTTTTAATCCCGTTTTGCAGCACTGATGACTGGAATTATTAAGCATTTCTAAACACTTAATGTTGTTTAAAACAAAATGGACAAAGTGAGGTTGGGATAGGGCATCTCATTGTGCAGGGAGCGGTTCTTAGACAACTTTTATTTCCATTTCATTAACTGCAGCAGTGATCAAATGGTATTTGTCTGGAGCTGTAGCAAACTACTGCCTTCAGGCTCAGCCATCTTGGAACATGCTATTGTGTGCAGAATATAAGTGGCTTGATTTGCAGTTTAAGGGTGCCTGAGGCATGCAGCTCAAAAACTTTTAAGGTCAATGACCAAACCATTTTGCAACTGTTAAAGGGCCGATATTATGCAAAGTCAACTTTTGGGGCTTTAAAACATATATAAAATGCTATTTTTTTCATCTAAATTATGCACAAAGTGGTATTTTGCTTGTTTCATGCATCTTTGGGTAAACCTTATGAGTTTTGCCTTCAGTACAGAAGCTCCCTCTGGTTGCCGCTCATTTCATGACAGTGCGGTACCAAGCCACTTCTGAACAAAATTTTCATGATTTTTAGACATTAGTCCAAAAAAAAAAGGCAGCTGCCCTGTGGAGATTAGCTGCTAAAACAATCACTTCATCTCAGCTTTGAGCCATAATCATCACGCTCTGTGTTAGAGAATACTCAATACAACATTGTCATAAAAATACTGATATTAAGTATTGACAAGTCAATAAAGTCAATACTTTAATTACTCGTTTTGTAGAGTAGAATGTCAGAAAAGCTTTGACCAAGTCATATTAGTTAAAGAACAATACTCAACAACAAGCATCAGAGCAACTGAGCCTTTAATATTAACCACTGCATTACATAAACTTTAAGCAGAAGTGGATAGAGGAGAAGTGTGTCTGTCAGCTTATTTATAGTGAAGATTTTAGATGCAGGTTGAAATATTAAAATATTCATTGTTTGGCTGAAATCAGGCCTATTTAGAATAGCAATATCAGATTGGGACATCCCTAGCTCAAACCATTAGGTCACCACTGCCCTAACTATATAATAACTTTGCAGAACTTAAGGAGACATTATGTACGTTTTTACTGAAAAATATCTTTATAATAGAAATTTTATTTGGCCCTTTATGACTAAAACATTGTTTGATGCGCAGACTGACACCTGAGTACTGTAGTTCCACACAAATGCATCTATAAGCCTGGTGGCTATTTTCCTTCATTTACTTTAGGCCGGAAGTCAAATAGTTCGGGGGATGTATCCTCAAGCATTGCATGTTAAATGCATCCAGCCGAGCAAAGAATCAAAGCGCGTTATTAAAGACGGATTTTGTGGATAATAAGAAGTGGCCGGCATCCATTTTAACTGAGACACCTGTGGCAACTCCAGGTAAAAAAAAAAAAAAAAGCCTTGTTATGCACGAGCGCAAGCTCTGAGAACTAGCAGAAGAGGGCTGCAGTTCTGTGTTTTGGCCACAGGTGACAGTATCATTAGAAAATTCCTTGATTCCGTTTTAAGTAAAAGTATCCATTTGAATTACAGTTCAAAAACAAATTCCAAGACAACTAATTAAAATCCAATTCCAAACTGAAGACAGGTTATAAAAAAACTCTCTACTAGCAAACAATTGCTCTTAATCTTCCCTTTGAGCCAATCCTTTCGTCCCGTGCATGCACAGAGTTACAGTGGAAAGAAACAACTCACAGTAAACATGAATAACTACAGCAGAACCAGGCCACACATGGATCTACTGATGCCTTTAGGAGTAACTACAGGTATATTTTTATTCATTTCTCAAAAATTTAGACCAATATCTTTAAATGCCAACTGAAAGAGTGTGACTCCAGCTCTATTACGTGAAATTTTAAAACCATCTGTACCAATTTATTGCCCAGGAACCTGATTTCTTAAAGGCCTTTTGTTTATAGTCCAGTCCATATTGAGCCCCATTCAAGAAGACACTAGAACATAGATCCCATCCAGTGGCTAAAGCCTGTTTCTCCTGCAAATCATCTCCAAGAGCTTCTCTTTGGATGAAACTCTGCCTCCACATCCTGTCTTGTGTTTCTCTTCAAGTCCAGACCAGCTTTTTCCTCTCTCTCCTGCTCATAACCAGAGAGCCAAGCCTTACATTAAATCTGTGTTTCTGCATAACGGGCCTTGTGTGTGTGCGTGTGTGCTCGCTTTTTCTCCCCCCTCTCAGTCTACTAGGCGCTCTTTCTATCTTGTTTTCTTTCCCTCTTTTATTCCTTTTTTTTCTCAGTGCAAGCAGCGCAAGATAGCGAGAGATATCTACATAACATGCTTTTTCCCCCCCACAGCAAATAAGCAGAAATGCAAAGGCTCTTGTTCCCTGTCTCTCTCACATAGACACACATGTAAGAGGGAGACGAAGGTTTTGTTTTCAGCGCCACCGTGCCATTTAAAACTGTGGCTATGGAAACCCCTCTGTGTCCCCCACCCCATAATATGTGTTTACGTTGTTGGCTCTGAGTGACAGATAAAAGCTCACTGGGGGAAGAGCTGCCTTTAAAATGCATTGTTTTCCCCACCTCCTCCCTCTTTTTTTATTTCCTCTTAAAGTAGGCCTCTCTTGCAGGTTAAAATGAGGCACAGTGAGCAACTTGAGCTTTTTGCCTTTGCCATCCAGCTATCTTTAAATATTATCTCCTCTGACTAAATTAAACATTTCTAATGTCCTTAAACATGGTAAAAGAGCTGTTAATGTACTGAGAACTGCTGACTTTTAGAAAATAAAGGTTAAAGGAATAGTACACCCAAAACATGATTAGCCTTCATTTTCTACTCACCCCCATGCTGAACAACACTCTGGAGTACTTTTTTGATATCTCAAATGCATCTGGAGATCTGGGAGGCTTCTTGCTGTCTGCTGACATTCAAATAATGGAGGTCTATGGTGCCCGAGACAGAAAGGTCCATAAAAGTCCACAAAAAACGTGTCAATATTCCTCCATACTGCTCCAAGTGTCCTGAGTGAGTAGCATCCAGAATTTACTCGAAACGAAGTCATTTAGAATGTTTTTAGAATGTATAGGATTTCCTGAAAGCGCGTTCACGACTCTACGGAAACCGCGGCAGACCAAACCAGATGAAAGTGCGCATTCAGCGTCTGCTCCGCCGATAATGCAAGCGTAGAAGAAGAAATGTGCTGTTTACCTGTGCAAAGAAAGAAACAACGAAAGAAAAATGTCTGAGGACTTCAGTGTTGAGGAAGAGCATGAGTTCTTTGCCGAGCTGAATGCACACTTTCATCTGGTTTGGTCTGCCGCGGTTTCCGTAGAGTCGTGAACGCGCTTTCAGGAAATCCTATACACTACTGTTTATGCTCTAAAAACGTTCTAAATGACTTCGTTTCGAGTAAATTCTAGATGCTACCCACTCAGGACACTTGGAATACATTGGACGAGCAGTATGGAGGAATATTGACACGTTTTTTGTGGACTTTTATGGACCTTTCTGTCTCGGGCACCATAGACCTCCATTATTTGAATGTCAGCAGACAGCAAGAAGCCTCCCAGATCTCCAGATGCATTTGAGATATCAAAAAAGTACTCCAGAGTGTTGTTCAGCATGGGGGTGAGTAGAAAATGAAGGCTAATCATGTTTTGGGTGTACTATTCCTTTAAGCTAGGCACAAAGTTTTTAGATAGACGCTTTCTTGGAAAATTTTGTGTAAAACCTACAAATAAAAACAACACCTTTTTGATATTTTCACCTTTTTATTCTTGAGACTGAAAGAAAACCGCTTGCTTTTCAATTATCATTTGGCTTTAGGCTGAGTCTTTGAGTTAAACCATTGCATTGAAGCTTTGACTGAGTGTCAGTGAACCTCTGACCCTTCTCAAGTCTGTTCTTTGGGAGCTTTACCTGTATGTAGCCCTCCTCCATCTTGGAAACCAAGATGGTCACCCTAATGCCATATTTCAAAAATCCATAAGTCCTCTGTGATCTTCATAGAACAACTAGTCTCTCACCTCATTTTAGGCCCTGTCTAGACAAAGGTGGAACCAGAGACTTACAGCATTTGAAACCTGTTTCCCGAGTGGTAAAGCTTGAAGCCATGCCTGTCAGGATACCCCTATCCCCATAACCGACTACAAACAGGTGTCCTTGTGCCTAATCTTTCAAAACTAGGCTTAAAACTTTCCTTTTTCATAAAGCGTGGCTCAGGCTTTCCTGAATAATTTCTTGTTAGGCTCTAGTGGCCTTTATTTGGTTATTTTCAATAGTATGGAGACAGGACAGTGGGTTTGAAGAGATGGGAGAGACATTTGGCAAAAGTCAGCAGGGCTGGGACTCGAACCTGCAACAGCTGGTATATGAGTCATGCACTCTACCTGCAGCACACGCCATAGCAACACCCTCCTAAAGTATTTCTAGAGATATGCTGCTATAGGTTAGGGCTGCTGGAGGACATAGGGTTTATTTTCTTCAATCAAATTTCATCTATTTTCTCCTTCTGCAGTATTTCTTAGTTCAACCCCTAACTCAATGTTTTCTCTGCTTTTTCTCATCATATTACATTTGTCTGGTCTGGAGATTTTTTGGCTGTAACAACATCCGGAAGGGAAAAATTAGCTAGGCTGCTGCCAGCAACATCTCTACCTGTAGATGATAAAGACAGGCCCTTTTTTCACCTAGATTTGGCTATGGGCTCAGCTTTTATTGTGTCCAACTCTCTCAGCTCTCTTTCATTGCTTTTGATTGAAATCTTCTTAACAATTACTGTCTCAGACAGGGCCACCAAAGCTAGTTAAATGTTACCTTTCTAAGGTAAAAATCCTTGGCAGGGTTTCCTCTCCACTCTCAACTCTGAACCAATCTGATGATCTTCTTTGATTGTATCTTTAAAATCCCTAGAGATGACATGTGCTGTGATTTGGTGCTACATAGATCAACTGAATTGGATAGTTGTTTCTACCTTTGGTTCAGTGGATGTGACGTCATGTTAAATGGGTCAGACCAAGCAAACAATCAGAGCGTTATATTTACAATGGATTTTGTGGATAGAGTCGACAGCCATCCGGCTCAACTCAGTTTTTAAAAAGTTTTTTTTTTTTTTTCTTCAAGTGACAAGTACAAGGGAAGCTACAAGAACAAGCAGAAGAATTCTGTAGTACTGTGTTTTGGCCACAGGTGGCAGTATCATTAGAAATGCTGTAATACCTCTTTAATTTTTTTTTGTCTGAATATTTAGCAGCAGTCATATTTAAGATTTGATTTATCATCAAGAAGCTAGTAATAAATTTGATCAAATGTAATATTTTAGAAATATAAAAGGCATTTTTGGTTTAAGAAAGTAACAGAAAGAAACTTGTTAAACTTCTCATTCTAAACTGGAGAATTTTAAGGATATCAACAAAACCTCCCTTCTAAACAATAAAAATGAATACATTCAGAGTATAAATTGCAACATAATCAATGAGAAAAAGCGTTGTAAGTAAATCAATTGTTGATACATTTGTGAATAATCGGCACAGGAAGTGCTTTTATTTAGATTTTTGTTGTGTACCTTTAATGCCGTAGCTAGCTGATCAGCTCGTACTCGTGACAGGTATGATTTAATAATTTTTGTTCTAAAATGAACTAAGGTCATTTAAAGGTTTGGCTCAATTATAGACAAATTAATCTGGTCATTGATATGAAGCTATAAGGCTAACATGAACAGGTAATGAGCTTAGATTCCTTCAATCCACCAACATTGCTGGTTAATGAGTCCGTTTTGCACTAAAACATCCACAGCAGCTACTACGACTTGAGTCCAGGAGTCCAAGTCAAGTCTCAAACTGAGTTGGACGTCTCGACCTTCAAAGTTGAATAATTAAAACCAATTTTTGTGAATAGAATACTTATTTAAAGGAGAAGTCTGGTCATATTCAGAATTCAATCTTCTAAAAGTACCTTAAGTATGAAATTATTACACACTGTTCAATAAATGATAAGTGTTTTTAATTAAGAGTAATTTTCATTTGAATGTGCTTTATTGGAGACATCCATGTTTGTCAATAAACACTACTGCCACCTACTGGTTTGTGACGTCACAGTGCGGTATCAGCTGTTGATCAAGTCCCAGTTCTGTATCTGGTGTTTGTCACAACGCGCTATTATCCAAGTCATCCTGAAAACATTCTTCTTCCAAATGTTGGCTACATATTACGTGTTTTTTCTCTGGCCAGAAGTTCGATAAATCCTCCCTCTTCAAGTTGGCAATCCAAGGATGAACCCGTATGTGGAGGATCAGGAATCAGAAAGGTGAAATAACTAATTTTTTCTTTTTCACTTTTACCTGATAACGAAAAAATTGAACTAGACACAGCTGCAATCAACAACAATTATTGAAGATTTCCAGAGGACTTCACCATTGAAATTCACCAGAGCTATAGTTAAACTGACAATACCCATGTGCATGGCAGTTGGATGTTGGAATACTTAACTTTTACCTGATGCATTCTAACATCCAACAAGATCCCCTTCATTTAGCTCCAGGCCCAGCTCCGCCCCATCTCCTCCCTCATTCTCAGACTATTCTCAGTCCCACTCTCCCTCTGGCTTATTCCACCACCAGTGGAATAAGCAAGTGTCTGAGGGTAGACTACTCTAATCCTTTCCGAGGTTACTCATCCAAGCATACGTTGATTCACAGCATCAAAGTCTTCTGCCAGGGCCCAAGCACCAAATAACTTATTTCATTTATTTCTCCCTCTGCTTCTGGCTCCTTAAACCCCAGTCGGCCTCGGCAGACGGCCGCTCACACTAAACCTGGTTCTACTGGAGGTTTTCTTCCTGTTAAAAGGGAGTTTTCCTCTCCACTGTCGCTACATGCATGCTGGGTGCGAGGGTTTGTAGAAAGTGAATGAGTCGATGCAATCAGCTGGTTTTCCTTTGATACAAATATTTTGAAGTTAAATATGATTGTGTTACCCGTATAAATAAATATAATATTTTGTAATTACTGCTTTTTCTCTGTGTCTCTCCAGATTAAAATATTGTTATAACATTTTAAGACCATATCACCCAGCCCTAACTCAGCGAGAATTAACAATATCCCAGTTTTTTTTTTTTTTTTTTTTAGGATTGGTGGACATCATAGCGTAATTTTAAACTAACCTCCACAGGTGAAACCCAAACCCTGCTGAGGCTAAACTGGCTTCAATAAAATCATTTATCGCTTCTAATTTCTTGTGCCTTGACTCAAACAGAAGCCGGGAGCTTTTTATTTAATCACCCACAGTTTGTAATGTTTCTGCAAACTAATGTTAAAGCTCTGTTTGGGCTAGTTTTTTTTTTTTTCTGGAGAAGACAAGCCATACTACAGAGACACATGCCAAACAAAACCCCTTGGTTGGCACCAGGATGCAGGCGTCATGCCTTTGCCAGCCTTCGCTCCAAAGCGCCTGTGCCAACCTTTTATAAATGCCCTATTTGGCATGAGATGAGCGTAGCAGTGTCTCTTAAGGTTCTAGTTCAAATACCACCTTCAAATGTGAACCCGTTCCAAGTCCTAAACGATCCAAATGATGCGTTCCAAATTGTAAGCTCTCGTATCACATTCAGAGGAAACGGCGGATTATGTTTTATCAACCCGACTGGCAACAGATGGAGAAAAAACTGGAAAGTCATATGCACCGCCTCATTTTACTTTATTGTCAAACATTATTGTGAGTTTTGTCTTCTAATCTCAGAATCGTCGTCTCTAGCCAGCAAAAAAAAAAAAAAAAAAGGTAGCAGCTGCAGCACATCAGCCTCAGCGGTTTGTTTTCCCAGCTTTTCAGCTCTGAGGTGTGTCGCCCTGGATGATGTCAAAAAGAGCAATTAAAGCTGAATGTCCTCCCTTTCATCAGCTTTTCAATGTAAAGAATCGAGCCCTGACCCCCGACCAGAACCGCCCTGGTCTCCAGCCTCCCCCTGAGGACAATAATAGGCAACAAGGGATATGTTGGCTCTTAATGGCTTTGTAGCCTCCCCACAGTGTAGAGATAAAGTTGTGCTTTCACTCTTGACTGGTGGGTGGTGTAGACCCCCCCAATCTCCACCCATAACCTGGAGCTTGTCCTCTTTAGATAGATTAGAAAGGTCACTCCATGTCCAGCAAGCACTTCTACAAAGCTAAAAGTCATTAAATCTCTTTTTCAATTCAGTTTATTTCTATAGCGCCAAATCACAACACATGTCATTTCAGGGCACTTTGCAGTTCACCAGATCATCCAGTCAGACTGATTCAAAGTTTTCTAAGGAAAACCAGTTGATTGAATGCAATCTCTCGCACTAAGCATGCTTGTAGCGACAGTTTTGATGTTTTACAATACAAATAATCAAGAAGTTTTTAAAACTCAAAAAGCCTAAATGTCCATATAGTCCAAAGGGTAACAAGCCCCAATTCAAATTTTAAAAAAGAAATCATTACGTTGGAAATAACATAATTTCCCCATATTAGCACAACTTTTTAAAAAAAGGATAAAAAAACCTAAACAATCTACATTTATTTAACACAAAAATGAACTAAATCATCAAATACAATCAGGTTTATCCTTAGTTTGATGCTACCAAATGAAGTTGTTTTTGTAAATGTCAGGTTTGCAGATTAATTTACCTTTAGCTGTTCTGTACTTTATTGAGTAAAGCAGAGAACATTTATGAAAAGTGTTGCTTATCCCTGCTTAAAGGTTGTTATTTCTTAAATTTGACCTCCGATCATACAAACCAGCTTCTCTCCCTCTAATTCATTGATCATGATCGGCTGTCCTGTATAACTCAGCCGCAAACAAATAAATCTGTTAAAAGCAAAAATGTGCAAAATCAATAACTTGCTGCTTTTATTCTATCCTTTTCAAAAATATTGATCTCAAAGGGAAATAAAATCATGTAACAACCCCGTCTGTTTAAAGGTGCCCATCCTTAAACTGACATTTTGAAAAACTTTATCGAAAAACATAACCATTAAAAGGCCCATAACATCCATGAAGTACTCTGGTTCAGCTCAGACATGATCCATTATCAGAGAAAGCTGAAACTGGTTGTTTCTCCACAAACAGTTAAAAGAGCTGCAGGATTCTCTGGTTCCAACTGGTTGTGTTCAACATGTGTCAACAATCTGCTGGAGCAGAAGAGATCCAGGGCAGCCTGAAGTCTCCCGAACGCTGAAGGAGGATAGGTCTGATGGTGACCAGCAGTGGTGATTACAGACCAGATTTACCAGGGGGGGGGCTGTGTTTTTTCATGAGGGCACAGAAGAAAAACATGTAGCTAAAAACAGTTTAGTATTTCATTGTTTCATTTATTAAAATTGAGAATCAGAAACAAAGAGCAACATCTGACTCTGGAGACCCTCAGATATAGTAGATAAAAAATTGGGGTGCACTTTGTTATCTGCCTAGATTTCCTTAAAGGAAAAGTCCGGTCATATTCAGGATTAAAACTTCTAAAAGTACTTAAAGTATGAAATGACTGCATACTGTTCAATAAATGATGTGCTTTTAATTAAGAGTAATTTTCATTTGAATGTGCTTTACTGGAGGCATCCATGTCTGTCAAAAAACACTACTGCCACCTACTGGTTTGTGACGTCACGGTGCGGTATCGGCTGTTGATCAAGTCCCAGTGCTGTATCTGGTGTTTGTCACAACGCGCTATTATCCAAGTCATCTTGAAAACATTCTTCTAAATGTTGGCTACAGAATACGTGTTTTTTCTCTGCCCAGAAGTTTAATGGCGAATCCTCCCTCTTCAAGTTGACAATCCAACAACGAACCCGTCCGTGGAGGATCAGGAATCAGAAAGGTGAAATAACACTTTTTTTTTTTTTCCACTTTTACCCAATGTATTATATACACTACCGTTCAAACGTTTGGGGTCACATTGAAATGTCCTTATTTTTGAAGGAAAAGCACTGTACTTTTCAATGAAGATAACTTTAAACTAGTCTTAACTTTAAAGAAATACACTCTATACATTGCTAATATGGTAAATGACTATTCTAGCTGCAAATGTCTGGTTTTTGGTGCAATATCTACATACTGTAGGTGTATAGAGGCTAATTTCCAGCAACTATCACTCCAGTGTTCTAATGGTACAATGTGTTTGCTCATTGGCTCAGAAGGCTAATTGATGATTAGAAAACCCTTGTGCAATCATGTTCAAACATCTGAAAACAGTTTAGCTCGTTACAGAAGCTATAAAACTGACCTTCCTTTGAGCAGATTGAGTTTCTGGAGCATCACATTTGTGGGGTCAATTAAACGATCAAAATCGCCAGAAAAAGAGAACTTTCATCTGAAACTCAACAGTCTATTCTTGTTCTTATAAATGAAGGCTATTCCATGCGAGAAATTGCTAAGAAACTGAAGATTTCCTACAACGGTGTGTACTACTCCCTTCAGAGGACAGCACAAACAGGCTCTAACCAGAGCAGAAAAAGAAGTGGGAGGCCGCGTTGCACAACTGAGCAAGAAGATAAGTACATTAGAGTCTCTAGTTTGAGAAACAGACGCCTCACAGGTCCCCAACTGGCATCTTCATTAAATAGTACCCGCAAAACACCAGTGTCAACTACATCTACAGTGAAGAGGCAGATGCGGGATTATGGGCTTCAGGGCAGAATGGTAAAGGAAAAGGCATATCTGAGACTGGCCAATAAAAGAAATTAGATTAAGATGGGCAAAAGAACACAGACATTGGGCAGAGGAAGACTGGGAAAAAGTGTTGTGGACGGATGAATCCAAGTTTGAGGTGTTTGGATCATAAAGAAGAATGTTTGTGAGATGTAGAACAAATGAAAAGATGCTGGAAGAAGGCCTGATGCCACCTGTTAAGCATGGTGGGGGTAATGTGATGGTCTGGGGTTGTTTTGGTGCTGGTAAGGTGGGAGATTTGTTAAAACTGGCATTTTATCTGAAGCTAAAAGTGCAAAACCTTTATGTTTCCATCATTGTCTAAATAAAACTTTAAGAGTAAAAAAAAAAAAAAATGAAATAGAAACCAGAGACTAATTGAATACAGTTTCTGGGCCAGTGCATATGCTTGTAAGAAATGTTTGCAATATTAGGTCTGCAGTGGAGGGGCTATAACCAGGGCGTGGACCAGTTCAATTGGGGCTTTGTCAGAACGGTTTGCAATAAAAAACAACAGAGAACATTTAAGAATAAATATCTTTGTAATGTGGTGTTTGTCTACGGCAGAATTTAGTTTTTCGTTTTGTTTAGGCTGCTCAGTGGAGCAGTGAGCAGTACTGCTGCCTTGCAGGAAGAAGGTTCCTGGTTTGATTCCTGGCCTGGGGTCTCCCTGAGCATGTGTGGGTTCTCTCCGGGTACTCTGGCTTCCTCTCACAGTACAAAAACATGACTGTTAATTGGCTTCTCTAAATTCTCCTTAGGTGTGAGTGTGTCTGTGAATGGTTGTTTGTCCTGTTTGTCTCTGTGTTGCCCTGCGATGGACTGGCGACCTGTCCAGGATGGATCCCGCCTCTCACCATAGACAGCTGGAGATAGGCACCAGCAACCCTCGCGTGATGGAGAATTGATGGATGGATGTTTTGTTTAAGAATGTTTTTGGTCAAGGTGGATGAAATCTTAAACCGTTCTCAGCCTCCCTGTGATTACATCCATGCATTCAAATCAACGGAAGAGTGGATTTAACCTGGAAAAGAATCAAAGTCCAAGACTCGACCTGAGCGAGTCTGCGGGGCGACCTGAAGAAATTTTCTCACTGCCTGATGGGAGGAAAAAGTTTTATTTGTTTTTCTTTTGTCGAAAAAAACGATTCATTTAACAGAAGGGTGTAAACTTTTGAGAGCTGCTGTATTTGATGCATAAAAAAATGAAGGAAATACATGTTTACACTAAAGCCGAGCTGACTGATGTTGCCAGTTTGCAGTAATTGAAAGGTAGCATGTATTTAAAAACTTTGTTCCTAACCTAGAACCATCTATTTTCTGTACCTGTTTAATCCTGCTTAAGGTCACAGCAGCATTTTTAATGACGAAGAGGGCCTCAATTTCTCTACAACGAAGCAAGGAAATGACAAGGTCATAGAGATGATAATTATTGAGCTGGAATGTACCTGATTATAAGACTCGGAAAACACCACAGGACTTTTTCATGTCCTTTTATAAAATGAAATTATTTGAAGGTTTACTTTCTTCCTATCCTGACTGTTTATGTCACCTTGCAAACAGTCTGCTTATGTGGAACAAACACAGTTTGTTTCCCATTTTCCTCTCACTAGGCTTTTGGTGGTGTTTCAAGCACATCCGTCTTGCTGTTTCATCGTAGACTCCAGCATCTAACTCACATCAAACTGCCGTGCTAACGCGATCTCATCTTCCGTTTTACCTCCTCTTACCCGTTATGAGCTGAAGCAGTCATGCTTGAAACAGCACACACATTAGCCCCCATAAGAGGGAAGAGTAAAGGCACAACAAATCGTGCATCAGTAAACAAAAGGCTGGAAAAGTGGGACAAGAAAATGATTCAGCCGGTAGCAGGTGAAATACATCCCGTTTTGTTATTTGAGAAGATTGGTCTCCTGAGCGTCTCGGGGGCCCTAGGAGTGAATCACTTCAGCCATTTTTCATCATGGCTCCTGCGTATCAACATGTTGAATTTACACATAAAAATGCTTCCCACAAAACCTTTCTGTGGTTTCTACTCTCATTTTTATGCTGAATAACAGCTACCTGCAGTGCTGATGGAAAGGTAGGTTTTTCCATTCATAGGAGCCCAGTTCATCATTATGCAGCCTGACACGGTTTATACTGGATCCATGATCATGTGCTGTTCAGTAAAATGTCCCCGTCTGCAGCCGCCCAGTTAGGCTCTCATCATGAACTCCTTCACGTAGTTTCTATGAGTTGCTACCTCATGAATCAAGACCCCCTTATTAGAAGTGCTTATTGTAAACTCACAGGTCATGATTCCCCGAGTGAAATATGAGTATGATCTTCAATACGTTTTATCGTTGTCTCCCTTTTATCACCTCTTTCTTTCATATTTTCTGCTTTTACCTGTTTTTCCTTTCCTGTTCTACTTACATTGCAGTGTCCATATAATCTGTAAAACTCCCTGCATAATTATAATAAAGCTATTTATATGCATAAATCAAGCAGAACCCTATGGTGATAGCCGTACTGCTCCACTTGTGAAAGTAAAATCTGTTGGGCTCCTTTTGGCATTAAGACAATTATTCTTATTGCCACATTGCCAGACAGGACACTGAGAAAAAAAAGAAAGACATTTGGAAATGTTATTGCTTCAAGTTCAAAGTTGGTGACATAATTTATCAATCAATTATCAATTTTTATGTATAGTATGTATGAGTTAATGAAGGTGAAAAATAGAGATTTTATTATAGACTTCATCAAATATTAATCACATATAGTATATTATTTTTGGGATAGCTTGGAATCCTCAGGTGTTGAGTTCGAGCCTCCCACAGACTGCCACTCTGGGTCCCTGAGCAAGACCCTTAACCCCACACTGCTCCCCGGGCGCCGCACCGGGGCAGCCCACTGCTCCCCAGGGGGAGGGTTTAAATGCAGAGGTAAACCCATTGTGAGATCATCCATCCATCAATTTTCCATCACACTTATCCCAAGAGGGATCACGAGGAGTTCTGGTGCCTATCTGCAGCTCTCTGCGGGCGACAGACGGGGTCCACCCTGGAAAGGTCGCCAGTCCATCGCAGGGCAAATGTGAGATCAATGAAGTTCGATTTCTATTATTAATACTATTATTATTATTAGTGCATAATTAAGTATTTGCTGATATTTTGCTTGTTTGAATAAACAAAAGAAAAACTTCCAAGTGTAAATAAAGATAAAAAGCTCAGGGAGAGACCTCTGTCTGAAGATGACCTGTTACATTACTGTCTAGTAAACATGATTATCAGGTTATCCTGTTTTTATCAACCCCCATCCAGAACCTCCCGATCTCCAGCCTTAGATAAGCTACACGACTCTTGATTAGACTTGTTAACTCCTTTCTATTGATATTTTTGTTTTGTTTTTTGTTATCTGAGCATCCTTAAAAGTATATATTTCTTAAAAAGATTTATAAGTGCTTGATGACAAACCTAAAGTACATAACTGTTTTGTTCTTCGCTTTTGTTTGATTCAGTTTTAATCGCAAAGTTTGAAGCTACTGACTAGTTAGTTATTTAATGAATATTTTAATTTAATTCAATTCCGTTGATTTCTATAGCGCCAATTCACAACACGTAATCTCAAGGCACTTTACAGTTCAACCAGATCATCCAGTCAAATTGATTCAAAGTTTTCCATCTAAGGAAAACCAGTTGATTGCATCGACTCATTGACTCCCTCTTTTAACTTTAAGAAACCTCCAGCAGAACCAGGCTCAGTATGAGCGGCCATCTGCTGAGGCCGACTGGGGTTCAAGGAGACAGAATACAGGGCTGTGTCCTAAGCCCCCTGCTGTTCACCTTGATGACACACGACTGCGACCCCAGGTTCACCACCAATTACATTGTGAAGTTTGCAGACGACACCACGGTGGTGGGCCTCATCAGAGACAAAGACGACCTGGACTACAGAGAGGAGGTGGAGCAGCTGGTGGACTGGTGCAAAGATAACAACCTGATCCTGAACATGAAGACGACAAAGGAGATCATCTTGGACTTCAGGAAGAACCGTCCTAACCATGCTCCACTGGTCATCAACAGCTCAGCTGTAGAGGTGGTCAACAGCACCAAATTCCTGGGGGTGAACATCACAGACACCCTCACCTGGAAGATAAACACCACCTCACTGGTCAAAAGGGCACAGAAGTGCATATTCTTCTTGCAGAGGATGAGGAGAGCCCACCTGCCCTCACCCATCCTCCCCACCTTCTACAGAAGCACCATAGAGAGCGTTCTGACCAGCTGTCTCACTATGTGGTGTGGAGGCTGCAGCTCCTCAGACTAGAAGAAAGTGAGAAGAGTGGTGAGAACAGCAGAGAAGATCATCGGGCTCCTCTTCGCACCATTAAAGACATTTCATCCCAGCGCTGCGTGTCCCGAGCCCGAAACATCATCAATGACCCCTGACACCTCCACCATAGACTGCTGAATGTTATGTAAAATGAGTTATGGAAAAAAAAAAAAGAATGTTGTAACTGTAACTATACACTGATATGTTTACATCACATTTTTTATCACAATGTTTCTATCACTGCTGCTTACCTTATCAAGGCTGCACTTTACAAAATGAACTACTCTAGAGAGTAGTACTTATCGCAATTTTTTTTTACACTTGTGTACAACATGACAAAATAAAATCTGTCTAAGTCTAAAATGTACAAGTCATGATGAGCTATCCTTATTTTCTGCTATTACGTTTTGTAGCAAATTTTTGACTTCAGTGAGATTATGAAGTCATTTAAAATAAGATGCCTAAGTCAAGTTAGAAGTCATCAAATCTATGAAATAAGTCTGGCTCGAGTCAAGTCACCAATTCAAAGTCAACACCTTTGGCTTGTGCTGATATCTCAGTGGAATTTAACTAATGTGATGTTTAGGTTGGACACTAAGTAAGGTTTCCAGACATGATCAGAATCAATACACACAATTTCTCCCAAAATATTTACATCTTAACACTGCTGTACCTTAACAAAAAGAAATGTCATGAGAGCTTTACAAAATTAAATTTCACATTATATAAACACACAAATACATGACAATAAATGTTGTCTGAATTTAAGTCTACAAATGTACACACTGGTATTTGATTATGCTCTATTTGTAGGGGCCCAAAAGTATGACACAAAAACATCTCCCACACCTTTACATCAACTGATACAGCCTGGTGAAAAAGTGCCTTAGGAGCTCTGATCTTAGGAGGTGCACCCAGTTTGGTCTTCTGATGCTCTAGCCTACTTCAGTTCAAATGTTGTACAGCCAGACGTGGTATTCGGCACAGCTTTTTTTATTTATTTTTTTATTCTATTTATTTGAATTAGGACAATGCACATTCATCAACATGTCAGCATAAAGAATCAATGTAAATATGCCAGAATTAGCACAACAGCTAATTTGCATCTGCTGTCCTAAGGCTGGTAAAAACAGTGAACATTAAACAAGACGCTACAGGAGAGAACAGAGTGGACACAAACAGATAAGATGCCAATAACATAAAATCACTATAAAGTTAGGTTAACTATAAAATGAGGATAACAGGCCCATGGAAACAGATCAATTTACATGTGAACACATGTCTGGTTAGTTTTCAACCAATGTTTCAAAGAGAATTTAAAACGTATGTAGGTTACACAGCCCCTAACTTGAGCTGGCAGTGTGTTCAATAACTGTGAGCCTCTGATGGATGCAGCCATTTGGCCAAATTTGGTCCTACGCCGCTGAACATTATGGGCCTTTCAGATAGGAAACGATTTGCGCTGCGCTGGCCGCGGGGTTCAGCGCATTTGCGCTGCGCTGCGCCGGCTGGGTTGCCGGGTCTAGTCATTTGTTTGTTGTTCCAGCTTTTGGTCAGCAGCAAATATGTATCTGACCCGTGCTAAGAAGCAATCGCTAGCACTAGCCCTGCTAGTTCGAAGAAAAAGAGCAGCAAGAAAGAAGAGGCTGTGGGTGCACGAAACACAGCTTGGGGAGTTCCTGCTTGTGAAAGAAATTGCAAACTTGTGTCATATAGTTTGGGGAATTCAGACACACACAGTATAAGCTTTTCCTCCATTTTGCTTCCTGGTCTTTCCAGCCGATGGTTTCTATTGGCCACGCGTGCATTCGTCACGGCGCGCCGCGTCAAAGTTCAACATAGTTCAACTTTGACCTGGCCTGCGCGCGAGCTTGCGAAGCGGTGCGCTGCGCTTGCGCTTTGCTCGACGCAGCGATAAACCGCCCTGGCGCGGCGCAAGCCATTGAAAAGAATGGGTTTCACAGCGCAGCAGTGTGGTCGTCGCAGCCTGTCTGAAAGGCCCATTACAGTCTCCTCTGGTTAAAGCTCTAGTGTTTATTAACACTAGAGAACTCGTGGGAACTCGTGCTAATCTGAGCGACTGTTACATATTCTATTATCAAAATAAGGCACCTGCAGTTGCAGAGCTGAAACTTACCAAGTCTGTTCTTGTTTTTGCCCTTCACAGCAGACGGTCACGTACCCCATTGAATCAATTGTTTCTGAAATAGCGAACAGCCCATCTGGCGCTAATTCAGCAACATCCAGTGACTTATCCCCCTCTCTTCCTCATGTTGATGCTCGTTATGAAATTCGGTGGTATTCATGCTCATCTAGAACCTAAATTGATTGACTCAGTGCCAAGTGATCTGATGATTCACTCTGGCCTTTACAAACAACCGAACATGTGTCCCTAAAAATGCGGCCATTGGGTTTAAGTGATTGTCTGGATGACATTCAACCAGTTCTTTGGCTGTTGGTGTGTGGCTATAAGGTGGACGTTCATACAGCAGTTTCCACACACGCTGTCTGGGAACCAGCCGGATAGTCAATGCACTTCGTAAAGTGGCACTTCCTTCCTTAACACACTCCAGACTATGCGTTGAACTGCTGCCTGGCAACCATCTGAACTGGACGCAACAGCTTTGAGTTGAGGGGGTGGCGTGTGTCAGCAGGACAGCTTCAGTGTGGAATTGACACTCCCGTTCTGCTCAAGCGTGCACTAACGACAGACTCTTGACGGTCATAAATTCTCGCTGTGTACATTATTGTCAGGTACGGCTTGTGTTGGGCCATTGTGCACGTGGCTGTGCACCATGCTTGTGTGTCTGAATCTAACTACACTCTTGTTAGGAAATTCCATGCCACATTATTGGGTTGTCTTGGTGATATTGTGGCCTTGTTCCCAGACTGGATCCCTAGGGATTAATATAAAGCAAAGACTCCAGCAAAATAAGTCACCTGTTGACTAACAAAAGTGACATTTTTACTAGCTAATGCTGAGAATAGTCCAAGTTTGCTGAAATGGAAATTTGGACTTTCACAAAGCTAGCAATTTGCTTTGGTAATTACCTGGGTCCTTTTATTGTCTTGGCTTAATGACAAAATGACAAGACAAATGTTTTCATCAAGATCTATTCTACAGTTCTTTCCCCTTCAGTTGATCAAACTCTTCCAATTTAGAAAATATTCCAGTGCAAGGATGAAGTTCCAGCTGCTGCCTTGGTAAAGGAAGCCGTGCCACCGAAAGATGAGAGCGATACATCACAGCCATCCTCGCAGGGAGGCGGTGGTGAGGCACAAGTAAACGCTTCTAAATCATCATCCTGGGACAGATGGGGCAGGGAGGAGGGGCCTGTCACATGACTCACCATGCTCTCCTCCTCCTCTCCATCAAAACAAACCATCAACGGTCAGAGAAAAGGGACACATGTGGCTGCAGAACATGTTTTTATCAACAAACTTGTGACTGTTGCTTTTGTGTGAATGATTGTAAATGAGAGAAAATAATAAAACTCGACATGAGGTGAGATATTAGGAGATCTTCTGAGAAGTGTGATAAGATCTGCTTTGTTTTTTTTTATGCTTTTAACATCCAGCCTTTGTTCATCAATGCCTGACAGCAGATATAGTAGCTTGTAAAGTTTTCAACCCCTTGAAGAATTGCTGTTTTTTTTTCTTCTAACACGGCCGAAAACGTGTTTTTTCAGGATTTTATGACAGATAAGAAAATCTGCAGTTGGAGGTAGAAGGATTTCTTTTTTTTTTCATTTTACTTTGCACATACTTACTTCATTTGTTGCTGCCTCCACCATGTGTGATGGCAGATATATTGACATCATCCTGCAGAGAAATATCAGCTTTGCTGCTGCCATCAACACTTTTTTTATAGATGTTGGAGATCGGCCTGTTTTTCAGTGTAGTCCTGTTTCTCTGACTGTGACTGGCTGGATGTGCTCAGTTGCCTTTTGTTTCTCTGCTTCTGTCTCCTTGAACCCCAGTCGGCCTCGACAGATGGACGCTCACGCTGAGCCTGGTTCTGCTGGAGGTTTCTTCCTGTTAAAAGGGAGTTTTTCCTCTCCACTGTTGCTACAAGCATGCTTAGTGGGAGGGATTGCCTTCGAGTCAATGAGTTGATGCAATCATCTGGTTTTCCTGAGATAGAAAACTTTTAATCAATTTGACTGGATGAACTGGTTGAATTGTAAAGTGCCTTGAGATGACATGTGTTGGGAATTGAATATTGTTTTTATTCCTACTGCAAAAATTGTTTTGCTTGTTTGTGTTGTTTACATTTTGTTTGGGGTAGAGTACAACACTTCACATATAAATGCACAGCATGTATGATTTTCCCTTCACATGCTTATGCACTACCCTGTTTTGGTTCCCAGGGGTCCACAGACATGAGAATCAATTTGTTTTTTATAGTCATTTGCGATGAGAATTTCTTAACATTAAATACACTTAATCACATATTAGAAAGAAAAAGATAAGATGTGTTTATCATTTTCTGTTCATAAACAGTGTGAAAGCAATCTGTCATATGTGTGTCAAACGTGTGAATGTTTTTAGAATGGATGATTGAATATTTTGAAAACAGAGAAGCTAAATAAAGTGCTACACAAGACCAGGATATTTACTATTTTACCATATAAACCATTGGTGGTGCAAAAAATACTGTTAATTTTTTTTTAAGTTTTTAATTTTTATTTTTTGCAAAATTCAATCACTTCAAATCAATTAACAGTTTAAGGCCAACATCTCTTTACATTTTACTTATGAAAAGGACCAAATGTAACTTTTTATTAAATGGAAGAAAATTTACTTTTACTTAAAGTTCATTTTTTCTCACGTATCTTTAAATTCTATTCGAGTAACATCTTGTGTTGTTAACTTTACTTTTATCTAACCTCTTAACATCCACCTCATTTTGGGAAATTTTTGCCTATTTTACCTACCCAAATGGAAAAGCAAATAACTTAGGCACTGTAAGCCCAAATTACATGTGCAATACATTATTTGAAAGCTGAAACCCTCCAAGTTGTGTCTTTTTATTCTAGAAAATAATAGGTCTTTTTTTGAAAAGCAGTAAGCAAGACATGGTTAAGAATAGGCGGGACTAAGGCCCCGTCCACATGAAGTCAAACCCTGGCCTAAACGCACAAATTTTTCACCTAACCAGCCTTTCATCCATACGAAGCCGGCGTTTCGGGGGTCTGTAAACGATCTTTTTTTTATTAAGCCTTTAAACATGCATGCGCGACACAGTATCACAACAACAATTGCGCCGTACTGTGTTGAATGGTTGCTGCTCATGCTACTCACCCTGCTGTCGGGCTTACAACAGAATCTTCTTCTTCTGGAATATCTCCAGGAAGAACAGAGCAATATCGATGACATAGTTCAGCACCTGAATTTGACTGAACCACGAAAATGGACCCGCAGGGCCATTTTCCGGTTTGGTTGTTGTATAAATATTACTGTGCATGCCCAACATTTCGTTGCCTGTTTTCGCCTATTTTTGCTCTGGCACCACAGCGCCACTTACAGGCCTGGCATAAATTTTGCAGCGTTTTCATGCATTCGTGTGGTCGATCACATTTATTTTGGGTCTCCGTCTTTACGACAAACGTTCTGGAAAATATTAGCGTTTCGTGTTCGTTTTGACTTTGTGTGGACGGGGCCTTATTGTATTGCATTTTTATATACATCATGTCAACCACAAATACAGAAATTTCAGACCTCTAGCTACACCAGTTCCAGAGCTGTGGGGCTTTGAACTTTTGGTGTCACCTGCATCTCCATATCTCTCCAAATTGTGCCAAATAGTTTTGCTATGGTTTGCTTCACTATTTGACCCATAGAATAACACTGGAGCACTTTGATGGCCACAAAACATTTATAAACCAAGTATTTTCCACTTTTTTTAAGAATCAGTGTATATAACAAAATGTAACCCTAAACCACTAGGTCAACACTCTTCCATATTTACGAGAATCATCTGCTGTTGTGCAAAGTCAAGTTGTCGAAAAGAGCACCTGTGGTCGTGGGGGGCCATTCAGAGGCAGGGGGTGTCCAGTCCCCCCCTGCCCCCCTCTAGCTCCGCCAGTGGTTCTGTTGCAAAGATCCCACCATAACCCACTTTTTGTTTGTAACACTGCAGATTGTGGAAAAAGTGACTTCCTAGTGTGAATGTTAGAGAACGCACATAGATGGTTAGGCTTCTGTTCCAATTGTAACTTCAGCAACAACCACATCCTCTCAAAAACAAACGGCTTTGCTTCCTAAATTAACTTCAAGGATCCTGTTTCCATGTTATTTTGGTCTTGGCCGCTGCTAAGCTGTTTGCATAGATGCTATAGTAGTTGGAAACAGGCTTTATCTCTGGAAAACAACAATAACAGAAAGAAATACATGCATTATCCTCTTGGCTGCATAGGAGATATTTAGCATCATGTTGTTACACTCCGACAGATATTTAACATTTGTATTTTTACACTTTTAAATCACTTTGCAGCAGAACGCCATCTAAAAAAAATCTTTTTCAAGGTAAGCACATTTTGAAGCCTCTTCTAAAAGAAAACTGAGAGCAACAAAGCACAGAAAGAAGATTTTGCTGCTCCTTTTAAATGCATGAAAGGGTGAGGAAAACAGACTGCACCCCCTGATAATAAAGAGCAAGTTTATGCTAAAATGAAAAAAGAAGCTCCCTACCCCCTCCTCTCCTACAGCCTTCTATCTGCTAGCACACACACTCCTCCCTTAGCCTATATAAGCAGACAGCAGCCGAGCTGGCCCCCTCCACCCTGCATTCTCTCCTTCACTAAACATACAAAAGCTGTGTGTGCAGCTTTTAAATACACCAAAATGTTATACTGGTTTCTTGGTAAAACAAAAAAAAAATAAATGAAAGGAAGGATGAGGTGTTTGCCACTGACAGAATGAGCGGTACACACAGAAAGCTCTGCAATGTAGAGAGAAAAGGCTGAGCTGAGCAGAGAGCTGCTGCTTCCCATCCCCCACATTCACATAGCAAAGTTCTGCTGCTTTTGCAAGCGGCATGCTGCCTTCACGTGCTCCGCCGGAGACTCCAGAAAGCTCAGTTTTCTCAGTTGAAACATTCATATTTTGGTCAAACATGCCAACAAAAATAACAGAAACATTTAAAGGAGTGTGAGATAAGTCACTATATATCAAAAATAACACTGTCCAGTTTTAAATCATAAGCCATTTTCCCACCTTTGAACATTTTCTTGCTTTTGCTGACAGATACAGACTAAGGAGATATTTTGGGGGGGAAAAGCTTATTTTTAATGATCAGAAGTTGCATTTTTTTCATGGTAACTAAGTAATTAAAATAGCAGTAACCACTTAAGTCCTTAAAGGATCTCTAGCTCTGACTAACTATCACTAAAAATACATAAACTTCTTTTTTTTTTTACATTTTAAAATCAACATATTTATACCGTGAGTTGCAGGATTTACCTGGAATAACTTTCTCACTCAAAAAAGATTCAATGCTTCAAAGATATAACCAAGGACAAATCAATTAAGTGATACTGCCTAGCTTTGTACAGCTCAAAAGTCTTCTGTGTAAACAAATACATGCAAATCCACTGATATAACTGTGATACTTGCTGCACATTTAAAGACAATTTACCCTAATGAGATGACAGAAAGGGAAAATTCCCCGCTTCTTGCAGAGCATGTGGAAAATTAAGTTATCCTTCTGCCATTTAGCCACTAGCTAAGACAAAGGCTTGTAATGCCAGATAAACTATTATATTACATATTAAAATAATACAGTGTCATATATATAAAATTGTATAAAGTTGTAGCTAGTGCTGCACCGATACCAGTATCGGGCAGCCGATCCAGCACTAAAATGGTGGTATTGGTATCAGCGGTATTGGTATCAACTTAAACACCATCCCTCACTTTCCTTTCTATCATGTTACTCTACCCAAGTCATGCTAACGTGCCAACTGTCTGAAGTTGTAGAAGTTAGCTTAACTCTTTTCTTCTTTCATATTAGCTGTTAGCTAACCTGGAGAGTGGAAACTGGAGTTATTTGGATTGAACTGTAAATCAATGCCTAGGTGTAAATTCATAGTGATAACATTGTATGTCAATACTTTCAGACACATAGGCAGGTATCAGGTATTGCAGGATAACAAAGCAACCAAACGGCCCCCATTCCAAAGGAGCTGACCCGTTCGTCTGGTTCATTTTGCACGTTTTCTAAGCAAAAGCAGGGCTTTGTTTTTGGTCCACTCTATAAAGCCTCAAACTCAACGCTATTTCTGACATTTTGAATTGAAAATACTTCCTGGATGGGAAGTGAAACGTCTTCAAACTTGGAAACCAACTCCAGTGGATGTTTTTTTTTTTTTTACTTTTTTGGAATATGTAGATACATCACTCTAAATTCAGTTAAACAGAATTTTTGATTCCTCAATTGTTTAGGGGAGTTGTTAGCCATCTCAAAGAAAATGTTCTGATTTTCTCAGCCTAGTTTACATTTTGGGGGCTACTCAGTGCTGCAGTGGGTAGAGCTGCTGCCTTGCAGCAAGAAGGTTCGATTCCCAGCCTGGAGTCTTTCTGCATTGAGTTTGCATGTTCTCCCTGTGCATGCGTGGGTTCTCTCCAGGTACTCCAGCTTCCTCTCACAGTCCAAAAACATGACTGTTAGGTTAATTGGCTTCTCTAAATCCCCCTTAGGTGTGAGTGTGTGTGTGAATGGTTGTTTGTCCTGTTTGTGTCTGTGTTGCCCTGCCATGGACTGGCGACCTGTCCAGGGTGGACCCCGCCTCTCGCTCGTAGCTACCTGGAGATAGGCACCAGCACCTCCGACAACCCCAGCAGGGATAAGCGTGACAGAAAATGGATGGATGGATAGTTTACCTTTAGTGAATATTGGGCATACTGGTGAATACTCAAAATGACCTAACCATAACCCATAATGGCTGTGGTCCTGCTTGCTTTAATTTTTCATGTGGAACCAGACTTCTGGAAGTTGATGATGTGATTGGTACATGTCCATGTCATTTTAAAAGTGTGCATTTTTTGACAATTGTTTACCCCATTAGAGGCCTGTCTTCTAGGGAAATTCTTGTAAAACCAGTTGGGTTTACTCATTTCCAGCAGGTTTCTATGATTTACTCACAGTAGTCTACCCTGTGTGTTTGAGACATTGAATTATAGTGTCTGTTATTATGAGATGTCTACCTTTTAACTGGTATCTCATCTTTTTTTAGGAATGAATCTGTTTTTATTTGCTGATGGAGTGATTTAGAAAATTCCGACAACACGTGAAGTAGACATGAGGGTTGCTGCTAGGAGAGCGCGAGGCAGGCAGGCAGGCAGAGAACATGAAGAAAAGGGGGTGGGGAGGGAAAGACTGCTGAAGAGCTTTAGTCCTTTTCTGTATCAACCATATAGAGCGACTTCATGCTTTACCCAAATCTCATCTCACTCTGGTTTGTGCTGAAGAAGAGATTTGCGTCTCATCAAACACCATGTTGTGCATTACATTTCAGTGACCCAAACACTGTCACTTTTCCACCAGTGCTGTTTCTCTTTTTCTGTCTTCACTTCCTGCTCTGTGACTGGCTCGGTACATCCCCCATCCTTCTTCCTTTTCTATTCTCTCTCTGTCCCTCTTTCTCTCCCTGCCTGTCTCACACATACACATTTTACAGGCACACACAGGTTGTAATTTCATGTTTTCCTCCACTTTCCTGAGCTCTGCTCCCTCCTCTCATTTGCAGTTGCAGACACACGGAGGCAGTCATTTCCACCCATTAGCCCACTCTCACAGATGACACTGTAGCCTATTTTGTTCCACTCTTTACACCACCTAATAAGATAAGATAGTAAGAATCCTGGATGAAATGATTGGATGAATGCAGGAAAGAACACAAACAGATTTCCTTTCATTCAAAGGGAGCCTGTATGGTTAATTTGAAGGCAAAACAGTGAATTGAAGTTCTTTATTAGTACAACATTACAATTAGAAGTTTAATACACAAAGCAAATGCTGGCACATGTATTATAAGCTTCAATTATCTATTGAAACATTAAATTTAGATAACGGTTGGTCACAACAACCATTTTGTTTTAGAATTGAGGTTAAGATAAAACGCTACTTCATTATGTCACTCAGTTTATGCATGGTGCCATCACTAGGCAACAAAAGAAACCCATAGCATGATACCTCCACATTTTCAAAGAGTTTCAATCAACCAAGTTGCTAAATTCTGGTAAAGGTTGGTCCTCCTATTTCTAAACTGAATCCACTTTGCGCTGCTGAGCAGTACAATGAGAGCAAGGTTGCAGTTGTTGCTGTGGTCATTTGGTAAAGCCTAAAGTTGACCGCTCATACATGCATAAATGTAACTCAGTAGAGAAGGGACTAAATCGTCACCCCAGTAAGATCAACCCTACAGTGGAAAATCACGTGTGTCATCAGCAAAGTGATAGACGCAAGAAATGTGCAACTTAGCATAAACATGGAGACAAAATAGTAATAAGTATTTGTATGCATAAAACAAAAGAAGAGTATTTAGAAGAATAAAAAGCTGTGATTTTTATCAACTCAACTAGCTGGTAGGGGGAAGGATCTTTGATAACGTCTTTTTGTCCAACAAAGAAACTAAGTGGTTTAGATGCCAACTGCTATTTGTGTGACTTCTTTCCTCATTTTATGCTTTTAGACACTGTACAATAGAGCTATAGTTATTTATGCATTGTCATGTTTTTCAAAGATTTGAAATAAAACAATTCAACTTCATTTTAAGACTCTTAAAGTCGTAGGGAAGCGGCTGTTCCAACTGTTGCACTTCCGAATTCTCCTGAGTGGTCCCTGACTTTACACGAGTGAATAAAGTGAATGTGATTGGTCAATTATCAAGGGGGCGGGTTTGTTGTGGCGCAAGGTTTGCAAGAAAGTTTGGTTGTGGCCAGTTTGTCGGAAGCATCGTTGCTAACCAGTTAGCAACTTAGTACTAGTAGGTTCCCAATGGGAAATTCCACTGGGACCAAGTAGCACTCAATTGGTGAATTAGCAACGACACTGTCAAGGAACACTATGGACAGCAGAAACATGCAAGAGAAGGAGAGTTTTGAGTCAGAGGTCGTAGATGAGTCTCCTCCGTCATAGATTTTTTTATTTAGAGGAGGAAAGGGGGGACCAAGATGTTGTGGAAGTGGATGCCAGGGCGGCAGAAGCTTGGTTTGGTGTAGAAGGCTTACAGCCGTACATGTTTGAGCCCTTGCCTCACAGCGCTGGCAGTTCTGTTAGCTCTACGCCTGCTGAAGACACAGACGTCCATCCCCTTGAATACTGGGACGGAACTCAGTGGTAAATTATTCTGATTTCAACCGTTGCGTATATTAGCTGCGACATATGAATCAAGATGCTAGGACCGAAATATTTGATTGACAGATGACCGTTGATATATGGTTGACCAAATTTAGGTGTACAAGCTGACATATAACTAACTGACCTGGAAAAAATAAAGGAAAAAACCCACAGATTTTAAGACAGGATTTTTTTTTAATAGAAATTTTCTAACTTTTGGGACAATATAGTCTGATAAATAGTAAATTTATATACGTTTAAGCCAGAATGAAGAATTTGACATTTAAATATGACTTCCCTATGACTTTAATATTAAACAGATTTTATGCTCTTGATGAGTGGGTCTAACTTTTTGACTAAAACACAACCTATATAAGACATGTAGAGATATAATGTGAAATCTTATCTTTCAAATCACACCTTTTTTCACCCCTAAGGTGATTTCTGATAACTATATAGTAACAGAGGTATCACGTAACAAAGTAAAAATACTTCATTACTGTACTTAAGTACACTTTTTAGGTATCTATACTTTACTCTATTACTTATTTTTCTTCCTACTTCTGACTTCTACTCATTATATTTTCACACATTTTTAAGACAAAATTACTCGTTACTCTTGGCTTCAGTTTAATGTTTATAAATATTTATTTCACGTCATGTGCGCCATCCAATGCAAATCATTGGCGCCATCCACATCTAGTGAAAACTACGGTAGTGTCATTGGATGAGTCTTATAATGCAAACACTCATTGGTTAGCTAAAGGAAATCATCAGAAGCAAGCAGGTGTTCTTCAAACTGCAAAGGTGAATTGTCTATGACGTGCTACAATGTTGGATTCAGAAAAAGATGTTGAAATGTCTGAAAGGTCGAACTCAGGCAAGAGCATATCGGGAGATGGAGACGGAGACCAACGAGACCTCCCTCATTTCTGGCCCTATCGCAAAGAATTTTTCAAAAAACTTAGCTTTTAGTTCATATAGTGGCATCTGGCTGTTTTATTTTAAAGGTTGCTTTATACTTTTATACTTTAAGTCAGAGGTCTTCAACAGGGGGTACCCGATCCCTGTAATGGGGTGACTATAGGACCAGTTTGATGTAACACAATGTAATACAATATATATAATTAGTAATTATATTATATTATATTATATTATATTATATTATATTACATTATATTATATAATTATAATCCCTGCACGATCTGGCCATCAATTTGGGGGTCCTTGACCGGGAAACCGTTGTAGACCCCAGCTTTAAGTCTTTATAGGGCAAGATACTGTTTTTGATCACTTGCATACCCCTTACAGATGGAGACACACAAGATCTACATCCAGCCATTCAGCAAAGATACTGCTACATGGCTGTACATCTTATTTTTGGCATTTGACCAATTAGATGAGCCCTTGAATGATATATTACCTACTGGAAATTAAGTTAAAAAGTTGCAAGTTGGAGTTTCTTGTTATTACATTGACATTCATTTTTGCCGTGAAAATATCCATATATTTCGAATGTTACAAAGGTAATAAGGTCTTGTCCAGGATTCCAATAAGACTATTGGCTTGAAATGTTGATTTTCGAGGTATTTCACTGAGTGCCCTATAAAGGGTTAAAGGAATAGTACACCCAAAACATGATTAGCCTTCATTTTCTACTCACCACCATGCTGAACAACACTCTGGAGTACTTTTTTGATATCTCAAATGCATCTGGAGATCTGGGAGGCTTCTTGCTGTCTGCTGACATTCAAATAATGGAGGTCTATGGCGCCCGAGGCAGAAAGGTCCATAAAAGTCCACAAAAAACGTGTCAATATTCCTCCATACTGCTCGTCCAATGTATTCCAAGTGTCCTGAGTGGGTAGCATCCAGAATTTACTCGAAACGAAGTCATTTAGAATGTTTTTAGAGCATAAACAGTAGTGTATAGGATTTCCTAAAAGCTCGCGCCTGCGAGTTCACGAGCCTACGGAAACCGCGGCAGACCAAACCAGATGAAAGTGCCCATTCAGCTCGCCAAAGAACTCATGCTCTTCCTCAACACTGAAGTCCTCAGACATTTTTCTTTCGTTGTTTCTTTCTTTGCACAGGTAAACAGCACATTTCTTCTTCTACGCTTGCATTATTGGCAGAGCAGACGCTGAATGCGCACTTCATCTGGTTTGGTCTGCCGGCTTCCGTAGCGTCGTGAACACGCATGTGCGCGCTTTCAGGAAATCCTATACACTACTGTTTATGCTCTAAAAACATTCTAAATGACTTCGTTTCGAGTAAATTCTGGATGCTACCCACTCAGGACACTTGGAATACATTGGACGAGCAATATGGAGGAATATTGACACGTTTTTTGTGGACTTTTATGGACCTTTCTGTCTCGGGCACCATAGACCTCCATTATTTGAATGTCAGCAGACAGCAAGAAGCCTCCCAGATCTCCAGATGCATTTGAGATATCAAAAAAGTACTCCAGAGTGTTGTTCAGCATGGGGGTGATGAAGGCTAATCATGTTTTGGGTGTACTATTCCTTTAAGTAGTTTTTGGAGCACATACTTTTTCAATTTTACTTGAGTAGAGAGGTCAAGTTAATACTTGAACTTTTACCAGAGTGTTTTTAAACTGCAGTATCTATACTTCTACTTAAGTAACAAGTGTACTTTTGACACCACTGTATAGTGAGGAGCATTACTTTTAAAAACAAGGTGACAGCCGTTTCAGTTGAAGTCTACGGAAGAGGACTAGGGCCACTGAAAAAAAAAAAAACTGTTAACTGATTTTTAAATTTTATTTCAGTTTAATATGGGACAAAGTCAGAATTCTGACTTTAACATCATAATTTTGGATCTTAATGTATATGGGTACCATCTACATTAAGACGGGTCCCTGGTGCTGTTTCATTAATAGAAGAGCAGAAGGTGATGAAAAAAAGAGAGCTAGTTTAGTCTTTAAAACAGACATGGCTACAGATTGATGCTAAAATTTGTGTTAGCTGTCAGAATTCTGAGATTAAAGTCAGAAAAATTAGAAAAAAGTCAAAATTCTGAGAGAAAAGTCAGAATTCTGAGATTAAAGTCAGAATTCTGAGATTAAAATCAGAATTCTGAGATTAAAGTCAAAATTCTTAGATTAAAGTCAAAATTCTTAGATTAACTAATTGATTTTTTCTCATACTATACTGAAATAAATTGTAAAAATCAGTTAACTTTTTTTTTTTTTTCAGTGGCCCTAATCATCTTCCTGTTTGCTTTCAACAGGCGTAAACACGGAAGCTATCTCATTCCGGTCCAGGCCTCGCGCTGTGCTCCACTCCAGGTTTTAGAAGTCTCGCGCAGGTCAGTAATGGCTGTGTCTCGCGGAGCCTCGTGCTGGTCTGGTTGATTTCTAGCTCGCGCTCTCGTTCTGTAACAGACCCCCTCTCTCTCTCCCCAACACACACGCGCATAGACAGCTACAGTGGCTGGTGTCGGTGAAATTCATTTCCCTGCCTCTGTATTTATACATTCTTTCTTTCACAAAACTTTACCCTCCATGTTTGAAGTTTAAACGCGGTCGCTGTGGATTACCGGACACCGGTGCGACCGGAGGAACGAGGGGGGAATGAACCGGGACGACGGGTATGTTGTTACAAATGTAATTTTATTATTATTATCCAATGCTTCTTGGGAGTTTAACTGCGAGCGAGTCGCCGTGCTGAAAGAGAGGTAAAGAAAGAGTGGAGGCGAGAGAGAGGGGGATATCATGGCCGCTCAGGTCGCCAGCGTCGCCGCTCTCAACACTAGCCCGCCATCCGAACTCAAAAAGCCGGACCGGGACCCACAGGACGAGTCGGTACCGGCCGAGAAGCAGCATGAAAACAAGGACACGGGACCTGACGCGGGATCTCCGGGAGAGAAGGAGCTGCAGGACGGCAGCGATGCTGGGGGGGGAGGAGGAGCGGACCCTGACATGAAGAACGGGAATTTAGCCCGGCTGAATAATAACAGCAGTAACCAGAATGATTCAGGCGGGCCCGAAGGAAACAACCTGCCCGGGATGGGCCACCACCACCCCGGAGCCTTCCCTCCACCTCCTTACGGCTACAACCAGCACTACAGCCGGGGCCCTTTTCCTCAACATGGCGGACAACAAAGCCCTGGCATGGCAGCTGCATCGGGGCCGGGCATGATGGAGCCTTACCCCGCTAACTCACACGAACACGGCTACCACAACAGCTACAACCAGTTCCAGAACAGGACTTCCTACCAGGGCCAGGGATACGGGCCCATGAGCTCCCCGCGGAGCAGCCAGCCTCCGGCGGCTGGGGGGCAGCCAGGCAAGCAGCAGCAGCCGGCAGGAGGAACCGCTGCTATGGCTGCCTCCTACAACAACCAGAGGTACAGCACGGGGACCCAGCAGCCCACATCCACGCCGACTTTAAACCAGCTCCTCACGTCCCCGAGCTCCGCCAGGAGCTACTCCAGCTACCCCCAGGGAGACTACAACAACCAAGAAGGGCCCAATAAGGGGGCAGGAGATCAGTATGCTGGGGTCCATCCGGGCTGGCAACAAAGGGCCCATCACCCGCCCCCCATGAGCCCAGGAAACACCGGACAGCCCCCCAGCAGGAACCAGGTAAACCCCACCTGCCGCCCCGCATCACTTTAGTGGCTAAAAGAGGCAACGCTGAGCTGCTTTTCTGCATCGGATCAGCCATTGTCTGTGAAGCAGGAGCTCTATAAAATGGCTGCCTGTCTCTTGCTGGCTGTTCCTCCCCTGCATCGGTGTTTTTAACGGAGCCTAAAGCTGCTACAACAGCTCTGGGTTGCTGCGGGGGTCTGCTCGTTTCAGGGCAGAAGTTTGACTAAGTGGATGAAGAGTTTGTGAGAGGAGCTTGTGTGTGCGTGGAGGCGATATTCCTCCTTAAAGCTCCTGGTTTTCTGTGTTGACATCAGAGCAGCTCCTGTTTTTATTATTGTCAGGATCTGCCTTCAAACTGCTTGTATTTCCCCCCTTTTTGGGGGAGGAAGGGGGGAGGATGAAGATGTCAGGGTTATAACAGGGTGCAAATGACAGCCATGACCGTTAATAAGCATTTGCATCGCCGTTTCTCCTGCAAATGAACCCATGTTCGGTTGATTTTTTTTTTTTTATCTCTGATTAATAATAATAATAATGAATAAATGCTGTGATTGTAGAGCATTAGTGACTGACCCCTTTCAGGGGGGAGGTTTGGTTTCAGAGAGATGCCCTCCTTCCTCCTTTCACGTGGCTTTTTGCTTCTGAGTTGGCAAAGTGCAGATTTGCTCTTTGCTTTGGGATTTGAATTATGGAGGTAAAAATCGTGCTGTCAGAGCCAGGAGACAGTTGGTCTTGAGTTGACATGCGAGCTGAGATCTGATTGGCTCCCTGCTCCTCCGCTCTTGGCCATTTATAATTGCCTCTAATGGAAGGCTGCAGAAAAACAGCCCCTCTGCTCACACTGTGTGCTACAGCACATAACATTTGGTATTTTATATTTCATTTAGATAATATTAACCCATCTTGTATTTTAATTAAGCTCTTTTCTGGTATTAAGTTCAAACATATCTCTAATATATACCTTGCAAAGATAAAAAACAGTGCATATAGATGAATTTGTTTTTATTTTTAAGCTTCTTTTTTTCTTCTTCTCGAGAACAGTTTGCTCACTTCCTCCCACTGCAGTAATTTGCATGCTGACTGTAGTGTTGTTGATCTACCGTTTTGTTTTTGTTTGTGATTAGTTTAAGCCCTCTGTGTCTGCCCACTGAGATATTTTTCCTTTTTATTTGCTGAATCAAAGATTAATGGTTGAGTTTTATTATGTTTATATATATATTTTTTGCTCTTCCGTATCCACTGACTCTAGCACAGCAGATGGGGTAGGTGTGGTCACGTAGCCTCCGTTTACAACGTTGCTCTCTACTGTTTTCAGATCAGGTGCACAGAGCGAGCTGGATCTCTGCTGCCATGTGACCCAGGGACTGGGCTGCACTTCTGTTTACAAGCAAAGTGTCAGCCAAGCGTCACAGCTTTCTTGTAGTTTTTATTTATTTATTTTCTACATTTCCCTTATTTCCTCTGACTGGCAGGGTTTCCATGTCCCAGGTGATTACCTGCTCCACACAGCTGCTTTTACGCCACACCGAATCGGCGTCCTGCTGTGTTTGATGCAGGACTTTTTCTATTAGAACATCGACGGTTTGAAGTGTCAGATTAGCTATAAAATATGGTTTATTTGCATTCTGCGCCCCTTAGATTGGATCGGCACCACATGCTCTTTATAACAGAGGTCACGGATTAGCGGACCGCGGTCCGGATTTGGACCCAACCTGACTTCAAACATTTATAAATTACTGCATGTTGTTTGACGACAATGTCTAATTCCACTTGCGCTGCTTCTCCTGTTTATACGGTAAAGACGTCCGGCTCCAAGCTGCACATGATGCCAATTATCCAATGAGCTGCTGTCAGTCTGGGTTGCTGCTGCTGCTACTTTTAGACACAGCAGGCAAACCTGTGGCAAGCCGGGCGATGGGAAAGAAGAAGGAGGAGATGATGAGAAAAAGAGAGCAGAGAAAGTGTGGTCTGCTGGAAGAGCTGCAGTGAAAGAAAAGTAAAATGGCGTGCTCAAAGATGACCCTGCACATTTAGAGGATGTTTGGCTCAACCTGCTGCTGTGAAGCAGGATATAAACAAAAATAAATATTGTGCAGGGCAGCCTAAAGCCCACTGCTCTCATTAAGCCATAAAAGAGAAATAAAATAAATGTTCAGTTCAGGTGTTTTATATAATATGTGCATCAGGAAATTGTCTATATACCAATCTGAAAGATTGTTCTCTACACTTTTGATTTTATTTAAAAAGTCAGTGTATAACATGGATGCATGAAAACCTGATTTTATTTCAGTGTTAAATTCTGTTTAAAGTAACAGATAATTAATTAAAAATGTCTCCAGACCTTTACTGGTTGATGTTTTCTTTATTCAGACCTGGCTGATTTTAATCGGTGACTCCTGTTTTATACGATACAGGTCTGGACTTTGACTAGGCAGCTTTAGAGGTGGTTTGTAAATCGCTCCAAAGTAGCTCTTGAATGCGAAGTTAAACCTCCATCCAGCGTCTCCATCTCTGATAGCACCACTAGTACAAGCTGTGCGTCAAGAGCAGAATGCTGTTTAGATTTCTGCCATTTAAATTATTTATTTAAAATCAGAAACAGAAAGTTTTGGTACCAAACATCCAGAACAGCTCCTTCCACATATTTGCTGTTGACATTCTTATCTTGGTAGCTCTGCTATATTCCTTCCGCTTCCTTGATTATATTTGGAAAGGCGCTCCCAGAGATGTTCGAGGATTGGAGAAACTGGGTAAACCTAAAACTTTTCACATCCTACTTCCAGGACTGTGCTTCTTCGTGATGCTTGTTGTCCATAGATGTTCTCAGAGGAACCGCTGAGCTCTTGAGACTAATTGGGCGGTTCTTAGAGTAAATTGGGGTTAAATGCAAATGGAAGTCCGGCTTATAGGTTTTTTATTAGAGGAAAAACATCCTTTAGCATCTATTTCCTAATTCTGATCTGTTTAGAGGTATTCTATTACATAAAATCCCTAAAACACAGATTTAGTTGTATGGTTTTGAGTTAAAACAAGCTTCTCTAGTGGTTTTCAGGTGGTCTGAAAGGTGTGGTTTGCTTATAAGATCCAAACGAAGTAGTTTTCATTACAGTAGACTTCTTCTTGGGACCAGTGATGGTGTCGTTGACAAATTTTCAAACATTACGGGCTCTTGCAGCACTAGTGCTGTTTTGGAGTGGCCTTTGGATGACCATTAGAGTTTAACACTCAATATTTTGGAGCAGATACTTAAATTTCCTGCCTTAAAATTTCCTCTGCATGGATAATAAAATAATCAAAAGGTTGGTAAAATGCCACACACACTTGGAGATGTTTTATCGTTTTTTTTGTTTTTAATTTGGATTAACCCTCCAGCAAATTGAAAACGCTCCCTCTTCCTTTGTAACGTTTCATCTTTGTTGCATTGAACATAATTCAAATGGGTCTTGAAATGCAGGCCAAGTCTTAGTGGGTTTTTGTATGCATTCCAATATGCTGTTAAATGGCTTTTAAAGCTCAGCACATATTTCCATAAATAAAAAAGCTTGTATGGTTGAAATGTTAGCTTTAGATGATGGGTTCTGTTTGTAAATATTCTGTCAAATCAATCTCTTTTTTTTTTTTTTCTTTTTTTTTTTTTTTCTCCGTTGAATTTTGATATAGTTAAAAAAGTAGCAGAGAGGGAAATCTCAGCCACTAATGTTCTGTTTTCTTTACACCATCACTAGTGTCCTTATTCAAGACCGGATATTTTAGTGTCTTCAGTTTTATTTAAAAAGGCTTGGATCATCAACCAATCAGCAGCGTTTAGCTGAACTTGTGTAAATTATGACCAGGGTCATAAACTCAGGAAGAGCAGAAACATGAATGTAGATAATATTTCTCACGCTGTCTTAGAGGCGATGCTATGGCTTCAGAAATGTAATTATTTTACAATAGAAGATTGATTTTAGTCAAATTTAAAGGCACCTTTAAAGAAGGCTTTTAATATTACAAAATAAGTAAAAAAAAACAACAACAAAAACAGCAATATATCGGTATAGGTGTCTAGAACCTGCCGGGTTAAAAACATTTTAGGTTTTCAGTGCGTTAATTGGACGTATAGACCGATACATCGGCCTATTTTACAGGGTTTCCTCTGTTTGCTCTTCGTTCTTTAAATTTTTTTGTCGGCCAATGTTTTCTTCTGGTTAATTCAACACTTGTGTAACATTTGTTTTCACAGTTTTTTTTTTCATCGTGTACAGGTGCTGGTCATAAAATTAGAATATCATGAAAAAGTAGATTGATTTCAGTAATTCCATTTAAAAAGTGAAACTTGTATATTATATTCATACATTACATACAAACTCATATATTTCAGATGTTTATTTTGTTTAATTTTGATGATTACAAATGACAACAAATGAAAATCTCAAATTCATCATATCAGAAAATTAGAATATTGTGAAAAGGTTCAAAATTGATGGCCCCTGGTGCCACACTCTAATCAGCTAATTAACTCAAACCACCTGCAAAAGCCTTTAAATGGTCTTTCAGTCTAGTTCTATAGGCTACACAATCATGGGGAAGACTGCTGACTTGACAGTTGTCCAAAAGACGACCATCGACACCTTGCACAAGGAGGGCAAGACACAAAAGGTCATCGCTAAACAGGCTGGCTGTTCACAGAGCTCAGTGTCCAAGCACATTAATAGAGAGGCGAAGGGAAGGAAAAGATGTGGTCGAAAAAAGTGTACAAGCAAGAGAGATAACCGCACCCTGGAGAGGATTGTGAAACAAAACCCCTTCAAAAATGTGGGGGAGATTCACAAAGAGTGGACTGCAGCTGGAGTGAGTGCTTCAAGAACCACCACACACAGACGTATGAAAGACATGGGTTTCTGCTGTCGCATTCCTTGTGTCAAGCCACTCTTGAACCACAGACAGCGTCAGAAGCGTCTTGCCTGGGCTAAAGAGAAACAGGACTGGACTGCTGGTGAGTGGTCCAAAGTCATGTTCTCTGATGAAAGTAAATTTTGCATTTCCTTTGGAAATCAAGGTCCCAGAGTCTGGAGGAAAAGAAGAGAGGCACTTCATCCACGTTGCTTGAAGTCCAGTGTAAAGTTTCCACAGTCAGTGATGGTTTGGGGTGCCATGTCATCTGCTGGTGTTGGTCCATTGTGTTTTCTGAGGTCCAGGGTCAACGCAGCCACATACCAGGAAGTTTTAGAGCACTTCATGCTTCCTGCAGCTGACCAACTTTTTGGAGATGCAGATTTCATTTTCCAACAGGACTTGGCACCTGCACACAGTGCCAAAGCTACCAGTACCTGGTTGAAGGACCATGGTATCCCTGTTCTTAATTGGCCAGCAAACTCTCCTGACCTTAACCCCATAGAAAATCTATGGGGTATTGTGAAGAAGAAGATGCAATACACCAGACCCAACAATTCAGAAGAGCTAAAAGCCACTATTAGAGCAACCTGGGCTATCATAACACCTGAGCAGTGCCACAGACTGATCGACTCCATGCCACGCCGCATTGCTGCAGTAATACAGGCCAAAGGAGGCCCAACTAAATACTGAGTGCTGTACATGCTCATACTTTTCATGTTCATACTTTTCAGTTGGCCAACATTTCTATAAATCCTTTGTTTTTATTGGTCTTCAGTAATATTCTAATTTTCTGATATGATGAATTTGAGATTTTCATTTGTTGTCATTTGTAATCATCAAAATTAAACAAAATAAACATCTGAAATATATGAGTTTGTATGTAATGTATGAATATAATATACAAGTTTCACTTTTTAAATGGAATTACTGAAATCAATCTATTTTTTCATGATATTCTAATTTTATGACCAGCACCTGTAAATGGAGAAACAAAAAGCATCATTAGCAGCACTAATCAGGGATCGGCTGGACTGGCGTTAGAATAATCGTCATCGGCCTTTAAAGGCCGGTATCCATCCATCTCTAGTCAAACAAATTAAACAAAATTAACCCCCCTGATTTAAAACACTGTTTGGACTGAATGTTTGTCAGCCTCGCTCCAAGAAAACTAAACGCGCAGCGGGATTTGAAACTTTTTTAAGCTCAAAGTTTCAATCAAAACAAGTTGGCCCCCTGAAATCAAACACGCGTCGATCTTCACTGATCTTTACGGTAATGGGTGGAGACAAAGGGACCAAAACTAGAAACAGCTCCTGTTTACAGATTCAATGTTTTTCTAGACATCTTTGTATAAGACATGTTCATCACAATGTAATAATCTAATGGAGATGATGTTAATGAGAGTTCTCCTCGCAAAGCATTCTGGGATATATCTGCCTCTGCTGAGGTCTTTCTGTTCTTCTCATACACTTTGTAGACACTTTTTCTCTTATGACGGCCGGCCATTTTCAAAGAACCGCAGTGAGAAAGGTGAGCTTCAATGACTGTCTGAAACCATAGATATACGCCTGAAAGTGCACATGCACAGAAAAAGATGGCTAACTGGGGACGAGCGCGTAGGACGGGCTTACGTAAACATATCACCAGAATGATTGACAATTTGGAGGACAATTATTTAGATGATCCACTTGGAAATAAAAGATTGTCCTCTATACCTTTAATAACTCTGATAAAAACATCTGGTCTAAAATTTTTTTAACAGTTTTTTAACATTTCCTGAATTAATAAATTGTTTTTTTCTTAACAAGAGAAAGGCACCGATAATGTTTTTAGATATATTTTTCTTTTCATTTAGCAAATATTTTTCTATATGATTTTCAACAAACATCAAAATGTAGTTTAATGTTTTGCTTTATCTTAACTCATCGATAAATAAAAGTGGAGTTCTTTAAAATTTACATACATTTATAAAATAAGTACATTTCTTTCTCTCTTATTTGTGGGCATGAATGAGTGTTTTTGTTTTTAAAGCTAATGTGGCTTATTGGATTGAAAAGTGAAGCTCCGCACTACAGCTTCCCTTTGTTCAGACAGTTGAAGGTTGGATCAGAACCAGATTAGATGGGCCGGGCCCGCGGGTCTGGGAGATTTTGAAGCTACAGTGTGCGGTTCAGTCAGGGCCAAACTACAGGAGTAGGTCATCAGAGGGGCTGGTGACTGCAGCGGGGGCCGTCCTTAGGATATTGCACCACGACTTGTTCAGTCTGCTCAGTGGGAAGTCCTTAGACTTTTAATTTAGACTTTTCTTTTACTTCTGTTTTTATTTTTAACTGGGGTTGCTTTACATTTCAACTCAGTGTAGTTTTGTATTATTGTGCTTCAGATAAAGTATTGTAGGTCAAAGCAAATTATTGGTTAACCAGTTGAGTCAGTAATTTCTACTAGAACAGTTATATTTGTTTCTTTTTAAAGAAAAAAAGTAAATCTGTAAAACTGTGCTGTAAAAAGCAGTGTTAGCCTGAAGCTCTTTATTCTTGTTAATTTAATTTCTGCAGCTCTCCTGCTCCCCGTTTTACCCAAACTATTGCTGTTTTATACAGTTACAGTTTTTAATTGAATAATTTCTCTCCAGTTTGCTTTTTCTACTTCAGTTGTTTCTTGCTGCTAGGCAGGACTTATTGCAGCAATGCTATTTCGTTATGCTAACACGGCTCTTTTATTGGTTTGCTGTTTAAATCGATGAAATTATGAAGATTTTTAAACAGATATTGTTGTTCAATGGAATGCCAGTGTATCTTTTTCTATTTAAATGAAGACTGAAATGCGATGGGACAAAATAAGAAAATGATCCAATGTTGCAAAGTGTATTATTGGTCGTAGTAGTATTGGCTCTTATTCTGAATTTAAATGATCTCTGAAAGCACACTGCTGCCACCAACTGGTTGAAAGTTTGGGTGCGGATTATTGTAGGCGTTTTAGGTAGCTTCTGGAAGGAGGACCACCACCAAAAAAATGCTCATTTATTCTATTTTTATTGGTAATTATTCTGATAATTCCTTAAAATCACTCTATTGATAGCAAAGACTATAATAACGTGGAATTGCATAACAGCTCATAACTATATTTGCTAATTTTAAAGGGGAAATCTGACATGAGGCTCTGCAGTTGTGCCCTATTTCATATTTATTAATGCTCTACCAAGTTTTAAATGTACTTATGGTTAGAATATTCCAGGAAACACTCATATTGTATAGGGATGGAAGCTTAGGATGTTGGTTTAATTATTTGAGGCTGGTAGGAATACTGAGTCATGGCAGAAGCTGAAATCTTAAAGAGGACAAAAATGTAGTTTTAAGAATGTAGAAAGAAAGTAAACTCAAATAATCTAGAATAGGACTGAACAATTTCTGCCAAAATCAAAATTGCAATTGGGATTTTTAATTTGATTTCCTTTGCACTGACCTCAGTCATGTAAATGTTTCACTCCAGGGTTTCATTGTTTTAATGACAGTCCAGCTTGTTTTTTCTAGAGTGCACAGTGTTAGGACTTCATTTTGGGGCTTAATACTGCTCGTCTCCAGCAAAATGCCTGCTGGCTGCAACTCAGTATTCTGACAAAATCCATTTTAAGCCTATCTCTAACTCTTGTTAAATGTAATCTGACCATAATTGGGTGCTTCTGCAATTTGAATATTGTTTTATTTAAATTGCATCTATGTTTCTAAAGCAGTAAATTGCCCAGCTCTCACTCGCATATGGAGAACAGTAGTAGAATGAAGCAGAGGGATGAAAAGGAGTTCCTATGTCCTCCAGCAGCCTAGGCCTATAGCAGCATAACTATAGAGATAGTTCAGGATAATCTGAAACTCTAAATATATGTTTAATCAAAAGGAAAATTTAAAGCCTAGCTTGTCGATTTTTTGTTTTAACAGGGCACTTTGGGTGGACACACGATCTCCACAGCTACAAACTTAAGACTGCTTAAAAAGGAAGAGAAACTGTCAAATCATAGGGTGTAGATGCTGCACAGCATTGGTCAATATTTCATACTATTCTGAATTACATGTAATGACTTATCAGCCAAAGTTCAAGCCGGTTTTTTTCTTTCTTTTTTTTTTTTTGGTACTATTTATAAACCCACAATATCAGCCCTTTGTGAGTGCTGCTGGCTGCATTGTAGCATAGTTTATTAGATGCTTTAAACTTCTCATTCATCAGCACCATTGGTCTTTTAATTGCAGTAGATATATCTTCTGTAATAATCCCATAGAGGTTTTTTTTAATGCTGCCTCTCACCTGACTTGGGCGGATTGATCGATGGATAAATCTGTTAGCTGAGTGAGAACAGAGGGCTAATATTGTGGGCTGCCATCATGACTGGCACATTAACAGGTTTGTAGTAAGGATTGTTTTGGATGGCGAAACGCCAGGTGTTTCCCCAGCCTGACACATGGGAGTGAGCCATCAGGGATGCCCCTCCTGAGGCTGACATCCCACACGGAGTATGAACTGAATCATAATCATAGAAGCTGAGGTCTACTTGTGGAAGAAATCCCCACGAAAGGGACTTATTCAAGATTAGATGCACTTTTATCTAATAAACAACTGTAAATGGAGCTTCATGTCAGAGTTTATGAAAGAAAGGAGAAAAAAATAAATGCAGCTTTTTGTTGTTATAAGCTCAGATTACTTTTGATTTACCTGCTTAGTTAGACACCAGATATCGGTTGTTATTTCCATAGAATATTGATCTGATGTAATGCATTACTTTAGGTTAAATTGATAAAGGTAAACTGGAAGCTAATCAGGGCCATAGTGGAAGTTAATCAGGGCCATTCATTTTCTAAAGAATGCTAGTAGTTTATTTACAGGGTTATCAGGCTGTCTTGAAAAATATATATTTTATTTGTTTTAGGATTTGAGATTTGGTAGTTTACTAACGAACTAACACTGATGCACCATCTAGTTGACCAAGTTGGAAGCCAGCCATTTTCCTTTTTGAGTCTGATTCAGATCGCCATCAAAGCAAAAGTGGCAGAGATCTGATTACCAGTCACCGGTTGTTGGCTTTGACAAGCTAATGCTAAATTCAGTCATTTCTTTAAGAGTGATGAAGTAGAAATATTAAATTTGTAGTTCTTCCATCTTTCTTATTCTAAAGTAAAGCCAAAGTTTAATAGAGTGTAGATGTCTTATATCAGAGGCGTATGATTTTGTGTCCTTGCTCTAGTATTTTACGTTGGTCATTGGTGTGAAATAGTGAGTCTAACCACGTGTATATTCTAGAAATTATTCAATTTAGGAACATTGTTGTGTTTAGCCTTCCTGTTATCTGCTGAAAGTGAAGCTCTCTCTTACTTTCTTTCTGGCTTAAAAAGCGGACATGTCAGATTAGTTTTTCTTTTAAATAGCTCTTTTAATCCATTGCTCCCCTTTTAAATGCCCCTTTGATTCTACAAAATCTGAAACTTGAGTTTTTTTTCCGTCATTGAGGTTACTTGCAAAAAAAAGTGCTGTTAGCTGGGTGTGGCAGTGCTTAGGTCACTAGCTGCGTTTCCATCCAACTCAAATGCGAATTTTAAGCAAACTCTTAAAAGTGAAAAAATGAAATTAATATTTGTTGTTTCCATTTGGTGAAAAATGAATTAGCTAAGCTCAGTGAAGCTTTAAGTGATTATACGCCATTGTCCCCATTACCTCCTCACGCATGGCTGTAATAAACACGAAGGCTGCAATCAAGCACTGACCACAGATCAGTAAGAAGTTTTAATGAATATATTAGGCTAAGTAAGTCTGTTGCTGGCCGGAAAGTTGTTGTCATGGAACATATTAGCATGTAAAGGTGGTGTTGCTTCTAGCCTGGTCTACACCGATAAAAGGAACATCCAGGAAGATGCCGACAGCAGAAACAAATGATCAGACATGTAAGAGCGGATTCAGAAAAAGTATTTCCATCTCCCATTTTGCACATAAACCCTTTTTTGCAAAAGTCAAATCTGCCTCAGTGAGTGTAAAGTTTTTTTCAAATTTTGCCATTTCCATCGAGTTTCCCTGATGCGTCCTTCAAAATGCACATTAGAAAAAGCTGATGGAAACACAGCTACTGGTCGGGGCAATTGTAAAAAGAAAAAAAAAACATGTCTAAGAACAAGAAGCTGTTTAAAGTTTAGTTGAAATATGCTGTTTGATAATTGGTCGTATTTATTGTATAAACTGGAAGGATATTCTAGTTGCACAACATGCCTCTGTGTAAACAACTGATGGTGAGAGATTGGTGATAATAAACAGTTTAAAAAAAGATAAACAGCCGAATTTTAGGTCACATCTTGTTTTGAACCAAGTTAGCTTAGCATAACAGCTGGGTAATGAAACTGTATTCGTAATCTAACCGACATGACAGGCGCAGCCAGTCCAAATGGGACTAATCAAGGTACACATGGTGAGCTGTGATGATACGCTCTATCGATGGATGTCTGATAAAGGTTGCAGACATCCATTTCTCATTTTGTTTCATCATCCTTTTCTAACTTTTCTTGGTTTTGTCACTTTCTTCTCAAAGCTGCATTTGCTGTCTGGTCATTTAATGCTGATTTTAGGTTAGATGGCAGACCTGGAGTCAGTTTATTCTTCAGCAAAATGATGAATGTGCTCTTCTCATCTGCTGCTGCTGTTTTCGTTTGTTTGTCACCACAATGGCCAGCAGGCTGAGGACGGCATGAAGCAAAAGGTTGTTCTATTGAGAACCGTCCATCTCTGCCATGCTGTTCAAGCTCATCCAGCTCCATGCTGCCACTTAAGTGTCTCATGCTGCTTATGACGACCAGAACAGCATTTTTTCCTGAATTGTTTGTGTTTAGTGAACACATGAAAAACTTCTGGGAAAGCACAAAGAAAGTGGCCCCCGCTGCCGCTTAGACTCCGGTCTGTACGGCTTTGTCGAAGCGAGCCGGGGAAGGAGAGTTAAAAGGAGAAGTTTATTTCCCACCTCCCAATCTTCACTGCTGAGTAATGATTCTCCACAGGCCACATGGACAGCACGCTGCCTCCTGGCAACTGTTTGTGTGTGAGATAGTGGGGTAGTGTGTGCGGAAGAGGGAGAAACGGTGTCAGTGATACCCAGGGGAGGGAGGGGGGGGTTGTTTTGTGAATGATCTTCGTCTGCCTCTGACAGCTGTGTGTATTTGTGTATAAAATACGGCAGTGACTTTGTGGTTTGAGTGTGTGTGTGTGTTCTCGCGCGTCGCCTCAGGAGCCTCTCTGACCTGCTCTTACTCCACGTGTCGCCAGCCATCCGTCTTTGTGTACTCACATCAGCGTTTTTCATCCCACCGACAATCACAAGGCAGAGTTCCTTTCAAAGTGATGCTTCTTGTTTGCATCAACACTCAAACTTTCATTTTTTTCCTTTAAAGAATTTTTGCACAGGGTTTTTTGTTATAGATTCTTGGAAATAAAAAAAAAGATGGTAAAGGAGGAGCAGTGTAAAGTTAGCTGTGTCCGTACTGCTGAAACAGCTCCAAGATTCAGAGGTTAATAAACGTATCGGATAGTGAAAAGGCCGTGATCTGAATAATTGGTCTGCTCTGCGTCGCATGCGGCGGTACAGTGGCGAAATCAAGCACCTCATGGACAAATGTCAGACTTTGGGGTTTTGCATCAGGGCACGCTGAAATGTAAAAGTAATTTATTTCTTTTGACATTTACCTTCGAAAATGCTCCAGATTAGCATAGTAATATCCGCCTCCTCGCCCGCGCAGGACTACAGGCTCATTTACATGACGTATGGGAGGAGGGGGGGTGTTATGCACAAAAGTGGTTAACCTTTAAATAGGTGCAGTTGTTGATACTCTAAAGGTGAAGAAGGATGCTTCTTTCCTGCTCTTATACACATTTCACCTTTGATTTGCGGCAGAAAAGGCTAATGGTTTCTATATACAGCAGATAGCGACGCAGGAGCCGCTCATCTTCGCTTCGGTGTAGTGTTCACTCGATACAATCGTCTCTGTCTTAGACAGAGATTCTCTTTTTGAAACATTTACTGCTTCTGTAGGGTTCAGTGCTGACTAGCTTCCTCATCTTAATGGCTGGTTTAAGAGCAGATTAGACTTCTGCAGCCGCACACATCGAGGTGGCTTGGGTCTGAACCAGTTTTCCTGGTATGTTTCTGCAACTTCTGTCTGGAATTTCTAGGGACGCACAGCAGTTTCCCACCAAGGGGTAAGGGGAAGCCTATTCAAGAACTTGCAATCTTCGGTGAATGGTCATGAGAACTTCGGCGGCGCCGGCGGGAGTGTTTATCTTCCTAAACAACAATGGTGCATCTGCAAGATTTCGCGGAGATGGATCCAGAGTTGCTAGACATCCAAGAGGATATGTTTGTTTTTATAATTTGTCTGTGGCATCGTACAAGTGGTTGTACTTCCGAACCTCCTCGATTAACCTTTCGTCGTATTTGTCCATTGTCCCTCGGTTTATAAAAATGGCGCTTCCGCTTGACCGGCCGAAGCTTAGTCAGGATTGTTTTGAGGTACGCAACAATGGTTGCAGAACCTCTGAAAGGGGGGCATGGTCGCGCACAGAGACAGATTTGACTGTTGCAGAGGCTATGCGTCAGAAGCTTAAATTGGCCTTTCAGGTCATCTGCTTGTCTCAGTTAATGCAGAAATGACCCCGCCCCTTCCGCAGACACTCTGGTGCACCTTCTTGAAATTGTAGGTGACCGCAGACAGGAGGCCTCTGATTGGTCAAATCTACATCCACTCAACACTAGGCATACTTTCTGTTTGGTACCTTACCAACTTGTTTGTTTGTATGACCGCCATTGTGAAGATGGACCAGGTAGAACAGCGAGGTGTAGGAGAACTCTGAGGCGCTTTTTCCACCTGGATCCCTGCTCTTTTTGGCCCCTATGTCCCTCCATTGTCGCACAAGTTTGCCCCCACTTCCTCACCTAGTTCACGATTGTCGCCCTCTTAGACACCTATTTGTATAAACTCCTTTAAGTATGCAGAAGATAACAGGCCATTGCTGAGGCTCCCTTGATTAACCTTATGGTACGACATTATTATTGTCTGTAGATGGCTTCTTCATCTTGAGACAAGTCCACTCCTTCAACAAAATACCAGAAGGGTCTCCAAATGTTTTCAAATAATTCGCTTTGCCCTTTTTGGGGATATATTATGCATTCCAGAGGTAAAGTCTTCAGCTGCCTGGTCCATTGTTCGATACCTGGTCCAGTTTTTTAGCTTGTTGCAGGCACATATCAATCCATAATTGTTCACATGCGGTAAACAAGTTATTTTTGGATACAAACCTAAGATTAGGAAAACCGGATCTAGTGCAACATCCTTAGAGACTAGATGTTCTATAGTTTTTTATTGTTCTCCAAAATTTTTGATTCTCCCTGCATTCCCAGATACAATGAAACAAAGTCCCTTTTTCATCTAAACATTTTGTTCATATATCTGGTTTATTAGGATTGTAGCGATCTAAATTGACTGGTGTAATATAGATTCGCATTAACCATTTGTATTGCAGTAACCTTAAGTGTAAGTTAACTGTTTTGTTTCTGAGCCCTTGTACAGACTGATGAACGTCTCCTCTAGAGACGCATAACTGTCCCTCTTGCGTCGTGGCGTGGAATAACATGCTTCAATATTGGGTATAAATCAAAAATATCTGCTGCAAGCTTACTGCTGTGGGAGTATAACCAGCCTTAATGCTGCCACCACCATATTTCACTTAACGAATAGTTTGTTTTTTAGTGAAACGCTCCCCACCCCAGGCATCAGGAATTAAGATGTGTTGTTCTCAGCATGTCACAGTCAAACCTTTGAATTGTGATGGTTTTTAAGGTTTATAGCTTTTTCTTGTTACCAGTGTATCTGATGTAGGGCTAAATGATTTAGCAAAAAAAATATTTAGCAATTTTACTTTATTTTTCTTTCCTCAACAGCTAATGTTTCACTACAGTGTTTCTTTGTTTTGATGACCTTTAACCTTGCTTGCCCAGAGTCCACTGTAGCGAGACTTTACTCTTACTGCTGTGGTTTTTACTGTTATGGTTGCTCACTCCTCTCTCTTCCCTTGTGGTGTTGTTGAGTTGAGTCCACTTTAAGCTGGTTATCACCACCTAAAGGTCTGGAGCCAGAAAATATGTCTTTTTTAATTTATTTTATTTTATTTGCAGTTTAACTAAAATAAAATAAATAAAATGGCGTTTTGTTAAATTGTGATAATATTGTAAATGTAATGAATTGCTCGATCCTAGAAGGTAGAAAAGATAATCAAACTTTTTGTGGTCAGTTTAAAACAGCATCAACATGAATCCGTTTTCTTTGAGAGACGGCAAAGAAACTAGCAAAGATTGTTGGAATTTCAAACATATTTATTGTGAGCGTTTAGCTGCTGGTAAGCCTGCATCAGATATGTCAATATCACGGTGTCGCTGGCAAGGATGCAAGTTGTCGGATGAATGAGTGAAGCTAAAGCTGAAATGAATCATAACTGGACATTTAAAAAAAAAAAGAAAAACTGTTTTCTCTTGTATCAAGATTCTTTCCATAACATGAAGAGTATTACAGTTTGCTGCATTACAAAAAGTACACGCCAATATATTTTAACTATATAAGGCTTTTCGCAGCTCTTTAAAAGGCATATAATTATTATTTTTTAAATTAAGGCCTTAATTGGCTTTCAAATCCATTCTATGTGATTATAGTGGCATTAAAAATGCTTTATTTAACCAAAACAAACCTTTATACAAACAATTTTGTCACATTATATCAAATATAACTGGTTACACATGTTTGTGCTGAACTGCTTGCTGGAGCCGCTGGTTGCTGACCCCCGTTCTGGGGCTTTTAACCAGGCTTGCATTAGGGCTCATAGAACAGCAAATATGCCATTTTCAGCCCAACCAATGTTACACACCCTATTCAGACCTTAAGGACCAGCACCAAATACCCTATAGCAGGGTTCTTTAAAGCTTTCCAGGCCTAGGACCCCCAAAATGATGGCTAGATGGAGCGGGACCCCCTAATTATATGTATTGTATGACATTGTGTTACATCAAACTGGTCCTATAGTCACTCTATTACAGATGGAGTAATGTAATGAAAGTAATTTCTCCCTGCGATTATTAAAGTATTTCGGATTCCTGGTTGATGGGACAGGTGTTGTGAATGAAACGGTGTCCAGGTTGAAAGAGCTCCTGTGTGTCGCTGAATGTGTGCATTAATGACTGAAAGACATCTTCTGCCTCCATTTATCTTTTTATTACAGTGTGTTGAATTCATGTTAATGTGGATTTAAAGACATTTCAATTAGTGGAAAAAATTGCAGGTGTATAAAAAAAAAAAAACAACCAAAACTTTTGTGACCCCAATGCAGTACCTCTGTGGACCCCCTAAGGGTCGCGGAGCCCCTGTTGAAGACCTTTGCCCTATAGATTCATTCCATCACCCCTTTAAAATCCAAACTGTTTCCCAGCTCATGTGGAAGTCAGACCTTCTGCCTTCCCTCCTCACTTTTGATTTGAAGATTTGCATCAGAATGAGCAGGCGTCCTGGAGTATGCAAATAACCAACATGGCGGGTTCTAACGGTCCGAACCAGCCGGTCTGTCATGGTAGAAATATTCCTTCATGTTTACCCTGTTAGCTCTGAACAGCTTTAGATTAGTTTGATATTTTTTTATGTTGTTGTGTCTGTCGCTGTCAGACAGCCAGTGTCAGAGCCAGGTCCTTAAGTGGCTCTGCCTCTTTCAGCTGTGGGTGTATTTTTGGCATCTTGGTGAGTGACACACTTTCCGTAAAGGGTCGTCCGGGGCGCCTCTGGTTAGCCTGAATAAGCATCCTTCCCGGCAGCTCCTGCCATGACGTAACCCTCGCTGTCTTGCTTGATCCAAGAGTCATGAATGACTTAGCTTGGAGCAGAAGATGATTTCAGACTCCTGCTTTTATTCCATCACCTTTCCCATTAACCCTCTCATGTGACCTGAGCAGCTTAGCAGCCCCCCCTGTGCTCCTTAAAATCACAGCTAAGTTTCCAGGATGATTTAAAACGATTGTTTTCCACGTCAGCTTCCATATAAATGATAAAGTTGTCCTCTGCATGCTCACCCAACTGGGAGCCCTTCAGATGAAAACAGCAGCCTCTCCGTGAGCAGCCGCCGTCACCTGGCAGTACGGGTTTGGACTGACGGTTTGACAGCTGGCAGTCCGGCTGGATGTTCACTCTTGGCTGGTTTGCAGATGTACTATTGAACTTTCATTGGAGGCTCTCAGAGAGCTGCTTTGATCTACCTGATGGGACTGATTCCTGCTCAGTGCAGCGGTTCTTTCAGCTGGTGCTGACCCAGCTGACAGCCAGTTCTGTTGGATTTAAACTCATCTGTTGAGTTCTTTTGTTTATTTAGGTTGGCGAAAGACAAATGTATCAGCTGGCTGGCAAATTAGCTGATATTAGAGTTTTTTTTCTTGCATCGTTATGGATAATATGTTCCTTCAATGAGCAGCCATGCTGTGAATGCATGTGATCTGCATACATTGCAACTCCTTAATTTGCTATAGATTTAGAGTTAATGTTTAGTTCCATTTGATTTTTATTTTAAATTTGGGTTTGTCTAACATTTAAGATCGTTGTCTTCATTTTTAATCATGTAAAGGAAGTAAAAACAATACCGGCTGCTAGAATCGGCCCAGGTTATATTAGGGATCAGTTAGGCTGATATCAAATTAATCTATATTGCCTTTTCTAAGCCGTATATCTATCTTTAACTTCTATCTCCTGGTTGAACAACAAAACTGAAGCTTTGGGAACCTTTATTAACATTTTGATGTTAAACACATCTAAAGTTTTTGCAGATCATATAAACCTTTAAACTATTTTACTAACCTGTAGATCATACTTTTGATTATTAATCAAATAGGCCTTAAAGACGATCTTACATGTTTAAAATCGTCATCCTTTACGCTGAAAACTAGGCCACCTCAGGAGTTCTGGATAAAGAAAATTAACCTAATTAAGGAGAATCTTTGTTTTTTACTGTTTTGGCATATTTGCTGTTTTGAGGGAATGTTTTACAGTCTATATACTCCAGGTAACAATTAATTGATCACTAGATTATTTCAGTAATTAACTAATCAAATTTACTTATCGGCCATAAACATTTTTCAGATTTTCTTTTTTCTTCTACATTCTTTACATACAGCAACAAAAGAGCCATTAACGAGAATTTCATGTGTATTTTTAAAATCTAAATTATTTTCTTGATTTAGAAATGAAACACTTAAGTTTTTCCCAAACAAACTATGATTTAAATGAAATCCTGAGTGAAACAGAAGGACAGGATCAAACCTGGACTGTCTCCAGAGTCCCACAGGGCTCTGTCCTCCGACTTTTAGTTTTTAACCCTTAATGATGAACCAGATGTCTGCAGGAATGTCTCCTTAGTAGTCATTTCCTTTACTTGTGTGAAATATAAAAAGTTAGCATCTAGGATTGTTCTGCTCTAAATCAAGCCTCTTGTTGATTATGATCAGAATGTTTCCTTGGCAATCCCTATTTTAATAGTGTCCCAGTGTATTTCTGCAGAAAGCTGGATTTTCTACATGAGTTTTGGTGTTTTGTGTAATTCTTAAAGCTGCTTTATCCTTAAGAAAACCAAAACACTAAAGCTGAAACTTTAATGTTCCAGAGGAGTTTGATTTACACAGCAGCAGATCTTATTCTGAGTATTTTCACTCCTTCTTTTTCTGCCGATTACTGTTTCACCGTTATTACTTTACATAGACGATTAATTATGGCTGGACTGGAACCGCATCGCGGTATCGGCTGATCTTTAAGGACGTCTTTAACCTCCGACCACACATGGCTTCATGTGGCTTCTTCAGCTCAGATCCTGTTGCCGTCAATCTGATCTTGGATTTCATTTCTCCCCCGTGGATAGAGGTGTAAAAACCTTCAGGCTCTTATGGATCCATCCAAATGCTGCCTTTCCTTTTTCCAAACAGAACCAGAACCCGGTTGTCTTCCAGCTTCTCTTGGGTTTCTGTTCTTATTCCTCTCAGCCATGTGTGTCAGAAACTATCAGCTTCTCTGCTGAGCGTCTTTAGAAGCTCTCACGAACAGCTGGTTGAACATCTGGGTGAGTGGGGTGGCGTTTCCTCTGCTCCCCCCCCCCCCCCCCCCCCCCCCCCCCACTCCTAATCTGCACTTTTACTCCGAGTCATGCGGCGGTCAAAAGGGATGTTTGCATCCAGCTTTAATTAGCAGCGCTGCCTCTTGTTTCCACTTCCTGCTTCCAGGCGACAGGTTTCCAGAGTTCTGTTCAACAAGAACGTCGTTTTTTTTTTTTTTTTTGTAACTTTCAGAATTTAAACACCAAATGAGCTAAAATCTTCTGGTTTCCTTCGTGGTAAAATCTAATGACGGTTGCTGTTATGCTTGTGAGAATCGAGCTGCGTTTGTGTGAAAGTACAACTGATTTTATCAGCTCAACAAAAGTCTGATTCATATCAGCCTTCCACCCTCGCTGCAGCGTGGTTGAACTGAACAGTGATGAATGGATCAGATGAAGGTTTTAGCTCACAGTCTGCAGACGCTGCAGCTCAGCGTCACCAATTTAACCCTTTTTGATGATTCTATTTATTAATGAACACTGGGGGGGAAAGAAATCGATTGTATCTGCATGGTGTTTGTAGAAGATTGAATGCATTTTTATATTTAATCGACATTGTCATCTGTTCTATCTAACGGTCTTATCTGGAGCCAAATGATAGTTTCCGTTTCAGCCTGCGCAGTTTAAGAGCTTTCAAACCTTCCAGATGTGCAGCTGGACCCACCTTTATTAAGGCAGTTGTAGTGAGGCTTCAATAGCTCTGATACAGAAAGAAATCGACTCGTGTCTGCCAAATGGGACTACAGGTGAGCTTGGAAAACCTCCAAGGTTTGCTCTACATAGAGAGAAGAAAACCTGGAAAACCAGACTTTTGAATCCAGAGTAAAAGGAAGCTTAAAAGGTTTTCCTCTGGGGAAATCAAAGCCGCCGTGAAGTTAGTCTGGTCCTCTTCAATAATTCATAGCTTCTTCTTCAAATCTGTGAAACCTGTTTCTACATGATCATCAAAAGCAAAGGTACCTGGATAATAGGGGTGGGTATTGGCAAAGAAGTCACGATTTGATTCGAATCACGATTCACATGCCATGATGCGATTCTATCACGATGCATCACGATACTTGAAATATTGCGATGCATCGCGATATTTTCACTGAACACTGTAAGAAAAAAATACAGCCCTTACCAGTGGCTGACTGGCTGGATATGATCTGGATTGTGTCTTCAATTGATACATAACTGAAAGCAACTGAATTCATACATAGCTGTATTTATTGAAACGACTTTTGGAGGTGTTGCCATGGAAACAAATACTGGACAGAAATATTACTATTACTGGCGTGGACACACTGACAAAAAGATCTTAGGATTCATCAATCTTTAAATAACAAAATAAGGATAATCAGAGCCGTTTACATGGCCTCAGTGGTCCTTTAAACCAATGAAATGAAAACATTCAAATGTATATTTCCCCTTTTGCAAATGACGTGTGTCATATCAATTTCGTTTTTACCTTCTTTGTTTTTAAAGCCAAAATGCATGAAATGTGATGGAGCCGCGGGGCGAATTTTTCATAGTGTCCTCCATGTTTTATTTCATATGACTCGTCGCAGTATCCCGCGGCCGGTAATGCTTGTGACACAAAGCAGCGGGCGTCAACACATCCGCAGCGACATCTGCTGGACTGGAAGTTGTATTCCACTTGGTTTGGCTGATGTGCGCCAACCATTCATGTATTTTATTCATTTTTCTTTTTTAAATAATCGATTCTTGCCTTCAAGAATCGCTGCAGTAGATCACAAAAATTAGAATCGCGATGCATCGTCATGACGATTATTTTGCACACCCTTACTGGATAACGTACATTCCTAGATGAATGGCGCTGGTTCATTTCCAGACAAGATTTAAAGTCCTTACCGCTTGGTAGAAATCTACTTTTCCCACCAAATGTAATTTTCAGGGTTTTTTTATCTGACCGTTTTACTGGGTAGAAGATAACTTGTGACCTTCAGCTGTTTGGGGTTTACTGTTTAGGAGTCCCCCTGAACCCATGATGCCCCTGCCTCTCTAACACCTACAGGTGCTGGTCATAAAATTAGAATATCATGAAAAAGTAGATTGATTTCAGTAATTCCATTTAAAAAGTGAAACTTGTATATTATATTCATACATTACATACAAACTCATATATTTCAGATGTTTATTTTGTTTAATTTTGATGATTACAAATGACAACAAATGAAAATCTCAAATTCATCATATCAGAAAATTAGAATATTGTGAAAAGGTTCAAAATTGATGGGCCCTGGTGCCACCGTCTAATCAGCTAATTAACTCAAACCACCTGCAAAAGCCTTTAAATGGTCTTTCAGTCTAGTTCTATAGGCTACACAATCATGGGGAAGACTGCTGACTTGACAGTTGTCCAAAAGACGACCATCGACACCTTGCACAAGGAGGGCAAGACACAAAAGGTCATCGCTAAAGAGGCTGGCTGTTCACAGAGCTCAGTGTCCAAGCACATTAATAGAGAGGCGAAGGGAAGGAAAAGATGTGGTCGAAAAAAGTGTACAGGCAAGAGAGATAACCGCACCCTGGAGAGGATTGTGAAACAAAACCCATTCAAAAATGTGGGGGAGATTCACAAAGAGTGGACTGCAGCTGGAGTGAGTGCTTCAAGAACCACCACACACAGACGTATGAAAGACATGGGTTTCTGCTGTCGCATTCCTTGTGTCAAGCCACTCTTGAACCACAGACAGCGTCAGAAGCGTCTTGCCTGGGCTAAAGAGAAACAGGACTGGACTGCTGGTGAGTGGTCCAAAGTCATGTTCTCTGATGAAAGTAAATTTTGCATTTCCTTTGGAAATCAAGGTCCCAGAGTCTGGAGGAAAAGAAGAGAGGCACTTCATCCACGTTGCTTGAAGTCCAGTGTAAAGTTTCCACAGTCAGTGATGGTTTGGGGTGCCATGTCATCTGCTGGTGTTGGTCCATTGTGTTTTCTGAGGTCCAGGGTCAACGCAGCCACATACCAGGAAGTTTTAGAGCACTTCATGCTTCCTGCAGCTGACCAACTTTTTGGAGATGCAGATTTCATTTTCCAACAGGACTTGGCACCTGCACACAGTGCCAAAGCTACCAGTACCTGGTTGAAGGACCATGGTATCCCTGTTCTTAATTGGCCAGCAAACTCTCCTGACCTTAACCCCATGGAAAATCTATGGGGTATTGTGAAGAAGAAGATGCAATACACCAGACCCAACAATTCAGAAGAGCTAAAAGCCACTATTAGAGCAACCTGGGCTATCATAACACCTGAGCAGTGCCACAGACTGATCGACTCCATGCCACGCCGCATTGCTGCAGTAATACAGGCCAAAGGAGGCCCAACTAAATACTGAGTGCTGTACATGCTCATACTTTTCATGTTCATACTTTTCAGTTGGCCAACATTTCTATAAATCCTTTGTTTTTATTGGTCTTCAGTAATATTCTAATTTTCTGATATGATGAATTTGAGATTTTCATTTGCAGAACATTTAGTCTCTCTATTAAAGGAAAAGTCCGGTCATAGTCAGAATTCAAACTTCTGAAAGTACTTTAAATATAAAATTATTTCATACTGATCAGGAAATAAGTGTTTTTAATTAAGAGTATTTTTCATTTGAATGTGCTTTACTGGAGGGATCCATGTTTGTTAAAGAACACTACTGCTACCTACGGGTTTGTGACGGTGCGGTATCGGCTGTTGATCAAGTCCCAGTGCTGGATCTGGTGTTTGTCACAACGCGCTATTATCCAAGTCATCTTGAAAACATTCTTCTTCCAAATGTTGGCTACATATTACGAGTTTTTTCTTTGGCCAGAAGTTTGATGGCAAATCCTCCCTCTACAAGTTGGCAATCTAACGACGAACCCGTCCGTGGAAGATCAGGAATCGGAAAGCTAAAATAACTCATTTTCTTTCACTTTTACCCGATTTATTTCAACATCCAGCTGCCAAGCACGTGGGCATTGTCAGTTTCACTATAGCTCTGGTGAATTTCAATGGTGAAATCCTCTGGAAATCTTCAATAATTGTTGTTGATTGCAGATGTGTCTAGTAGTTCCCATTGATTTTGCTAGTAAAGCGGGGAGAATGACGCTAGGCTTACCGCATCGTGACGTCACTGCCGGAAGATGTCAGGAGTGAGGTGTTACTATATTTGGGCAAAAATGGCCGCTCCCAGACTCAGTGATTTTGACAAAAAAAAATTTTTATGATTAACACTAAATTCATTAAAATCACCTCTAAAGTATTAGTTTTAGGTATAAATAATGATCCATTGATAATTCCTTGCTGACCGACTTCCTTTAAACAATAGAAGTTTTGGATAAAAACAACTAATCTTCCCTCACAACATGTTTGTTCTGAAGAACTACAATCTAATGAACTTTGACACCTGCTGTCATTTCTGTTTTTTTAAAATGTGACAGAAACATCTCAGTCGTTTGGCACCGGAACTAAGCTGATCATCACTAGAGTCACAGGAAATGACCACAAAAATTGTCCGTAAAACGCCAATCTGTACGACCTCGTTACTGTTGGACGTTCAAAACAAAACCAGGTTAAAATGTTTAAGGCTGAAGGATCGGTTAATGCAACTTGGAATTTGAAGTATTTTAAAATATTGGAATTGCTGAGTAAGTTGAAACTTTATGTCTCTATTATTTTTATTTTTTATTAATTGTCAATTATCAGCTAATATTTAAATAGAATGTTATAAGTTTTTTTAGGGATGGCTGGTTATAAACTATGATGCAGGCATCAGTTTGTTTTGGTGATGTTGATCTATGTTTCCTTTGTATCGGTTGCTATATAATAAAAAAATGAAAACAAAATTAAAGGATGTGGTGACAGTGGACAGGAACAGGAAGAAACTTCCAGCAGATGAGGCTCAGAGCGAGCAGCAATCTGCCGCCACCGACCGCAGGTCTGAAAAGACAGCATCAGAGAGTAGAGGTCAATATGGAGAAAAATCAGAGAACATAACCAGCACCTAATCTTTAACCATATAAGAAAGCCAAAATGGTTGCGTTAGGTTATGAACATGAAACAGTTTTTTCACTGATTTTCATCAGTCGACTATAAATAAAAGTTACTGGATGTTTATGGTCTGATCGACCAAAGGATCAAAACTAGTCGAAGCACCGTGTGGATTTAATTTCACTGGATGACCAATTGTTGGGTAACTTTGCAGTGAAAAAATGAAATGGTCTCCACACATCTGTTAACTACGATCATCATCATTCACTGCATCAGTACCAGTATTTTATACCTACATGCTGGGTCACCAGTCACAATATTAAAGCAAAGTTCCTGATTTCCAGTTTTAATAAAACTTAAATCTGCCATAAAAAAATCTGTCATCTGATTTCTCTTCAGGAGCTTTAAAAAAATAATAAAAGAACAGCATTAAAACCAGTTTTTTTTTTTACAGCTCACTAAGACGTTTTAATTTTATTACCCAAACTGTTATTACTCTACTAACATTTGAAACTATCTTAAAGTCGTAAGGAAGTCATATTTAAATGTCAAATCATTCTGGTTTAAACATGTATATAAATTTAGCAATCTAAGTTGCTAACTGGTTAGCAAGATGCTTCCGACAAACTGGCCAAAATCAAACTTACTTGCGAACCTTCCGCCACAACAATCCCGCCCCTTTCATAAACGACCAATCACATTCACTTTATTCACTCGTGTAAAGTCGTGCACCACTCGCGAGAATTCAGAAATGCAACCGTTGGAACAGCCGCTTCCCTACGACTTTAAGCAACCGATGCTAGCAGTTAGCGTCGTTGTGTGACTTGCTGTTGCAAAGACAGAGGCCACTTTTTGGGAAATTTCCAGAAAATGATTTGATCTGTTGTCTTGATCTTTTGATCCGTTTTCTAATTTTTGGAGCAAATACAAGAAGGCAGTAAATTTCCTGAGCCTTCCACAGACTTTCAGCCTGTTGGACCTAAAAACCATTAGAATTAAAAGGTGTTGCCCCTCTGTGCTCTGATTTAGTCCCAATGGGATCGAGCCTGTGAGGACATGAATCTGGTTGGTTAATTTTCCTCCATTATTATTGCAAACAAAGAACACATTTAGTTAAAGGAGAAGTTCGGTTTTTAACACTTTTCTAAGTGTTAAAAACCGAACTTCTCCTTTAATTAAAATAAAATAAAAATGCAATCCACTAATGAAACTTAGATAAACTGTTTTTAACTTGAAAGGTTTTGAGGGTAGCTTTGCTGCCATTCTGTTTTTCATATAATTTTTTTTTTTTTTTTACATATTTGTTTTTTCTAATTTATTTTCAACGTCTGTTTTTCACATCTTAGATTTGGATTCTTTTTAAGTAGTAGTTTACAGATCATATTCTCTCTAAGTCCAATACAAACGCAGACGTTGACCGTTGATGTTGCTGACATCCGTGCAGACCAATAGAAACGCTTCTTTGCTCCAGAGGAAAGCCCGCCCTCAGAAGCGAAGATAATGTGGTCTGGAAAATGCTATTTGAAAAGAATGCAATTCATAAAATTTGATCTTTAAAGGAGAAATTTGAAGAAAGAAAAATAGAAATATGCATAAAGAAATAAAATAGTTGGAAAAAATACATTTGAGTAAAAAGTGAGATTATTCTAAAAAAAAAAAACAAAACAAAAAACTGTGTAAATATTATAAAAAATTCCACTGCTTGACTTTTTTTTTTTTTTTCTTTTTCAAAATTTAAGTTGACTCTATAGATGGTCAGAAAAACAAAAAACAGCGTCCCTCAGACCTCTCAGGGTTTTTTGAAGACGGTGGGATATCCCGTGACGTGGCGGCCTTAGCTGGCCCGTGTTGGAGCCGCTGTCTTGTGTTGCAGGGCTTCCAGGCAGAACAATGGTGTGTGCCCGCCAAGCCGAGGCCATGTGGCAGATTAAATTAGCAGCAGTTGTTTATCGTCTCTCCCCTCGTGGTCCATCTGCTGCCTTTAGGCCCCGTCCTCTTCCCAACGCCTCACCCTCCCTACAAATCCCTTTCTTCGTGCACGCATCACACTCACATGCACGTGGTTTTTAAAATGCTGCGATCTCCGGCGTTTGCCCCCAGACATGACGACATATTCTCAAGGCAGCATCCTCTGCCAGCAGGCTTCCCTTTATGCAGATTAGCCACGTGCTAATTGTGGTCATGCATGTATTGTTTCTGTTGGTGCGGAAGAGAAACAAGGGCAATGAGAAATCTCTCTTGATCTGATTGATGACTGGACAAAAAGGGCAGCGGTGATTTAAGCTGGTTCTTTAGAAGCAGATTAATAAAAGAAAGGATTAGAAGTTGTGTTCTTAAATGATCTATGTTTAAATGTTTCTGCCAGGTACAGATTTATACCGTCTCAGGACAAGATGGTTGCCCAGATGACCAGAACCGCAGAGCTTTAGATTGGAGTTAACAGACTGAGGCATTGGAGAAAAAAATCATTAAATCTTTTTAACTTAAACCTGTCTTTATTATCCCTGACCAGGACACCTGCTGTAGAAAAGCATCCCTAAAGCATGATTCTGCCACCACCGTGTTTTGTTGTGTAATTTGCTCAACGTGTCATAGTTTCATTGTAATTATGGCAAACTACCATCTATATGAGCTTATTTTGACAGTCTTTATATATATATGTATTTTTTTTTTTTTTTTTTTTTGTTTAAGGAATTGTATATTTTTTCTTGCAATTTTTATTATACATCGACAGTTCTGGACATCTTTTTTTTTATTTTATTTTTTATTTTTGATCTAACAAATTTTGAAATGAAAAGAAAGTTCTAGTTGTTTTTTGCTCCAGCGTGTTCCGCTGATCAGTGGAAGAATTTAGATGCTTTGTTTCCTATTAAAGATAAAACATTCTAACTTTAATTGGCCTGTGAAAAATAACAAACATTACTGCCGTGCATCTTTTATACAAATTGTAACTGAACTAAATAGGTTGATGAATTCTAGAAACATCAGTCCTGTTAAAGTTTCTGTAGATAAGTTAAAGTACTTCCTAGTTTCCTGTCTTCGTCTTTCCTCTCGGTCCATCCTTCACTCCGACTGCTGATGCTTCCTAGCGACGCATCAGACAGCAATCAGTCTCCTTTGCTTTGCCTTAAACAATGATTTATTTCAACACGACTGATCAGATCTTTTAACTTTAACAGACTTTTAACTCCCTCCAAACGTCTGATCGTTTTTCTCCATATGTACCTTGAGGTATTCATCAAATGTATTTTTTTATACCAACTGCAGCTAGAGAAACCTGCCTGATGTTACCGTAGCAGCAGCGCTCCCCTTCTCTTATCTCCTCCGCTCACGGCAGTTCTGTGAATCATGTGACCTGAAGAAGAGTAGCGGTTGGCTGAACAGCCAGTGATGTCTGTAGGCAGGAAGCAGCTATTACAGAAGGATCTGTAATAGATTGAAAGATAGAAAACAAAAAACGAAGTTATTCGCTGTTGACGTCATCATGAGCGGACGAGGTAACAAAATAAAACTCGGAACATTGTTCTCCTCTAACATTCAAACCGAACGGTTCAAAGCAGGTTTTGGACCTAATTAGAAATGTATTGGTTTTATTTTTAAAGATCACGGTTAGAATTGTACTTTGGGGTCAAATGGATCCTGACTGGATATTCTTTTCTCTTCTTGTATCTCTTCTTGTTCGTCTGCACTGATGGTCAGCTGGCTGAAAGACCAGGTTTCCTTGGGTCATTAAAAATAATTAAGTCATAAAATTATATTTTTTTAAATTAAGGCCTTAATTGGCAATAAAATTCATAAAATTGGATTATCATGGCATTTATTAAATCTTTATAATTAAAAAAAAATGATAAAAACAATTTCATCAGATATATTATATTGCGATATATTTGCTCAGAACTACTTTCGGTTGATCGTAAAGCCGTATGTTTGGAAAAGAAGCTCGAGGCGGAGAAAAAACTAGAGAATGGAAAAAGCTAATTTTAACAAAAGTGACTGGAAAACGAGGAATTCAGGACATGGCTGCAACCTGTCGACGTTAAAGCTTACAAAATATTTTGCCGTGTGTTTTATTTATATACTGTAGATATAGATATATATAGATATGAGAGTCATGGGTACTTGTTGATGACATTTAAATTATTGCTAAAAGCATTAAATTAGAGTTACTCATTCCTGTATAAACCCTAAAAGACGACTTCTTAGCCTACGCTTATTGTAAAAGTAGAAAAAACAAAAAAATGTATTTCATTGTGCAGAACCGCAGTAATTAGGAGAATGGCGGTCTAGTGGTTAGGGCATAGAGCTTGGAATCCTCAGGTTCTCAGTTCAAGCCCCACTCCCACAGATTGCCACTCTGGGTCCCTGAGCAGGACCCTTAACCCCACACTGCTCCCCTGGCGCCGCACAATGGCAGCCCACTGCTCCCCAAAGAAGATGGGTTAAATGCAATTCTATTCTTTACATATCTCTTTATATCTCTGAACATTGAGCCACCTGGACCTAATGGACGATAAAGTACCACTGTTCTGCTCACAGATTTAACTTTTCACTTTCACTTGTTTGGGGGAAATACCGCTCTCTTTTATTGCCTCCCTTCTTAAGAGGAAACAGAGAAAAAAGAATGAGTACAGTGATTTTACAGCCGAATGTCTTAATAGTATTTGTAACTATGTTGTCTAGAATATGCCCAGATCTCTTCACTGTGTGATTGTTTCCTGAAAGCAGTGATGCTGTTTTTCTCCTGTGCTCATCATCTGCTCCATCATCCTCTATACTCATTTTTTTACCATGAAACTCCTCAGCAACTCCTCCTGGGTTCATGTTGAGGACAAAAAGAACATCAAATCTTTGGCTGATTACATGTTTTCCTTTGATGCCGTCAATTTTGAATCTGCAAGTTTCTTTAAAGCTCACAAAAATATTCCCAGAACAAAAACTCTCTTTTAAATCTTAAACTCCCTCCCTGTTGACTTCTGTACCAACTGAACTAACATTGGTACAAAATTCTTAAAATGCATCTTTTTGCCTCTTAGCAACCAAATATAATAATCTGACTATAGAATAAGTATTTTTGCACTTAAAATATAATAATTAGACATTTTGCACTGGAAATTTTTTTTTATTTGTACATTTTTACTCAATCATGTTTTTGAAAAGAAGTCTTACTCAAATTGAGGGAAAATATACTTATGTAAAAAAAACAAAAATTGCTTATATTTCAGTTCTTGCAGTGAAGGTTTGCTATAGATGTTTGTTGAAGCTCCTATAATAAATGTCACATTTATTTACGAGTTGGACATAAAATCGACGGTGAAAGGTTTGTTTTTCTTCATCCATCCAGAACTCAGCAAGTGTTGGTAAAAAGGGCAACAATTGATTTTGATGCAGCAGAATGTCTTTGTCTGTTAACCCTATTTAGAAAATCCAAGGAGACATTGACGCGTCATGAGAAAATCTCTTCTGGTCGTCGCTTAGAAGAACGATTTTAAACAATTTTCAAGTGTTTAACTTTGAAGGAGAAGAAAAGCTGATTTCCCAGCTTCCTCCCACATATTTTAGAATTTAAGTAGTAGGGAAATCATATTTAAATATCAAATTATTCTGGCTTAAACATGTATATAAATGTACTCTTTATCAGATGATATTGTGCCAAAAGTTAAAAGTATATTTTTAAATAACTATTTCTTAAAATATGTTTTTTTGTTATCTTAGGCAGGCGAGTTAGTTGTACTTTAGCTTGTGCACCTAAATTCGTCCAATCATATACAGTTTCCTCTGTCCATAGCGTTTCTTGACAGTGTCGTTTTAAATCACCAATTTAGTGCTACTTGGTCCAAATGGAATTTCCCATTGGGAACCTACTAGCACTAAGTTGCTAACTGGTTAGCAAGATGCTTCTGACAAACCGGCCACAGCCAAACTTGCTCTCAAACCTTCCACCATAAAATTCCCACCCTCTTGATAAATGACCAATCACATTCACTGTATTCACTCGTATAAAGTCGTACACCACTTGGGAGAATTTGGAAATGCAACGGTTGGAACAGCCGCTTCCCTATGACTTAAAGGTACACTATGCAACCGGTGTTGATTTTCCAGCGAGGCTCCCCCCAGAGGGCGAAAGTAAAAGTGCACTGTCGTAAATATGCACAGCTGTTCTCCTGGTTTCTCCGTCAAGCCAGGCACGGTTGTTTTAAACTTAGCAGAACGCAACGAATGACTAATGCTGCGTTCACACTGGACGCAGCTGGCGCGACAGAAGCAGCGAGTTTACATGCAAAGTCAATGGTTGACGTGCGTCAAGGCGCAGCAAAAGGTCCCGCGGCGAGTTTTGAGCAGCAGGCGCAGCGCGTCTGAGCAGCTGAAGCAGCGCGTCGGGCGCGTTTAAGCATCTGACGCGCCGCAAACGCACTGCTGCTAGAGATGGAAAAATAGAATTTTTGCTGCTCGACGCGCCGCGTCAACCAATCAGAGAAGCTGATCTGGGAGCTGGCAGGGAGAGAGACACAGGGCTGATGATCAGAGCGCTATGATCACTCCTCTTAAACAGTTTATTGACACCTAAATTAACTTAAAAGGCAGAAATCTGCCGGCAGAATATGTTCGCTTTTATTATCCTGCTGCCTGCAGTTTGGATTATTTAGATGAAAAACACCTACCAGCTGCCGCGGTGAACCGCGAGGAGGCGACCCGGCCAGAGGCTGCTGATGAAGGGATTCCTACTGTCGGCGCACCGCTGGTATGTGGGGGTCTGAGCGGCTCCGACAGAAATAGTATTGGAAGGCAGGATGATAATCTGGATGAACTGACTGCACTGATGAAGTTTTCAGGTGTATTTTCTCACTTAAACACATATTAAAACTACTTTATTCCCACTGATCACAGCAAATATAGCTGCAAGGCAGAGAAAGGATAGTGAAGCTCCGCCCAACGCGCGTCAGACACACTTTTGCACCGCGCAGCCAGAGCAGCAAAGCTGCTTCAGCCGCGCGTCAGAACTAACTGGTACAAGCAGCAAAAATGAAGCAGCAGACGCCATTTTGCTGCTTTTGCTGCGTCCGGTGTGAAAGCAGCATAACTGCACAAAGATCGCCACTGTGCTAGCAACGAGCATGCTTTTAACTGGGGGGTGTAGCAGTTCTCGCCGTAAAGCAAGACCGACTCTCGCGAGACTTCTGAGCCTGTGGGTGCGGGTCGGTGCTCCTGCAATTGCAAGTGCGGTATTTCCCCCACAGACCACCAGGGCGGCCCAGAATACCTTTGTTCAACCTGAAATGACTCATTTAATCATCCAAAACGTTATGGAACACATTAATTAACTGAAAAATGTTGCATAGTATGCCTTTAAATAAATGACTGAGGAGCATCTTTGGTGGGGTCTGAGGTGACCGCCATCTTTACCGCCCCTCCCTCTGAGAAAATTGTTGAGAGCTGGATTCAGATTTTAATGCTTGTTTATTATTAAAGGTTAAACATTTATGCATCTTTATTTGTTTCAGTTTGAAGAATTTTATAAATATTTGGTGCGAAGTATTTGCAATAACAAGAACTTTTATATTTTTCCTTCCTTTAGTAAAGTGTTCAGTCCCCTTAAAACTTTCCTATTTTAGGTGCTGCTCTTCTCCACGAGTTGCAACGCTATCAGGGATGAACAAAGTAATGAGAAGTACTACTTTTTAAAATACATAAGTATTAAAAAGTAGAATGTTAACTTTTGTCTTATCAGTACATTGCTCTATAATCTTCAGAGTAATTTTACAGAACCTTGTAACTATTACTTAACTATCGGATGTATTGATGCATAGAACCGCTCTGCTACACATTCTATATCACCTGTAAAAAAAACGTCAGCATAAAACTGTCAGAAATATAAGGACAGCTATTTTGATTTAATTTAGTTTTTATTTAAAACAAACCAAAAAGAAAACAGTCTTGTTTCTCTTCACATTTTAAGGTTGAATTTATTACAATAAAGAAACAGAGACTCTGCTTTCAGCCTCACCCTGCTAACCACATGGCAACAACTCGAACCTCAATAAAATCTTTTAACTCCAAATATCGGCTCATTTAGTGAAATATCATTAAATCTCTAAAACAGCAGTGTCCAAATCCAGGGCTGGTGGTTTAGTTTACTGCTACCTCCTCAGCATGAAGAAGTTCTGCTTAAGGCCTGCTAACGAGCTACCATCTGACCCTGGTGTGTTGAAAAGAGATGAGTAGAAGATCCAGGACAGCTGTTCCTAAGGATGAACTTTGAACTCCGTCAGAAACGTTTGCATTTCAAGAAAGAAAAACAGCAACAGCGGATTACAAACAAGCCCCGGCTAGCTTACTGGAAATGTAGTGGAGTGAAAGTTATAAGTACCCACCCCAAAAAATACTCAAGTAAAGATACTCTAATATAGTAATCAACTGCGTGTATTTTACTTTTCACTTTAACTCTAGCAGGTGTATGATGGGAGCCTTTAAACATATAGAAAATACAAATCTGCCGCCTTAAATGATGGACAAGAAGTGCGTTTTTTCAGTCAGGGATAAATGGATTTTGCGATATGTCGCGATTTTCGCCTTCCCAATATAATCTCAATCTTTCAATTCCTAATATTGATTTTATAAAAAAACATGTTATCTAAAACAGTGAGGGAAAATGGGCTGTCTCTGCACCCCCACCCTGGTAGATGGTGGAGCTGCAGCACCATTTCTGTAGTTAAGGCGGTCACAGTAGAAGCAGTGGAGCGACTCAAACCCCAATAGGCTCTATGCACAGCTCCACTACTTCCTGAATTTAAGGCAGCTCCTTTGTTTCCTGTCTTTCATTATTGGATGCACTGATTAATCCAGGTGTGTATGACCTAAGTAACTGGCCAGACACACCTGGATTAATCAGTTCGTCCAGTAATGAAAGACAGGAAACAAAGGAGCTGCCTTAAATTCAGGAAGTAGTGGAGCTGTGCATAGAGCCCATTGATGAGCATATACAGCACCTGCTTTTTTATCTATACATTTCATTATCATAACTGGTTAAAATATTGCAATATCCAAGTATTTTGACACGTATCGCATCCCAACGCACATGCCAATACTCACCCCTAGTCAGGGGTCCCAGAGAGGGCCCTGTAGGGGCCACAGGAACATGTCCATGTGGCTCTGATCAGATGAGACTCGCATGGAAATCAGCTGAAAATGGAGGCTGCACATCACCATGAACAACATGGCTCCTCTGTGACTCATGGTAGCAGAAGCATTGGACTGATTGAGTCCTTTATTTTTCCATCCCGGTGGAAGATTGGGTAGGTTTTTCTTCCTGGGAAATCCTGGAATAAAAGACTTGGAACCAGAGTCAAATTAAAAAAAAAATTTTGTCACTTTAAAATCTAAAGTGTTTTTTTAAGTAGAGAACAACAACATATAAACAAATGGTTTATAGACAATTTCCTGATTCACATATTTTATAAAACAAGGCTTTAGGCTGCCCTGCAAGGCTTTGAACCTGGGTTTGAGCCTGGATCCATATTTATTTCTGATTCTGTTCATGGTGGAGAATCCTGCTTCACAGCAGCAGGTTGAGCCAAACATGCTCTAAATGTGCAGGGTCATCTTTTAGCACCATTTCACTATTCTTTCATCAGTTCACCACAGTTCTTCCAGCAGTTCACACTTTCTCTGCTCTCTTTTTCTCATCATCTTCTCCTTCTTTCCGATCGCCCGGCTTGCCACAGGTTTGCCTGCTGTGTCTAAAAGTGGCAGCAGCAGCAACCCAGACTGACAGCAGCTCATTGGCTAATTTCTATCACATGCTGCCTGGAGCCGGACGCTCTGGAGGGCTTTACCGTATTAACAAGAGAAGCAGCGCAAGTAAAGTTAGACACTGCCGTTGGACTACATGTGGTAATTTATAAATGTTTAATTCAGGTTTGGACCGATTAGCCAGCAGGTGGTCCGGATCCACTAATGTGTGACCTCTGCTCTAAAACAGGCCTTTAGCTGAAAGAGCGACCCACTTAGAGCACTAATTGTTAAAAATATAAAAACATTTTGTATTTAAGGTTTAAAAAAAAATATCTGCATTTATCACCTCCTGAAGTTGAAAATTTTTAATTTCACCTGGTTTGATATAGTAAAAATGTTTCTTTAAGGAACATTTAGCGATCAGATTAATCGAAAAACTAATCAACAGATTAATTTAAAAAATAATCTTCTGTTGCAGCCCTAGTTTAATGTCCAGATGCCATAAAAAAAGTCTAGAAGTTTCCCTCAGACTGAACAAATACAGATATTGTTTTTGGGAAGTGGTTCTGTGAGGTCTTGGAGTTTTCTTCTCCACCCTGATGGTGGATCTGCTGCACTTGGTCACTTTTCCCCGCTGAGCCGTAAGCCGTCAGGCTCCTTAACGCTCAGGCAGGTTCATAAAGCTGCTGTAAAAATATTCTCACTGCCGGCAGAGTATCGACCCAAGATGGCTAACCTTAGGGTCCTGGGATCTCTGGGAGGGTTTTTTTTTCTAAATGAGGAATAGAGCTTTTTTTTTTATTGCGGCTTGTTTGCATTTGGCCGTTTTTCAGGTTCGGAGGTCGAATCTAGCCGACGTCCAACTTCTAAGGACTGATTGTTTCTGCATGGCTGGTGTTGGTGCGTCGTGCACCTGTCTGTTCTGCATGCTGTCCTTCCTTTCAGACTGGGGTTAAAGGTGCATTGAAGGTCACAGGAGTTTCCCTAACCGCCCCCCCTAGGGAACATAGTAACATCTCCACACCTCCTCTGGACACACACACATTTTCCTGAACCTGAGGAGCTCAACAGAGTGTGGCCTGGAGGGGGGGGGGGGGGGGGGGGGGCAGGTTTGAAAACCTGGAGTGGAATTAGCCAGCTGGTTGACTGCACTCACAGGTTGTAGATTAATCCCAACACCTCCAAACACCTCCGGTGTTTCCCGCCACACGTAAACCCCCCCCATTCATAGGATGCCAAAGCCTGCTGCTTTATTAAAGCCCAGGAAGAGCAGGGCCTGGCCCGGGTTCAAACAGCACCGCAGCTGGGACCTGTTACATTTTCGGCAGGCTGCCCTCTCTCCGTCTGCCCGGCTATAAATAGTAACGCGGGTTGTCTCCCTCAACCGAGGCAGAGATGTTTTTTTTTTGGAGGGGGGGACAAAAAAACCCCACTCAGATTAATATCCGTGGGAAGCAATGAAAGCTTTGTGTCTGCTAGCCGAGGTCAGCGAGGCCGGGAGGTGTCGCTGCTTCAAAGCCCGCTTTGCGGCTGCAGGTTTCTGCGGTGGGTTTGATGGGAACGTGCAGGGATGTGACGAGCTGTCACATCCCCACGCTGAGGGGTTTTATTTTTAGTTTCCAGGTGACGCTTGACTGAAGCTGCTGTTTGTCTTCTCTCTAATTTCTCCTGGAGGAGAAACACTTTTTTTTTTTTTTTTGAGGAATTCCTCAAAGCTCCTCACATGTAAACACGGATTCTGATCCAGCTGTTTCCAGATGAGACGGTTGCATCATGCAGCTCGGCGTCGCTGGCTGCTGAAACCACGCGTGGCTCCGGCTGAGGGTTGGTGGGCCCGACTCCAGACGCCGCAGACAACTTCCACTTCCCTCTCAATATTTTCCCAGCCGCTCTCCCTAACGGCGCTGTAACAGTATCCGCCCACTGGCACTATGATCTCCTGGGCAGGAAAACGCTCCTGGCGGATGTTGTGGCTCCTTCATTCACTCTCAGCCAGTTTTTTTCCCCCTTTTTCTAGCGGGAAAGTTAATCCACTTGTTTTCCTTTTTTTCTTTCCTCCCCTTCAGCATCTTGTTCTATTTTTGTTTGATTAAACTGTGACAGGTTTATGAGATGATCCTCTCAACACACTTACTAGCTGCTACCATTCAGTGTTTTTATCAATGATTTTTTCCCACCAAATGGAGAAAAAAAGCCTCTTTATCCGGAGGATTGGATCATTAGTTTGTTTGTGATGTCATACAGTAAACCATCCTCCCCGTCGCTGCAGTTTGTTTTCTAATCATGGTTTCCTCCTGTTTCCTCCAGCCTTCCAGCCCGATGGAGCAGGTAGGGAAGATGCGGGGCCAGCCATACGGAGGACCCAGCCCCTACTCCCAGCATCAGCAAGGGCCTCCCACTGGACCGGGCCCCCAACAAGGAGGCTCCTACCCAGGGCAGAGCTATGGGCCCCCGGGCCCTCAGAGGTACCCGATGGGGATGCAGAGCCGCACACCGGGGGCCATGGGTGGGCTGCAGTACGGACAGCAGGTACAGTACAGGTCCCTTTTTAAACTGTTCACCATTCCTGTAAAACTCTTAGTTCAACACTTAGATTTGACCCCGAAATCCCACATCATCCGTAATCGCTCCGCCTCGCTGCGCTCCAGACCGCCCTACAGCTTCCACTGTTGCATAATAATAATATTAAATTCATAGAAGCAAATCATGCGGAAATTACCTTTTAATTTAATGACGTATTAAAAAAATCCCCATCAGCATCCAGCATATGTTCAGTTTCTGCCCAAATATTTTCTTTTTGTTGTGGATTTTTGTAACCGGGATAATAAGGATCATACCAAAAAATAAAAAATAAATATATATATATATATATATATATATATATATATATATATATATATATATATATATATATATATATATATATACTTCCAAACTCAGCATCTCTTCATCCATTCCTGCAATAAGAAGTTAATTTTGACTGGATTTGATTTAACCCTTAAGCCTCTAGGTATAAAATAAATATTTTGATCCAGATGAGAAGTCTGCTTCCTGGTATGTTGAAGAAGAAATAGTTTGCATCTGATTATAAACAGTCTTAGTTTTAGGGAATATTTAAGAATTATGCTCTTAATTTGTAGTTACAGATCTGTTGTTACCATATCTTAATTTGACGAACCGGATTTTCTCGTCGTTCTTTTTCCGGTTTGGTGCGATTACGGATCGGAGCAAAAATAGCTCGGCTCCGTATTTTGATGCTGACAGACGGAGAAGACATACCTGGATGGTGATGTGCGAAGGTCTAGCGGTAGATGATGTTCTCATTGATTAAAATGGCAGACAAGTAGTCCGCACGACGTCGCGGAGAGGAGCGCTGACGGAGGATGTGGAATCTGGGAGTTAAGAGCAAATTCCGCCTGAAATTCCATATGTGAATTAAAGAAAGTTCAGCTACCAAACTATTAATGAGAAATCAAATTGTTTGTATTTGTATAACAGAAAGGCATTGAGGAATATTTTTCAGGTGGAACCGCTGTTTAAAATATCTCAATGTCTGATTTAAAGGTGATTAATTTAGACTCGCCAAATTTTTTTCCAAAATAAACTCTGCAAAGAACCATGAAAACCCATTTGAAACTCTGGATGAACCCTCAGACTTTATAAATCCAAATCTTGACTATAACTCAAGCAAATTTAAACTGAATAAGTTGAAGCATGTTTATTCCATAAAGGTTTCAGTGGGCTTTTGAGATTTTGGCACAATGGCAAAAATTATGCAAAAATGAATTCTTTCCCCTCATAGAAGGTAATCTGGTCAGATAAATGTGCTGATTTACATTATTAGAGACCTTCTGCATAAGGCAAGCCTTTGCTCTGCAGATTTAGCAGTTGTTTCATTTAAATTTACCATTGACACACAATAATAACAATAGAAAATAAGAATAACAGAGCAAGCTTATGTAACGCATGCCGGTTACATCAGCTGAAATGGTCGCCCAATTACCTCCCACCCCTCCTTGGAAAGGTTTGAGCCTCTGGTTTCCAATGATGGCGGCCATTAGTGGGTGTGGCTAAAAATGAACAGCAGCTGTTGAATTACTACCGCACACATTTTAGGTGGAAAATAAAATCTTATTTTATTTGTTTACACAGCTATAAAACAAAAAGTATTTTTTAAAAGAATAATTTTGTAGTAATTATGTTTTAGATATTTTAAAGACCCATTTGAAGGCATGTGGATGAAACACCATGTGACTGGGATTTAGCCATTTCTATAAATGAATAAACATCAGCTGGCCGCGGTACCGGGGCTGCTCTTAAGGGGTTAACTGAAAGGGTTAAGTAGGATCCTATTCTAGCAGCTGGTTGCATGTTTAATTTGAATCAACCAATGATGTTTGGAACGTTTTTTTTCAGCTCAAAATTTGTTTGTTGCTTAACAATAAATAACACAGATCTGTGTTATTTATCCTTTATCCTTTGATCCTTTAGCCTGCTAACGCTTTAAGGATTTGTTTACTTTTCTACTAATTTCACTAGGGCTTAAACCATTTAACCTGATTAATCAATTATTGAAATAATCATCAACTAATTCTTGATGTGTCACCAAGGTCACTCAGCCTGCTTGAAAAGGCAAGCGTAGTGAAACATTTAATGATCAGCAAACCTTGAGGCAAAGACAATAGGCAACGTTTTTTTTTTTCTTTCTTTCTAGCTGAAGTCAGAAAGTTAATGTAAGAAAAAAAAATGGCGTTAAAGCTCAAGGTTTATGTTTGCAAGGAAAATGAGATGCTGGTTGTATTCTGGTGGATAGGCTAGATAAACCAGCTCCATTCGTACCAAAAAAGATCTGGCTGTTGCGAAACAATCCAGTGGACTTTGTTTCCATGTTTGAAGATGTTTCGCTTCCTATCCAAGAAGCTTTTTCAAATCAAATTTGTTTTTTTTTTTATTGGAAAAGCTTCCTGAATCGGAAGCAAAACCTCTTCAAACTCGTAAACAAAGTCCACTGGATTGTTTTTTTTAACTTTTTTGGAATGACTGACCTGGATGACTGAGAATCTTCACCAGCATCTGGCTGTTATATTATACAGTGATCTCTACTCAGATTATGTTTGGATCTTTGAAGCCCCTCCTCGCTAACAGGGGTTTACATTTTCTCCAGTATTACACACATGCACATAGATTACAAAAGTTCAGGCAACATAATGGCAGGGAATCATCCAAAACTGTCTAACCTGTCTCCCTGAACCCCAGTCGGCCTCGGCAGATGACACTGAGCCTGGTTCTGCTGGAGGTTTCTTCCTGTAGAAAGGGAGTTTTTCCTCTCCACTGTCGCTACAAGCATGTTAGTGTGAGGGATTGCCTTCGAGTCAAAGAGTCGATGCAATCAACTGGTTTTCCTTAGATAGAAAACTTTGAATCAATTTGACTGGATGCTCGGATGAACTGTAAATTGACCTGAGATGTTGTGAATTGGCGCTATAGAAATAAAACTGAATTGAATTGAAAACTGTTGGGCAAGCCATGATCCATACAGTCACTGCAAGCCTGTATCAGCTAATAAAGAATGATTTCTTTAACAGAGTTGGGATGCATTTTAAGGCCTTTAAAAGCTTCCAAAGCAAAGAGCAGTGGATGTTTGAGCGCTGGCTCCCCCTCAAAGTGAGCAACCATCCCCTCTACCAATGAAAAATACAGGAGCAATCAGGTTTCCACCGTCGGCTCTTATTTTCACACATGAAATCAAAAGATGGAGACGGTTCCTGCTGCGCTGTCAGGCACAGTGGGCAGCACCTCCATCCAATTGAACACTGTAAACATCCAGTTTGCTCTTGCTACTGACACATAGCCAGGAAAGCAGACCCTTGTTGAACTTCTCAGCCAGAACGGCGTCTGAACTGAGAGACGCACGCAGGGAATCCCGCGGAGCGGAGGCTTTTCTTCCCCGTCCGCCGCCGGTGGTCTCGTGCCCATTGTGCGCTGTGATTATGTCATACTGGCCTGGCTGGTGTCTGACCATGAACTCGATAAGTGCCCTGCAGAGAGGAAAACAGCCTCCGCCGCTCTGATACAATACAGACACTTGATGTTGTTTTAAATGCGCCGCAGCTCTTTATTACCATCCTCGATTTTCTTTGAATCCTCAAGTAGTTCACAACCCCCCTCCCCCCCATCCCTCTCACAAAAGACACTTTTCTTCTCTCTTTCTTTATTCTTATACATACAAGAGTACAAGTTCCTCACTTACTGAGGAATTAAATAATAATGCTGATGTTAAATGCATGTAAAAACACTGAATCAAAGTGTTTTGTCATCATGCTGCTGATAATAAAGAAGAAACTCTGGAAATACTTTAAGTTTCTTGGTTTCTCATAAGGTTTAGACTTAGATTTTATTTTGTCATTTTGTTTACACCAGTGTAAACAAAAAGAAATGTCATTAAGAACAGCTCTAGACAATTTCATTTTTTAAAGTGCAGCCTTGAAAACAGTAAAAAAATACATTACAACAGTAATATAAACATATGACTGTATTTTCAGTTTTTTTATAATAAAATATAATAAAATACAATAAAATAATCCATTTTACATAACATCCAGTACGGATCAGGTAGTGACAGAAAAGTTTATATCTGGTGTAAAATTAGGTTTTACCTTTTTTAAAACAAACTGGTAACTAAGTTAAGGATTTAACTTGTAGTGTTGAGAATTAATAACTATTCTCTAGATAATTTAGAGCCTTACCATAACTTTTTCAGACTCCTGCTGAGTCTTTAAAGCAGCTTTTCTGGTTCAGCATTTTGATCCCTAAAACAATTAAAATTGTTTAAAACGACTAAAACTGCAGGGGAGCAAACGATTCATTAAAGTCTGTTTTTAATGAAATGAATGATGCAAAAGAGACCAGTGGTTCACAGTTCAGGGCTTGTCGAGATACAGTCACTAGCCCGTTTGGATCAGAACACCCCGGTACCAGGATGATGCCACTCCCCCAACCCGCTGAGGGAAATCCTAAACCCGTAATCTTTAACCGATGACAGAAGGTTGATTTGATTTTAAGCGGTTCCCCTGTTTCCTGTCTAGATGTCTGCCTACGGACAGCAGGGTCCAGGAGCCTACGGCCAACAGAACCAGGGCTACTACAGTCAGCATGGCCCGCCCCCTCACCCCAGCCAGCAGCAGTCCTCATATTCTGGCCCCACCCAGGGCGGCTCTGCTGCTCCCTACACTCAGCAGGGCCACCCCTCTCAACCTCCTGGCCAGCATGGGCAGCCAGGGCCCCCATACCAACAATCTCAAGGGCCCCATGGACCCGCTGCAGGACAGCCCCCCTATAGCCAGCCCCCACAGTCCCATTCAGGACAGCCACCTTACGTCTCTCCTCCTCAACAGCAGCAGCAGCAGCAACAACAGGGTCCTGGTCCGCAGAGTCAACAGGGCCCTCAGGGACAACCCGGGTACCAACAATCGGGCGGACCGGGTCAGACACCTCAGCAGCAGAGCCAACAGCAGCAGCAAGGGCCACCGCAACAGCCGGGAGGTCCGTCCGCTGCGGCCCAGCAGCCCCCGGGTCACGGCCAGCAGAACCAGCAGTCGCCGTACTCCCAGACTCCACCCCTGCAGCAACCCCAGCAGCAGCAGCAATCACAGCCTCAGCAGCAATCTCCATTTCAGAGGTTCCCACCCCCTCCACAGGTAAAACCTTCACACCAGAAAACCAGCCATTCTTCCACCTTAGATCCAGGTTAAAGCCCCATTTTCACTACCCTCTGAAAACCGATCCCTGCCGAGTTTAGACCGAGCTTAGATCAGGTAACCGTGCCGAGCTCGGTTCCTTTCGACCATTTACACGCCACGCCAGCGTGGTTCCTCGCCTCCTAGGGACGAACCACGGTACTACTGCTCTCTAGAGGGAAACAAGCAAATCAACATGGCGGCGTTGGATTATAATTGTGATATTTCCTTGTTTGCGGAGAAGTAGATATGACAAACGATTGTCTAATCAGGGCTTACAGACGCAGGAAACGACCACAGATGTTGAGGTTCATCACACTGCTAAGCAGAATCATCGTCTGGGATGGTAGAGAAGCTAGTATTTTTATGAATGGCTGAAATTTCAGGATTATGTAGGCTGACTGTAAGGAAATGATGCGGTCTGCTTTTTCTTTGTTCTCTGGGAATCGAGCCAGAACTGAACCGTGCCGAGCCGTACTGATGAACTAGTATCAGTTTAATGCAGTTCGGTTGTGTCTGGCACGATCCGGTTCAGTTTTACCGGCCATTTACATTCATCAGTTATCTCAGTTAGCACGGTTTCAAAAGGGGAGTGTAAATGGGGCTTAAGCCTTTGTTCTTTTTAAGCTGAAATTCACCTGTGGTCTGTTCTTCTCACCAGGAGCTCTCCCAGGACTCCTTCAGCTCCCAGTCCAGCGCTCCTCCCTCCAACCAGCCCAACAAGAGTGGACAGGAAGACAGCATGCAGGGCCGACCGTCCAGCCTGCCGGTGAGAAATTCGCTCCGACTCGGATCTATTCTTTGAGTCTGGCTTGCAGCTTTATTCAGTATAAAATCTAGACGTTTACCCTGAGAGCTGTCTGAAGGTTTCTGTGTTCAGATCCTGGGAGATGGAGACTGAAAGGTGCCACTGAGAGCCCAAAATGGTCTCCCTTTATCTCCTTTATTAGTTTTGAAAACTGGCAGATGTTTTTAGGAATTTGGTTCCAGATGGTTTCTGATCATCTCATTGTGTCAGCAGGTAAACAGCAGGTACAGTGAGTTTAGTCTGGTTTAGTTGGAAGTAGAGATGAGTGTTTTGATAATAATATCTGGGCCGATGTCTTTTTCCATGTGGTTTCTGTTTTTGTTTGAGAGAAGGCGTTCTATTGCGTGTTGTTTTTTTGGTCATTGATTGTGCTTAACAGAAGCAGAGAAGTGATGTCAGCGCTGCGGTCGGCTCTTCTTGGTGTCCAAAGGAAAATGTGTGGTATCAGCTTCAAAACAGCGCTGTTAATATTCTGTGGATTTTCATATCAGAGATTCTAAAATGATTTGATAAGCAGCGAGCTGAGCAGAATCCGGATCCGGTTAGCTGCTGGCAGGAATGAAGCCATTTGGAAGGCTCCCTCATCACAGCGTTACTTTGGGTTTGTTGGTCAGTAGACCAGTTAGTTTAAAGGAAAAGTCAGTTTAGCGAGGAATAATCAATGGATCATTATCTATACCTAAAAGTAATACTATAATTATAGTTTAGCATTAATCAGTAAAAAAATAAAAACAATAATTTTCCTTGTGATCACTGAGTCCGGGAGTGGCAATTTTTGCCCAAATATAGTAGCACCTCATTCCTGAAATCTTCCGGCAGTGATGTCACGATGCGGTAAGCCTAGCGCCATTCTCCCTGCTTTACTAGCAAAATCAATGGGAACTACTAGACACATCTGCAATCAACAACAATTATTGAAGATTTCCAGAGGACTTCACCATTGAAATTCACCAGAGCTATAGTTGGGGATGGAAATCAAAAACCGGTTCTTGTTCAGAACCGGTTCCGTGTTTTCCATTTCCATGGCACCGTTTGGCAGCTTGCTTCACTATTCTCTTAACAGTTCCGAGCAGCACCAGAGACTTGCGCTGGGCAGCACAACTTACATCACGTTTTTTACGCAAGTCTCGCATACGACATTCAGTAAGCAAATATGACGTGACCAGGCGTAAATCTAGAAAAGCAAAACTAAGACGGCCAAAGCGCTCGAAAGTTTGGCTTCATTTTAAGGAAGAGAAAGATGGAAACAAGGAGCTTTGCAATCATTGCAAAGTGGCAATTACATCCGCAAGAGGAAATGCATCCAACATGCAGAAACACCTGCGCACACAACATGGCATACATTTTAACTAATGCCGTGTTTTTGATGCTTCCGGACAGAAGCTAAAGTTACGACAGCATGGAAGGCAACTCTGGTGGTAAGTAGCTAGTTTTATATCACTGGCTATGCTTAATGTGGTTCCTTGTAAATCATATGCTATATCTGGAAGTAAACCAGTTTCCTACCTCTCTTTGGGGTTGTTAAACATGCTGGGAAGTTGCTCCGCATTTCATGGAGCGAGGGAGAGGTGACGCTCGTTTATTTAAATCAGGGGGAGATTAGTTTGTTTGCCGAAATTGTACAGTAATGTTTTTTCATGAAACGAATGCCTTCTCCATTGTCTTTTGGATGATTGTGACGAGACGAGACTGCCTTCTGTTTTCCCAGAGGAAATAGAATGTCCCAGGCGAACGTAGACAAATGTCACCGTGCACTTACCAAGTTCATTGTTTCACAGATTTGATAAGTGAATCGGAATTGGGAAAATCTTATCAATTCCCAACCCTAGCTATAGTTAAACTGACAATGCCCACGTGCATGGCAGCTGGATGTGTTAATAAATTGGGTAAAAGTGAAAGAAAAAGCTATTCCACCTTTCTGATTCCTGATCCTCCACGGACGGGTTTATCGTTGGATTGCCAACTTGAAGAGGGAGGATTTGCCATCGAACTTATGGCCAGAGAAAAAATTTGTAATATGTAGCTAACATTTGGAAGAAGAATGTTTTCAGGATGACTTGGATAATAGCGCGTTGTGACAAACACCAGATACAGCACTGGGACTTGATCAACAGCCGATACCGCACCGTGACGTCACAAACCATTAGGTGGCAGTAGTGTTCTTTGACAAACATTGATGCCTCCAATAAAGCACGTTCAAATGAGAATTACTCTTAATTAAAAACACTGATCATTTATTGAACAGGATGGAATTTCATATTTAAAGTACTTTCAGAAGTTTCAATTCTGAATTTGACCGGACTTTTCCTTTAAGAATCTGAAATGATTCCCCTTAGTGATGTTGATGAAGTGGTTCTGCTTTATGTTGCTTATGTCCCACCTCAGGTTTGGGGGCATGGTGATGCTAAAAGCAGCAGATCTTTTTGGTCCCTCCTAACCTTTATTTTCCCCTTTTTTTAATCTAGTCTGCTCTGTAACAGAGGCTAAATGCTCAATAGTATAAATCAAAGCTCCTTTTAAAATTCTGTCCTTCCTGTTCTCTGTTGGAAGTCTTGCTCTCCGTCGCAGCATTACTGAGAAGCAGGATTTATCTTGAAAAATGGAAGAAAATAACAGTTTCTGTTTTTGACTGTTTTTGACTTTGAGTCACGCTGAAGAGCGTCGCCTTAATGCACCTTGCAGAGCTTGGATATGGTGCATTCATGGAGCCTCAGTCGTCTGGTGCTGATCAGCTGTTACCTCGGTGCATCTCTTCTTCTCTAATTGTCTTTTTTTCGTTATTCTGTCAGCTTTGACACCTTTTTTAGAGGCTAGCACCACGTTCCACCTGATGTACAGAAGTTTGGGGGAAAAATTAGAATAAAAAAACGCTGTAAAGCGTTTCCCTAAAAGTTCAGTGTTTACTAGAGGAAGGTTTGAACATAAAGTGGAGAAGAAATCCAAGGAAAAGTTGGATCTCAGTGTCTGTGTGGAGGTGGAAACTGAGCTGGTGGATCTTTATAGAATTAACTCTGTGCTCCTGGAGCTGGTTCTGATCAAAACAACGGGATTAGAGAGATCTCTCACCAAGAGGCTGACGCTTTAAGTGACGGATGGCTCACAGGGCCAAAGTATTCTGAGGGAAGCTATTTGTGTAGAAAGTAAAGAGTCAGTTTTTGTGATAGCCCTCTGGCTAAGATAAAGGTGAGAGCCCTAGCCTTCCCTCCCGCCCCGGTGAAGAGGTGCCTCGCAGAAACGTGCTGCAGTTTCCATGGCAGTGTTTATAGGTCAGACTGTGGCGCTAACCTCATTCTGGGCCTCGGGGAAGGAGAGTGAGAAATGAGATCATTAATGCGAGAGAATGAAAGTGAGGAGAGTCGAGTCGGCGAGGAGGAAAGGTGGGGGTGGGGGGGTGAGGTACTGCAAGCAAATAACTTTAAATGGTGTGAATGATTGGTTGGAGTTGGAGACGGAGAGAGGGAGGGAGGGATGAGAGGCAGAGCTGTCTACGCCATTAGGGGATGCCCTCAGGATGTGTTTCCCTTCTCTTTTATTTATTTCTCTGATTTATTTATACATCTCTCTGTGGGCCGAACTCATTGGGCCAGAGCTATTTTTATTTAGCCTTTTTTCCTCCTAACTTCTCAGGGAATCCCTATTGGTGCCGTATGATTGGCTGAGAGAGGCATTAATCTTCCTAAGGAAGACGTGAACCAACCCCCCCCCCCTGCAGAGCCTCACATCTGGGTGCAGATTTAGAGCCTTGTGAACAGACCTCTGACAGCGGCGGTGGAAAACAGCTGGGCTGATTCTTACAGGTGTTTTCGGTTAACGTTCACCTGGGGTGTCTGCTGCACCTGGAGTTAGACTGCTTCACGAGCTCTGCTCAAAAAATAAACACCCAAAAATGAACCGAAAGGTTGAAGAGACTCCGTCTGTGTTTTAAAAAGACAGAAATAACTGCAGCTCCTTCCAAATCCAGAAAGAACACCTGGAAAACAGATCCAATCATCACCAAATCACTTTAATCTCTTAAATCATAAAAATAACTGCTCAAAGGACGATTTTGAGTTAAGATTTTTTGCACCAGGATGAGGCGGTCAGAAGTTCAGAACTAATTTGACTAAACTTTCTGAAGGACTGGTGCGGACATGTCCCCACCAATGATATCAATACATAGACTTTGTCTCTCAACAATATGTGAGACTAATTTCTAAATTTGATTTTGCCGCTTTTGAAAGAAGATAATCACTCATGTAGCTGAAAGGGAAAACATCCATCGACCAATCCACATTTTTCTGGATGGATTGATGGATGAATGAATGAAACTGAAATTGTGTCCATACTGGGGAGGCATTATATATTGCTGTTGGAATCGGAATTGGCTGTTTATCCTTTTTTTAATACGTAAATATCCAGCTACCCATTAATATAAATATCAGTGTATTTTGGTCCTTTTGAGTTCTCAACTATAGGAAAGCATTCAATAAAGTTTGTTTGAGCTCAATTTTGGAAATACAAACCCTATTGAAAGCATTTGTGTCGAGTAACTGTAGGTCACCACCGCCCTTATGTTCAGAACGTACTTCTGCATCCGCACAAATCAAATGTCGCTTGGGTCTGTTCGCAAACCAGTTTTGCTCTTATGCTTCTGCACAGTCGGTCTATTCAAGAACTTGTGAGAACTTCGGCGGCACCGGCAGGAGTGTTTATCTTCCAAAACAACAATGGTGCGTCTGCAAGATATCACGGTCACAGAGATGGATCTAGAAATGCTACACATCGTAGAGGAACGGGTTCGGTTAATGGAGTTCTGCTTCAGGTCTTCGAGGGTTTGCGACCGCCCCATGCGTAGTCAGGATTTTTTGAGAGACGGATTTGACGTTTGCAGGGGCAACCGTCAGCACTCCGCTCCGCTCATGTACGTCATGCGGACTACTTGTCTGTCATGTTAATCAAAGAGAGTTGTTCCACATCCGCCGCTACTCCTCCGCACATCATCGTCCACGTACAGTTTCTCCATCCGTCACCATCAAAATACGGAGCCAAGCTATTTTTGCTCTGGTCTGGCCAGGTCAAGATCAGCAATTTTGCAATTGCACCAAACAGGGAAAAGAAGGTCAAGAAAATCCGGTTTGTTAAATTAAAATATAGTAACGAGTCTAACAACGCATCGGTAGCTACAAATTAGAGCATAATTCTTATATATTACAAAAAACTACAGCCGTTTATTTAAAAGATTGGATGCAAACTATTGATACTTCAACATACCAGGAAGCAGATTTCTCATCTCCATCAAAATATTTATTTTATACCGAGAGGTTTAAAAGTTTAATCAAATCAAGTTAAAAGAAACTTCTTATCGCAGGAATGGATGAAGAGATGCTGAGTTTTGAAGTAGAGAACAAACAGTTCATAAAAAAGTATTTCGATCCTAATTATTCCTGTTAGAAAAATCCACAACAAGAATAAAATATTGGGGCAGAAACTGAACATATGCTGGATGCTGATGGGGATTTTTTTTATATGTCATATTAAATTAAGGGTTAAACATTAAGCGTTCATTTCCACGTTTTGCTCCTATGAATTTGATAATATCGCTCATGTTTTCGAGCTTCGAGGAAATCAGAGCAGAGCAAGATGAGAGGAACAGCGGGGCGGTGACGGGTGACGGAGGAGGTGGGATTTCGGGGCTAGGACGTCTCCTCCAACTTTCATCACAAAGTTACATCGTTGTTTAGATGGTCTGTTGTTTTCTCATGGTCATTATAGAGATGGATATTTTTGTAAAATATTAGCGTTCGTCTTGTTTCAGCTTCCACCCGAACAACTGATTGATCACTGCGTTCAGACGCCATACACTGAAGCTCAGGTGTTTCTGCTCCCTTCGTTTGCCCTCCATTGTTAATGTTTTCTTTGGTTTGTTTAAAAATGTCTCTCTCTTGTTTAAAATGGGACTTGTTTAACATTTATTATTGGTTCATTCTGACCATTTAAATGGAGGGAAAGAAAATGACATCGGTTTCAAGGATCAGCCCAATCGGTTGGACCGACACCAGCCTTAAAAAAATCCTTCATCGGTCAATCTTTACTTTTTAATTTTTGTAATAAGTTGTCATGTTAATCTAACAGTGATTTTTCATTGCATACATGTTTTCATGAAAACACAGCAGGAGAAAATGTTTTTTTTTTGTTTGTTTGTTTTTTACATAAACAGAACATTAACAGTATGTTGTGTAAATTTGCAATAAAATTTCTGCTACAGTGGAGCTTATTTATTACTCTGCACAGCATTAAAATGAGTTGGAAGCAGCCCAGTTGTTGGCAAACGGTCAAGTCTTAGTCCTGTTGATTGACCAATGATCCGACTCAGTGGTCCAGCAAACACTAAGATTGGTTGGGTCATTTAATTTCTATGGAGTCTTATTAAGAAATACAAACAACAACTTTTAAAAGTATTGATTTAAAACATTAAACTGATTTGTAGTTCTATTTTTTCTGATCAAAACAGCTCCATTATTATCAGATTGACGTTAAAGTCGTCGGGAAGCGGCTGTTCTAACCGTTGCAGTTCCGAATTCTCCTGAGTGGTGCACGACTTTACAGGAGTGGAAAAAGTGAATGTGATTGGTCGATTATCAAGGGGGTGGGATTGTTGTGCCGAAAGATTCACAAGTTTTTGGTTGTGGCCGGTTTGTCAGAAGCATCTTGCTAACCAGTTAGCAACTTAGTGCTAGTAGGTTCACAATGGGAAATTCCATTGGGACCAAGTAGCACTAAATTGGTGACTTAGAAACGACACTGTCAAGGAACACTATGGACAGAGGAAAAATGCGAGAGGAGGAGAGTTTAGTGTCGGAGGTCGTGGATGAGTCTCCTCTGTCATACGTTTTGTATTTAGAGGAGGAAAGCGGGATGAAGATGTTGTGGAAGCGGACGTCAGGGCGGCAGAAGCTTGGTTTGGTGTAGAAGGCTTCCAGCCGTTCATGTTTGAGCCCTTGCCTCGCAACGCTGCCAGTTCTGTTAGCTCTACGCCTGCTGAAGACACAGACGTCCATCCCCGTGAACACTGGGACAGAACTCACTGGGAAAGGAAATGATTCTTATTTGAACCATTGCGTATATTAGCTGCGACATATGAATCAAGATGCTATGACCGTAAAAATGTAATTGACAGATGACCGTTGATATATGATTGGCTGAATTTAGGTGTTCAGGCTGACTTATAACTAACTCACCTGCATAAAATAACGAGAAAGAAAATAGATTTTAAGACAGGATTTTTTTTTTTTTTATATAGAAATTTTTTTCATTTTGGGACAATATCGTCTGATAAAGAGCACATTTCTATACGTGTTTAAGTCAGAATGATTTGACATTTATGACTTTAAAGGGAAAGTATTTAGTAAACGTTTGACAGATTTCCTGCTTCAGATTGTTGTTTGTATCTGGTATGAGCTGCAGGATGAACAGCCGTCCAGACGTCTCCTCATCCAGGCCAGTCATCTTCCACCAGGCGTCGTTAAAGCTAGCATTGCTAAAGCTGTGAGTGCTGAGAAGCGTCTGCTGGAAGGTGCCGGTTAGAGGAGCAGCAGTAGTGTTGTGGTGGAGGGGGGGGGGGGAGGGACTAGCTGAGCAGGCCAGACTGGTTCCTGGTTTGTTTTCACCTCAGTACTGGGACACCTGAACAGTCTAACCGTTGTTTGAACTGAAACCTCTTTGCGTTTTAACAGTCGGTGCACAAAGCTGAGCTGGAGGAGCGTTCAGTGAAGGCAGCACACAAAACAATGCAGCTGAATTCCTCATTCGAAGCCCTCGTGGTTTTCCAGCTCATCCTGTGACCTACAAACGTTTGTCATTTCTAGGAAAGGAAATGAATAAAGTGCTGTGAGGAGGGAAGGGGGAAAAAACGGGACATTTTTGTCCTCTTCAATGAGTCCTGTTATTGACTTAGTCTGTAATGAATAACCCTAGTTGCTGATTAAAAGGGCTCTCCAGCAGTTTTACTCATGAAGGGTTTTGCTCTTCACCAGGAGTGCTGCACAGCTAGTGAAAACGGTCGATGAATGTCTGCTGCAGCTCCTCTGGGAGCTTTCAGTGCAATCAACTCAGCCATGTTTTCAAGACGTTCTCTGGGAGCTTTATCAGAGCAGAAAGGTGTTTTTAAATTTTTTTTTAAAAGAATGGATTTCATAAGCTTACGGCGGCTAATAACCGAAACCTTCACGTCCTCAAATGATTTCACATTCAAATCGATGCAACAAAAACTACATGATTTGATATGATAGAGAGACACAAACGGCAGATAATCGTAAAGTTGAAGAAAAAACTGTATTTACAGACAGACATCTGAAAAATGTTGGATTCATTTTGTTAACTCAGATGGCTGTAAATAAAACCCAGAAGAAGGGAGAAAAATCAAATCATGAGCCAGAGAATAAACAGCACTGCTGCTGAGAGAAACGCTGAGCGGGAAGTTAGGCTGCTTTCAGTCTGAGGATCATTTATTTGTAAAGAATAACCAGGATTCTGATGTTCAGCTGAGAAATCACTTACTGATTATCTTTATCTCCTCTTGAGCTTTAGTTTAGATTCAGCAGACATGGGCAGCTTGTTTATGAAAAGATATCTGAATCCTCAGAAAACACCTGAAGAGCCATGTTTTGCTAGCCTGGTAAACCAGACTAAATGTGAGATTAAATGTGTAATTTAGTCTGGACCCGATGAATGAGACATCGGAAGATTGTTGATGAGAACAACCCGCTGTCTTTCAAACCATGTCTGTGCCTATTGGCCAATTAGCACAACTGACTGTGACGTAGTAAGCGCAACAGAAATCCAGTGGGGGAGAGTAAACAAACAGCCTGTCTGTAAAACGGCAATTACGTCTTTCTTAAAAATGCATAGAACCTCTTCCTGCTCAAGTTTCAACGAAAAGTCTAAACCTTCCAAAACTGATTCCAAAGCTGAGTCAAACCAGAAATTTTCAATAGTTGTTGCCATCTTCCTTGTGCTTTCTCCAGCGTTGTGGAGCTTTGTTGTCATGCCCTCAAAACCCCGCCCGCTTTGCATCCAAAAATTCAAAACACATCTCTGCGTTGTGATTGGCCCGCCACTTCTAGGGCCTGGGGCCTTGATCGAGGCTAGGCCACTCGCAGGCAAAAATTATTTTGGCCCCTGGCGGGTGGGGCTAGTTTACTAGGCTACCGTTTTGCATTATTTGGGGCCCTATGAGGAAAGGCTGTGCGTCGGGAAACCAACACTGCGTGTCTCCCTGATGTGGCAGCAAAGCCTGTGGGATTTATGTATTTAAAGGAAAAGTCCGGTCATATTCAGAATACAAACTTCTGAAAGTACTTTAAATATGAAATTATTACATACTGTTTAATAAATGATAGGTGTTTTTAATTAAGAGTCATTTAATTTGAATTTGCTTTACTGGAGGCATCCATGTTTGTCAAAGAAGTCTACTGCCCCCTACCGGTTTGTGACGTCACGGTGCGGTATCGGCTGTTGATCAAGTCCCAGTGCTGTATCTGGTGTTTGTCACAACGCGCTATTATCCAAGTCATCATGAAAATTAGGGCTGCAACAACGAATCGATAAAATCGATAAAAATCGACTTTTAAAAGCGTTGGCAACGAATTTCATCATCGATTAGTTGTGTCGCGTGATTAATGCGTCATCCGCCGCCGCCGTCATCACATCCACTTGACTGAAGCGGGGGAAGAAGAAAAATACGGCAGAGCGAGCCAGCGCTGCAGGTGCAGTGTTGCCAACTCAGCGACTTTTCAGACCCCTCCAGCGATTATTTTTCAAAAAAGCGACTAGCGACAAATCTGGCGACTTTTTACGGTGTCACTGGCGGCTTTTGGAGACTCTTACGTGAAAGCATGTATCGTTCCTACTCTGCAGGAGTCCCTCTCAGCGCTGCAGTCAGAGCAGCAGGATGTTTACCCTCAGCGTCCAGACTGCAAATGAGGCGCGCATGCGCCGGGATTGACGGCGCAAATTGATCACAATAATTAAAATAGCCTGAAAAAAGTCGTAACATGCAACTTTTGTCAAAACAAATTAACATGGCACGGAACCACCATGTTTGTTTGGTTTTAAAGTGGGAAAACGTAACGTTAGTTTCTCAGGTAGCTCATCTGATGCTTTCCTTACCTTGTTAGTAGGTTACAGACAGTGATAAGGTTGGCTACTTGTTTTACTTTTAATTTCATTTGAATTAGCTTAAGCAGCGTTTATATTTACTTTATAAATAAATTAACTTGCAAATTATGAGGGCAAGGCTTTTAAAGTTTAAATCTTCTGGCAAAGATAAAGTAAAGATCCTGCAATTTATGGAAGTAAAGCAGAATAAAATCCAGCAAGATCAGTAATATGTCAATTAATTATATGCCACATTCCCATGTAAATATCTGTCTTTGGAGGATGTGTTTTTTAGCACCCCTAGTTCTCTCATTTTTATTCCAAATACAATTTATAATTTGAATCACAGGGTTATTTTTATCTCTATGGTTCAGTATTTTCTCAAGTAGCATCTTTAACTGTTATACTTCCCTGTCTTAAAAGGCAGAACTCTTCTAGTCTAAAAAAAAACTCATTTGTTGAAATGGGGGGGCCTATTGTTTGAACCCCTTAGGGGCTTTTAAAAACAAAAATGTCTTTTTTTGCCTGCCTTGTCTGGTAGCTCCCATTGATTTTGCTTGTAAAGCGGAGAGAATGGCGCTAGGCTTACCGCACCGTGACGTCACTGCCGGAAGATGGCAGGAGGGAGGGGTTACTAAATTTGGACAAAAATGGCCGCTCCCAGACTCAGTGATCACAACAAAGATTATTATCTTAATTTTTTTTACTGATTAATGCTAAATTCATTAAATTACCGCAAACTTGGCTGGAAAACGAGGAATTTAGGACATGGCTCCCATCTGTTGACGGTAAAGATGATGAAAGATTTTGTTGTTTTATATATATATATATATATATATATATTAGGGATGCACGATATAATCGGCCCCCTATCAGTATCGGTCTGTATTGGCCTTAAAATTGAATATCGGACATCGGCCACCCCACCGATATTTAACTCGATATTTGATCAGCTTCTGAGTTTCTAAAGTCTAAAAAAAAAATAAAAAAAATACTACTTCTTCTTCTTCCTCAAAAACTTCTTTTTTACAGACTTAAAAACTTCTAAAGACGAGGGAAAAAATATTGATACATTAAAATATCACAATATCTTCATATGCTGATATATTGCCATTTAAAAACACCATATCAATCTCTTTTACTAATGAAATATTGCTATATGTCATCGTTATGCTACGAAATCCCCCGAAAATTCACGAAATTTTGCCATATTTTTATATGTTGATATATTGACGCGGTATCGATCTATTTTACTAACAAAATCTCACAAGAATTAGCAAAATATCACGATAGTTTGTAACAGAACAATGAAATTTCACGAGATTTTGAAAGTAAAATAGATCGATACAGAGTTTCTAAAAATCAATTTGATATCGGCATATGAAAATATATTTGAGTATATTATTTTTCAAAGTGTCAGAAATGGATAACAAAACTGCTATTTTCAATGACTACTTATTTTTGTCCAGCTTTAACATCGGTATCGGTATCGGTTATCGGCTACATGAGTTTTAAAATATTGGCATATCAGATATCGGCCAAAATTCCAATATCGTGCATCCCTAATATATATATATATTAGAGTTACATATTTCTGTATAAACCTTGTTTAAAGAGCAATAAACACTGTGCTCCATTTCCCTCCAGCGTGTGCTCTACCTTATGTTTAGTCTCACCAATTTGATAAAAATCCTGAAAGTTTGTATCAGTGTGTGTTCTCTGTGGGGGGGCCGGGAGCAGATGGAGGCAGACCAGGCTCTTGTTGTCACCGTCAGGTTTTATCTGCTCACTGGATGTAACACTTCCAGTTACCGTTTGCTAAACTACCAGATCACCATTAACTTCTTTTCACTCGTTCCCTCTCTACATCCCCCCCCACGCACACACACACATCTACTCCTTATCCTCCCTCTACTCTTTTGTACACCCTGAGGGGCTAATCCCAGGCAGCGACGCCCACTTCTTGTAGCGCTCTTCTTCTCTTACATGCCTGAAAGTGCTTTGGGTTTCAGAAGAAGGTCACATGGTGGCCACAGTCTCACGCCCAAGTTTGTTTTTCAGATTTGCTGCTCCTTGTTTCTCTGATCACTCCAGCCTGAACATCTTCATCTGAATGGGTTTCAACTTTTGAGGGCAGGTTAAGTGTTTTTTGTCAAACAAATCATTTCTTTGTTGACGTATCTAATGTTTCTCCTGCTCGCCTCCCTACATTTATAGTAAAGTAGATAATTTTTCAGCCTTTTCCTACTTTTTTTTTTTTTTGCTTCTTTCAGTATTGAGCCTAATTGGCGACGCTAAGCTCTCCTAAAATGTTCTTGAAGGATGGTTGTCTATCCCTATCCTGTAATGAGCTATCATGGGAACAAACTATTCAAATGAGTTTAGAATTGCATTTATTATTTAAAGGAAACATCACTGATTAGCACAACATTAGAATATTGGCAATGTTTTTCATACAATTCTGAACTAAACGAAGTTTGTGGTGCAATCTTTGAAAACAACAGTCAGTTTTTCAGCGTAGAAAAGATCAACTAGCTCCACAGGTAGCTTGTCGAGGAGAGAAACGGTTAATCAAATAAGCTCTGAGACAGTTTTCATGTCAAAGGGATGAAAGGGAGCACATAAAGTTGTTGACAGTAAAAGCTGAGCCCATAGCTACAGTAGAAGCCATTCAAAATGTTCCCTCTTTCCTTGATGAGTCCTTGGCTGGTCCCCTACAATTCCTTTTTAAATATCAATCTTTGTACTAAAATATTCTTTCCGTCATAATTTGTGGACATTAAGATCTAAATAGAAGCCTCCACCCCTGGTCAGAGCCTTTAATTTAGTGAAAGGTTGGAGTAAAAGTCAGAGTAAACAGTTTATGCCCAGGAGAAGGCCAGTGCCTGCAAGTTGGAGGGGATTTACTGGGAGTTGCAGGGTAGTAGGCTGCCATTCAGCTGGCGTTAAACTGGGAAGGGCGATTTTGAATGGCTGCTACTGTTTGTCTAGAAGGGAAACAGGACTAAGCACTGGCCCAAAGCTGGCCCAACTCTATAAGCAACAACCGAAGGAGTTGATGGCAGCAGCCCTGCTTATATTTCCCTCCCGGATGGTGTTTCAGCTGAACATGAGCAGACTAGATGAAGCTACACACAAAACCAGAGAGAGCTTGAAGTAATGAGTGAAACTAACAATAAGTGCAGAATAGAAATGGAAAGAAACAAAATCATCAATAGTGTCCCCCATGTCCTCCAGGAGCCTGAGCATCTAGCAGCATAACAATAGAGATAGTTCAGGGTTACCCGAGTCCCCGAAGGACGAGATAGCAAAAGTTGGATCCAGAAACATTTGCTGCTCTGGTAGAAACATGATTAAATTGGTCTTAATACAGGGTTGCCAAGGGTCATTAAAAATAAGTAAAAGTCATTAAATTATTCCATAAAAATTCAAAAAAATTCAAAATTTTTACGGAATGACTATGACCTGGATGACTGAGAACCTTCATCAGCTCATTAAATTATTATTTTTTAAATTAAAGCTACAGTGTGTAATAATTACAGGGATATACAGTCAGAAATGTAATATATTATACATAACTATGTTATTTATCATCATCTACGAGCTCAGCCTCTTAACCTTAATATTTGCGTTGCCTTAGAATTCGTTATTTATAATTACATAGGAGCGGGTCTCGCAGCCATGGAGGCAGACATCTTTGCGCTACGGCAGCGCAGAGCCAACAAACTAGCGATTGCGAGATCGCCCATTACGAGAGATGAACTGAGACGGTACTGAAATCTATACCCTACACAGACTAATGAAATACTATCTGTAAAATTATCTATGTAAACAAACCTCATCACTTGAGAAGGTAGGTGATGCGGACGTCGTGGAAGACATTTTGTCCCCTAACGCTCGCCGTACTGTTGGGGGGGGAGAAGCGGTGGGGGGGAGATGTTCATGTTGCTGCGGTCTGCAGTCTGAACGTTAGATGTCGCTAAAAATTACACACTGTAGCTTTAAGGCCTGAATTGGTAGTAAAATATATTAAATGTGATTATTGTGGCATTTAAAATTCTTTATTAAAAAAAAAAAGATTCTAAAAACAATTTTGTCAGATACATTGCAATATATTTGCACCGAACTGCTTCCGGTTGATCGTAAAGCCGTACGTTCAGAAAAGAAGGTCGGAGAAAAACCTAGAGAATGGGAAATGCTAATTTCAATAAGTGGCTGGAAAACGAGGAATTCGGGACATGGCTGCAGCCTGTCGACGGTAAAGATGACGAAAAATGTTGCCGTGTATACATGAGAGTCTTGGGTACTTGTTGATGGCATTAAAATTATTTCTAAGAGCATTAAATTGGAGTTACTCATTCCTGTATGAACCCTGTAATAGCTATAAAGAGCAAAAATAATCTCTACTGGCAATGGACAAAAAGTACGTTTTTTGTTCTTATCTTACACACTGACATTTTTAACTTGGTTATATAAACCTACAGAAAATACTGGCACACCTAAATCTACTATTGAGTGCAACATTAGTAATAAAGAAATTTCAATGGATTTAAAATAGTTTTAAAATAGATTCATATATCTTTTAATTTCCAAAACTTCTTAATAAATAGCCCTCTGTGCTTTGTTGTTGTTTTTAGACACTAAGACATCTTTTGTTGTCATTTCATTTTCTACAGCTCTTATGACATTTCCATTTCTTAATTTCTTAATTTTATTAGTGATTGCTGTTTTTTAGAAACGGTAACTTCCTCGGCAGAGATTGCTCTCTCTCCTGATGCGTTCAAGTTACAGAAAAAAGATTCGATTATCAAAATCCTAATTTCTCCTCGCCTCTAAAATTTACTTTTTCAAGACCTTCATTAACAGACATCACGCAGGCCGGTCTGTTTTTGACGGCTGTTGATGCTGCGTTCACTGACATATATTAATACCGGTAATTTTTCCCCCTAATTTCTATCTGAGCCCCCCCTCCCTCAGTAATATAGTTACTGTGAGCTCATAGACCACCTCCATCCCAGCAGCAGGTCCTCTCTCTTAATGACCTTTAATTTTATGTACAAACCCCCCTGATGTGAAAGTAAATGATCTTCCATTTTTCCTGTACCCCCCCACCCCCCCAGTTTGCCTGGACTCGGCTCTCCTGCAGCAGCGCTGCTTGTTTTTGCGACATAGCTGTCGGCCTTCTCTGATTGCTCCCGTCCTTCCCAGCCTCCTCTAGCTTCTCTGCTACGTTACTGTTTTATTCTTTCTCTTCATGTTTAATACTCCTATATTTCTCCTCTCAGTCCCTGTTCAGTCTAAAGTCTCATTTTCTCTTTCCCTCGCCTGTGCCCTCTGCCCCCCCCCTCCTCTCAGTAAATCAGCTTTCATAACGCCGTGCAGCGCAGCTCTGCTCTGCGAAGCCTCTGACGCTGACATTATTCAGAGTCCGGGGCCAGCTTCCTGTTGCTATTCTGGGGCCCAGGCTTCCTGTGTGGACGTGTCTCATTCAGGTTCCAGGGCCCCCCTCCCTCCTTCCCTCCCTCCCTCTCCTTCTCTCTGCTTCCCTCTGTATGATTTTTAATTAACGTGCTTGAGAAAATCCAATCTGCTGATGAAGAGCGTTGTTTTTGGACTGTTTCTCTGCTGCAGAAAAGCGTACTTCGCTCTCTGCTAGCTCCCCCCCCCCCCCCCCCCCTCACGCTCACTCACACCCAGAACACTCTCTTTTCGTTTAGCTTCACTCTCTCACACGCCCCTCCCCTCTGCCTCCATTTCTGCTGGGCTGAGCTAGTTTTGCAGCACAAAGACTGTGGCTGACTGCAGCACCGTCTGTCCTCTGCTGAGGAAAAAATCTGCTGAGGCTGGATGGATGAACACAGCTCTGAGGAAACAGTCGCAGGCAGAGGAACACCTTTCCCTCTTCCTCGTTAGATCACTAATAGTCATGCGCCTCCACCCCCAGCCCCCCAGATCAGGTTGTTTATGTGCAAGTTAGAGGAGAGGGGAGGGGCCACGGCGGTCCAGGAGAGCGGTCTCCCTCCTCTGGTTGTAACCCAGCAGCCTTCACCTCGGGCTGGGCAGCTGCCTCGCTCTGCTGCGTTTGGTGCTACTATTGTTATACAAAAAACACGCCACCACCCCCCACCCATTCTCCTCATTATTCAAAGCCCCCCTCCCTCCCCATCTCTGTAGCTGCTGAAGTGTTTCCCAATATTTTAGGCCCAATATTAAAGTGAAGCTTTTACACCTCAGTTTGAAGGATGGATTTACTGTTCCTGGTTTCTTTTAGATGCTGCTAACCTGCTAACTGCTAGCTCATATTTGGAAGAGTCCTTCGAAATATGAGCACCCCCCCCAGCCAAACCCCCACCCTCCCACTCACAGAGTAGCTCCTCTCCATCCTGTAATGGCTGCTGCTGCCTTGCTTTAGCTCTTTTCTCCATTTCTATCCCTCATAGTAGGGTGGGAGTGCCCCCTTATGGTTGTGCTCAGGCCTGCAAACCTTCAGCATGGGGCGGTGTGTGTTTGGGGGGGTTAGAGCTGCCGTTCCTCCAGCTCATGGTGGACCTCTGAGTCGGCGTATGAGGCCAGGTGGCCGAGTTGCACACAGGTCACCTGTCTGTCTGCTGCTGATGCTCGGTGGCGGCGCTGCGTCCAAACACGCTGGACAGAGGCGCTCTGATGAGTTTGTGTCAAAGTAGCTGAGCTTAGAGTTTCAGTTGATGTTGTCTTTTACACGGAAGAAACGCCTCCTGCCATGCCCCCCCCCCCCTCACCCGGCCGGGGAGGCGAGATGGTTGGAAAATGAGCAGGAACTTCAGGAGAAAAACTGCTGAATATTTAGGAGGCAGGGGGGGGTTGTCCTCTCATGGAGTGTCAGGCGTCCTGAGCGTGAAAGGCCTGCTGTAATTAAAGTGCAGGCGGCGACAGAGGATGGGGGGGCGGGGGGGTAGCGGCTCTGCGCTTCCTGTAACAATGACAGGCTTCTTCTTTTGTAGTCTCTGACTGCGCCGTGACCCTGCCAGGCACGCAGGGAGGCCTCCCAGAGACAGGCAGACAGAGGAGGGCGGAGGGGGGGGACTGTTGGCTCTAATGTGTCAACCACGTGGATCACGGTAACCATGGCAGCGATACAGATGCAGCCAGTTTTCTTCCCCCTCCTCTAATAAGGCCTGAGTCGACCCTGGAGGGAGTGAGCTCAGGCTTCACCACTAAAACCACAAACTTCACTGTTTTCCTTTCAGATCAGATTTATTTCTGTTGAAAAGTGTTTCTGTGTGCCGACCTGCGGGTCAGAACTTTGTAGAACCGCCTTTAAAATGTCTCCCAAGCTAAGAGATTTCCTTCTCTCTCCAAAAAAAAAAATACCTGAAGCATCAGCTGGTCTCCCCATCATGATGCTGCCACCACTATGTATCATCATGCAGACCTTTATCTTTTAGTCCTGGTAGGATAATTATCCTTGATGATTTGTGAGTTTATTACACCTTAATATTAGCTGCCTGTTGCGTATCAGAACTGATGTTTTCCTCAATAGTTTATCTAATTAGGCCAGTTCCTCCAGCAATTTAGGACTGGAATGAGAGCGGAGTCCTTCAGCTAAAAACGAAGTGTAATATTTTGATAAGACTGGAGGCATGGATGTCTCCTCTGCTAAAGTGTATGATGTAGCAATGTGATGATGTTTAAAATGCCTCTAACTGTTAATTGGGGCCACTTCCCGTGAGGTGAGCCCGGTTGGTGAGCAGCTGCCTTCTGTAACTCTAAGTAACTTCTATGATCTGAGTAGGATTACAATTTGTATCAAAATCTGTTGTCTTGGTCGTGCTTTGGTGGCGCAGTGGTTAGCGCACATGACCCATGTATGGAGGCCTTAAGGGCAGTTTAGACTTCTGCAGCATCAAATGTCGTTTGGGTCTGATCGCGAACCAGTTTATGCTTCTGCACCGTCGGTCTGGAATTTCTAGGGACACAAAACAGTTTCCTGCCAAAGCTCAAGGGGAAGCACATTCGTGAAATCGCGAGAACTTCGGTTGATGCTCACAAGGACTTTGGCGGCGCCGTTGGGAGTGTGTTGTGTCTGCAAGATTTCACGGTCGCGGAGATGGATCTAGAGTTGCTAGACATCGAAGAGGAACAGGTTGTGTTAATGGAGCGAACCTCCTTGATTAAGCTTTCGTCGCAGTTGTCCATTGTAGCCTTTCCTCGGTTTTTAAAAATGGCGCGCTCCTGCACCGAATTGGAATACCAAGAAAAGAATACCAAGGACCAATCACAGCTGCTTTTTGTCTGCGCACTTCCACTTGAGGTCTGCATGTGTTTGCGACCGTCCAACGCGTAGTCAGCATTTTTTTGAGGTTTGAGGAGACAGTTGCAGAACCTCTGTGCGGGGGGGCGTGGTCACGCACAGAGACAGCTTTGACAGTTGCAGAGGCTACGCGTCAGAAGCTTAAATTGGCCTTTAGTCCTTAAAGGTGGTCGACTCGGGTTCGAATCCGACCTGTGGTCTTTCCCTCTCTCATACCCTCTTTCCTGTCAGCCTACTGTCTAAAAAAACAGCCACTAGTGCTGTAAAAACTCCAAAAAAAAGTTGGTATATCTCAGGGTTATTTACTACAAATACATTATGAAGTGTTATTTAAAAAGTTTGTTCAGAGAAATCTCTTTTCAGGAAACCAAACCCGAGTGGGAAAGCCTCAAGGTGCAGACGCAGAGCTCTCCTTTAACAGCTCCTATCTCTGTTTTAGCTCTTTAGCGTACGTTATGTAGCAGGAAATCCCAATAAACCCTCCACAACGTCAGCAGTGGGATGAGAACAAGTTGCAGGGCTGAACGCCCTGTGGTGACACCACTGGCCTCGGTCGTACCTCCACGTTCCACCGCTGCCTCCTTTCTGCTTCTCACACTTGGGAATAGAGAAAAGAAAGGGGGGGCATGGCAGCCTAATGGCTCTGTTCAGGCTTGATTGATTCAGTGAAGTAATCTGCAAATGGAATACATTAGGACGGCGGAGAGCTGAGGAGATGACTCAGAGAGCAGCAGAGAACATTGGGAACGCTGGGAAACACTGAAGCATCGTCACCCAAAATAATAACAATCCTGGAAATTTTCCTTGGTGGTTTTCAGTGTTTGTTTTGTTTTTCTGACACATCTGATGTTTACAGACAGGACTTTATTGGGTGGGGGGGCGGTTCTGGGATGTTTAGCGATGATGAATCCTGTTCAGCAGTTCTCAGCTCTGTAGTTCCATGTTAGGCAGTGCTGGGAAAGGCACAAAATGGCTGCCACAGAGAGAGCCTCCTACAGCAGAGACCTGCAGCTCTCTCCTTCGCTCCACAGCAGCTTTCTCTGCTTTTCCTGGATGTTAACAACAAAAATAAAAATCCTCCTTTTCACACTAAATTCACAGCATCAGTTATATCTATAGATGCTGCTGCTGTGACCCTCCTCAGAGCTCATTATACCCCCCCCCCCACACACACACACACACACACACACATACACTCACAGATCAGACCTATTTAAACACCCCACCACTCATGGCTGCTCCACGTTTTCCTCATCATTTGCCGTCTAATAATGACTGTGTTGAATAGGAGAGCCTCAATAGCAGCGTCCCCCCCCCCCCATATCTGTCTCTCGCTGTCCAGCTTGTGCAGTCAGCAGAACAGGCTGGTGCTGTGCAGTATTGAGTTAGGAAAAATCAATGACTGCAGAGTGGGAGTAGGTAGGAGCCTGTGTGTGTGTGTGTGTGTGTGTGTGTGTGTGTGTGTGTGTGTGTGTGTGTGTGTGTGTGTGTGTGTGTGTGTGTGTGTGTGTGTGTGTGTGTGTGTGTGTGTGTGTGTGTGTGTGTGTGTGTGTGTGTGTGTGTGTGTGTGTGTGTGTGTGTGTGTGTGTGTGCAATGCTTGTGCAAAGCCAGGCTGAGGAATCAGAGCTGTCAGATATTTACAGAATGTCAGGAGAGCTCACTTTGTAAGCCGTGCATACGATATGTGCCGCTGTAGGCTCTGAGAAGGGTTTGTTTGGAGCTGCTGTTTTCACACCGAGAGGGGAAAAAAATCTTTTTTGGATTAGATTTAGTTGTGTCGCTGTTGAATTATGGATTATTATTCTTATAAAACCTTCATGTTTGCATTAAACTGGGAGGTCAGGCTTCTCTTATGACATCTGATTCTGGTCCCTCCTGAAAACTTCTCACCAGCAGCTCCTCTTTTGGGCCAAATATACTGTAAAGTCGAACCCTTTTGTATATAAATAAAATCTGCTTCTTGGCTCTTTAATCCTTTATGGCTTTTCTGTTTTCTTTATTTTATTGGATTCGTTGTGTTTTACTGGAAGGTAGAGAAACTACCTTCATGGATTCTAGTTACTCTACTTCTGTACATATTTGAAGAATATTTACAGTGTTTACATTTTTGTGGAAGATTGATCCTAATAGATATGTTGGTCCAGTTTTAAATGTGGTTATTGAGGAGTTTTATTTTCCTTTTTTTTGTCCCATTTGGATATGACGCTGCAGCTTTGAGCATCGACTGATATCGATACTGATCAGCACCAATAATAGGCACCTTTATTGCTCACCTTGTTGGGAGGTATATTAGAAGAGGCCTAATCAGTTATGTTATAGGTATGAAACCAACCCACAAACTTATTATTAATCTTTTAGGGCCCTCTCACACCTTAGATTTAGCCAGCGTATGCCCGATGTCCCAGAATCTCCTAAAGTGCTTGCATAAGATGAACTTTCTATGTATTTTTTTAATTTTGGGCGTATACATAGAGTACATAAGTTCTCCAGAACCTATGTTCAATGACAGCCTAACTTATATATAACGCACGGCAGCGTAATGTCCATGAATGTCACGAGCCAGTGTCCTGAGAGGGGCAGCAATGCACTGGAGGCGTCCATTCTGGATAAAAAGATTTCTTTGATCGCGGTATTAACCTAGCTGCTGTTTATCACCCGCCAGAAAGAAAGAAAGGTTTGCAGTTGCAGCAGATTCAGCGTCATGTCTGCTTGGAAGTTTGATGGTCGTGGTCGAATGCAGGGAGGATCAATCACACTCACCTTCACGCTCATCCTATGATGGGGATGCAGTCTGGACGAGGACGGTTTCCTCTTGTGAAACCCCTTTATACCAGAACGCTGCAAATATGCCATTATACAGTATCTGTAAGTTAGAAACATGTGCAGCGCTCGTCTGGAACACGTCAGATACGTTGATATGCGTTGGAGACAAGTTCTCGGTAGGTTATGCAGAAGTTATGCACACATTAATCATAGGTTTTGGATAACCTAGATGCCACAATTTATGAGTTACTGACACTTAACGTAGGTCACCCCCGCCATGCTTCTGTGTTTACATCTGAGAGGAAGAAAATCAGACAAATAAGACAACACCCCCGATTTTACGTCATGTTTGGATTCTCCCGTTTTAAGGTGGAAGTTTGGAATTGTGAGATTTTCAGAGAAAGGAAGCGTAGATAAGGTTTGAACTCCTCTGTACGTCCATTTCACCCACTGAACTATCGTTATTCATCTATGACAATGGAATCTCTGTTTTGCATTCTAAGACCCTTTAAAAGTTTTTACATCCAGTTGTTGTATGTGTTGCTATGGTGACCAGGACAGAAATGTAAAAACTAGCTTAGCCTAGCTTTTCTTTGTTTTTTCTGGGGGACAAAGTATGACAGAAAATACGAACTAAATGTATCTGCAGTACAAAGGTTGGAAATGGTGGGATAATTTGGACCCATCCTTTTAAATGAACCCGGTCTGTTTGGTTCTGGTTCTGAATCTCAGGCAGTGAAGAGGTTGTCCTTGTGGAAACTGGTTGGGACCGGCTCAGCCCGCCGTCAGATGACCGGTCTTGTGATGTCTCCTTAGAGTTGGGTCCAAACAGGAGAACTGAGGGCCGGGTCAGCTGAGCAAGGATCCGGGCCGGGTCAGAACCTTGTGCTGTTTGATCCCCGCTGTCTGCCTCACTGGGCTCAGATGTCCTGCTGCACTAAGAACCTTGGTTCTACTGAACCCACATCAGGTCAGGAGGCTTTAAGCCTGTGCTTTGGTAGCAGCGAGGGAGGGAGAGGCCTGTGGAGGAGGAGGGGGGAGGATTCTGAATCAGCGTTCTCCTCCTGTCACTCCCTCTGGGGTTCCTCCATCAGGTCACATCCCAAAAATAGCAGCGGACGCCGTTTCAAGTGCAAAACCGCCGGCTTCGGGGCTGCAGCCAGCGTGAGTGTGAGATTTCTATGGGAATACTTGGCCTTTCTCCAAAGCATGTTTCTTTTTTTCCCCTCCTCCCTTCCTCCCTCGGCTCCCTCCTCCTCCTCCTTTAGTGTGACTGGCAGATGAGCTAGCATCTCTGAGAGCGAGCACATGTTCTCCACGTGACGGGCCGATGTGTAAACACTCACCTTCCCTGTTTCTGTCCCAGCCGGGCGGCTCAATAACAACACCACATGGCAGCGCAGGCTGCGGCCAGCGCCGCTTCTATCAGCTGCCTCCTGAGATGACTCGCTTCAAAAAGCCCCCCCCCCCCTCCTCTCATGCAGACAGAGTTCTCTGTTTGCCAACATGGATCATTTTCAGACTTCCAGGAGGAATGTGGAGCGTTTTCCTACTGGAGAAACGAGACTCCTGCTAATGAAGCGAGAGATTTCTGCCGGGTTCACTTATTTCACACGACTTTGTTCCAAGTTTTTTTTCCTGCGGGTTCTATCGTGAAGCAACAGCTCAGTTCGTTTTCAGGTCAAAGGTCACGGTCTCCTGATTTAACCCCTACTGAACCAAAGCTCTCTCTCTCCTTCCTCCAGGATCTGTCCGGCTCCATCGACGACCTGCCCACTGGTACCGAGGCCGTCCTGAGTCCGGGCGTCAGCACCTCCGGTGTGTCCAGCTGTCAGGGCGAGCAGAGCAACCCCGCCCAGTCGCCTTTCTCCCCACACACCCCTCCCCACCTGCCCGGCATACGCGGGCCCTCGCCCTCTCCGGTGGGCTCCCCGGCCAGCGTGACCCCGTCTCGCAGCGGGCCGCTGTCCCCGGCCGCCGTGTCAGGTAGGTTATTTGTCCAACTGTTAAACGGACCGCAATGGGTCCAGAATGGTCAGCGCCAACGTGTCTCTGCTGTCCCTCAGGTAACCAGATGCCTCCCCGGCCGCCCAGCGTCCAATCAGAAAACATGATGCATTCTTCCATGAACCAGTCACCCATGGGTCCAGATAGAGGTGAGGAAAAGTAGAAATTCAGCTTTTCAGGACCGACAAAAGAATTTATTGTCTATTAATCTATAGCTCTAAAGCAGCGGGATCCTTGTTAGATGATCTGAGAAAATGTCTTTTAGGTGGGGGTGGGGGTCATTTAGCAGAAGGCCAAGCCGGCATCGTGTCCAGCCTTAAATCAGAGAGCAGAAACTCTGAAGGCGTTTGGATCCGAGCTCAGGCTGCTGCTGGGATGTCTTCTGATTTAGAGTCAGATCCCACAGTGATGATCAGTGGGCGAATCACAGAGGCTGATCTGTTGGATCCATACAGGCTGGATTTATTAGTCCTGTTTCCAGCTTTCTTCAATCTGCTGCGGAGGATCGTTCTCCACCTTCAGCAATGTCAACGTGGGCATGTTTTTAATTTCTGTGGAGAATTTGTGGGCAGTCCTTTTAAACGGGGCTGTCATCAGCAGGGAAGTAATGAGGGTCGTTACTTAGCCTGAGCCACGCCTCCATGTTTATATTATGCTTCCAGGAATCTTTCCATGGTCTTCATCAGGAGTTCTCTGAGCTTTTAGTATCTTTAGAAACTGGATGCATGTGGTTTGATTGCTGCTTCTGTTTATGTTCCTGCTAAAAGAACAAAGTTTGGTTGTTTTCTTCAGTATTTATGGAGTGATATTTGTTCCATTAGTGTATAAATAAATAAAAAAGTAATTTTTTAATGGACATTTATCAGCAATAATACTGAAAATTTTGTTTTTTTAAATAAAATAAAAATAAAATAATAAAAAAATAATAATAAAAAAATGAATAAATTAAATTAAATAAAAAAAAAAACTGAGAAATGTCTAATATGTAAGCAAAGGCTTTGATGTTTTCTCCCCCCCCCCCAAAAAAAATACTTTTTTATAGATTTTTAGCTTTTTATTTTATTTTTATTTCTTTCACATTTCTTTCAGGTTGTTATCAAATAATTTTTTTAAATATAGTTTTCCAGACCACATTCTGCTAATTTCAAGCCCAAACCAAATGCTCACACTGACCGAGCAAAGGTTTGTTTCTCACTCTACCCTGGAGGGGCAGACAATGTGATCCATAAAACACAATTCGAAGAACAGAAAAAGATTTAAAAACCAAAAAACGTCAGAAAATAAATCCCAAAATAAAGTAAAAACTACATATTTCATAATTGGAGAAAACGTCAAAGTTTCCACCAAAAGTTTCATTTCTGTATTGATTTTTTCAAATTCCCTCTTATTAAACTTGCTCTTTGCAACAATAATGGAATAAAATCCACTCCATACATCAAAGGAAGGATGGTTTCAGTTTTTTTCTTCTGCCTATAAACGTTCTTACGTTTTGCGGTTCTGCCTACATGAGTGACCTTTCCCTCTGGATCCCTTCCAGCATACATCCGTAACCCTCAGATGCCTCCGTATGGGTCCCCTGGACAGCCTGGCTCTGCCTTATCCCCACGCCAGTCCTCAGGAGGCCAGATGCATAGCGGAATGGGACCATATCCTCAGAACAATACCATGGGGAACTATGGCCCTCAGGGGGGCCAGTATGGCCCACAAGGTGAGGCTCCATTAACGATGAGCAGCAGGTAGCGTGAAGAAATGGTGATTCTCCAAGAGGTTATTTAGAAGGTTTGCAGGGTTCAAATCTGCTTGATTTTAGGCAGTAAGAGAAATTTAATGACTTTAAACTGTTGCCGTCTGTGTTGAATTTTTAATTTAAGGATATATATATATCTATTAGGGGTGCACCGATTGCGGTTTTCTGGCCGATTTCCGATCACCGACCTTTTAAAAAGTCTGACCTGACGATTCTGATTTTGGTTGATACCGATTTGATTCTTTTTTTGCTATAACCAACACTGTGTTACAAGATCGCAATTCACTTTCAATGTTACAATCTTTTCTTGAAAAACATGCCCTTGAACAAAAGCCTTGAACCATTATAAACTTTTTTTAAACTGAGGTAGAGCCTTGACATAGAAATGAATTAAATAATAAATATTAATTAAATAAAACAAACTTAAGACTACAACATTGGTCTTTTGATTTTTTTACATTTCAAAAAACAAAACTTCAACAAAAGATCAGATTAGAGAACTGTTTTAAGGTTCTTACCAAAAATAAAGTGCACAGTATTATTTTGCTTTTACAAAATCACAAGGTTCAAGGTCCTTTGAGAACATACTAGCAACTTAAAAGAAAGTCCCCCGATGCAGAAGCTTTATGTCCATTTAAATGTATAAGCCATCTAAACAGAAACTTGCAAAATCTTACAATACTAAATCTTCTAACAACATTATCAGGGGTAAGCGTTGATCTCAGTCTTATTGGAGTCACTTGAGCATTAGTGGCAGGTTTTTCTTGATGAATAAAAGCATTTCTGCTTTTTCACCACTCAGGCGATCTTTACTCATCCAGCCAAGCTAAACAGGCGTTCACTTTCAATGCTTGTGCATGGGGCAGAGAGATAAGTTTCCTCGTAGTAGCTTTTTTTTTTTTCATTGCTCATAAGAGCTAACAGCGGGCCACCAACGGACTTCCGGTGGCTTTTGCTTTAGCCCTAGCTTGATTGTTCTTTTCAAATGCTGCATATTCAGCGGCTTGGTGGTTACTTAAATGGCGAACGAGGTTTGTAGTATTAAAGCTTTTGGAAGTGGTTCCATCCAGACTAATTTCGGCCTTACAAGAATTGCAAATTGGGAGCTTTTCGTCTCCTTCTTTAACAGTATAATAATTCCAAACCAACGACATAGCTGCACCTGGTGACCTGTGAACTGCGACACCGGATGTTGTTACAGTTCACTCGACCCGGTGGGCGGGTCTTTCAGTCAGCCGTCTCTAAGAGCAGAAAAAATATGGAAAAGAGACTTGATTTTAAGACACTCGCAGAGGTAAATAGATCGGTGGTTAAGATCGGTTTCCTATGTATATATCGGCCAATCACCCTAAATTAAGGAAATCGGGGCCGATCGATCGGCCGGCCGATTTATCAGTGCACCCCTAATGTATATATGTGTCCTCGAACTCAACGCTATTTCTGACATTTCGAATTGAAAAAGCTTCCTGGATGGGAAGCGAAACGTCTTCAACGTCTTTTTTGGAATGACTCCAATCTGGATGACTGAGAATCTTCACCAGCAATTTAAGGATAAAAGCAGTTTAATCACCTTCCAGACCCAAAATATTAAGTTATTACTCTAAATCCAGTCCTAACTTGGTTAAACCTTCAGATTATTCCTGAAATGCCTTCAGTTACAAAGCAGTGGTTCCAAACGCTGCTCCTCAGGGATCGTCTCTGTTCTGGTTCCTTCGATCCAAAGGATCGCCGCCTGTTATCAGAGACCCCTAAAACCTGCAGGGTCCCTGAGGAGCTCGGTCAGGAACCGCTGCTTTAAGGTCTGGAACTGTCTCTGTGGGTTTCGAGGTTGTGTAGTGAGTCATGGCCGCCAGCGGTGGAAGCTGGCTAAAGCATCAGACGTCTTGTTGGCACAGGCAGCAGCGGTTTGAAGTTTAGAGCTGAGCTGGTGGAACGCTTCCTGCTCCTGAGGGCCTAACCAGATCCCTAATCCTCCAGGCTACCCCAGGCAGCCCGGCTACACAGGGATGCCCAACGCTAACTACCCCAGTGGACCCGGAATGGGCGGCTCCATGAACGCCATGCCGGGTCAGGGCGGCGGGGCTCCGTACGGAAACATGCCGCCCGGACGGATAGGCCCGGGGCAGATGGGGGCCCGGCCCTTTGGTCCTGGCGGTATGGGCCCCAACATGGGGAACATGCCGCCTCAAGTGGGGTCCGGCATGTGCCCCCCTCCCGGCATGAACAGGAAGGACGGCGGCCCCTCCATGCACCATGGCGCAGCCAACTCCATACACAACAGGTGAGTGTGTCTGAACTTGGAGTCTGATTGGAGCAAAAACAACAGGTCCTCATCATCAAACTGTTCCCCTCAGACCCCCAGGATATCCCAACATGTCCCAGGGCATGATGGGATCAGGCCCCCCCTACGGCCCGGGGATGAACAGCATGCATGGTGTGATGAACCAGGGAGGGCCGGGGCCCTATCCAGTGGGAGGAAACATGGCCAACAACACCCCCGGTGAGTGGACCCTCTGCTCCCCATCAGACGTTGCTGCTGCTGTAAGACCTGCTCTGATAGCGCTGTTCTCCCCCCCCACCAGGGATGGCGCCAGGCTCTGAGTTTGGCATGGACAAAATGACCCCCGCCCAGAAGATCAACAACAAAGTGGATGCGACTCCAAAACCTGAATCCAAAAAGGTAAGAGCCAACGACCGTCATCTGAGCGCTGGTTTGTTTCTCCTGGTTTCTTCCTCATCTGCTCGTTTTTGTGTCACTCCAGAAGTCCAGCTCTTCCACCATCACCAACGAGAAGATCACCCGGCTGTACGAGCTGGGCCCCGAGCCTGAGAGGAAGATGTGGGTGGATCGATACCTGGCCTTCGCTGAGGAGAAAGCCATGGGGATGAGCAACCTGCCCGCCGTGGGCCGCAAGCCCCTCGACCTCTTCCGCCTCTACGTGTCTGTCAAAGAGATCGGTGGCCTCACCCAGGTTCGCTGGGTTCACTTTGTTTTTGTTTTTTTAAATTTCAACGTAAACATCTTTGAATGTTTAGTGTCTAACCTGAGATCTGTCCTCGTCTCTCTGCCTTACCAGGTGAACAAGAATAAGAAATGGAGGGAGCTGGCCACCAGCCTGAACGTGGGAACGTCCAGCAGCGCCGCCAGCTCGCTCAAGAAGCAGTACATCCAGTGTTTATACGCCTTTGAGTGTAAGATTGAGCGCGGCGAGGACCCGCCCCCTGACTTCTTCAACACAGACACCAAGAAGAACCAGCCCAAGATCCAGCCTCCGAGCCCAGGTGAGAGCTGCTCTCAGGTTACCCCCCCACAGAGCTCCCTAAACCCATCAACTCCCTCAGTAATGTTTAAAGCGAGACCCAGTAGAGCCGCCATCTTTTTCTGTGCTCTTCTGTCTGCTGCAAAATCTGTGGTTAAACCCGGTGGTCCGGTGTTTGCTTTGGGTGGGGTTGTTAGCTGACGTTCAGAGGAAGAACCGATGCAGAGAGGCGGCGTGGCAGGAGGATGAGGTGCTGTGACCGTAGCGGAGCTTCCTGCCTTTGGCCCGGAGCCATGGCAACGCAGCAACGCTCCCTGGAGATAAGCACCGTGGTTAAAGGAGCTTCAGGGGTTCTCTGTGTTTATATGAACACGTGTCACACATCTCTGCCCCCCCCAATCGTCTACACTGGTGGGGAATCCTTGCCCAGAGGGAGGGGGGGAGGTGCCGTGTGAGAACAGAAGAGGCTGATGTGAGAAATGTGAATAACTGTGACCTGCTGGTGACCCGACTGTGTGGTGATTTAATGAATGGGAACCTGTGACTCACCAGACGTAATAGTGAGAAGTCCTGAGCTCAAGTTGAGGATGAGCGATACTATGTCACACGCACTCTGAACACAAACAAACCATCAGTCACTCTTTCACACACCCCTCCCCTTTAGAAAGCATCAGTAATCTGTTTAGAGTCAGGAGGTGGAACAGTGAACACCGACCGAGCAGAAACACACTTTCATTGAATCCTAATGAGACGGTTTATCTGGAGAAATCTGCTGCAGCTAAAGTGTTATGTTGTGGTCCTTGCAGCTGGTTCAGGGTCCCTCCAAGGGCCACAAACTCCCCAGTCAACCACCAGCTCCATGGCAGAAGGAGGAGACCTGAAGCCCCCCACGCCAGCCTCCACCCCGCACTCACAGATGCCTCCGATGCCCGGCGTCAGGTAAGAAGCTGAAGCCGGAAAATCATGTTTTCATGTTCGTTTTATCTGGAGTCACATTAATAACATGAAACCTCCCCCCTAGTGGTGGAACTGCAGCATTACAGCAGAAATCAGAAGGATTCTGTAATCAATCTACCCATCGCCCCTTAGAAGGCTTTTATTCTAATTATTACATATTATTTAGTGTCTCAGTGAAAGGAAAAGCCAATCAAGCAGTACTTTCTCTTAGAACTCGAGCTTCCTGTTCTGCATCCAGGGGTATGATAGAAATGATCCGTGCTGATATTGGACCTAACAAATTGTCCTTCTGCAGGAGTAGTGTGAATCTTCAGGATCCTTTTGCCGACGGCGGAGACCCTGCATTCTCCAGAAGAAACACCATGACTCCTAACTCTCAGGGCTACCAGCCGGGCATGGGCGGTCCGGAGATGATGAGCCGCATGGCTCCGTACGAGTCAAACAAAGACCCATTTGGAGGCATGAGGAAAGGTAGGAGCTGTAATAATAAACCTATTCTTCTTTATTAATGTGAAAAATGCTAATCAAATAAATAAAATGTGTTCTATGCCACACTTTTTCCATTATGCTGGAGATTTCTTCCTGTTAAATGGGAGTTTTTCCTCTCCACTGTCGCTACAAGCATGCTTAGTGTGAGGGATTTCCTTCAAGTCAATGAGTCGATGCAATCAATTAGTTTTTCTTAGACAGAAAACTTTGAATCAATTTGACTGTATGATCTGGTTGAACTGTAAAATGCCTTGAGATGACATGTTGTGAATTGGCGCTATAGAAATATAGTGATTTGAATTGGATTATTTAATATAGATTAGTTAATATAGATTATTTAATACAGATTATTTAATACAGATACATACATTAGCCTTCCAAATTGGTGTAAAAACAAACCAGAGAATTAAAACATTATGGTTTTGCTTGTTCTTTATAAGCGGGAGAACAGTTCATGCCACCGAACCCTAACAGCAGCATGGGGGAACAGTATAACAGAGGACCACCAGGACCCATGGGGGCCATGCCAATGGGTCAGAGGCAGCAGTACCCATACGGATACGACCGAAGGTCAGAACACTGCAGGCTGTTTGGTGTAGGCTTTAATGAAGCCAGGGTTATGGAAGCTGATGACGGCTTTTGGTTGGTTTTACAGGCAGGAACAAGGCATGGGCCCTGAGGGAAACATGGGCCCCGGAGCACCTCAGCCCAGTATGATGCCTTCTGGTGCCGACGCAGGGATGTATTCACCCAGCCGCCCCCCGCCACAGCAACGGTCAGTACCACGGCAGGGTTATCATCCCATCTCAAGCTGCAGAGTTGCTCTTTACTCTTACTCTTGTTTTCAGGCACGAGTCATACACAAATCAATACCCTGGCCAAGGGGCTCCCCCTGGTGGCCCATACCCGAATCAGCAGCCAGGAATGTACCCACAGCAGCAACCTGTAAGGACATCTATTAGTTTTACCACCATGTTGATTCTGGTTGTTCCAAACATAAAACCAACATGTCCTCTTATTGTTTCCTGCTGACAGAACTACAAGCGGCCTGTAGACGGCGTGTACGGTCCTCCAGCCAAGCGCCATGAGGGGGAAATGTACAATGTTCCTTACAGCGGTCAGCAGCAGCCTGGGCCCCAGGCCACCGGACACCAGGGCCAGCAGGACATGTATAACCAGTATAACACGTATCCAGGAGGGGAGCGCAGACCACCGGCCCCGCAGGGCCAGTTCCCCTTCCCCTTTGGAAGAGATCGAGGACCTTCATCTGCAGGTCCAAACTCCCAGTCCCACATGCCGCCTCAGATGATGACCAGCTCCATGCCTTCTGGTCACGATGGGCCCCAGGGCCCCATGTGGCAGGGTCGCAACGAGATGGGCTTCCCTAACTACCCCAACCGACAGGGGCCTCCAGTACCGGGCCAGGGCCCCGGGTACCACGGGATGAACCGCTCAGCAGAGGAGATGATGCCTTCAGACCGGGGCATCAACCATGAGGGCCAGTGGCCCGGCCACGTTAACCAGAGGCAGCCGCCGTTTGGACCCGCCAGTTCTGGACCACCTATGACCAGACCCTTACCCTCTACCTACCAGACTTCTCAGAACCACATTCCTCAGGTGTCGAGCCCGGCTCCCATGCCGCGGCCCATGGAGGCCAGGACGTCCCCCAGCAAGTCCCCTTATATGCACCCTGGCATCAAGGTGCAGAAAGCCGGCCCTCCGGTGCCTGCGTCGCATATCGGCCAGGCCCCCGTGCAGCAACCCATGATCCGGAGAGATGTGGCCTTCCCCCCCGGCTCTGTGGAGGCGACCCAACCCCACCTTAAACCCAGACGGAGGCTCACCATGAAAGACATCGGTGAGTAACTGCTTTCATTTCTGTGATTTAGATGCTTAAAGAAAGTTCTGATCGTTTTGACTCTTTTGCCTACAAAGGAACTCCTGAGGCCTGGAGGGTTATGATGTCCCTGAAGTCCGGTTTACTGGCTGAAAGCACCTGGGCCTTGGACACCATTAACATCTTACTGTATGACGACGGCAGCATTACTACTTTTAATCTCTGTCAGGTGAGAACCTCCGCTCTGCAAACTCAAGCAGTCGGTCGTTTCAATCGGATTAATTTGACTCTTTGGTTTTCAGCTGCCTGGCTTCCTGGAGCTGATAGTGGAGTACTTCAGGCGCTGCCTCATAAAGATCTTCGACATCCTGAAAGAGTACGAGGTGGGAGACCCCGGTCAGCGCACCCTGATAGACCCCAATGCTGCAGAGGTCTCTGACGATGAAATCCCCCTGCCTGAGTGTGAGGACATGGACACAGATGAGGAGGAGGATGAAGACGAGGAGAACGAGGAGAAAAGGCCCAACCATGAGACCTCCTCACTGGTGAAGGTTAAGGAGGAGGAGGAAGAAAACTCCCCGAAAGACAAATCCTCTGACGACGAGGAAGAGAAGAAGGAGTCTTCTACCAAGGAAGCCGGTAGCTCTACCTCAGGGTCTTCTCAGGACCCCAACATTCACTCGGAAAAGCCCAAGCAGGCGAGCAAGTTTGATAAACTCCCCATCTGGGTGGTGCGTAAAAAGAAGAACCCCTTCCAGTTAAACCACTCATCCAAGCTGGGGCAGCGGCAGAGTTTTGACAGCGGCCTGATACACTGGAGCATTGGCGGTGGCGACACTACTGAACACATCCAGACCCACTTCGAGAGTCAGACGGACCTTCTGAAGCTGCGGAAACGCTCGCCGCCTGCTGCCGAAGGCCGTAAGAAGGCCAAGCTGCCGGGCCCGACGACGGAGAACTCTGAGAAATCCAAGTCCTGTTCGGAAGACAAGGTCCACCAGCAGCCGGCCCAGTCTTCTGATCCCGACAACGCCTCGTCGGAGAAGACCCCTTCCTCTCTGCCCATAGGGGCTCCCGTCACCGCCACCATCGATGACGTACTGTCAGCCCGACCGGGGTCGGTCACTATGGAGGTGGTCCGAGGAGGCGTGGACGAGCAGAAAGAGAACGGCAAGTACCTGTTCAGCATCAATCCGGACCCTCAGAATCGGCGCAACGTCAAAATACTAGAAGACGAGCCTCACAGCAAGGACGAAACCCCCCTCAGCACTCTGTCGGACTGGCAGGACTCGTTGGCGCGACGCTGCATCTGCGTTTCCAACATCATCAGGAGCCTCTCTTTCGTTCCCGGTAACGACCTAGAATTGTCCAAACACCCGGGCCTCCTGCTGCTGCTGGGCCGCCTGGTGCTGCTCCACCACAGGCACCCCGAGCGCAAACAGGCGCCGGTCACTTACGAGAAGGAGGAGGAGGAAGACGAGGGTGTGAGCTGCGACAGAGACGAGTGGTGGTGGGACTGCCTGGAGGTGCTGAGGGAGAACTGCTTGGTCACTCTGGCCAACATCTCCGGCCAGCTGGACCTTTCCATCTACCCAGAGAGTATATGCCTGCCGCTGCTGGACGGCCTGCTGCACTGGGCCGTGTGCCCCTCGGCGGAAGCCTTGGACCCCTTCCCCACCCTGGGGCCACACAGCTCCCTCTCCCCCCAGAGACTGGTCCTCGAGACCCTCAGTAAGCTCAGCATCCAGGACAACAACGTGGACCTCATCCTGGCGACGCCGCCGTTCAGCCGCTTGGAGAAGCTCTACGGCTCGCTCGTGCGCCTGGTCGGCGAACGCAAAGTGGCCGTCTGCCGGGAAATGGCGGTGGTTTTGCTAGCCAATTTAGCTCAGGGCGACAGCCTAGCAGCGCGGGCCATCGCTGTGCAGAAAGGCAGCGTGGGAAACCTGCTGGGCTTCTTGGAGGACAGCCTAGCAGCCACGCAGTACCAACAGAGCCAAAGCTCCCTGCTTCAGATGCAGGGCGGCCCCCATTTTGAGCCTACCAGCGTGGACATGATGCGGCGGGCGGCCCGGGCGCTGCACGCCCTGGCTAAGGTGGAGGAAAACCACTCAGAGTTCACTTTGTACGAGTCGCGCCTACTAGACATCTCTGTGTCGCCTCTCATGAACCCTCTGGTGTCGCAGGTCATCTGTGACGTTCTGTTTCTGATTGGCCAGTCATGACAGCCGCCAGCGGCGTTCCGCTCTGCCTCTTTCCGTTCCCTCCCAATCTCCTTTTTTCGTATGTGTGCGAATGTATGCGTGGTATGAGTGAAACGAGTACGAACCGACTGTCCTTTGTTTTTAATTTATGCAAAAATCACCTCGGACTCTGTCTTTTTACCCCCCCTGCTTCTCACTAAAGGAAGGAATATCATGAAGTAGCTGTGGATTTAAAGCGTCTCAAGCGGAGCGATTAGCGGCAGGAAGGAGCCGATCAGGACCCAGGCATAGGACAGAATGCACTGCCCTGCAGACTGGACTCTGGTTTTTTTTAAGGAAGACAAAAACTACATTTAAAAAGGAAAAAAAGGTATAAAATAAAAAGCTAAAAAAAAACAACAAACTGTAACCAAAGTTGCTGTTTCGTTTACAGTGAGTTTGGGGGATAGATCCACGCGCTCGCATTCTCCCTCAGAGGGAGGGGGCCTGCAGGGCCACAAAGGAAACAATATTCTGGTTCACGTCAAGGTTACGTAGACTCCCGGACTGTGGTGTGGTATAATTGCTGTAATTTTTTGGATGCTATATACTCAGCCTCACCAGAACCACGTTATTGGCTGTGAACAGACATCTATCATGGGAGGCCTGTGCAGTAGATTGTAGGACTTTTTTCTGTACTGTACACCTTAAAAAACTGTAAACATACTGTAATAATACTGTTTCACACTGAGATATGCTGGCTTGGCAGCAAACTGTAGTTTTTAAAAACAGTTTTAGTTCATGTCGAGAGAAAACGGCTTTCCCCCCAAAGTATGGTGAACCTACAACACCCCGACCTCTTCTCTTTGTCCCTTGATTGTATGACCTGACCCGCTTATATTAAAAAGTCACCTATAGGACTGGTCCTTAACGCTAGACGCAGTCCAGGCTGCAGTGTAAATATCACGTTGTACATTACACTTCTCTCTTTCTCAGCTTCTGTTGCTCTTCATGGTTTTTAATCTTTGAGTTTTCTTTTGTTGTTTTTTTTCACCCTGCATCAAGTAACGCCATGTGATTTACTTGAGGCCACCCCGCTCCGTTATTTCGGCGCGCCCTGCTCTGTTCAGCGCCCCGCGGAGGGCGTCCAGCTGCTGTCTGATGCCACATCTAAACAAACGTCGAGTTTCAGCTTGTCTCTGCTCTGAGGGTTGAAAAAAGCAGATCAGGTCTGTGGTTTGATTGGAGCGCCCTCACAAAGACAAACTAAACCTTGATGAAGAAGGCGGTTTTAATCTTTATTTTTTTTTTTTTTCCAGTGATGCGCATTCTGCATATTTGTATCTCAGATGTAGCTAAAGACTTGATGTAAATTCCTTTTTTCCCCTTTTTTGGCTTAATGAATATCATTTATTCAGTATGAAATCTTTATACTATATGTTCCACGTGTTAAGAATAAATGTACATTAAATCTTCGTAACATGTTTGCTGTGGATTTATTTTGGATTAACCTTTTTTTTTTACCTGCAAGCGTAATTCCAACATTGGTATGATTTCTTTTAGATATGTCAAACAGAAGCAGAAAACAAGTTTTTTTTTTTTTTTTTTTTTTTTTTTTTTATTTATGCAAAAAAAAATTTCAAAAAGTGGGGAGTGGATTTGTATTTACCCCCCTTCTTTTTTTTTTTCTTTTTTAAACAACCATAATCGTAGAACGAATAGCGTCATAAAGACCATAGCCGGCAGGTATTCTCCAGAGGAGCTGCAGAGATTCCTAACCTCAGCGATCAGGGTGGTTAAAGTCAACCCACCCCCTAACTAACCAGGCTAGGAGGAGTTAGTTGGGTAAAGGGGCATTGCAGCAGTAAAGAATGTAAAATTGTGACCCTCTTACATTTGAAACAGGGTTTCTGCAGGTCATTAAAAGTTATTATGTTTTAAATTAAGGCCTTAATTGGCATTAAAGTTAATTACATGTATTTATTGTGGCTTTTAAAATGATTTATTAAAAATATATATATTACAAAACAATTTTGTCCGATACATCAGATTTAACTGGTTCTGCGTGTTCGTGCAGAACTGCTTCCAGTTGATCGTAAAACCTGTAAAGTATGTTTGTAAAAGAAGCTCGAGGTGGAGAAAACGTTAGAGAACGGTAAAATGAATATTTCAACAAAAGTGGCTGGAAAACGAATTCAGAACATGGCTGCAGCCTGTCGACGGTTAAGATGACGGATTTTGCTGTGTTTTATTTATATATCTATATATACACACACAGTCGTGGGTACTTGTGGTTGACATTAATTTTGTTTCTAAGAGCACTAAAAATAATTAAATTAGAGTTACTTATTCCCGTATAAACCCTGTGAGAAAAACTTGCTGCATACCTGTCCTTGTTTTAGGTCATCAAATATCAGGTTCTTTTTTCATTTTATCATTTAGCGAGTTTGAATAAACAAAAAAAAAATATATATATATATGGCCAGAGCAATGTTTGAAAAGATTTTTTTTACCAATTGAGTTAAACAGCTCTGTTTAAATATTAATCCCATAAAGTTAGCTTAATCTGAAACACAGAGGGATTAGACTCTGTGATTGGAGGGAATGAATGAATGAATGAATGAATACTGTTATAAATAGGATTAGATTTATTTAAAACACACCAAGATGCTTTGCTAACGTTAACTATCAACATCTAGAAGGAAAACTACCATTTCAAGAGGCGGGATTTCTTGAAAGGTAGCTGATAGCAGGTAGTTTACTTTGTGGGGTTGGTTCAACCCTCAAAGTGACAAATGTTGCTGCAGGAGAGAATCTACAGGCGCATAAAAAGCAAGAGAGCAGAGGAGCAGCATGAAGTCATGTTGGTGTTTATTTGGGAATTCATGGATTTAATCTGCACGTTTAAAACGTTCAAAATAACCAGATGCTGTGTTAGAATCCCCCGGCTGCGTCCTTTAAAGGCCAGATTCGTCCACTGATTACATCATAGAGCGGCGCCGGATTCGAAGGCTGTGTCCTAACCTTCGCCCTAACCCCTGTGGTTACGCCATATATGAGGTTGTGTCTGAACGTCCCTTACTTTATAGAGCGGGGACCATATAGTGGACTTACTGTTTAGATGATCACTACAGATGATCACTAGTTTGCAACGTGCATTGTGGTAAATTTGGGGGTCCACTACTTTTTCATCCACTAGATGTGGACTCATCTACAATAGCACAACCACTGTCAGAGGTGTCAAGTAACAAAATACAAATACTTTGTTACCATACTTAAAGCTACAGTGTGTAATTTTAGCGACATCTAGCGGTCAGACTGCAGACCGCAGCAACATGAACATCTCCCCCCCACCGCTTCTCCCCCCCCAACAATACGGCGAGCGTTACGGGACAAAATGTCTTCCACGACGTCCGCATCACCTACCTTCTCAAGTGATGAGGTTTGTTTACATAGATAATTTTACAGATAGTATTCTCAGGCATAATACTGCCATCTATTGTTCAGTACCGTCTCAGTTCATCTCTCTCAACTTGCCGTAGTTACTTTCGAGCGTAATGGGCGATCTCGCAATCGCTAGTTTGTTGGCTCTGCGCTGCGTAGCGCAAAGATGTCTGCCTCCATGGCTGCGAGACCCGCTCCTATGTAATTATAAATAACGAATTCTAAGGCAACGCAAATATTAAGTTAAGAGGCTGAGCTCGTAGATGATGATAAAATAACATAGTTATGTATAATATATTACATTTCTGACTGTATATCCCTGTAATTATTACACACTGTAGCTTTAAGTACACTTTTTAGGTATCTATGCTTTACTCCATTACTTATTTTTCTTCCTACTTCTGACTTCTACTCATTACAATTTCACAGAAGTATCTGTACTTTCTATTCCTTACATTTTTAAAACAAACGTTACGTGTTACTCTTGGCTTTGGTTTAATGTTTATAAATATTCATTTCATGCCATGTGCTCCATCCAATGCAGATCATTGGCTCCATCCACATCTAGTGAAAACTAGTGTCATTGGATGAGTCATAGAACGCAAACACTCATTGGTTAGCTAAAGGAAATCATCAGAAGCAAGCAGGTGTTCTTCAAACTGCAGACGTGAATTGTCTATACCATGCTACAATGATGGATTCAGAAAAAGATGTAGAAATGTCTGAAAGGTCGAACTCAAGCGAGAGCGTATCGGGAGACGGAGACCATCAAGACCTCCCTCATCCTTGGCCCTATCTCAAAGAATTTCTTGAAATAGTCGAAAAATTGAGCTTTCAGTTCATAAAGGTAGCTTTATACTTTTTTACTTTAAGTAGTTTTTGGAGCAGTTACTTTTTCACTTTTACTTGAGTAAAGAGGTCAAGTTGATGCTTCAACTTTTATCAGAGTGTTTTTATACTGCAGTATCTATACTTCTACTTAAGTAATGTGTGTACTTTTGACACCACTAGCCTCTATATAGTGCCATATATAATGACACTTGAATTGAACTTTATTGATTTCAAATTGGGGAAATTTACCTCTGCATCTTAACCCGTCTGCTTGGGTTGTGGTGGGCAGGCATTATGTGGCGCCCAGGGAGCCACCAGGGGTTAAGGAACTTGCTCAGGAACCAAGAGTGAAGGCTGTGTTGATAACCGGGTACTTTCAACCTTCACAGCACAAGCGCACTGCCCTAACCACCAGGCCAACACTCCGCTATTAGGGAGGACATTTGGACACAGCCTGAGTGTTCGAATATCTAGGGGTGGAAAAGGTAGTGGACTCTAAATTTCCCACAATGCACCGTGAAAAGTGTGGTGCATCCATGGTCCATAGATGCGCAGATATATCTTAGAATGATGTGGAAGAGCTCTCCTCGCAAAGCATCATGGGATTTGTTTTCGGGCAAAGGAGAACAAAGATGGTGTAGGAACTGTTCGGGCAGCTGGAGTCACGTGACCAAAAAGGAGGGAAAACTAGTGATGGTTCAATAGAAATATTGCTGATAAACAAACTAAACCTGAACTAAAATGTTTAGCAACACTTTGAGGGAATCACTGCAATCAGAAATGCTGTCAGATTCCTGCACCTGTTGATGGTTTGTTGGTGAATTAATCATGAGCAATGTGCTCCAGTGTGTCTGGGATTGTTTTGTTTCTTTTACTTATCATTTACATTTTTTCAGTTTCTTATTATTAGAAAATCTGTTGGGAATTTAGTCATTTCTTTAATGACATTGTGTCTAACCTTTTAAACTCAACTGTATATTTTCATCTTGCTAAATACAATCCATATTATAATTCTCCAGAGAGGAAGAGGTGAACTTAGAACTGTTCTAGTTCCTCCTCGCTCATTCTGGCACACAGAAATTAGTCTTTCATGACAACTGGTTCAAATACTGTAAATCGGAGGTCTTCAACAGGAGGGTCCGCGGCCCCTAGGGGGTCCACAGAGGTACTGCATGGGGGTTGCAAAAGTTTTGGGTGATTAGACTTTTTTTTTTTTTTATATTCCTCCCTGCAATTTTTTTCCATTAATTGAAATGTCTATAAATCCATATTAACATGAATTCAACAGACTGAGTAAACAGATAAATGGAGGCAGAAGATGTCTTTCAGTCATCAATGCACACATTCAGCGACACACAGGAGCTCTTTAAGCTGGGCACCGTTTCATTCACAACACCTGTGCCATTAACCCAGAATAAGAATCAGAAATACTTTAATAATCCCAGGGAGAAATTACTTCCGTTACATTAGTCCATTTGTAATAGAGTGACTATAGGACCAGTTCAATATAAAACAATTTAATACAATATATATATAATTAGGGGGACCCTGCACCATCTCGCCATTAGTTTGGGGGTCTCTGACCTGGAAAACGTTGAAGACCCCTGCTTTAAATAGTTGCAATATGCTTCTCAGAGAAATGCAGCTTTCTGCTTTGCTTGTCGGGTATTTGGCAAAACTCTTAGATACGATGCAATCGTGAATGATCAAGTCAGTAATTTGGTAATTAGAAAAGGTATTGAGCAAGTTTTAAAAACCTAGAAATTGTATGTAGAAATAGTGAACTTTATCATGCCTGGCTAGACTGTACTCCTAGAAACATCCATCTTCCATGCTCATCCTATTTTTACTGTGCTAAATAGAAATCATTTACTCTCCACAGCAACGCCTGTTAATTTAAATTAACATGTAGAAGTTTTACAGACTTTAAGGATGTTTGGTTTCTATAAGAATTATTTTTTTCTATTTGATTAATACAGCATTTTTTATTGTTCATATGTTTTTCTGTAAAAACAACTTTTTTGTTTGAGTTCTTTAACAAAAATATTTCATTGGCCCTAATTAGGGCACACACGTTCTAAACCTTAATACCGCTGCATCAACAGGTGACTATGCGTGGTGTTGACCCATTCTTCCCTATAATGATAAATTATACACTGCTCAATAAAATAATGGGAACACTAAATGACATTCTAGATCTGAATGAATGAAAGATTCTCATTGAATACTTTGTGACGCACAAACTTGAACATACTGACAACAAAATCATCAATGGAAATCAAATGTATTAATGGAGGCCTGGATTTGGATTCACACATAATTTAAAGTGGAAAAATACTAGAAGCTGCTCTAACTTTGATGTAATGTTCTTAAATTGGTCAAAATGAGGCTCAGTATTGTGTGTGGCCTCCACATGGTAAATTGTAAATGGCATGTAATTATAGATCGGCTTTTTTCAAGTCAGGAGACTTGACCAAAGCGCTTTACACTACATTCATTCACCCATTCACGCACACACTCACACACTGAAGATTTTGTGAGTGTGTGCGTTCTTCCTCGGGGGAATGCCACATGCCTCTAGGATCTCCCTACAACACCTGGGTATGCTCCTCATGAGATGGTGGATGGTCTACTGATGGAACTAAAGGATCCGCCAACTTCTGGACAGTCTGTGGTGTATGGATCGAGACATGATGTCCCAGATGTGTTCGATCGGATTCAGGTCTGGGGATGCGGTGGGCCAGTCTATAGCCTCAATGCTTTCGTCAGGCAGGAACTGCTCCAGCCACATGAGGTCAGGACATGGTCTCACAAGGGGTCTGCCAATTCCATCTGGGTACCTAATGGCAGGCATGTTACCTCTGGCGAACACATGGAGGGGAGTGCGGCCCTCCAAAGAAATGCCACCCAGCACCATTACTGACCCACTGCCAAACCGGTCATGCTGAAGGCAGCAGGCAGCAGATCCCTCTCCTCGGTCTCTCCAGACTCTGTCACGTCTGTCACATATGCTCAGTCTGAACCTGCTTTCATCTGAGAAGAGTACAGCGCACCAGTGCCAAATTTGACAACTCTGGTGTTCTCTGGCAAATCCAATGCATCCTGCATGGTATTGGTCCATCTTTGATGTTGGGCCCTCACACCATCCTCATGGAGTCTGTTTCTAACTCTTTGTACAGACAGTACAAAGGGTTGGGCTATATTTGGGAACTTCATGGAAGACTGTGCTGCTGTTGGGTTGGTACCCAACGACGGCCTCCTCTACATCTGAAATACTTTTAATTGACTGTATACATTTATTTTAACCCTTACAGGTGCTGGTCATAAAATTAGAATATCATGAAAAAGTAGATTGATTTCAGTAATTCCATTTAAAAAGTGAAACTTGTATATTATATTCATACATTACATACAAACTCATATATTTCAGATGTTTATTTTGTTTAATTTTGATGATTACAAATGACAACAAATGAAAATCTCAAATTCATCATATCAGAAAATTAGAATATTGTGAAAAGGTTCAAAATTGATGGCCCCTGGTGCCACACTCTAATCAGCTAATTAACTCAAACCACCTGCAAAAGCCTTTAAATGGTCTTTCAGTCTAGTTCTATAGGCTACACAATCATGGGGAAGACTGCTGACTTGACAGTTGTCCAAAAGACGACCATCGACACCTTGCACAAGGAGGGCAAGACACAAAAGGTCATCGCTAAAGAGGCTGGCTGTTCACAGAGCTCAGTGTCCAAGCACATTAATAGAGAGGCGAAGGGAAGGAAAAGATGTGGTCGAAAAAAGTGTACAAGCAAGAGAGATAACCGCACCCTGGAGAGGATTGTGAAACAAAACCCATTCAAAAATGTGGGGGAGATTCACAAAGAGTGGACTGCAGCTGGAGTGAGTGCTTCAAGAACCACCACACACAGACGTATGAAAGACATGGGTTTCTGCTGTCGCATTCCTTGTGTCAAGCCACTCTTGAACCACAGACAGCGTCAGAAGCGTCTTGCCTGGGCTAAAGAGAAACAGGACTGGACTGCTGGTGAGTGGTCCAAAGTCATGTTCTCTGATGAAAGTAAATTTTGCATTTCCTTTGGAAATCAAGGTCCCAGAGTCTGGAGGAAAAGAAGAGAGGCACTTCATCCACGTTGCTTGAAGTCCAGTGTAAAGTTTCCACAGTCAGTGATGGTTTGGGGTGCCATGTCATCTGCTGGTGTTGGTCCATTGTGTTTTCTGAGGTCCAGGGTCAACGCAGCCACATACCAGGAAGTTTTAGAGCACTTCATGCTTCCTGCAGCTGACCAACTTTTTGGAGATGCAGATTTCATTTTCCAACAGGACTTGGCACCTGCACACAGTGCCAAAGCTACCAGTACCTGGTTGAAGGACCATGGTATCCCTGTTCTTAATTGGCCAGCAAACTCTCCTGACCTTAACCCCATAGAAAATCTATGGGGTATTGTGAAGAAGAAGATGCAATACACCAGACCCAACAATTCAGAAGAGCTAAAAGCCACTATTAGAGCAACCTGGGCTATCATAACACCTGAGCAGTGCCACAGACTGATCGACTCCATGCCACGCCGCATTGCTGCAGTAATACAGGCCAAAGGAGGCCCAACTAAATACTGAGTGCTGTACATGCTCATACTTTTCATGTTCATACTTTTCAGTTGGCCAACATTTCTATAAATCCTTTGTTTTTATTGGTCTTCAGTAATATTCTAATTTTCTGATATGATGAATTTGAGATTTTCATTTGTTGTCATTTGTAATCATCAAAATTAAACAAAATAAACATCTGAAATATATGAGTTTGTATGTAATGTATGAATATAATATACAAGTTTCACTTTTTAAATGGAATTACTGAAATCAATCTACTTTTTCATGATATTCTAATTTTATGACCAGCACCTGTATATTGTGTTGAAAAAAAATTACATTCATTATGTTGCGGGTCATTTTGACCCACACTGTGTAAATACATGCAAAATAGTCAAGAAAACAGGTTAAACCAATAGCCAATTTATTTTAGATTACTTAAACATTTAGTCAAGTGACAAACCATACAGTTTTAATTCACACACTTTATTTAGGTTTAAAATGTTCCCTCTTCACAAATTTTGTTTTTTTTTTAATTTACCTTTAAAATTCGCTAGATACTAATATTTTAAACATTCAACAATTTTAAAGTTCTCCACATGATGGGAAGAATGTAACTGCTTTCTGCAGATGGAATTCATACATTTCACACAAGATGTACTTGTTTTACTGTCCTCTAAAGAGGGATAGAGCTGGGATCTTTTCCTCTTCTCTTCACCCGTCTCCACTTTAAGTTGGTTGGGTAGCCGGCAGTCTTGCCCTGACAGCCATATATTGCTGTGTCTTTGTCCAGATTGTCAACTCCTCCTCTGTTTGAGTTATAATCCAGGATCATTTGTGCCTTCAAGTCCTTTCTTGTGTTCAGAGATGTATCAGCTTGCATTATACTCATAATAAGAACCTTCTGTTCCCAACATGGTAAGCTTTCTTTTCTAAAGTTCTTCTCCAAGGAGGTAGGACACAGTGGTTGTCACAAGTGATGTTATGACTTGCAGCCCTTCACTCACATGCAGCATCACACACATCCCCTGATTCTTCTAAGCTTTTCCTCCAGGTAGCTTTCCAGTATATACTTGCATATTCCATGCATAGCTGGATTTTGCACATCAGGCTGCCCATATTATGATATGGGTATTCTGAGAAATGCTGACTGAATCTCCTCAATTCATGTGATCGAAAATCTGGTAGGACCAGGAGTTTTATCAAATTAGCTGATGATAGTCTGCATCAACTTTGGTGTGGTGATGTTGTCACTCTTGCGGAAGATGATTGCCTCATTCCTGGACTTTCATCTGTAAGGGGGATAATAGAAGACTCTTCCTCTGAATTCTTCTCATAGTAGGAGAATTGATCATGTGGGTCAACAATAACTTTGTCTTCTGATTCTCAAATATCCTCTGCCTTAGAAGCCTCTTCCTTTGCATTACTATCCCAGTACAAAATTTGTGAAAAAGACTACTCGGCTGTAATACTTCAGGAGCTCAGTTTTTGCTGAGTTTTTTCATATAGATGATGTGAGAGCAGTGAAAAGAACTATTGTAAGAAAGTTTTCTCCCTTACCACACCTGGGTCTGTGTCTCAGAGGCAAATGAAAAGAGTAAAGTACATCAAGAGCCATTTTTATTTACCTGAATGGCTACTTACCCACATTAAAGTGTCCGGGTCAAAATGACCCACAACATCATATTTGTATACATACTCTGCACAGACACTCCACTACACATCAGAGTGGCCAGATTTTCCATACATGTTCATGAGCCCAGATGAGGAAAAGTCACCAAATTTCATGAAGAAAAAAAAAAGATAACCAGTACTTTGATCAACACAAAAACTGAAATGGGTCAAATTGACCCTTAACATAATATAAGGGTTAAAGAAAGGGGAAAATGTTTGACGTCATGTCAACAATCAGCACAGAGCCACAGCCACGCACATGGGGTGGCACTGTGGTGAAATAAATGTGTAGAACTAGCTGTTCTAGATTTGATGAGTGAAGCACAATACAGAAAAAAGTCCTTACTTTGGAAAAATAAAAACCTCATATTGTCTTTGCTCTCTGGCCCAGTACGAACGCTAGCTCTTGATCAATTGAAATGTCACCAATGTCTATGCATACTGACAGGAATCCATAAAATGCTATCTGTAAAACCAAATGTATAAAACTCAATCTAAAAAAGAGAAATTGGAAAAAATAAAATATGAGAAAAATGTAAAAAGCAAAAAAAAAAAAAAAAATCTGAGGAAAGAGCAAAGTTACTCAAAGTTACTTGAGTCTCAATCCCTGTCAGAAATGGTCCAATCAGTCAGGAACTCAATAGGCAAATCAGAGCAGCCGCCATGATAAGTGCTGGCAAAAATAAAACGAGCTGGTATGTTTCCTCTCTCAGGTCCTTTAGCATTGGGACATTCAATGTTTCTGGTGCTACAGAGCATGAGGAGTCCAGTGGCAATTCTAGACCACATTTACACGGGGGGCAGCTTGGTGCACCTGACGCAGGAATGAAACAAAAGATAAGGTGACTGCTCATTGTTTGAAACACCAAGTGAACCAAAAAGCTCTGAAAACCTCAGATACCAACGAACGCCAGGATAAGGTGGAGGATCCAGGATTAGTTGGTGAAGCAGACTGATTGTATCTTCAAAACGGAGCAACAGCCCCCACCCCACCCCCCTACACACACACACACACACACAACTTTAAGGATGCTGTGATCAAACTGAGCTGTCCTGTCAGTTTTCAAGTGTGAAAACTCAATGTTCTCCTTAGAGAGGAGAATCTTCCGCATCCTTTGTGTTCCTACACGATTTGTTTCAAACTACTTCAAGATTTTTCCTTTCCTCTTGTAGTTCGGTAATTCTCTTTTTGCTACTCTTCTATAAATCCACATTTGGAGAGTTCCCAGCTACAACCTGCTCCGATCACAGGTTCTCTCACCTGAGCCACAGATCTCTGCAGCTTCTTCTGTTTTCACACGTAGGAACCCATTAATGATGGGGTGATGTTGATCGGTTTCATCAAATCCCTAAAGATTCGTCCCCTGACGTGGGACTGGCTTACATGGCTGTGTGTTTCCTGGACGGGAGCAGCCTGTGGAGCTGGTTGACAAGTTCCTTTTGTATCTCTGCTTATTTCTGTATCTCTGCTTCTGTCTCCTTGAACCCCAGTGGGCCTCAGCAGATGGCCGCTCACACTGAGCCTGGTTCTACTGGAGGTTCCTTCCTGTTAAAAGGGAGTTTTTCCTCTCCACCGTTGCTGCAAGCATGCTTAGTGTGAGGGATTGCCTTCGAGTCAATGAGTCGATGCAATCAACTGGTTCTCCTTAGATAGAAAACTTTGAATCAGTTCAGCTGTATGATCTGGTTGAATTGTATCTGTAAAGCCTTGATATGACCTGTTGTGAATTTGCGCTATAGAAATCTGAACTAAATTTAATTTAATTTATGAGTAAACAATTTCCCCTTTAGATTCAACATGGACTCCTCCGCTCACATCTACCCAGACAAAACCCAAACAATCAGGTTTCCATGGAAACATCAAGTTGTCCATGCTTCAAATTTCATTCATCCTGTCACCTGAAGAACAGAGAGCACTAAGGACATCTGTCACGGATTCTTTGCAGAGCCATGACAAACAGTCAGAGGTAAACACATGCTGCCAAAGCTTTCCCAGCCCAGTAAAGAGATTGTCAAGCTGTTATAATCCCATCAAGAGAATACTGAACAAATCCCTCAAAGCTCAGTCCCACTCATCCAGACACATCCAACATTCTGATTAACACGCTCAGAAACTCACTGAATTTCAGATCAAGTTCCAAACATCACCTTTCATTTCAGCTGGATCCTCTAGTGTCTCTGATGCTTTGGCGCCCTCCTCTGTTCAGAACAAGAAGCGCAGCAGTGCCTGCTCACCCGTGGACTGCTTTCAAACTACACAGTTTTTTATGGTTTCTATTGTTGATTAATTTCTTTTAGTTTACAAAGTTCATATTTGGACTCTATTATATATTTCAACAAGTTTATACTTTATCTTTGCCTAAACAAATCTACATGAAGCCAGGAAGTTAAATCTGTCAGCATTGGGGGAAAATATTTTGAATGGAAATGTTTCTAAAGCACTGCCACATATTCTTAATTTGAGTTTGAACTCTGACTAGGCCATTTTAAAACATGCAGAAGCTTTGATCTAAACCATTCGCCTATCTATTCAGATTTCAAGAATTTAATTCAAGTGCGCTTCTGAAGGTTTGGCATTTATAATTTTCAATCAGATCAGATCTAATCTCAAATTAGATTCCATTTAATTCAGTTTATTCATAGAGAGCCAATTCACAACACGTCATCTCAAAGTACTTTACAGTTCACCAGATCATACAATAAAACTGAAAGTAAAAGTTTTCTAAGAAAAAAACAGTTGAATCGACTCTTTGACTCAAAGACAATTCCTCACACTAAGTATGACACTAATATTGGTTTTACATTAACTCCCATGAGCCTGTAGGAAATCGTCATTCCCATGCCACGATGCTGCCACCACCATGCGTTATAATGTATCAACCAGCACGGGTTTGTTTCATCCTGCCACCCATTGCTGTTTAAAGAACTAATCACCAGGTCAGATGGGACCTAGACTTCTGACCTAAAGACTTGAGCCTTGACTTAGATTCAATTCAGTTCAGTTTATTTCTATAGCGCCAATTCACAACACATCATCTCAAGGCACTTTACAGTTCACCAGGTCATACAGTCAAATTGATTTAGAGTTTTTTGTATTTAAGGAAAACCAGTTGATTACATCGACTCATTGACTCTTCAGCAATCCCTCACACTAAGCATGCTTGTAGCGACAGTGGAGAGGAAAAATGCCCTTTTAGCAGGAAGAAACCTCCAGCAGAACCAGGATCAGTGTGAGCCGAGAGACCGACTCCAGATCTGAGACTCGACCCTGAAGGGATCTTGGGAGTTAAAGGAGAATTCCGGTTTTTTACACTTTAAGCCCATTTTCTGTAGTGTCCAGGATGAAATCGAATGATCGACACCAAAAGTTTGACAATTGCTCCTGTCTCTGCTTTTTGGCTCATTTAGAATCCACCCCTGGCTGCTTCATAATGGCTGCCATAGTGCATGTCCGATAATGTCCTTAAAACAACCTTAAACGTTCTTTTTTTTAAATATGCTACTCACCGTGTCGTCAGCGCTGTTCAATGACGTTCCAAAAAAAGTTACGTGAAGAAAAAACGTTCCTGTAGTGTTTTATTTAGCATTTTGTAAATCCCATTGAGTTCTGTAGGAATAGTCAATATTCCCCTGCCACCGGAAACGGAAATGGGGCCTGTTTACACAGTTGTAGTCTTTTCGCTTCACTCTGTGTACTCCGACGTCGAGAATCAAGAATCCACCTTTCGTATTCCATTTTCAGAGTTTTTTAAAGTGTTTAACAGAGACGTTAGCACCTCGACGTTGGAGTACACAGAGTGAAGCGAAAAGACTACAACTGTGTAAACAGGCCCCATTTCCGTTTCTGGTGGCAGGGGAATATTGACTATTCCAACAGAACTCAATGGGATTTACAAAATGCTAAATAAAACACTACAGGAACGTTTTTTCTTCACGAAACTTTTTTTGGAACGTCATTGAACAGCGCTGACGACACGGTGAGTAGCATATTTAAAAAAAAGAACGTTTAAGGTTGTTTTAAGGACATTATTGGACATGCACTATGGCAGCCATTATGAAGCAGCCAGGGGTGGATTCTAAATGAGCCAAAAAGCAGAGACAGGAGCAATTGTCAAACTTTTGGTGTCGAGTATTCGATTTCATCCTGGACACTACAGAAAATGGGCTTAAAGTGTAAAAAACCGGAATTCTCCTTTAAAGGATGTTTGAGCTGCACAGCTCAGTAAACACTACATGTTTACTTACTGTAGGCATGCTTATTTAAGTGTAAATAAACAAAAAGACATAATTTTTCATGAAAATGAATGGATTCAAAGCTAAATATTAAATGTTCATTTAGGGATTCAGGCCGGAGGCAAAACAGCAAAGGTGCGGTGGATTTGGTGAGAACATTTTCATCACTTTAGACTTGACTTGAAACTACCGCTAAAGATTGGAGTCTGAAAAAAATAAATAAATAAAATAAAATAAAGGGGACATCTCTAAAATGAAAATTGTGACTTTAAAAAATACCCTCGAACGATTAGTCCCTTTATCTATGGAAGCTGTAAGGGAGCAATAAAGCTGTTTTAGGAAGCTGATTTTTTTTTATTTTTCTCCACACACACACACACACACACACACACACACACACACACACACACACACACACACACACACACACACACACACACACACACACACACACACACATACTTGTTATGCTATATGTAGTGAGGACCATGTGTTGACTCCCATTGACTTTTATTGATTTTCAGGCATTTTCAACCCTTTCTATGCCCTAACCCTAAAACTAACCCTAAATCTAACCATTACCAATGCATATCTCACCTTAAACCAACTGTCACCTTAGCCCTAAACCTAACCATTAGCAATGCATACCTCACCCTAACCCTAAACCAACTGACACCTTAGCCCTAAACCTAACCATTAGCAAAATAGCTTGTGTGGACCAGCAAAATGTCCTCACTTTACAACTGGTCCTCAATTTGATGGTGAAATTGGGAAAATGGTCCTCATTCTGAGGGCTAGACAGGTACACCACCACACACACACACAGTGAAGGCTGGTCAGTTTATCATCCACTCTGATTGACGTTTGGATAAATAAGCAACCAGTTGTTCAGACATTTCCCCGACTGCTAAAACAAAGGATGAGAGCCTGTGAGGGCGGCATGGAGAGAGGAACAAATGAGGTTCAATTAGTACAGAAGGATTTGGACCACATCTATCACCAAACTGAAAACAATAAGTATGACCTAAAATGAATAAATGTAAATATATGATGAAATGTAAAATTAAATAAATAAATATCCTTTTTCATTACTGAATTTTCTATTTATTTATGGTGACATCATGTAATAAATAAATATGAAGTGAAATAATAAAATGTTTGTGAAAAACGATCTATTTTACTAAAATGTTATCTAATTATTTACTGTTAAAATATAACAGTATATAGGTCCATATTATGATTCTTTGTTTGAACCTTAACAAACTTCAGCCTCTTCTGACAAACTCTCTTTATCATCTTCTGATGAAGAGATGCTTCTGAAAGTTGAACAATTTATGTTTTTTTCTTATAAATTAGTTATAAATTTTATAGATAGACAGAGAGACTGAAAGAAACTGATATTTCTGTTCTCATCTTTTTGTGTTTCTTCTTTAAATTTTAATAAAAAATTTGTCAACTCTTATTTAATATTCATAAAAAGCACCTTACTGATTCAGTATTTTAAAATAAAACTGATTCAAATGCAGAATAATCATTAAAACAATGTCCTTGATCTTTTCTGCTACTTCAAGCTTTTAAATGACTTAACTAGACCTTGGATAGAGCTGATGTTTTTATCAAGACTCTGTCCCTACATGTGGTAAACAACAAGATTAGAATGAACAATACATGACTTTGACCATGATAGTGATACTGTGGCCCAAATACATCCCATGGTGCTGATGTCATGATGATGGCGCTGATGGCTGAGAGTAGGAAGATCAGTCAGACTGAGGGAAGCATGGACAGAAGAAACAAACCGAACCAACATAAAGTCATTTTTGCTTCCCTACATGGTGGAAATGAACTGAATCACAACCTGCAGCTCGTTTCTCAAAAAAAACATCGACGTCATCATTTGTTCCTGCACTTACCAATGATCTTTTACTATTCACACGTGATACATTCACCTGTTTAACTTTTCAAACAAAATGTTGTTTGAGGAGAAGATCTGCTCTACTGTTTTTATGGTTTAGGTCACTACTCTTGAATAACATTTCTGGCTGTGCTTCCCTACATAAATAACTTTAGGGCAGTGTTGGCCTAGTGGGTTAGAGCGGAAGTCTTCAACAGGGGGTTCGCGACCCCTAGGGGGCACACAGAGGTACTGCATGGGGCTCGCAATAGTTTTGGTTGATTAGATTTTTTTTAAATTCTCCACTGCAATTTCTTCCACTAATTGAAATGTATTTAAATTGACATTAAAATGAATTCAACTCACTGTAGCAAACAGATAAATGGAGGCAGTAGATGTCTTTCAGTCATCAATGCACACATTCAGCGACACACAGGAGCTCTTTCAAGCTGGGCACCGTTTCATTCACAACACCTTTCCCATCAACCAGGAATCAGAATCAGAAACACTTTAATAATCCCAGGGAGAAATTACTTTCGTTACATGACTCCATCTGTAATAGAGGGACTATAGGACCAGTTTGATAGAACATAATTTCATACCATATATATCATTAGGGGGTCCCTGCTCCATCTTGTCATCAGTTTGGGGGTCCTTGGCCTAGAAAACGTTTATGACTCCTGGGTTGAGCAGTGGGCTTCTGCTCTGAGAAGATTGTAAATACACGGTTTTGATCCCCACTGCCTTCACTCTGGGTTCCTGAGCAAGACCCTTAACCCTGATTGCTCCCCAGGCGCCACACAATGGGTAAAATTCTCCAATGTGAGATCAATAAAGTTTAATTATTATTATTATTTATTGAATAAAAAAAAGATGCTATTTTTTGGGCAAAATGCCAAGAGAAACACACAGTCGTAGAGTTTATGTCAAAGTGAGACCTCTTGTTTTACTCCAACTGTGTTGCTTGAGTGTGACGTTCATAATTGAACAAATATCATACATGTGTGAGCAGATGCCCAAATGCTTTTCCTTTTTTTTAGCTGCTGTAATTATTTGTGTTTTAAATCCTAAAAAAGGATTAGGAAAAGAGTTTCTTACAACTGAATTTATTTCTGATTATGTTATATTTTGAATATTTTTGTATTTTACTCATTAACATACCAACATTTGATCAGTACCTGTGTAGTGATTAGTAGTGTTGCACTGATACCAATATCAGGCAGCACCCTGATCCAGCACTAAAATAGTGGCATCGGTATCGACGAGTACAGACAAATAGGGCACCGATACCATTTTGAGAGCCAAAGGTTTATTCAACTATTGTAACCCATTCCAGTTAGGATATAAAAAGTTCTACTGGATTCACTTTGTATTAGTCTTTTTCCTGCTTCGCAAAGGTAGGCAGCAGCCTGATACGGCCATGATGGCAACTATTTTACATCCAAGCAGTATGCAGTTCTTCATATATAAAACCACACACATCATTTTCAAACCGATGGTTTCGTTATGGGCCAGTACTGCAAAGCCAGATATCGGTATTGGGGCCAAAAAATTGCATCGGTGCAACACTAGTGATTAGTCCTACTGTGCTGCAAACGTGTGACTCCTTTGGCATAAGGAAAATGATCACTGGGAACATTTTCTGAATGCATCACATAAATATTGCCTTTAAATTCAGTTTATTTATATGGCGCCAATTCACAACACATGTCATCTCAGTTACAGTTACAGTTCACCAGATCATACAGTCAGATTGATTCAAAGTTTTCTATCTGAGGAAAACCAGTTGATTTCATTGACTCGATCGCAATCCCTCACACTAAGCATGCTTGTAGTGACAGAGGAGAGGAAAAACTCCCTTTTAACAGGAAGGAACCTCCAGCAGAAGCAGGCTCAGTGTGAGCCGCCAACCGCAGAGGCCGACTGGGGTTCAACTGGCAACTGTAATGTCCCATGTCAGAGGATGAAGAGAGCACATTAAGCCAGTCACAGCCAGAGAAACAGGACCACACCGGAAAAACCGCCAAACAGAACAGACGAGCTGAAGCCACAACTGTTCACTTGTGGCAGTAATGTGTGCACAGGTTTAAAATGATCAGATAGATTAATATTTTAAAAATATTTGAGCCTTTTGATATTGAAAGCAAATCTGAGAACATCCAAACAAATGCAGTAATGCAGAAACATGTAACCTTTAAGGTTTGCTGCATCATGGGTAACGTAGCTTTAAAACTGGCAGCAATCAGGTTTTAAAATACATGGCAGATTCTCAGATTCTGATGGAAGCTTCTGGTTTCAGGCTTTCATTGATCTTCCTTAAAAACCAAAAAGAGCAACAATAAACCTCGAAGATCAGCACAGGACATTGTTGTTCCAAGTTCCAATGATTTTCTTGTTTTAGGGACAGTTTGTCACACATTATCCTGTAAATGTTCAGAATTAGCTCTAACATACTATACCAAATAAGATAAGACTTCCCAGCTGCAGTAGGGGGTGAGCTTCCCCTGGCCTTGGATGAGCCCTTATGGCAGGGTCAGGGACTGCATCCAAACAGAACTACATGGGCCATGAGAAAACTGGGACTAACAAGCTGGCTGGTTGGTGAGCTCATCCAGCCTCAGGAGGAGGGTTCCCTACTACAGACAGATAAGAGGCCGACCTGAAGGCGTTGTTTTAGACTCCTCCATGTACGCTGCTGGCTGTGACTGAGGATGTGTTTAAAGTCTGAGATCATAACCAATGTTCTAGACTGAAGGAGGGAAATAAAGCTCTGTGCACCCTGTCATTGATAATCAGGAAGCCAGCATGTGCTTTTCTCTCCTGGGTTACAATGCTGCAAAAAAAATAAATAAGACACCCCACTAAAAAAGTTTAGCAGACTGGTTCAGGCTCATAACCCTGTGAGCTCTCCTGGAATTAGACAAATCGGTAAGATCATGTTAAGGAAACACTCTAAAACCAAGCTATCAGAACAAGCGGACCATTTAAAGGAGAAGTCAATGGATCATTATTTACACCTAAAATTAATACGTTTGTGGTGACTTAATAAATTTAGCATCAATTAGTAAAAAAATTAAAATCACTGAGTCTAGGAGCGGCCATTTTTGCCCAAATATAGTAACACCTCACTCCTGCCATCTTCCAGCAGTGACGTCACGGTGCGGTAAGCCTAGCGCCATTCTCCCCGCTTTACAAGCAAAATCAATGGGAACTACTAGACACATCTGCTATCAACAACAATTATTGAAGATTTCCAGAGGACTTCACCATTGAAATTCACCAGAGCTATAGTGAAACTGACAATGCCCACGTGCATGGCAGCTGGATGTCATTGGATTGCCAACTTGAAGATGGAGGATTTGCCATCAAACTTCTGGCAAGAGAAAAAAGACGTTATAAACCCGTTACTCTCTGCTTCGCATAGTGCACTGGTCGCCACCATAACGGTTAATATTGCGTTGTGACAAACACCAGATACAGCACTGGGACTTGATCAACAGCACCGTGACGTCACATGGATGGTCAAACATGGATGCCTCCAGTAAAGCACATTCAAATGAAAATTACTCTTAATTAAAAACACTTATCATTTATTCAACAGTATGTAATAATTTCATATTAAAAGCACTTTCAGAAGTTTGTATTCTGAATGTGACCGGACTTTTCCTTTAAATAAAAACCTCCTTCAAAAGCTGACACCAAACCATGTTAACAAGTTTTTTCTGGTTCTTTCTTCTCTCCGTGAACTTCAATTAAGTGGGCAGATTGCAGGACAGACTGAACCAGTCAGCAAACACTGCTGCCCTCTACTGAAAGGGTCAAAGGAGCCTCTGTGTCCTGAGGCTTTGGTCCACAGTCTCCTAAGCATGTGTGTTGTCACGAGAACCATCTTTATCCGTGGTCTGCTAGAGGAGCAGCATCAGGAGGACACTGACTGCCTGGACAGGCGGGTTAGTAAAGCTAACTGTGCTTTGAGCAGAAGTGGAGTCATTTAAAGAGGTGGCAGAGAAATGAGCTCCTAAGCTGCTAACCATCAGTGCAAAATACTCCCTTAGGCAAAGGAGCACTTTCAATGGTGGACTGCTGGCCTTGCACTGATTCTGGAATCTTTTTGTTCATCTTAAGATTTTACTTACTCAAAAGAAAATACCTGATTGGTATTTTTTTACCTAAGTTCATATTTATACTGCTGCCTTCATCCTGTAATTAATTATGGCTTTTAGCCTGTAGCCACTCCTTATAAGGAGGGGAACAGGAACTCCATAACAGAGGAAACTCGTGTGGCTGCGTAGTTTAAGGAGATATCAGTGGCTGAAACAGGAGAGGCTCTGCTGAAATTTTTATTTTAATGTTTAATCAGGTAAAAGAAAAGTTGTTCCAACATTTCAGGGGAAATTCAGAGTTGCAGGAAAATTTACTTTTGGATACAGTTTCATCCATGAGGCAGAGGCTCTGTTTTCTGGGCTCTAGTGATGGTGAGCTGAAGCCTCATGAGGCATTGAACCGTTTGGGCTAATTGCTTCAATGATCCGCACAGTTCATGAAGCCTCATTTGAAAATGTCACCACCTACTGGTGGAGTGCAGAATTACAGTTTGTAATAAAATCGGGTTTTTTGCAATTGTCCCAAATGCAAATGTTTCGCCATAGTGTTCCGCTTGCTTTATGCTTATAAATAGCTTTATCAAAATTCATGCAGGGAGTATCAGATTATATGGACACTGCAATGTAGGAATAACAGGAAAGGAAAAACAGGAAAAAGGATAAAAGATAAAGAAAGAGGAGATAAAAGGGAGACAATGATAAAACGTCTTCTTTCTACTGCATCTATTCAGTTTATTACTATGGCGTCAATTCACAGCACGTCATCTCAATGCACTTTACAGTTCACCAGATCATCCAGTCTAATTGATTCAAAGTTTTCATCTAAGGAATACCAGTTGATCTCATTGACTCTTCAGCAATCCCTCACCCTAAGCATGCTTATAGCGACAGTGGAGAGGAAAATCTCCCCTTTAACAGGAAGAAAGCTCCAGCAGAACGCAGAGGCCGACTGGGGTTCAAGGAGACAGAAGCAGACATAGAAAAAGAAGCATAGATACAAAAGGCAACTGTCAACCAGACAGACGAGCTCCGAGCCAGCTCCTATGTCAGAGGATGAAGAGAGCACTTCCTGCCAGTCACAGTCAGAGAAACAGGACTACACTGAAAAACAGGCTGATCTCCAACATCAATAAACAAGGGTGTTGATGGCAGCAGCACAGCTGATATTTCTCTCCAGGATGGAGTCACAGCCAAACAGGGACAGGCCAGATAAAGCTACTATGAGAAAAAGCAGAGAGAGCAGAACCAGCTAAGAGATATGTAAAAAGAAGAGCACAACCAACGGGTATAGTATAAGAGATACAATAAAGTAGCACCTTGGTACTATCCCTGAAGTTTAAGTAGTATTATTTAATCTGACATGTATACTGTGGTAGCTGAAGATAAGAATATGGGCTTTCTGTATGGAAGTGAATCTCTAAGTACCTGGAATCAAGCACTTGTTTGTGAGAGTGCACTTGTGCATGTAAAGTTTATCCAAAGGAAAAATGCTCAGTAGTGGTTTAAATGGGTTATTTGTTCAGTGGGAAAGGGGTATCTGTGAGCTTTTATGTTGAATCGCTGAAATTGTTTTATCTTTTACTTCTTTATTTACTTTAATCTGGTCTTTTCTGTCTCAAACCTTCCATGTGTTCATTTCATTGATCAATGTAGTATATGCAGATATATGATGTTTATTTAAACACCTTTAAGTGTTTATTTCTCTTTTATTCATGTTTTCATGTCTTTTTGTATATTTTGCTTACACTCATTAAAAATACAATAAAAAAGAGCATTTGAGTTTTTCTGGAAATAGGATCATCTTTAAAAATTTTATGTCAACATATTGCTTTCTGTCAGCACACAAATTCTTTAATATTTCCTTTAGATGTTGGCTTTTCACTTAGCTTTTTCCCATACGTATTTTCTGAGAACAGTTTTCTACAGTTCATTAGTCTGAAAGTGTGACAGTTTTCCTCTTTTCTATCAAACACTGACGGCAGACCCTCCTAAGCCTCACGAGCTCTGCAAGCCTTAATGGGTTGATAGTATGGATGGTCATTTGTTTCGTTGTTTTACCAGGAATTTATTCCTTTGTGGGACCTTAGGTGACAAAAAGACTACTTTAATTTTCTAGTTTGTCCTTAAAGTGGTACAACAGAAGTTTCTCATCTCATGCTGCACTGATGGAATACAAAATAAGCTTCTCACATGGTGACGTGTTAAACAAAGATGTTTAAGTCACTTTAAAACAGACATTATGAAAACACTCATGAATCTGATCAAGTTTTAGAGCCTTATTAAATTGAACTTATTTTTACAGAATTAATCAATTATTATTATAGTGCAGCTTGATAAATATAGCTAAATTTAGCCTGTATTGCTTTTAGCATGTGATCTGAGTCCTGAGCCAAACACTAACTAATAACCTGATTATTTGTCTCATAGTTGATGCAGCAGCGCTAAAGGCTATACAAAATGACCCATTAAAAAGGAATAAGATATCTCTGCTATAAGAGAACCAGTTAAACAGAACCTGAATTCGTGTATCCATCAGGTTTAGTATTTGTTGCCAAAACTTTAATTTGTTATTGTTCTTAAATTTGACTGGATTGTAAAGCAAAAAGGAGGCATGGACCAATCAGGACAAAGAAATTTTAGAAAATGAATTTATTTCAACATGCTACTTTTTAAATTAAAGACAGTGTTGCTAGAGTCTCTGATGCGGCAGCTTCACTCTGGTCCATTTGGATGCTGGATGCTGGATACTGGGGTCCTGATTGTTGTTTGGTACAAACCGAAAAGGTTGGCCCTGCTTGGGTTTCTGGACAGACCCTTGGTTCTCCTTTTCCCTGTTTCTGTCAGATCCCGACTGAAAGCTTGTAAGCTTGGGTTTGTAAAGCGGTACCCTCTGAGGAGGTGTTTGGACCTGTTGGGGCTTCTGGACAGACCCTTGGTTCTGATTCTGTCTGGTTCTATCAGATCCCGACTGAAAGCTTGTTAGATTGGGTTTGTAAAGGTTTTTCCTCTGAGGAGGTGTTTGGACCTGCTGGAGCTTCTGGAGAGACCCTTGGTTCTGCTTCTCCCTGTTTCTGTCAGATCCCGACTGAAAGCTTGTAAGCTTGGGTTTGTAAAGTGGTACCCTCTGAGGAGGTGTTTGGACCTGCTGGAGCTTCTGGAGAGACCCTTGGTTCTGATTCTGCCTGGTTCTATCAGATCCGGACTGAAAGCTTGTTAGATTGGGTTTGTAAAGGTTTTTCCTCTGAGGAGGTGTTTGGACCTGCTGGAGCTTCTGGAGAGACCCTTGGTTCTGATTCTGCCTGTTTCTGTCAGATCCCGACTGAAAGCTTGAAAGGTTGGGTTTGTAAAGTGGTACCCTCTGAGGAGGTGTTTGGGCCTGTTGGGGTTTCTGGACAGACCCTTGGTTCTGATTCTGCCTGGTTCCATCAGATCCCGACTGAAAGCTTGAAAGGTTCGGTTTGTAAAGGTTTTTCCTCTGAGGAGGTGTTTGGACATTCTGTGGTTTCTGGGCATTAACCTTCTGGTCAGTGGGGGATTTCAGTCGTCTGATTGGAGACCCACCTAAGAGTTCTGGGATCTCATGTATCATTACCGGAGCAAACCCTGGAGCAGAATCTTCTACTCTGCTGGTTTTGGTGAGAGTCTGGCGACTGAGCTGCATCTGATTCCTCGATCTGAAATCTTTACTATTTAAAGCAGCCTGTGGGCTGAAAAAAGGGTTCCTCTTGGTCTTGGAATCTTTAGGTGTAACCCTTCTGCCAGGGGCTTGAGCATACGTCTGCATCCTGACAGAGCTACTTGGGCCAGAACCAACTGGTTTGAACAAGGTGGCTGGGTTTCTTTGCTTCTTGAGGGAAGGTGCCAGCTCTGCGGACTGATAAGGTGGCCTGAAGGAGTAGTGATCCCTTTGACCCTGTATAGTCTTCATGTCGCTGCTCGTTCTACCATCTGGGAGAAGGACGCCTCTAGTTGTTCTTTTGATGCGTTGGAGAGTTGGTGCTGCAGGACAGAGACACAAAGAAAGACATTTAGTAAAGCATATTGAGGAATGAAGTCAACAGGTGCCTTTATTTGTGATTCTTACCATTTTTTGCCCAGGAAAAACATAGGAGGTGTGCTTGAACTAAGCAAATCAGCAAGATCCTGTTAAAGGAAACACATAAAAAAGAATAAATACCAGAATGAAAACCCCCGTCTGTATGCTTGAGTTTAAAAGCAATTATAAAGACTCACTTGAAACCAAGTCCACAGGTCATTTCCATGCCTCCTCAGTGCAATCAAAGGAGCAGCCGTCCAATACCCCAGAAGCTACTGCTCTGCATAACTTCTGCAGTGAGTTGGTATTTATAACAACCGTCAGCCAATCACAGCGCAACAAACTCATTATCTGCTGTTGCCTCTGTGGGGCAGACACAAAGTTCATCTCCTTAGATTTGTTCTTTTTTTGTCTTCCCTTTTCAGTACCCAAAAGATTAAATTGCTTAGAAAAATTAAACTTAGAAATTATACAAAATTTATTATTTTGCAAAAAGCAAAAGAATAAATTGTAATAAACAAAACCCTTCATTATTCACCTTTTGGCACAAGTATTTCAGAGTTTGATGTTTGATCTTTTCCAAAGGAATTTATCCTTTTTAAATTTTCTTTAAGAAAAATATCCTAATTTCATATTTTTTTTAGCAAACACTGCCTAATTTTCACATGGGAGTATTTTTATGTTACTAGTACCTGTGCCATATAGAATATTGGCAGTGTGAAGATGGCCTTCTTCAATTTAAAAGTTTGGGGAATCACATCATTAATTACAGCTTGTTATTGTTCCACCAAGAAATATATGCAATGAACACACAAAAAGTTCTGCTTTTCATCTCTCTGTCTGAAAGTCAAGTGAAAAAGCATCTAGAGAAACTACCTTGTCCAGATGGCATTAACAGCTCCATGCAGAGCACCTCTTCAACCCTAGCCTGACCCACGAGATGTTCCAGTCATGTGGAAAACCTCCTGCCTTCTTCCAGTACTAAAAAAAACTCAGCCAGCAGTCCTTGATGACTATAGACCTGTTGAGCCATCTTCCCACATGATAAAAGTCCTAAAGAGACTTATGTTGGTTCACCTGAGTTTGATTATCGCTGTGGAGTTGGAGTTTAAAATGCCATCAATTCAACTCAGTTTATTTATATAGCACCAATTCCCAACATGTCATCTCAAGGCACTTTACAGTTCACCAGATCATCCAGTCAAACTGATTCAAAGTTTTCTATCTAAGGAAAACCAGTTGATTGCATCGACTCATTGTCTCTTCAGCAATCCCTCACACTAAGCATGCTTGCAGTGACAGTGGAGAGGAAAAACTCCCTTTTAACAGGAAGAAACCTCCATCAGAACCAGGCTCAGTGTGAGCGGCCATCTGCTGAGGCCGACTGGGGTTCAAGGAGACAGAAGCAGAGATACAAAAGGCAGCTATAAAAGGCGGCCCCATCCAGGAAACACACAGCCAGGCAGACGAGCTCCGAGACAGCTCCCATGTCAGAGGATGAAGAGAGCACATCCAGCCAGTCACAGTCAGAGAAACAGGACTACACTGAAAAACAGGCCGATCTCCAACATCTATAAACAAAGGTGTAGATGGCAGCAGCACAGCTGATATTTCTCTCCAGGATGGAGTCACGGCCAAACAGGAACAGACCAGATGAAGCTACTATGAGAAAAAGCAGAGGGAGTGAACCAGATTATGCAGAGTGGGAGAATAGAGATAAAATTAAGCAGAATGATGAAAAAGGGGTCCCTATGTCCTCTAGAAGTCTAAGCCCATAGCAGCATAATTATAGAGATAGTTCAGGATAGCCTGAACCACTCTAACTATAAGCTTTATCAAAAAGGAAAGTTTTAAGCCTACCCTTAAAAGTAGACAGGGTGTCTGCCTCATGGACTAAAACTGGTAGTTGGTTCCGCAGGAGAGCACACCTTCTTCAACCAATCCACTGTCATTTAGACAAGGTAGACAGCTCTGTTGGGTCTTGTTCTTTCAATTCTCCAGTACATTTAACAAAATTCAGCCTGATTTACTTTGTCAGAAACTTCAGAAAACTCAGGTGGAGGCATCAACAATCACATGGATCAAAGACTACCTGACAAATAGACCCCATTTTGTGAGACTGTAGGGTCAGCTGTCTAATAAAAGAGACCACAGAGGATGGTACTCTCAGCTTTCCCTTTAGTCTGCACAGCTCTGCATTCACTGGGTGCATCAGTGATAGACAAGAAGCATAGAGGCCAAGCTGGTGAACCATTTTGTGAAACGTTGTGGAAATATTCATCTGTTTCCTTACGTGAACAAAACAAGGGAGATGATTTCAGAAAAAACAGGAACAAGTTGAATACTATTAGCATCATGGGAGATTCAGTTGGGTTGGTGGAATAGAAAAACTTAACTTGAGACGTCATGATCTTGGCGCTGATGACTGGTCTGACTACTCATTTCATTCACCTGCCTATCTCCGCCCAGTTCTCATTACCGTCCTTCTGATCCTCCTGCTTCAGCCCCTGTTTAACCAGCCTTCAAACCAGTCATCAGTGTCAGATTATTCAAGCCTTTGGTGAGAGTTCTCTAGCATTCCTGTCTATGTTTTGATTGCCTGGAGCAGGTGACACACATGAATGGTAATGAAAAACTGGGAGGAGCTAGGCAGGTGAACGTAATGAACAATCAAACCAGTCATTAGTACCAAGATCATGACAAACAAAAACATTGGTTCTGTTCTAGGAACTCCTCCAGATCATCTGGAGTTTATTTCACAAAGAGGAATTCTGCATAAAATGAGTAAAATTATGGATAACAATGAACACCAACGATCCGGCGCAAGAGAAAATGCTAAAGAGAAGCCTTGCTGTCGAAAGCTTTAATTAAACATCAACAAATGTTTAAAAATAAAGCCAATGAGTTGCTACTACATTTAATTATCTTTGGCATCAACAAAGTTTTTTTTAATTGAATTATATATAATAAATATAAAATCTTAAATATCAGACTTAAATATTTGGATCTTTCTCTATTTTACAGGAACCCTTTAATATCTCAATTTGTGCCCGCCCCCCGAGGCCATAGGAACCTCAGTTGGAAAAGGATGCATCCTTCAAAGGACTCCTCCCACAAATCTTTCTCCTTACTTTTGCCTTGGGGGAGTGGCCATAAATTGAGCTGTAATTCTGTCCTGCTGTTGCCTTGGTGAATCGCTTTATCTCCATTTCATTGATGTGGGCTTTTTATACGCTCATGTGCAAGCTAAATTTACAGATGGTGCCAATTCACAACACAGCATTTTAGTTTATTTCTATATAGGCCCCCTCTCCTGTGAAACCATGAAGCAGGCCTTCTATCTAGTTTTAGGACCAGACTTAACACTGTTCTTTGCTGAGAGGCTTTAGATAGTGGTTTGGTTTTATAAAGCTATGTTTGTATTTACGCAATTCACAACCATGTCATCTCAAGGCACTTTCAACCAGGTCATACAGTCAGATTGGTTTAAAGTTTTTTATCTAAGGAAAACCAGCTGATTGCATCAACTAATTGGCTTGACGGTCATTCACACTAAGCATGCATGTTGGAAAAACTCCCCTTTAAAGGAGAATTCCGGTTTTTTACACTTTAAGCCCATTTTCTGTAGTGTCCAGGATGTAATCGAATGATCGACACCAAAAGTTTGACAATTGCTCCTGTCTCTGCTTTTTGGCTCATTTAGAATCCACCCCTGGCTACTTTAGAATGGCTTCCATAGTGCATGTCCGATAATGTCCTTAAAACAACCTTAAACATTCTTTTTTTTAAATATGCTACTCACCGTGTCGTCAGCGCTGTTCAATGACGTTCCAAAAAAAGTTTCGTGACGAAAAAACGTTCCTGTAGTGTTTTATTTAGCATTTTATAAATCCCATTGAGTTCTGTTGGAATAGTCAATATTCCCCTGCCACCGGAAACGGAAATGGGGCCTGTTTACACAGTTGTAGTCTTTTCGCTTCACTCTGTGTACTCCGACGTCGAGAATCAAGAATCCACCTTTCGTATTCCATTTTCAGAGTTTTTTAAAGTGTTTAACAGAGACGTTAGCACCTCGACGTCGGAGTACACAGAGTGAAGCGAAAAGACTACAACTGTGTAAACAGGCCCCATTTCCGTTTCTGGTGGCAGGGGAATATTGACTATTCCAACAGAACTCAATGGGATTTACAAAATGCTAAATAAAACACTACAGGAACGTTTTTTCTTCACGAAACTTTTTTTGGAACGTCATTGAACAGCGCTGACGACACGGTGAGTAGCATATTTAAAAAAAAGAACGTTTAAGGTTGTTTTAAGGACATTATCGGACATGCACTATGGCAGCCATTATGAAGCAGTCAGGGGTGGATTCTAAATGAGCCAAAAAGCAGAGACAGGAGCAATTGTCAAACTTTTGGTGTCGATCATTCGATTTCATCCTGGACACTACAGAAAATGGGCTTAAAGTGTAAAAAAACGGAATTCTCCTTTAACAGGAAGAGACCTCCAGCAGAACCAGGCCCAGTGTGAGCGGCCATCTGCTGAGACTGACTGGGAGTCAAGAAGATGAAAGCTGACATGCAAAAAATATCAGAGATGCAAAATTAGCTGTAAACGAGCTCCACTTGTGGCCCCGTCCAGTAAACAAACATCCAAGCAAAGGAGTTCAGAGCCAGTTCCCATGTTGGATGTTTCAGTGCAATGAAGAGCTCTACAACCAGATTGAATAAAACGTTTATAGTGGTGTAGTGATCACACACTTGTTTAGCAACTTTTTTCTTAAGAATTTTAGATAAGAATCGAAGATTAAATATAGGTCAATAGTTGACCATCTCCTCTTGGGCAAGAGACGGCTTCTTAAGTAAAAGTTTAGATACAGCTACCTTAAAAGCCTGAGGTACATATTCCTGTAACAGGGATATGTTAATCACACCTAAAATGGAGGAGGAGATCAAAGGGAGTACTTCCTTAAATAACCTGGTTGGAACTGGATCTAAAATACAAGTTGAAGGCTAAGATGAAGACAATAGGTTTGATAACTCTGAAGGTTCAACTGGATCAAAGCAGTGTAAACCCAGTTCAGATTCTATGGTTACCTCTGATCCTGCCTCACCTTCCTAGTTAGATGAGTGCTAATGATCTTATTTTTAATAAGATCAATCCTATTTATAAAGACTCCCATAAAATCTTTACTGCTAAGAGTCGGTGGGATGGACGGTTCAACAGAGCTATGGTACTAGCAGTAGACATGCTGGTCTGTCATGCTGTTTGCCGTAATATGTCCTTTAAATCAGACGTTATACAATGAAAAGGGTCTTTATCAACTGAACGTGAACATAAGCTGTGTATGTTGCTCATTATTCTCAGGGCTCAGCAGTTCAGTTCACTGTTCACAAAAAATATGAACGTAGTCAGTGAACACTGTTCATTGAACGCGTTCATCCACAGCACTGGCTCTGTGTGAGTTTGCCAACTGTATTAAAAAGAAATCTAGGTTTATTCTAATATGCTGCTCTTGCTTTACAAAGGCTCATTAAACTGTTTTTCCAGAGTAGGTAGGGTTCCTCTGGGCGTGTATCACCTATTTTGAAACTGAAGTCTGAGCAGGGAAGAGAGGCAGAAGTACTCACAGTATCTTCTTACTACTCGGGGTAGGAAGGCCATTCTTTCTCAAACGGAGCTTCGGAAGGTGTTCTCCAGGATGATGTGGAAACTCGACATATAACAGGATGCCATAATAAGTGGCATCCTGTAATATGTTTAGTTGGATGGATGGTGGGTTTTTTTATTCACAGAAAAATGAATCCGCCATTCATCTTTTTTTTCTAAATGAGTTTATAAATATGAATCTTACTTTTTTTTTTTTTTTCAAAGGAAGCTATTTTGTTTGTTCCTATAAATATTTATAGAAATAAATCCGATGTGGAGGATTTTTTGGATTCCAAGAGGAATTCCCTAACAGATTAGAGTTCATTCTAGAGTAAGTTTCTCCCATCTATATACCAGGGGTCATTAACCTTTACAACACAGAGACCAATTTTTGCCCTTATACCTAATAAAGTGTGTCTTGAGCCATAACAACTTTCATTTTTAGAACTCTGTCTATATAAATAAAACTTGTACCATTAACCTTTTGTTGTTGCTAAAATTCATTGCAAGTATAGCATAATAAAACAGTTAAAGGCTGGAGCCAGACTGATATTTAAAATAACTTCTTAGGTCTGTAACACTTTTCAGCCCAAGTAATGAGGAGCCATGGTGGAGGGTGTTACATCCACACATTACACCCCCCCCGCTCTACATACACCCTAACACACAAACTGTACCCATTATTTAAATATTTATGCGGTATTCCAATATGTCTGCCCATTTGATCGGACACAACTCAGATCCCTGCAGGATGGAAGGAGCTGAACTTCCAGAGTCACTGCAGCAGAATCAGTCTGTCACAGATCACCTTTGCTGTAACGGGATAAACGCAGTGAAAGCTGATGTTTTACAAACACATCACCCTGTGACTGGGAGCTGTTTCAAAGGCCTTCAACATGACATTCGACTAAGATGAAGTAATCTTTCGTTTAACAAACAATGTTCCTGAAACCTGTGGATCCTAATCTGTAGGTTTTAAAACCATGTCCATTTAAAGAGCTTATGAATATAAGTTGTTTATTTAGATGCAAGTTATTAATTTTTGAATAATTCTCTTTAGAGCGATGCTATTCAGCTAGTTTGATATCTGTTAAAAATATGAAGATTCATTTAAGGTATGCATTTAACCTTCAGTTAGACTTCTTCCGTCATGCACAAAGATTAGTTTTATCTTTGTTATAGAATACTGTCTCCTCTGAAATGTAAACTAAAAAGAATAATAGATTGTTTTTTTGGCCTTGGTGTGATAATGTCCCATGAACACATCTCCTCCTGTAATCAGTGCCTGATCATATCACGATGGTGACATTTCTGCTGACTTTGGAAATGTGAGCAGAGCCAGTGACTGGAAGAGACGCACAGCATCAGCTCTCAGAACCCAGTTCAATTTATGAAGCCTGGTCAGTTTCACTTATTTCATTCACACTCCAATTTTCCATAAAAGCTTTGCTCTATTTTCCCTTTGTGGACCTGCTATAGAGACCAGAATCCAACTCATCCATGACGTTTTTAAAAGATAGGTTTAGATCAGATGTACAAGTGCTGAAAAGTAGTAAAAAAGATAAATAACATTGCTTTACTTTTGATTAAAATACCTTATGTAAATCCCACTGTTATTCTGATTTCTGGGTTTGAAATTTTCGACTGGGAAAGGGCTTCTAATATTTAATCGTCTTATAGTTTTTGCTACACAAAATTTTTTTTAAAAAGCCTTCAGTATATTCCAAAATGTTACAGCAAGAGTTCTGCTGAGAAACAGAGGGAGACGTTTGATATTTTAGTTTATTTCTATATAGGCCCCCTTTCCTGTGAAACCATGAAGCAGGCCTTCTATCTAGTTTTAGGACCAGACTTAACCCTGTTCTTTGCTGAGAGGCTTTAGATAGTGGTTTTGGTTTTATAAAGCTATGTTTGTATTTACGCTGCTAGAAGCTTAGGCTGCAGGAAGACCCAACAATCACATTTTCCTTCTTTCCGCAATATCTTTATGGGGTTTTTTTTTTTTAAATCTTGATTAAAAACTAGATGGCCACTCTGCTCAGTTGTGACACCCTCCTGGTTAGCGTTTAGCTGCCAAATGATACAGGTGGCCTTGTCTGGGTTAAACCCCATCTCTCACCTATACAAAGCTACTGAAGAAGAAATTGCTGAAACTAACTAAGTGTTCCGTTTTCCATCCCATTGACTTTAAAACTGGCTTAGAGTTTATCTGTCTCTGTATTATATGAAGCCAACAAAAAAATCAATACAATCAATAGCTTTTTTTTTTTTTATTATTAACTATTAAAAATATGCAGCAAACTGTATTAGCCAAACGTTGATAATAGCACGTGGATTTCCCTTACGTCATCTATTTCACATTCAGTTGGAACCATTGGCAAGAACTTCTGATACATCTAGTCCCTAATGGAGACTGCTGTCATGGTTTTGCAAAATACCAAAATATTTTTTTATTCCTTTTTGTGCAAAATGCAAAGTAAAAACTAAAATTTTTGACATCAAGGGTTAAAACATGTTTATTCCTGGATTTGTTCCGGTTCTTTTCAGTTTTTACTTCTGATCTACTTTCACCAACCCTGGTCAGGTGCTGCTGACGACATCTTACACTGATCCCAGTTTTGCTGGACGTCTAACTCCAGTTGAAAGGGAGTTTTGCTTTTCAACTTTCACCCAATGCATGCTTAGTAGGCCTATAATGGATTCCTGCAAAATAAATAGATGCAATACACTCTACACTGTGCTTTTTCTGCAGAAGGTACTGGAAAAAAAAGTGACATGCAATTGGCTGGGTTTCCTAAAATATAAAATCTCATAAGGACTTGCATATACTTAATTGACTGTACTGTTTATAACCTAGAATCAGAATGTAAATCTGATTTGTGTATAACTGACCCCAGTAATGGGGGTCAACATGTCTGTTTTTACCAATGGATCTGTTTATTTTGTAAGCTTCTATTGTTGCAAAATGAATATAGAAATGCCTTAAAACAGTTGAGAGCAGAGCCAGAAGAGAAACCAGATAATTTGAGGACGATCTCCCCAAGCAAGTAGGTGAACATTCACAAATTCCATCAGATTCAAGCACACCTGCTTCCACAGTCCAAAGTGGAAGTAAAAATTAACACACGGTTGCAAAATCTCCAATCTTGCTTTAAGATTAGCCCAGGGTACATCACAAAATCTGCTAAGCCCTGGAACATACATGTTTTAAAGGACATCCTCACTGCTCAATCCCAGATTCATTTAAATTTTTTCAGTATATATATAAATAAAATATACTTTGTTGCACCAGAATTGTCATTCGAGAAATAAATTCCTTCATTGCAGAGTTAAGCAATGATTCCAATCATAGTTATTTTAGAGGAATATTTTATGCAGATCCGCCATGTGAGGCCAATACTTAAATTGATAGGATTTATGCACATTTACCATAGATCAGTGATTCAAAGACCAAATGTGATTCAATTGGTCTGCAAGATCTTCAAATTTCCTCTTTGAAATACAGGAAATTGTTTACCCACAAGGTGGCAGCATTATATTCTCAAAACTTATTCCGCATCTGTGGCTGTAAAGATAAACTACAGAAATGCTTTAATGTTCTCAATTCTACGCATGTTTATGAAGCAGATCTGTGTATATACAGGTGCTGGTCATAAAATTAGAATATCATGAAAAAGTAGATTGATTTCAGTAATTCCATTTAAAAAGTGAAACTTGTATATTATATTCATACATTACATACAAACTCATATATTTCAGATGTTTATTTTGTTTAATTTTGATGATTACAAATGACAACAAATGAAAATCTCAAATTCATCATATCAGAAAATTAGAATATTGTGAAAAGGTTCAAAATTGATGGCCCCTGGTGCCACACTCTAATCAGCTAATTAACTCAAACCACCTGCAAAAGCCTTTAAATGGTCTTTCAGTCTAGTTCTATAGGCTACACAATCATGGGGAAGACTGCTGACTTGACAGTTGTCCAAAAGACGACCATCGACACCTTGCACAAGGAGGGCAAGACACAAAAGGTCATCGCTAAAGAGGCTGGCTGTTCACAGAGCTCAGTGTCCAAGCACATTAATAGAGAGGCGAAGGGAAGGAAAAGATGTGGTCGAAAAAAGTGTACAGGCAAGAGAGATAACCGCACCCTGGAGAGGATTGTGAAACAAAACCCATTCAAAAATGTGGGGGAGATTCACAAAGAGTGGACTGCAGCTGGAGTGAGTGCTTCAAGAACCACCACACACAGACGTATGAAAGACATGGGTTTCTGCTGTCGCATTCCTTGTGTCAAGCCACTCTTGAACCACAGACAGCGTCAGAAGCGTCTTGCCTGGGCTAAAGAGAAACAGGACTGGACTGCTGGTGAGTGGTCCAAAGTCATGTTCTCTGATGAAAGTAAATTTTGCATTTCCTTTGGAAATCAAGGTCCCAGAGTCTGGAGGAAAAGAAGAGAGGCACTTCATCCACGTTGCTTGAAGTCCAGTGTAAAGTTTCCACAGTCAGTGATGGTTTGGGGTGCCATGTCATCTGCTGGTGTTGGTCCATTGTGTTTTCTGAGGTCCAGGGTCAACGCAGCCACATACCAGGAAGTTTTAGAGCACTTCATGCTTCCTGCAGCTGACCAACTTTTTGGAGATGCAGATTTCATTTTCCAACAGGACTTGGCACCTGCACACAGTGCCAAAGCTACCAGTACCTGGTTGAAGGACCATGGTATCCCTGTTCTTAATTGGCCAGCAAACTCTCCTGACCTTAACCCCATAGAAAATCTATGGGGTATTGTGAAGAAGAAGATGCAATACACCAGACCCAACAATTCAGAAGAGCTAAAAGCCACTATTAGAGCAACCTGGGCTATCATAACACCTGAGCAGTGCCACAGACTGATCGACTCCATGCCACGCCGCATTGCTGCAGTAATACAGGCCAAAGGAGGCCCAACTAAATACTGAGTGCTGTACATGCTCATACTTTTCAGTTGGCCAACATTTCTATAAATCCTTTGTTTTTATTGGTCTTCAGTAATATTCTAATTTTCTGATATGATGAATTTGAGATTTTCATTTGTTGTCATTTGTAATCATCAAAATTAAACAAAATAAACATCTGAAATATATGAGTTTGTATGTAATGTATGAATATAATATACAAGTTTCACTTTTTAAATGGAATTACTGAAATCAATCTACTTTTTCATGATATTCTAATTTTATGACCAGCACCTGTACACCCCTCTGCTGACCAATATACCAGCCCACCTATAGATTGCACCTGAATATTTGCTTTGCATATATTTTTTCTACACAGGTTTCATCTTCATGCTCCAATTATCTGGATTTTATGGCCTAAAAGTTTATTGAAATTGTCCAATTTTCAGGGTCACAAGATTCTTGCTGCCATTTTTCATCCGTTTTTGAACTTAGGAAATCTACCGTCACACTACAGTAAAGTTTGTTACTACAACCACAAGTCAATAAATTATATTTAGAGTTAATTTTTTTGGGAAGGTACAAAGTTTTAAGGTTGACTGTTTGGGACCCACTAAACTCAAACCAGTTCAGGAGGCAGATTAAAGGTCAACTTTATTGCATCATCATTTTAAAATCACATAATTAATATTTTGGTGAAAAGATCCATGTTGGAGCCTGTGAGGCACTTTGACCTTGGTCCATCTGGGTGCTGGATGAGCACCGTTAAGGTCAGGACTGTAGGCCGGAGAAGGGGTGGAGCTCTGCTGTGGAGTCTGGACCAACCCTTGGGTCTGCTTCATCCTGGTCCTGTCAGATCCAGGCCCAAAGCTCATCAGATCAGGGTTGTAGGACAGGAGCGCAGATTTAGCCATCTGCTGCATCTTCTGGACAGGAACCTTCTGCTCAGTAGGTGGTCTCAGTCGTCTGATAGCAAAACCACCGAAGGGTTCAGGGATCTCATGGATCATCACTGGAGCAAACCCAGGAGTGGAATCGACTCTGGTCCTGTGACTGAGCTGCAGTCGACTCCTCGGCTTAAAACCGCCAACGTTTAAAGCATTCTGCAGTCTAAGATAAGACTTCCGCTCTCCAGTTGGAGGAGAGAAACCCCTGGTACCTGAAAGGCCAACCCTTTTGGCAGGAGCCCTAGCATAAGTCTGCATCCTAACAGAACTAGGTGGCCCAGAACCAACGGGACGAAATAAGGTGGCAGAAGAGCCAGTACTCTGGCTGCTTGGTTTGGTCCCCTTTACCAGCCTCCCTGAACTCTTAATTGGTTTAGAGAGTGCTTGCATGAAGCCGCTGGTGAAGAGTTTCTGCCCGGGAACATTGCTAACTGCAGGATTGGTGTTGAAGTTCCTGCTCTTCTGAACTGAAGGTGGAGAAACTGAGCTTTGTCTGAGTTGGTTCTGGTGGTAACTGCCAAAGTTTCTTAGTTTCTCTGGATGATGAAAGCCAGCTTGTGTGTTGCCGTTTTTGGGTCCCAGTACTAGAAGACAAAATTCAGTCAGTCCACCTTAAACTTCATTTTAATAAGTCTAGGGATTAGTTCCGCAGCTCCTACCTTTAAGCCGGGAACCACCACCAAGCTCTGCTTGAACTAAGCAAATCAGAAAGATCCTAAAGAGCACAAAAACAAACCATCAGAAAAAGGCTGAACACACCAATAAATCCAGCTGTAAACACTCACCCCAAACCAAGTCCACAAGTCATTTCTCTGTTTCTTCAGTGTGGTCAAAGGCAAACAAGCTCCCCTGCAGGGAGTTGGTATTTATTACAGCCTGTTCAATCACTGCTTGATGCACTGATTGTCTGCAGGTGCTGCTTTGATGGAGCCAAGCAGCTCATCTCATCGATTTGATTCATGCTCCTTTGTTTTTTTCTGACCCAAAATATCACTCTGCAGATGCAAACATAGAGAAGCTGTAGAGTCACCTGGAGAGTTAGAGCACTTCAGTTATCACCCAGCAGGATATTGTGTTCATGTACTCCTCTCAGTCCTTTATGAATACAGTTGATACAATTTCAGTGCTTTGACATTGAATCTCAAAAAGCTTCATTTTGCAGAGGCTGCACCATATTTAGGAGATTATTATATTAATTTACCTACATTTTCATGACAGTTTGATTGAAATTATTACAATGTCTGTGTGCTCTCATATCTCAGCCAGTTAAATACACACCTTCAGTAGGCATCGGGGGCCGTTACAGACCCTCTAACCCGTCAAACGTTTCAGTTTCCTGCTTTGTTCTTTGGGTTACAAGGAAAATCTGACATTCTGCTCAATATTGCAACCAGGTTTTACTTTTCAGGTGATAAAAAAACCAACTCTGATATGCAATGACAGCTATAGTGTCATAAATTCAGCTCCACTTCTATATATGTAGGGATGTTGATCAGGTATTAATCTATATTAGTGAAACCTAGTTTCCTTTTAAGCTAAAGCTTTATTTTTCAGCCTGTATTTAAATGTACTTATTTTATTTATCACTTGGCTTTGTGTTATTTTATGTTCTGCATGCATGAGGAATAACACAGAGAGCTCTGTTACCGTATGATACCAAAAATAAGAAACTCATATTAATCACATCAACCACCAGGGGGCAATGCAGACATTCTTATCTCACCTTTGGCTTCTCTATATTTGGCTCTGCAATAACTGAAAGCTGTCAGCTGGTTGAAATGTGTTTAGACTCTCAGGTTTGGTGCTAAATAAATATTGGTTTGTCCTCTTTAGACTGTAAAGGCTGCGGTTCAGTCAGAGTTAGAGCAACTGGTTCTTCCTAGATGGTGGAATGGTTTTGCATCAGACAGGTTTTCTGTTTTCCCTCTTCTTTAGCAAAAAAAAAGAAAATCTTTCAATTTACAATCAGAGCATTCCAGAAAGGACCTGACCAACACTTGAATCAATAAGCTGCAAAGCAACCAAGGCCATGGAGGTCAGATATACCTGGGTGTGCATGTAAAAGTATTTAGGCGTTGAACTTTTTCACCGTTTTTCATGTTGCAAACAAAAACTTTCATTGGTTTTATTGGGATTCAATAGTGATTGATTGTTGTTTTCCATATTTCTAACCAATAATTTGAAACATTAGCTTTCCTGAGCAGCTAATAAAAACACTTTTATAGCTGAAAGTGTTTTTATGGGTTGGGGGTGTGATGTCTCTGGCTGTATTTTACTATACCAAATTTTTAACAAATTCTTCAATGCAAAGTAGCATAATTTTTCACATTTTGCCACAGACTCTCAGTCATGTTGGAGTGTTCAGGTTTTTTTGTCAGTTTTTCCACCAGAAGTGAACTTTTGTTTTGCACGTAAGGAATGCAGCATTTGGGTCTCACTTGATCACAACAGAGGTGGGTAGAATGCCAAAAAGTTCTGCTCAACACATTTCTGCAGGAGGGGGAAAAAAAATAAATTTTTCAAGAGTAAAAAAGTATTTAGTTAAAAGGCAACTCAAACACTGAATAACCATTTTACTGTTTAAAAGGTGAAAAGAATGAAGAAAAGAATGTAACTTATACAAAATAAACTTGGGCAGAAGAAACACTTCTATTTTCATGCATATATATGTGTGTATATCTATCTATATATATATATATCTATATCTATATCTATATAGATATATATATATATATATATACTGTATGAATGATAGTACCTGCAGTGACAAATTGGTATTAAGTATCATGTTGGTGGGATAGTACCGTCACTGCTAGATGCTTGTTTACCGTAAAGTAATTTAATCTCCATGGCATAAAAGTCCTAGCAGATGAAAATACTATGTAAAGAACAAAAGGCAATCCTCATTTTAGTGAGACTTTACCTGTCCGTCTGTATCTGGTGCATTTAGGTAAAGTATGCTTGTTCTTTATTAAGTAAAGTGGATAGAGTACTGAAACATTTTACTTAAATAACAGTAGCAATACTTCATGATACACAAGTAAAGAGAAAATTGATGTTCTTGTAAACTCTATTTTATTATTTCAAAAAGTTACTCAAAAAGTCTTGGTCTCGGTCTCCACTGGAAAAAAATCAAAATCTAGCTAAGCTTTTTTTCTCTTTTTCTTAAAATAAGTGCATTTTTTCTTGAATTGAGAAGGTAAAAGATACATTTTGCCAATGGAACAAGACAATTTTTTATTTAAAATCAGAAAACACAACTGTATTGTCTTAATTTAAGTGCATTTTATATAAATATCTTATTTTAAGAGTAAAAATACGAATTCCATTGGCAAATCATTTCATTTACATATTCTAATCAAGGGTAAATACACTTAATTTAAGAAATTTTTTATTATTTCTACATGGTTTTGCCAGTGTAAAGGTCTTGGCCTTGTCTTGGTCTCACTACTCGTTGGTCTCGGATGGTGTGGTCTTGACTACAACACTAGTGGATGGTCATGTCTTGGTGGGTCTGTTGGCTTCTTCTGTCTGTTTTCAGATGATACACTGAGTTGTATCATCTGAGCCTATATTGTTTATAACACAACGGTTAATGCCATCTACCAATTATTTTTTTTATTACCGTAATTGTTTGCAGTGTTTTTCTATAGTGGTAAAAGAATAATGAGGCTGAATACACGGAAAGCTCTCCCACCAACCCACCCGTCCGGCTGCATCCTCATGTCTAAGTGGACCCTGCCCTCCTTTAGCTGTCAGCTCGAATCGTCTTCAGGTATTTTTTTCCCCTGTTGTTTAAAATTCCAGACTGTGTAACACTTCACAAAATTTTCCTGGCACTTTTTAACACCGTTTCACCATCATTTTTCCACGGTTATACATCCTTTCAGGACTGTTACCCAAATAATAAATACCCTTACATTTGAGATAAATGCTCCCTCATCGCATATTATTGTTTCACCCGTTAATGTTGGTAGAATTTGTGTTTCACCAGGAGTTCCTCCATAGGAGAGTATGCCAACCGTCTAATGTTAAACCCACCTGCCCTTTCCTGTCATCACAAGTCTAAATAAAATCAGTCAAGTGTGACCGCAGAAGAACAAAAACAGAAGGTAATGTGCAGATTTCTAGCTGAGCATAAACAGATGCCATGTTTGATGATCTGTAAGCCGCTTTGGAAAAAGATGCATCACACTGTAGAAGGTGTAACAGTCTCAAATTTCCATACAGTGTAATCTTAAATCTATTTATATTCATTTACCCCAGTTTATAAGGATACAATTTAAATTATTTTAGTTAGTTTGAGCAAATGTAATAATATATTTGTTTTGGCAAAAATCTCTCCTCAAAAAAAAAAAAAAAACTGAGAAAAACAATAAGGATCCAACATATGTTCTTGGTTAAAGACCTTTTCATGTTTTCCTGCTGATATTACAGTGAAAAGAGGGGGAAACTAGGAGTGGCACAAACATACCATAAAAGGAGCATAGTAGTGTTAGAAATGGGGAAAAAAAGGAGTACAATAAATGCATAAAAAAAGGTTTGATTTAAATATTTATACCTTTCAAAGTGCTCTTTATGGAGAAACATGAACAGTTGTGTTAAAGCTTTCAAAAACCATCTGACATCATAGATTATGGATACATTTGGGGGAAATGATTTATTTGAAAGGAAGAGGTCACAGAAAGGGCAGCAGGAAATTATCAAATTTTAAACTGATGCAAATTATTTAAAATGCTAAATACTGATTAGTACTATAGTAAATACTGTTTCTGACATATTACAATAATTAAATTGGCAAACTAGTTTAGTAATGAGCAGCACTCAGGTTTAGTTCTACACATTCTTAAAAAAAAGGACATTGAGTAGAACCTTTCGACTTGATTGGGTTTAGTGCCCGTCTACCAAAGTTATTTTCCCCACCCTCAAACATAATACCGCAACATGATCAGTAAACGGTTTAGTCTGTCTCAAACGGTTGAAGCAGGACTGTTACAAGATGGATTATTGTGTGGTTGTGAATGCACACTTACAAGAGAAATCATTGGAATGACACAGAAAACCCAAAACTTGTATTCAGAATCAAAGAATTTCAATGGACATGAACAATCTTAACATCCTCAGGATAAAAGGCTTCAGTACAGGCCAAAGATAAACAGGCCTCACAAACAAGAGTGCAAAGGAAATAAGTGCATGTGCATTTATTTCTATAAAAGTATCAAGGAAAATGTAAAGAACTGTACTGACAGCAGTGATTAGGTCTGTGCAGTTGACTGCCATTAAGTCTTAAAGCAGCAGGGAAGAAGGATCTGTGATAGAGCGCTTTTTTGCATTTAGGGTGCAGCAATTTTTCCCTAAAGAAGTTCATGCTATGTCCACTAATTGTAGCTGGTTTGGGTCATTGTAAACAGAGAAACTGTCAGAAGCTCAAAAATTAGAACCCAATATTCAAGCAGAAAGGTTAGGGAACTTTCAAACAAGCGTTTTTTCAGTTATAAACGTGAGGCGGCTCATCAGCTGGGGCGAACATGCAGGATACTCTGTAGAGATAGAAACTGAGGTTAGTGACTTAGAATCCAAGGCTGCGATCACACAGCAGGCCTTGATGCTTAATTACGATTTTTTTGTTAAATCCTTTTTTTTTTGTGTTGATGTTCACATTTCCAAATATATGCAACATGTATGTGATCTCCTGTGTAAACTGCATTCATACAGCTTAAGTGTCGCGCATGCGCAGTAGAGGATGCATTGACGTTACAAGCCAGCGTGCTCTATGTTTACGGAAGTAAACATGGATGTAGTGCTGGAGTGCATCTAGCAATCTTTCCAAACCATAAAACCTCAATCTTTTCAAGATGGTACAATAAAATAGCCATTATTGTCTCCGCATTATCGTCTGCCATGGTTGTTGTTTTTCAAGCCGCTTCTGCGTAGCAAGAAGCAGAATAGTTACCTTTGTCGGGTATTAAGGACGTTCAGGTCGGATGAATGCAACCTGGCCGTTCAGACACAGGTGGCATTTGAAAACATCAGATTCGTATCTGATCCAGGAGCACAGAGCCAAGTGGCCTGGGTCACATTAAGAGCAGCAGTATCTGTGAGGGGAAATCCAAACCTGGAGACGTAGCAGAAACAGGTTATCAGAACAGAAGATTAGAGAGCCGATGAGGTACCAGGGGAGAATCCGAGGTCAGAAGAGGTGGCGCAGTGGTTAGTGCCACGATCCATGTACAGAGGCCTTAGTCCTTGATGCGGCCGACCCAGGTTCAAATCTGGCTTGTGGTCCTTTCCAGCATGTCTCTCCCCCTCTCTCATACCCCCTTTCCTGTCTGCCTACTATCAAAAAACAAGCCACTAGTGCTGTTTAAAAAAACAAACACACAAACAAAAAGACAGGCCAAGTTCGGTAAGCCAATCCAGGAATCAGTCCAGAGCAGATCAGACTACAGGTGCAAAGCAAAAACTCTAAAAACTCTAAGTCCCAAAAGCAGAAACAGGTCAAGATCAGAGAGTTATCTCACCAACAATTTGAATGATCAGGCACTGATAGCAGGGAAACAGGCAGCAGAAATAGCAGCAGGAACCAGGTGGACAAGATGAACGGTAAAGAACAACTGGTGAAAGGATTAAACCAGCCATCAATGCGCAGCATAGGTGTCAAATAACGAAGTACAAACACTTCGTTACTGTACTTAAGTACACTTTTTAGGTATCTATACTTTACTCCATTACTTATTTTTCCTTCTACTTCTACTTCTACTTCTACTCATTACATTTTCACAGAAGTATCTGTACTTTCTATTCCTTACATTTTTAAAACAAGCGTTACTCGTTGCTCTTGGTTTCGGTTTAATGCAGAGGTCACGGACCCACCTGCTGGCTAATCTGGATCCAACCTGATTTAAAAAATTTATAAATTACCACATGTTGTCACTGTTGATGACAGTGTCTAACTTCACATGCGTCGCTTCTCCTGTTACCCTGAAATCCCACATCCTCCGTTACCGCTCCGCCCTGCACCGCTACAGACCTCCTGCAAAGCAAAGCCTACAGCCTCCGCTGTTCCTCCTGTATCGCTGCGCTCCGACTTATCTTCGGCTTTTGAGGAGAGCATGCGCGATATTATCATTAAATTCGTAGGAGCAAAACATTCAGAAATAAACATTTAATTTAATATGACATATTAAAAAATGTCCATCAGCATCCAGCATATGTGCGGTTCCTGAAATCTACTTCCTGGTCTATTCAAGTAGCAATAGTTTGCATCTAATCTTTTAAATAAAGATTTTTAAAAAATATATAAAAATGATGCTCTAATTTGTAGATATTGATCTGTTGTTACTATATTTCACTTTGACAACCCAGATCTTCTCGCCGTTCTTTATCTGTTTGGTGCGACTGCAATAGTGGATCTTGACCTGGCCGGACCGGAGCGGAGCCTGAACATTTTTAGTATGTTTGGCTCAACCTGCTGCTGTGAAGCAGGATTCTCCACCATGAACAGAATCAAAAATAAATATGGATCCAGGCTCAGAGTGAGCACCTTGATATGTGCTTTAGAATGGCTTAGTCTCCATTCAAACCAGGTTTAAAGCCTTGCAGAGCAGCCTAAAGCCCACTGCTCTCATTAAGCCATAGATTTTAAAATGGAAATACATTCTATTCTTTATTTAAAAAGTCAACGTATAACATGGATGCATAAACACCTGCATTTTATTTCAGTTGTAAATTCTGTTTAAAGTAAAGATTATAATGAAAAATGTCTCAGGATCTTTACTGGTTGATAATTTTCTTTATTCGGACCCTGCTGATTTTTTATTGGTTACCCCTGGTATAGGTTAAATCATAAGGATATACAAAAAGGTTTTTATTCCATTACCAAAAAATGCATAAGATTTTATATTTAATAAAATGCCATCAATGAAAACAAATTACAGTAGAAATCCAAAAACAACAATTCAATTCAGTTTATTTATATGGTGCCAATTCACATGACGTCATCTCAAGGCACTTTACAGTTCACCAGCTCATACAGTCAAATTGGTTCAAAGTTTAAGCATGCTTGTAGGAAGAAACCTCCTACAGGCTCAGTATGAGCGGCCATCTGCCGAGGCCGACTGGGGTTCAAGGAGACAGAAGCAGAGATTCAAAAAGGAACAGGAAAAGACGGCCCCGTCCAGGAAACACAGGCAGGCAGATGAGTTCTGAGCCAGCTACCATGTCAGAGGATGAAGAGAGCACATCCAGCCAGTCACAGTCAGAGAAACAGGACCACACTGAAAAACATGCTGATCTCCAACATCTATAAACAAAGGTGTTGATGGCTGCAGCACAGCTTACACTTAAAGGAATAGTACACCCAAAACATGATTAGCCTTCATTTTCTACGCACCCCCATGCTGAACAACACTCTGGAGTACTTTTTTGATATCTCAAATGCATCTGGAGATCTGGGAGGCTTCTTGCTGTCTGCTGACATTCAAATAATGGAGGTCTATGGTGCCCGAGGCAGAAAGGTCCATAAAAGTCCACAAAAAACGTGTCAATATTCCTCATACTGCTCGTCCAATGTATTCCAAGTGTCCTGAGTGGGTAGCATCCAGAATTTACTCGAAACGAAGTCATTTAGAATGTTTTTAGAGCATAAACAGTAGTGTATAGGATTTCCTGAAAGCGCGCACATGCGTGTTCACCACGCTACGGAAGCCGGCACACCAAACCAGATGAAAGTGCGCATTCAGCGTCTGCTCTGCCGATAATGCAAGCGTAGAAGAAGAAATGTGCTGTTTACCTGTGCAAAGAAAGAAACAACGAAAGAAAAATGTCTGAGGACTTCAGTGTTGAGGAAGAGCATGAGTTCTTTGCCGAGCTGAATGCGCTGGTTTGGTCTGCCGGCTTCCGTAGCTTCGTGAACGCGCATGTGCGCGCTTTCAGGAAATCCTATACACTACTGTTTATGCTCTAAAAACATTCTAAATGACTTCGTTTCGAGTAAATTCTGGATGCTACCCACTCAGGACACTTGGAATACATTGGACAAGCAGTATGGAGGAATATTGACACGTTTTTGTAGACTTTTATGGACCTTTCTGTCTCGGGCACAATAGACCTCCATTATTTGAATGTCAGCAGACAGTAAGAAGCCTCCCAGATCTCCAGATGCAATTGAGATATCAAAAAAGTACTCCAGAGTGTTGTTCAGCATGGGGGTGAGTAGAAAATGAAGGCTAATCATGTTTTGGGTGTACTATTCCTTTAAAGTTTTTAGTGAAACAGATTTAACAGAAACTCCCAAACATCTGTAAGAGAACTTGACCCTCCTGCAGTTGGGCCCTGGATGAGGGCTTGAGCAGCTTAGGTTAAAGACCGCTGCCCCCTGGCTGTGACGTGGAGATCAGCCATGGCCTTTTCAGGCTTCTTCTGTCTTATAGTGGAGTCTAAGGGCTAAGAAGTACCTGCCCAGCTTCAGTCTGAGGTGAGGAACTCCTGACCCAAACTGGAGGCATGACTTAGGGGTATTCTTCTTGCAGGGTGTGGGTTTGCATCCGCAGTGAAGTTCCGTTTAGCCAGAGAGCAATTGGTCCAAACAAGGATGTAGTTGGAGTCGTGTGTCCTTTGTTAGAAGGCTGTATATTTGCAGCCTGATGAGAAACTGGTTTGAAGGACTTTTCCTCAGGACTCCATGTATCCTGCTGAGTTAACGAAGTTCCTTTCCAGTCATTAAAACATTTCTGACTGTCAGAAGCGACTCTAATGGCACCAGAGCAACCAGATGGCTGCTTTGACACCGACTGGGTATTAATCCTGTCCAAAGTTCTCTGCCTGTTGGGGTTTGTGAACAAGCTGCCCTGCAATAGTCGCCTTGAACTCTGAGCTGTGAAAGAGATTATGTGCAGAGACCAGAGAGTCTGTGATGAAACCCATCAATCAGTGTAGGGTTGGTTCTGAATGAGCTGCTCTGGACTAAACATGGAGAAATGAAGCCATGTCTGGTCCTGAAGATTTGCGTTAAGTTTTATTTTTAGTAGAGTGAAGCCAGCATCTGTGCTCCTGTTTTGGGGTCCAGTGCTAAAAAATAAGAAAACTATAACATTATTAACATTTCCATCTGGGTAAAGTCGACATTCAGATGTTTGATTCTTACTTTCTCTATCCTAGAAATAAAAAAAAGCTCCTGATTTTTCTAAAGGAAAAAAATGAATGAGACAAAAATACCTGAACACAAACAATGCCACTTGAGCCTCACCCCCAAACCAAGCCCACAGGTCATTTCTCTGATTCCTTAACCTGGAAAAAGCAAAATGGGTCCTAACTCCCCCGACATTAGCTGCTCTGCATGTCTGCAGCACTGATTTGGTATCTGAAGCAGGAAAATCTGCTTGATCATGCCAGACAGAAAAATGGAAACAAAGCTGTTATTCTCTCTGCATCAAACAAAGCTGTTATACATAATAGTTTGGATGTCCTGACAAATGTTGGTAACGACATAAACCTGACGTGATTCCAGTGCAGCTTGTGAGCGTGACATCAGCTTCCTGTGCTGGCTTATCTGATCAGTGGCCATGTGGGACTCTCCACAGGCAAATTAACTTGTCCACTCCCAGTGTGAGGAGCACACCTGCGCTAAGAGAACACACTCCCTGGTTGTCTGACAGGTGTGAATCCTGGTGGCTGACTGTGCTTGGTCAGCCGTGTTCTCTAATGAAAGTCATGCTGCCGGAGGAGGCACGATGCCCGACATGTGACGACCAAATCAATGTGTCGCTTTGTTCTCCTTCACCAAGTATGTATCGCCACTGCGTGCTTCTTTAACTCAGGTTTATTCTTATCCCAGATGATATCTTTCTCAGAAGCTTTTCTTTAAGTGATAACAGAAGATATTCTCTCTTTTAAAAAGGAAAGAGTGCCAACTCTCGCACAAAAAAACAGGTGGATTTAGGGGTTTAACGCAAAAAAGCACTATTTCACGTCAAAGGAAATACTAAAAGACTGGTTTGGGGGAGTGGCCAGCTACTTGTTAGGGCATAGAGCTTGAAATCCTGAGGTTGTGAGTTTGAAACCCATTCCCACAGACTGCCACTCTGGGTCTCTGAGGAAGACCCTTGACCCCTGATTGCTCCCTGGGCGCTCCACTGCTCCCCATAGGGTTTGGGTTAAATGCAGAGAGTGAATTTCTCCATTGCGAGATCAATCAAAGTTTTATTTATTTTGTGTTATGTAAACAGGTGACGTTCCCCCTTACAGCATTTACCCACCTCTTTGAATTATTTCCATTTCTTCCAATCATTGTTTATAAAAACAATTGTAAAATTGTAATAGCCATTTTTAAACACATTGTTTAAAGTCGTAGGGAATCGGCCGTTCTAACCGCTGCATTTCCAAATTCTCCCGAGTGGTGCACGACTTTACAAGAGTGAATAAAGTGAATGTGATTGGTCGTTGATTAAGGGGGCGGGATTGTTATGGCAGTTTGGTTGTGACTGGTGTCTCAGAAGCATCTTGCTAACCAGTTTAGCATCTTAGAGCTAGTAGGTTCCCAATGGGAAATTCCATTGGGACTAAGTAGCACTAAATTGGTGACTTAGAAACGACACTGTCAAGGAACGCTATGGACAGAGGAAACATGCAAGAGGACGAGAGTTTTGTGTCGGAGGTCGTGGATGAGTCTCCTCCGTCATCCATGTTTTATTTAGAGGAGGAAAGCGGGGACCAAGATGTTGTGGAAGAGGACGCCAGGGCGGCAGAAGCTTGGTTTGGTGTAGAAGGCTTCCAGCCGTACATGTTTGAGCCCTTGCCTCGCAACGCTGCCAGTTCTGTTAGATCTACGCCTGCTGAAGACACAGACGTCCATCCCCGTGAACACTGGGATGGAACTCAATGGGAAAGGAAATGATTCTTATTTCAACCTTTGCGCAAATTAGCTGTGACATATGAATCAAGATGCTATGACTATGAAATCTATCTATGAAAAAATTAGATTGACAGATGACAGTTGATATATGATTGGCCGAATTTAGGTGTTTAAGCTGACAACTAACTGGCCTGCATGAGAAAATGAAAAAAAACACAGATTTTAAGACAGGATTTTTTTTTTTTTTTTTAGAAACTTCCTAAATTTTGGGATGATATCATCTGATAAAGAGTACATTTATATTAAGCCCGATATTTAAATATGATTTCCATACGACTTTAATTTCACATAATAAATTCAATTCAAATGAAATATACCGATAGATTTTGCATCATTTACATGTGATCCTACGTGATCTGGTTTTTCAAAAAAAGCAGTTAAGTTTAGTTTAGTTTTCAAGCTGGTAAAAAAAATATATATACGGGTATACAGTATTTCTATAAAGAAACCCAGAAGAGTGCACCGACTCATTGACCCTGGATTCACTGTGTCACTGACTTTACAGCAATCCCTCAGCGTTAGTTTGTAAGCCTGTATTTAGAGACCCAACCTTTGACCTGCTGAGAGAGGGTTAATTCCAGGTATGTTTAGTGTACAGACACCTCCATCACTTGTATTGAAACACATTAAAAGGTGGTTTGTTAAAGATATAACATTGATAAAACTATAACTGAGTAAGAGGTTAAATATTTAATTAGAAAGAAATCAAAGCAAACAATTAAGGGATAACAACAAGTAAAGCTTTAAGTAAAAACCTTGAAATGAGCTGTACAGATCGATGTTTTATTGTTTATTGCACAACTGACTTGCTTCTTTTTTTCCTTTTCCTGTGGCTGAAAGATTTCCAAAGGCCAAGAGACCCTTTTAAAGGTCCACAAAGAATTAAATTACCAGATTGAGAAGGCAAAAAATAAAACCCTGTATTTATTATTGATTTAAATTCAGAAATTCTAATGTGTTTTTACATTTTATGCAGTCTAATGTGCATTCCCTGTAACTTAATGGAGCTTGTTGTTTACTTTTTTAATAATTTAACAGATTGAATAAGAAGGCATTTTTCAGAACTAGCAAGATCCTTCATTGAACTTAGATGAAGCCACACAGCTTATCTCCAACTTTCATGATGCTTACCGTTTACTTTCATGGAGACACCTGGTTACTTTCCAGGAAATTACTTTTTCTAAATATAAATGGATCAGTTTGACCTAAATAATCACTTTTTGCAACTGAGGTCTGTGTTATTGTTTGCAATCAACATCTTGGCAAATAGCTTCTACTTTAATAAAACCTTCTTTTTAAGTTAGAGGATGCTAAAGCTCAGTCTTCCACACGCTGGTGGTAGCAAGCCTCACCGTTGCCACAGCAGCTCTGGGGCATGCTTACAGAAGTAAAGCGGGCCTGCAGTCAGCACCACCAGGCTCTCTGACCACTAACGGCAGGCAGGACAGGGGAAGTGTCTTGCCCAATGACTCAACGACAAATGCAGACAGAGACGGGAAACAAACATTTTAACAATATTTGGGGATAAAATCTTAATCCAGTAACTGAACCCTGCTGATGTTTACCTAAACAGGTCTGGATTTTTATGTTTATTTTCCTTTTATGGTTACTTTGAAAAAATAAACTCAAATCCTATTCTCCCACTTTGCAGAATCTGTTAGTTCAATCTCTAACGTTCTGCTCTCTCTGCTTTTTCTCATAGTAGCTTCATCTGGTCTGTTCCTGTTTGGCTGTGACTCCATCCTGGAGAGAAATATCAGCTGTACTGCTGCCATCAACACCTTTGTTTATAGATGTTGGAGATCTGCCTGTTTTTCAGTGTAGACCTGTTTCTCTGACTGTGACTGGCTGGATGTGCTCTCTTCATCCCCTGACATGGGAGCTGGCTCGGAGCTCGTCTGCCTGGCTGTGTGTTCCCTGCATGGGGCCGCCTTTTACAGCTGCTTTTTGTATCTCTGCTTCTGTCTCCTTGAACCCCAGTCAGCCTCAGCAGATGGCAGCTCACACTGAGCCTGGTTCTGCTGGAGGTTTCTTCCTGTTAAAAGGGAGTATTTCCTCTCCACTGTTGCTACAAGCATGCTTAGTGTGAGGGATTTCCTTCCTGTCAATGAGTCGATGCAATCCACTGGTTTTCCTTAGATAGAAAACCTTGAATCAATTTGACTGTATGATCTGGTGAACTGTAAAGTGCCTTGAGATGACTTGTGTTGTGAATTGGCGCAATAGAAATAAACAATTAAGTTGTGAGAACAGAACTGCTTCCTGTGCTGAGAGGCTGTTCTGACCAGTAAATTAGGTGCACATCTGGAATGTTTAAGTCAAACAATAGCGTCTAGAAGTTGCACGATTATACACAGATCACCTAAACGCTATTATATACTGATGACCACTGATATAAAGACCTCAAAAAAATATTGTTTGAAAAAGGATTAGACTCTGTCAAAAATTTGCTTGAGATAAAACTGTAACTGAAATAATCTGTTAAGTGGCTCATTTTTATTAGAAAGGTCAGATCAGCAAACCATCAAAAACCCATTAGATCACATAGCAGGACGTCAGAAAGTCATAACAACCTAGAAAAAGAGAGGAATGAAGGTGTTGCAATGTGCTAGTTATAGTTGGAACTGGAACACTGCTACAGATCTGAATAGAGGAAAAAAAAAGTAATTAAATTCAATTCAGTTTATTCACAACACATTTTATCTCAAGGCACTTTACAGAGACAATTCAACCAGATTATAAAGTCAAGTTTTCTATCTAAGGAAAACCGGTTGATTGCATCGACTCATTGACTTGAAGGTAGATACTTGATAGAGATACAGAAAGAAGCAGAGATACAAAGGAACTTGTCAACCAGCTCTACAGGCGGCCGGTCCAGTAAACCAAACTTCCTCAGTAAACAGAGATTTGAAGCCAAACGTCTGTTAAAAAATGAAAGCCACTGAATTATGTTGAATACGAACTTCCTGTCTTTGTTTTCTTTTCTTTTTGTTGGCTATGATAAATTCATAATTTGTGTTTGAGGGGTTCAAATATCACAATTGAAATTAGCCTCCTTAAAGTCCTTAACAATGTTAAAATGTTGTAATCAGACACAAAGAAACAGCAGATGGCATCTCCTCTGATCTCAGGAAGAATCTTCCCTTTGGCCTCTGAACTCTCCCTCTCTCACCAACCAATCGCACGGCTCTCATCCCCATCGAGTTCGTTATGCCCCCCCCCCCAGCTCCAGCATCTGCTCCGAAATGAGAAAAAAACTGAAGGTAATAATAATGAGCTTAAGTCTTCCCTCCTTTAGGGAGGGTGAGAGGTCAAAGGGCCTGCTGAGCGTTTACACCCAACACATTCCTCCAGCAGCGTGGAGAAATACAGAAAGTGTTCTCCTGTTTATGGTTCTGTGGATTCAGATGATGCACAAACCCTGAAGTTTGGACTAATCCAACAAGCATAGTAGCACAGAAACCCCGAAATTAATCAAGGAAAAATATCATTACCAATACTGAAACTCAAGGAAGGTTAAGGAAGCAATTTATATACAGTGTTTTCTGACCACAACAGTTCAATATATTTATTAAGTAGGTTTTTGTGGTATAATTTAAAAGGCTGCAAGTCTAAAGAAGTTATAGGTTTTATGTAGGAAACCCTCCAAGGTAAAAAGTGGGATTAACATTCGCAAACAACATTTTTTTCTTGACATCTTTTTAAGACCTAAAAGCACACAAAAAAAAATTCTGCTGCTGTGGGTTTATTTAGTAAAATTATGATGATTATGCCTCTATATTATGTGTGGACATTTTGATTAATCTCCTTAAAAAAAAAAACAAAAAAAAAAACTGTTGTTTTTGAGCTGAACCGGAAGGAAATCTTAACCCCAAGGATGAGAAGCACGGGCACAGCAGGAGTGGAGGCCTCTGCGTTGGTGCGATGGTCTGCAGATGTTTTGCAGAAGGATTATTACACAGTAAAAACACTGAACCGAGTCTGTTGGTCATAAGCTTTCCTTTCAAGGTTTTTCTTTTGCTTTGTTTTGTCTAAATGTTTCCCAATTTTTTTGGCTCCTTGGAAATTAATTACAATGCTTCTCTGACACTGTTCTACATGAAAGAAAAGTTACTACTGGACTGGTGCCATCAGCCATTTTAATGATGTAGTTTGTTGGAGCATCCGCTCCCTGTACACAATGCAGATGGTGTGAGATGGAGGGATTTTAACCACAATGACATCAATGTATAACAATGTCTCCCAACTCATGCATGACATGCTGCTACCGAGCTAAAGAGCTCATTTATACTGTTTTATTTACTATTTACACTATTTGTACCTTCCACACATACTTTTTCTACACCTTTGCTGCTCTTCAAGCAGTTTTGGTTAATATTCTCTGTAGATGTTCTGCAGTTTATCTGTAAATCTCTACTGTTGCTCATTTAAGCTGAATATGCCATTTTTAATAACTCCCTGAGTATTTTTTTGTTTTTTTTCTGGGATGTGTTTTTTTTCTTTTGCAGCACAGGCTATTTTTGATCAGTATTATTTTTCATACTTTACAGTCTTGTCTGGATCTAAATGCTGTTATTATCTCTATTCCCTTCTATCCTGGGGCAACGGGGGCTCAGGAGGAGGACGTTTCTCTTGTAATCTGTACATTGCCAGTTCTGTCTTACTTGTGTGTCCTTGAGCGAGACTGCTCTCCTACTTTCCCTGGTCCTGGTGATCAGAGGGTCTGTTGCACTGGTTGTGAGGTAATTCTCCCTCTGTCTGTCGCTACACCCCCAGACAGCTGTGCCTGCAGTGGTATAGTCAAGTCTACCAAAGCCAAGACCAGGAGCAACGGCCCACACTTCATGTCACCATAAGTTATGATCAAAAGTGCTGCCGAAGATTCTCAGTCATCCAGGTCATATTCATTGCAAAAAGTAAAAAATAAAAAAAAACAATCCACTGGACTTTGTTTCCAAGTTTGAGGACATTTTGCTTCCCATCCAGAAAGCTTTTTCAATTCCAAATGTCAGGAATAGCGTTGAGTTCAAGGTTTTATACATACCGTATTTTCGTGACTATAAGGCGGATATAAACATCTTTTTTTTCCCTCAAAATGTGCGGCGCGCCCTATGTGTTACTGCGGACGTTGTTGAGACCACCATGAGAACATGAGAACGTTAAAGGGGGAAGTGTGGGCGTGGATTGTGTATAAAAGAACAGGTATGAGCTTTATGCAGAACATACCCTAAAAATGGCAAAGAGACACGCCTATGAAGCACAGTTTAAACTGAAGGCTATCAGCTACGCAGAGGAACATGGAAATCGAGCAGCCGCGAGAGAATTCAACACTAATGAATCGATGGTTCGCAAGTGGAGGAAGATGGAAAACGAACTCCGACAGTTGAAGAAGACACTGAGTTTCCGCGGACATAAGGCGAGGTGGCCCGAGTTGAAGGAAAGACTCGAGGGGTGGATCATCGAGCAAAGAACGAGTGGGGTGAGCATTTCGACGGTCACTGTTCGACTAAAAGCAGTAAAGCTAGTGGAAGAAATGAAAATTGAACATTTTCAAGGAGGTCCGTCGTGGTGCTTTTGTTTTATGAAACGGTGACATTTTTCCATCCGGACCAGGACTACAGTAGCTCAGCAACGTCCGGTGGATTATAATGAAAAGCTGGCGAGCTTCCACTCCTTCTGCAGCAAACACATCGCCGACAAACGCATCCAGCCAAGCCACATCACCAACATGGACGAGGTGCCGCTCACTTTCGACATCCCGGTGAATCACACTGTGGAGAAGAAGGGGACCAGCACGGTAGCGATACACACAACGGGGTATGAAAAGGCGTCGTTTACTGTTGTGCTTGGCTGCCATGCAAATGGACAGAAACTGCCGCCTATGGTTATTTTTAAGAGAAAGACTTTGCCTAAAGAGACTTTTCCAGCTGGAGTCGTTATTAAGGCAAATGAAAAGGGCGTATGTAAGGAGACCAGGTGGGTTTTTTCCACACATAACCCTTGCTGTTAATCTGTGACTTCATGCGTGCCCATCTCACAGCCGATGTGAAAAACATGGTGAAACAAATGAACGCTGTGCTCGCCGTTATCCCGGGAGGTCTGACAAAGGAACTTCAACCGCTCGACATCGGTGTGAAGCGGCCGTTCAAAGTAAGGCTGCGAGCGGCATGGGAGCGATGGATGACCGACGGAGACCACAGTTTCACTAAAAGTGGAAGGCAGCGCCGGGCAAGTTACGCCACCGTTAGCGGATGGATTGTAGATGCTTGGACTAACGTGTCTGCTGGCACTGTTGTTCCAGCTTTCGCAAAACCCGGCATCATTTCCGAGGAGCCGCACAGCACAGAAAGTGACTCTGACAGTGAAGAAGCAGAAATTGGCATGTCTGATTTAGTGCAGCTGTTTAATTCAGAAACAGAGGATGATGACTTTGATGGGTTTGATTAATACTTTGTAATAAATACATGAATAAAGCACAATCATACTCAGTTTTGCTCCCGCTCTATTTTTAAATACGCAGTAGAGGTATTTAAAGGTAGTAGAGGACATGTACCTGTATATAAAACCTGCGCCCTATAGTCCGGTGCGCCTTATGTGTGTGTTAAATACAGAAATGGCACACATAACTGAGACTGCGCCTTTTAGTACGGTGTGCCTTATGGTCGTGAAAATACGGTATATATTTTATATATACATATATTTTTGTTTGTAAAACATGCAAATTGAAACGAACGAGTCCACCCCTTTTGGAATGGGGGTCATTTGGCTTCTTTTGTCTTTTGTTAGTCTGCAATGGCTGTTACCTGTCTGTGTCTCTGAAAAGGGTGTTGTTAAAGGGAATTGTTGGCCTGGCTGAATAGGTGAGGTCTTCTGCTCTCCTGTAAAGGGGGTTGCGGTTGCGATGATAGTCTTTTTTTTTTTTTACTTTGGCATGATCAGTAGTTCTTTGTACTGCCTTCTGGGAAGAGGCTTCGAAGCATTCGTTGGAGGTCTGGCAGATTTCACAACAGCTTCTTCCCAACCGCCATCAGACTGCTGAACTGTTGAAAAAACTCTTCATCATGTCACAGACTCTGCATCACTTTGTGTGACCTGCATATTTGCAACATATATATGTAATGCTCTGAACTTCCATATCAATGCATTTTTTGCACCATGTTATTTCTCCTATAATGTTCACATTTGATCATCCCTTCCACTTTAAGGAATGGAAATGCTCTGAAAGCTGTACAAAATGAAATTTTGTTTTGTATATAATCTGTGTTTACAGAAACTGTCTAAGTCTTTCTTAATCTGAAAGATCCATATTAATAAAAAACTCAAAGTTATTAAACAATCAGGGTTGTGATGCAATTAATTTTCCTTATTTAATACCCATTATTAAAGTCTTTGCTTTAACTCCACCTTCTATAAACAACAAAAAATTTTGTTTTTCCTTAACTAACAACAGTCGTTGTAAAAAAAAATGTGTGCGATTTTAAAACCACATGGCTAAATGTGTTATATGCAGAAAGACAGTAGAAAGGTCAACATTAGAAATGCAGAAAAGTTTGCTGTAATGTGAAAATTCTTGTCCAGGAAAAACTGATAACTTAACATTTTCTTAATGACCTCAATATGTTAACTTATATTAGGTAGCGTTAGCTTGTGCATCAAGCCAGGTGGCAAACAGAGTGAAAACACTAGTGACCTAAATCATTCGGTATTTACTGTACACAGGCACCTAGCTTTATATGTTTAGCTAATAATGAATAAATCTCTGTTGGTTCCTGTACTGAAACTACTGCCATGCTGATCAGGTACATGTGGAAACTTTCAAAACATTATCCTTTTACAGAAACTTTCAAAATGTTTGATGTTTCCATAATGATATTAGGAACCGCTATCGTGACACTAGAGCTGTGCTTTTATTTAGCTCAGGCTGTGAATGAACCTATTAAAGGTAAAGAGGACGATCTTATATATTTCCGGGTGGATCATCTCAATAACTGGTTCTCTGAAATTGTCAATCATTCTGGTGATATGTTTACATAAGGCCGTCCTCCGTGCTCGCACTGTTAGGCATCTTTTTCTGCACATGCGCACTTTCAGGTGAGCATGGTTCCAGCTTTGGTGAGCTACGGTTTCAGACAGTCATTAAAGCTCACCTTTCTTACCGTGGTTCTTTTAAAATGGACGAGGGTCGTAGGACAAAAAGTGTCTACAAAGGGTATGAGAAGAAAAGAAATGCCTCAGAAGGGGCAGATATATCCCAGAATGCTTTGCGCAGAGAGCTCTCCTCACAAAGCGTTATTGAATTGGCTGTCACAGTGGTCCGGTGTTGCCATAGGCTGCTGCTATACAAAAGTGGCGACTAATAACAAGATGGCGCAGGCACTGCTCGGTGGACCAACAGAGAAGTGATCATCTGTCTGAACGGTAAGTTGACTGAGTTCACTATTAAGTCCCCGCTCTATTAAATGATGAGGGTTTTAGCGGTTAGGGCGGACGTTCGGACAGAGTAAGCTTGCAAGAGCTATGAGAACAGCAACTTTTAAATAGGGTGTGCACGAGGAGAAATGGACTCGTGCATGCTCTTGCACGTACAATTTATTTTTTTTTTATTCGAGAAAATCCTCCACCATACCTTTAAGAGCTACACCATTAAGGCTTTGTAATCTTAATATGTGCAAACTATTGGATTTGAAGAATGAAGCAAATTTTTGCCATAAATACTGTTTCTGGTATTTAGGAAAGGAATCATTTTGAAATATCAAGTGACTTAAAATGGGAACCGTTTGTTCTACAATCAGAAGGTGTAGAAAAAGATTGCCTTTCTTTGCAGCATATATAAAAATGTGGTTTAACCATTTGCAAGCAACATGCTGGGAGATTTTCTGTATCTTCCACCGTCTTTAGCTTCAATCCACCCCGCTCTCTGCACAGTCCAAGCTCTCATCGAGTTCACTAGTGCGTGAAATAAATGATGAAGTAGCACCGGAGTGGTGAGTATCTCGTCCTTTCCATGAAATGGGTCAAGGCCATTTATAATCAAGCAGTAACACAGGCTCAATTTGGTTTCTCACAGAAGAACAGAGCTTTCATGAATCATAGTGACGCTATGGCTAATCAATTGAATGAATTGATTGAAAATGGGCTCCAACGAGACAATTCATCTTCATACTATGTTGTTTGTTGAGGATCCTGGAGGATCTTTCTACACTAGAGAGCACTCTGGGGTTTTTCTTCAAACTTGGGCTCATGAAATAAGCCTCAGCTGCAGAAGATCATTCAGACTTTGGGATAACGAGGCTGGATGAGACACAGAGGGAAATACATCTATTTAATTGAAAAGCCCCTGACCTCATCCTCCTACAACAACCACAGCAACAACAAAACAAAACTTCTAAACGCCCACAAGGATGGAGAGACGGATTTGTTGCCAGCTGGAAGACAACGGATCCCACAACAAGGCTTGTAGGATTCCCTGCCTCTCAGCTTAGCGGGGTGAAGGAGGGAGTATGAGGGACGGAGCAGTGGGTGTAAGGCCTGGCATTGCCCCGCTGTTACTGCGTTCCAAGTTGGCATCAGTTCAGAGATCCACAATGAAACGGCCATGAAGACTCCAGGGCCAATTTGTGTTGTTGTGGCGTTTTGTTTCACAAAAGCCTTTTTGTCATAGAAGATGAAGCTTTGTTTAAAGGCATTTGTTTCTCGTTTTTCCACAAATCTGTTGACTCGCTGCGGTTGAGTCACCAAAAGGGTTTTGCGTAAATTTTAAACCTTAAAAAAAAATCTCATAAAGACATTTAGACTGATTGGCCAACATGTTAGGGACATTCCTTGGTGGGAGAGTGTTTGGAACACTTAGTCTGGATTATACAAAAATGAAAATCAGATACAATTCTGTGGTGATTGTTGTAAATGATAAACTAACATTTAGACTCCACGATGCCTTTCCATAGTATTCACACCCTTTAAACTTTTCCATCTTGTTATAATGCAGTCACAGACTTTAACATATTTCATAAACCATCTCAGTCTCAAGTCGTTTGCTAACAAGTTTTCACGTAAGATAACCTTGTAATAGTTCCATCATTCTCATGCAACCTTGAGAGGATTCACTGTTCCTGCTGAATAAATGCAAGCCCACAGCATGATTCTATCACCACTATGGTGTGTTTCATTTGCTGTGAAATTTCAATTATTCACCACAACATAGAACATTTAACATCTATCTAATAAGCATGTTCATCGGTTCAATAGCTGTCTCCCACATGGCTTGTAGAAAGATACAAGCTAGACATGTATGGCTATCTATTAACAACAGTTTTATATTCTAAATAACCAAGCACTCTGCTCTCACTATGCAGGTTTAATAGTGGTTTCTACAACTTCTAAAAGTAGAATGGGAGGCAGGTCTTTTAGTAAAAAGGCTCCTCTTCTCCTGGAACCTAACTAAAAATTGTATTCCCTTAGACAGACACCATGTCCATTTTTAAGTCTAGACTAAAAATGTTCCTTATTTATAAAGCTCATAGTTATACTCATTTTCGAGAAGTGACGGAGCAAAACTTTTAAAACAGGGGTGGCAAGGTATTATTTGAGGGGGGTCGATATATAAAGGGTTCAATTACACTACACATGATACTCATTTTGCGCAAAATGTATATTACTTACATTAAAACTGTTTCCAAAATGTTTACAATTATGTACTGTATAATGTATTATAAATGAAGTATACAGCCAAAATAGAAACAAACAAGTACTCAATGTGCTCCATGGACTTATCAAGTCCAATAGTAAACAGAAACTTGAGGTAAATTTGGACCTGTCAAAACAAGGCGGGACAAGCAGCGGTGGACATTTAAATATCTACCACAAGAAGAAGAAGAATAGAACAAGAAAACAAAAAAAAACATACAAACCTTTAAAACTGACTATAGTCGACCACTGCCTGGTGATATGACAATACCGAGTTCACAAAAAAAATCAGAACAGCAAAATTCTGCAGTTCTGGTGAGATGAAGGAAAATGTTTAACAATGTCTTCCATATTTAGGGAATTTTCCCTCCTTTACTCAACACTGAGATTGCCCAGGTAATGGGCATACTCAGTGTTGAGTAAAACGGTGTGGCAACAAGTGTGGCAATCATTTCTTCTGTGGTGTCAATTGCCACCCCAACTAACCCTCTGGCTCCGCCACTGTTTCCCAGTGGCCAAAAAAAATGGCTCACTGATCCGCGTCAAATGACTTGGCAAGTGATATAGGTTAAAAAAGCCTTGAAACGGCTTGGCTTGCAATGCAGCATGCAATAAGAACAGCAAACCCAAGCCGACCCGACCTTGAGGGAATGAGCATAGGTCACAACTCTACTTGCATTGATTAACATGGTGCAGCAAACTATAAAGTACACTGACTATGTCCTGCCTCCCTTCCATGTTGCTCTCTATTGTTTACTTTCCTGATTTCTTTCACACTAGGTACACCATCAATGCTAACCCAGCATGATGGCGTCACCAGACATGTAGCAAGTAGAGATAGAGGACATGCAGTGTCACAGCCTCAGCCAAATAGGAAGGGAGCCAAATGCCTATGGAAGCCGGTCAAGTGTTTGAAAACACATTAGACCGCTAATTTAAGTGGAAAGAGACTTTTAGATTGACCTCAAGTTATATAAAACTATACCTATACTTATGCTGCTATAGGATTAAACTGCTGGAGGACATAGGAACCCATTTTCCTCATTCTGCCTCATTCTATTTATACTCTGCAGTATTTGTTAGTTCAATCCCTTACTTATGCTCTCTCTGCTCTGCTTTTTCTCATCATACTAGCTGATTCTTTTTGGCTGTGACACCATCCTAAATGGAAATATCAGCTGGACCCCAGCTACAGTATCAACACCTCTGATTAGGTGTTAACCCCTAACCACTTGGTTAACAACTAATCTAACCACTAGACCAGAACTTGTTAAGGCATAGAGCTTGGAATCCTGAGGTTCTGAGTTCGAGCCCCTGGGTCTCTAAGCAAGACCCTTAACCCCTGATTGCTCCCCAGGTGTCCCACAATGGCAGCCCGTTGCTTCCAAAGGGGATGGTTTAAATGCAGAGGTAAATTTCTCCAATGTGACATCAATAAAGTTAACTTATTATGTTTTTCAGTGTTTGTTCACGTTTCTCCCCTAGGCATAGCTGTGGGATCAATGGTTCTGGTAACTAAATCCACAAGCTCTCTTTCACCCCTTTGACATTAAAACTAGTTCAGAGCTCATCTGCTTACCTGTTTCTGTCTTAGACGGAGCCACCTGTGAAGCTGTTTTTCTAACATCAAAATTATTTATGGATCAGTGCTTGTATGTTCCTCTTTTATGTCTGCTTCTGTCTCCTTGAACCCCAGTCATACGGAGGCCTTAGTCCTTGATGCGGCTGACCTGGGTTTGAATCTGACCTGTGGCCCTTTGCCACACGTCTCCCCCCTCTCTCATACCCCCTTTCCTGTCAGCCTACTGTCGAAAAATACGAGCCACTAGTAACTCAAAAAAGAAAAAAAGGATTTTTTTTTCCTTCACTGTTGCTGCATGCTTGGTGTGAGGGATTGTTGTAGAGCGCGGGCGAAGGTCTTTTGTTCTTGCATGCTCACACAGGAGGAGCAGATACTGCAAAGTCAAATGCAATGAGCTAGTTTTCCTCACATATGAACAACAGTACCTTTCCTGGAAAATTCAAAATTATTCACTATTAATTTGTGTCCCCCATCACCCCACTTGCAGAAAGCTCTAAATATGAAATTGAAAGTATTTAATAATTAGTAGTTCAATCAATATTGTAGTTTTTTTTATATATTTATTCCTGAATCCTGCTTAGAGGTTTGCAGATTCTTACCCACACCCCTCCATATTGCATCTTTATTTTGTGCTCCCTGTTTTTGTCTCCATATTCAGCAATGAGGCTGTGTTATCTGCCTTCTCCTCAGGAGCCTCTTTGTGCTCAATGATGTGTTACCTGTTCGCTTTGTGTCTCTGCATCATGTGTTCAGGTGAAGTCAGGAAGAGAAGCCAACAATTTATTAAACATTTTCTGAACGGAATATTCTTGACTCTCCTCATTTCTCCTAGTTTCTTTGAAAATAGAATAAAACCCTCTGTATGTTTTTATTTATCAGAACAGAGAAAGAACACCTGTACTGCATAGCATAGTGCTAATGATCACTGTGTGAGTCCATGTGCTGCAGGCTGGATGTGTGTTTAGGTGTTCAGTTTGGCTCCCATCGTTCTGGAAGTGATAAATGAGAGGCCTGCTGGCTTTAATGGGCGGCTGGACCAGCTGGACCAACTCCTCCTCACTTGCATCCAGTAGCAAACACAATTGGCCACATTGATCAAGTGAGCAGCAGAACAATGGCTACTACCCCACTGGGGACACTTCTGTTGTTAAACCTCCCCCTTCACAGGCCAGACTTGTTAGAGATGATTGATAAGAGACAAGGAAAGAGGAGCTATTGAACCACTCTGCCACGTGAAACTAGTCATACCATATACCTTTTTCTTTTATCAATACAACAAAACCAAACTAAGGATTTTAAGAGTTTGTTTCCCTAATTAAAGAGTGCAAGAATGATGACAAATTGTTTTTAAAATCCCTCAAAATGAAAAGCTAATAAAGCTTAACGTGCATAAAATGGAATCGATATATTGATTCCCCTTTACTCTGACCCCTTTAATGCAACCAATTGTCTTTGGAGATCTTCTGAATGGAGCAGCAACGAAAAACTATACGCTGAGCTATAATGGAGTTGCTCAGATCTAAGTTAAATATCAGAATCCGGCCCCTCACAGCCCTTTAAGAGCCAAAAGGCATATTTTTTCAAAAAGTAGGCCTTTCCATCTAAATTAATAGAACTATCATTTCAAAGTTAATCTTAGCCTTTATTCCTTTAAAGTTTACAAAGTGACAAAAACCTTTAAATAAATGTGAATGAAGTTATGACACCAGAGCAGTGTGCTTTCTGTAAATATGAAATCAAACATTATGCAGCCGGCCATTTTAATGACCTGATCATGTTGAAGAGGCACAATAGAAAAATGATTTGGACAACTCTGGTTTACATTAAAGAATATTCATGTTTTAATGGCTCAAAGCCGGGAATGAACTCACTTTGAAAACTGATGATCACACTGTACCCACCTTTCTCTAAAAACCTCATAATTCTAAACTTCCACCATAAAACGGGCGAATCCAAACGAAGCCCTGAGTTGACGTCAATTCGGGGATGTTGCCTTATTTGGTTCTGGCCTGGACTTTTTTCACGCCCCGAAATTGACATACAGACCAGGCCACTGGTTCACGGCTCAAGAACACAAATAGAGGTAGATGTATGTCACCAGTTTAGCTGTTTAGCCTACAGTTGGGCTAACTTCTTCTTTAAAAAAAGGGGACATTTTTCATAGTCTTCCCAAGGGTCCTAAGACTCGACAGGCATAGATTATTTTAGTCTATCAGAAGATCCCTGTAAGTTTGATGCTCAGCTGTTCATTTGCTCTAACCATTTTACTGAAGACAAAATCTTGGACAGTTCAAAGCAGGATTTGCTAAATTTCTTTTACTGAAAAAGTGGCTGTTCACAAGCTGCAAGGATGATTCTGTTGCTCAGCTCTTGATAGCAATGCTAGCATATCTATTTCATTTGTTTTTTTCATTTATTGTTTATTTGAAAGGGGACAGTGTACATTAATAAACATTAAAACAATGTAAATATACCGGAGTTAGCTAAGGAGTGCTAATTTTCATCGGTAGTCCCCCAGCCAGATATTAAAAAGGCAACCTTAAAAATAAACACAAGTATAAAATCACAAGATTAAATTACAATACCAATTACATAAAAACATTATGGTTAAGAAGTAAAATGTATGTAAAATTGTAAAAAATTTATTGTAAAATTATTTAAATACACACTAAAAACCTTAGTGCCCACAAATTTGGCTCTCTACAAGCCATTTTTTTTGCATTCTTTTTGAATGAAGAGAATGACAAAGAGTCTCTGATGGTTTCTTGCACTGTGTTCCATTGCTGAGATGCTCTTACGGAGAAAACAGCCTGACCAAAGGCTGTTTTTCTCCGGGGGATGATGCAGTCTTCCCTCACTGCCCCTCTGGTTACCCTGACCTCACTGGATCTGAACTGTACAAAGTCACATAGTGGAGGTGGTGCTAAACCATGTCTGATTTTATAAATTAAACAGATGTTTTTGAATTTGATAAGATTGTTCCAGGTAAGTAACTGATATTTCCTCAGAATACTACAATGGTGGTAGTGGTATGGTTTTTTATTCAGTATTTTTAATGCTTGTTTATATAATGTTTCTAATGGTTTTATTGTAGTAGAGTGAGTATTGGACCAACTTATTATACAATATGCTATATGGGATAAAATCATGGAAAAATAATATGATTTAGCAGCTTCAGTTGAAAGAAAATCTCTAATGAATCTGAAGTTTGCTAAACTAAACTTAATCCTATTACGAACCTTTTGGATATGAGTTTTGAAATTGAGATGCGAATCTATATGTAAACCTAAATATTTATATTCAGTGACGACCTGTTATCTTTCTCCAGATATAAAAATTTCCGGTTCTATATTTATGAGGTTGTTTTTTGAAAAAAAACATGGTAACTGTTTTAGATATGTCCAGTTGCAGACAGGATTGCTCAAGCCAGGTTGAGATCAGTGACATGGCCTCAGTTAGTTTTGCGGCAACTTCCTCTGTGGATTTTCCATAAGCCAAGATAGCTGTGTCGTCTGCATACATCAAAGTGTCACAGTTCTTACACACAGATGGTAAATCATTAATGTATAGACTGAAAAGAATTGGACCCACAATTGATCCCTGTGGAAAACCAGTTGATAATAGTAAGGGGGTGGTCAATTCTTACACTTTGAGAACGAGATGAAAGGTATGAACTAATGAGGCTAATGAATTTGGGGGAAAAATTAAATGTACTGAGTTTGTACAGTAAAACGGAATGATTAACTGTATCAATAGCTTTACGAAGGTCTAAAAAGATTGCTCCCACTATCCTTCCTTTGTCCATATTGGATTTAACCTTTTCCAGAAAATAACTTGTTGCCGTCTCTGTAGAATGATTAACCCTAAATCCAAACTGCATTGAGTGTAAAGGAAAGGAGCTGCAATTAGGATGAATAATGATTTGTTTAGCAACCAGTTTTTCAAAAACTTTAGATACTGTTGGCAAAATGCTAATAGGTTGATAATTAGATGTCAGAAGAGAGTTACCACCTTCAAATGTGGGAATGACGCTAGCAAATTTCCATGGCTCAGGAAATTTCCCTTGGTCTAGTGACATATTAATGATATGTGTTAGTGGACCCATAATTGACTGACCTATTCGTTTTAACATGTGTGTCCATCCCATACACGTCTTTTGCTCTTGAATACTTAAGCTGTTTAATTGCCTTTTCCCCATCGGATATGGATACAGATGGTGGATATAGTGGGGGCTCAATTAACAATTTTGAACTAATGGCAGGTATGTTGTTATATTTCACAGGAAAACGTTTGACTATGGTCTCAACAGAATCAACAAAATATTCATTTAGTGTCTGTGCCACATATCTATGGTGACCAGATTTGGGTTTCTGAAAAGGAGGACACTTTCATACTATCTCCCGACCCGGTGACGGTATGCCTCCCCCCGCCTTCCATACCGGGCAGGTGGAGGAAAGCACGGGGCCGCCGGTGCCAAGGCTACTTTCACGAGGATGGGTTTGGTTGCTCCGTCCGCCCGTAGCTCCTGCCCCCATCCACCGGGGTTCCTGAACTGCTGCACTGTAGTCGACTAAAATCCCGGACAATTTTGAAATTCCCTCGGGACATTTTTTTTAGCAATGAAAAGAAGGACATGTCTGGGAAAAAGAGGACGTCTGGTCACCCTACCATATCAACAATTTGATGTTTAATGGGGAACACAGTTTTGTTTTAAATTGGGCCCTTGATTTTATGTTACTACATCATGTTCTACTCAACCATATTTGGAGCTGTTCTGAAGATATTCCGTTAGGTTATATCCAAGTAACGTCTTCCTATGGGCAACGAGTTGAAGGCACAAACTAAACTGTTCATCATTTATTCTTTATGGTACGCCAGCATTCATAACATGTAGGCCAATCACTGTCCCCTAGACATCTGTGGTTATATTTTTTAATATTAATATTTTTTTAAAACAAAGCGGAGTGTGTATGACGTCATCTACGCGCCGGACTGGAGTTGTGACGGGCAGCTAGGGCCACAGGCGGCTACGCCTTCTATTCATTCGGCTAGCTAATCTGAATCGTTCAATTCCATTTAGAGAGCGAGATCATCTGTGGTAGCAGCACTAGACATCTTCCAGGCATGTGAGTAAAACTAGCAGCAGTTCAGCGGACAGGATGAATGAATGGTAGCCGGCAAGCGCGGATGACGTCATACACACTCCACTCTTGGCACGGTTTCAAAAGAGTAGTGTAAGGCTTACGATTTTCATATTTTTTTGCGAAATCTGATTATTTTTTTTTGCGTTGCTGTTAACATTTCCAAATATATGCAACTTGTATCTGATCTCCTGTGTGAACTGCATTCATACAACGTAAGTGTCACGCATGTTCAGTAGAGGACGCAATGATGTCACAAGCAAGCGTGCTCTACTGTATGTTTACAGATGCAAAACATGGTACTGCTGGAGCGCATCTAGCAATCTTTCCCAACCTTAAACACTCAACCTTTTCAAAATGGTTAAACATATATACTGCTCTCCGCATTATTGTCCGCCACGGTTGTTGTTTTTCTTGCCGCTTGTTTGTAGCAAGCCGCAGAATAGTGACCTTTGTTGGGTATTCAGGTCGGATGAATGCTGGCCGTTCAGACAGGTCACATTTGAAAAGATCAGATTTGTATCAGATTCAGGACCACAGAGCCAGGTGGCCTGGGTCGCATTGGAAAAAGTTGGGCCACATTAATTTGGGTCACTTCAGGCTGCTGTGTGAACATAGCCTAAATGGGGCTTATATAAGCAGACTTCTCTACATGCTCATCCAGGAGAAGCAAATCCTGCAAAGTCAATAACTGAATGCAACCAGCTGGATTTCCTCAAAACTGAACAAATCTGACTGTTGATCTGATTGAATTGTTACTTTAAAGTGCCTTGAGATCACGTGTTGTATATAGGCTCTACAGGAAATTAATTTTGGAGTACTCAACAATGCCTGAAACATTTATAAAAAAAATGGAAGGGCTTTCAATGAAAGAATACAGTCTGCTAAAATAGGCACAGCTGGAATTACAAAGAAAAGAGATTTTCAAAAGCAAACAACTGGAAACCAGACAGATTTCTTTGTAAAAACAGAAGAAATGTCTAGTTTCTAGGCCAAAGAATGGTTTTCTTTAGATGCATAAAGTGGTAGAGATCCCTCTCTAAGAAGAACTAGGTTGGTTATTGCAGCAAAAGGTCAACCTGCATAATACTGACTCAAGGAAGTGAATATGTATTTTTCAAACTTGTGTATAAAATCTATTGTTATCTTTATACTACTGGTTGTACACTACCTCTGTGTTAGTGTATTGAATAAAATCTTGATAAGTAACGTTGAGGTTGAATAAGAAAATGTGTAAAAGTGACATATAGATTCTTTAAGGCTCTGGAAGCTCTAGGAAAAGGTGGAAATCACAGTGCAAAAAGGTAAAGGAGAATTCCGGTCATATTCAGAATTCAAGCTTCTGAAAGTACTTTAATCATGAAATTATTACATACTTTTCAATTAATGATACGTGTTTTTAATTAAGAGTAATCTTCATTTGAATTTGCTTTCCTGGAGGCATCCATGTTTGTCAAAGAACACTACTGCCACCTACTGGTTTGTGACGTCACGGTGCTGTATCGGCTGTTAATCAAGTCCCAGTGCTGTATCTGGTGTTTGTCACAATGCGCTATTATCCAAGTCATCTTGAAAACATTCTTCTTCCAAATTTTGGCTACATATTACGTGTTTTTTTTCTCTGGCCAGAAGTTTGATGGCAAATCCTCCCTCTGCAAGTATTGAATTGGAAAGGTGAAATAACGCTTTTTTTCCACCTTTACCCGATATATTCCAACATCCAGCTGCCATGCACGTAGGTATTGTCAGTTTCACTATAGCTCTGGTGAATTTCAATGGTGAAGTCCTCTGGAAATCTTCAATAATTGTTGTTGATTGCAGATGTGTCTAGTAGTTCCCATTGATTTTGCTTGTAAAGCGAGGAGAATGGCGCTAGGCTTACCGCACCGTGACGTCACTGCTGGAAGATGGCAGGAGGGAGGGGTTACTATATTTGGGCAAAATGGCCGCTCCCAGACTCAGTGATCACAACAAAGATTATTTTTTTCATTTTTTTAATGATTAATGCTAAATTCATTAAATCACCGCAAACATATTAGTTTTAGGTATAAATAATGACCCGTTGGTTATTCCTTGCTGACCGGACTTTTCCTTTAACTTATCAAGGTGATTAGTCTCTATGTTGTGCATCTAGAGATGAAAATGATTGGCACTAATCTTAGTACCATCATTTTACTTCCTGGACCTGGATTGTCCATCTCTGCCTATAGGATTACTTTGTAAATAAGGAAAGTTAAAAGCAAAAAGTTTGGTTTCAATCACTAAATTAGAGAAAGAGCTACGTGAAGCAATAGCAGATGTGACTGATGATGAGTCCATAGCTGGAGGCAGAGACAGCTGTATTTGTCATAGAATGTCAGCGGAGGGGGCCTAGATGCCACTTTGTCTCTGTCGTCATGCCGCGCCGACTGTTGCGGTTTCTTTTTAACATGTTCAATTCCTCGCAGATGTGGTGCTGACTTTTAAGTCATATTTCCTATCTTAGCCATTAAACCCATGTAATGGCGCCAAGATGTTCCCAGAGACGGCAGGGCACGTAAAATAAAAAGCCCGCTGTGCTTCAGAGCCGAGCTGGGGGAAAAAAAGATGCTTTTCAGTGTGTATTTTGCAGAAACCACATGTTGAACACAATACAGAGACATCAAGCTGTTAGGAGTTTTTAAAACTGCTTCCTGGGAATAAACCTCAGCTAAACAAATGGCTTGAAGCAAAATCTTGGAAAGGAAAACTGAGATAAAGACGCAAACTTTTTATTGAATATGAGCAACATGCAGCCCGGCTGGAATTATTTAAGGGATTTCTTGGGTTTTAACAAGATCTTTTGCAGAGGGAGTAATAGAATGTCTGCATGTGTTTCATTGTGTCCTGACTGAGCCAGCCATGCACAGCCTTCAGCAAACAAGCCGTGGATATATTTCCTAACAGCCCCACTCATAAAAAGACAACAAAAAGACATGGTTTAAATGCACACTTTTAATGAGTAAAAAGGGGAAGTAATGGCATGCAGGGAACATTTCTCTTCTGTCTGGAGCTCAAGCTGACACCAATGATCCACGGTCAGCTTAATGCTGTGGCTGAGACTTGTGGTGAAACAGGCCAATGAAAGCTTCTCCTGGGATTTTCCTTCCGAATGCAATTATTAAGAATGATGTGAGTTTCACAATAGCTGGATCAGAGCGCTTAACTTTGTCATCATGAATGAATCCCATTACACGCCGGCACAATGGCCATCTGTGGATTTGGAGACAATGACCACCATAAGGCATCTTTTTTTTCTCGTTTGTGCTGCAAAACAAAGCGTATTTGAAGCGCCTTGCCATCAGGCGTGCCCCTTTGTGTCAGCCTGCGAGGCTCAATTGTTTTCTCCTTCAGCGACTAAATGTCCGGCTTAATGTGGCGCTGCGGCTCGGGAAATGATACCCCGACCTCCACCCAAACATTGAGATTACATTCATTTGTGTTGCCTTCAAAACAAACAAGATTACATCTGGGCTAAATGAGAGTACAGACATCAAGAGTTCCTCATGTTTCTTTATGTCATTCCACATGCACTAAAAAGACTCTGTGGCATAAATATTTTGGGATCACCGCCGGAGAGGTTTGGATATATTGACAGGACGAAGATGCTGCTCTGGCTTTGAACAAGAGGAGGCTGTTTTACTTAATTCCAGGCCTCCTCTCTCTGCCTATTCTAAATACCTTGATAGCTAGCAATTTGGGCAATAAACACATTGAGGAATGGCAGCTTGCCATTTCTTCTTTTGGTCTGAGTTGGGAGCATCAAAAGGCCACAGAGGATTGTTTTTGTCATTTGGAAAAACAAGGATGACACGCATGACACCATCTGGAATTCATTCACCGCTTCAGTTTGAACATGTGCATCATATTTGGGACTTTAGATTTCAGCGTTGATGAAAACAACTCCTAAATCACACAGGTTGCCTATTCTGTGTCTGATTTGTCTCAGAAGGCGGAGCTCAGATCTTTATATAATGTCACACCCAGGTACAGAATGCATCGCCATGTTTTCTTTTATTCTGAAGGAAAGGGAAAATATCTTGCCTCTGTTAAGTAAAGTTCCGCATCACATTCCTATGTTATAAGATTGAATGTTTACATTTAATCGTCAGCTAATCTGGCTGAATTTTTGGACTTGAAAATCCTTACCATGAGTCCTGCATTACTCACACCCACATATGCACCACTGCTCCAGCAGTAACACAAATGCTATTTACATGTTGCAGATAAGACCCAATACTTACATACTTTGGTCCCTTGAAACTATATGCGAATGCTCTGTCTGCACTGATGAAGATTCCCTCTTTTTAGGACACTAGATGCTCAGAAATTTAAGTAGATCTGACAAAATGACCAAGTATCTCACCCTTCTACAACTGGACAATATAGATCTGCGCCTTTGAACCTGGAAAAAACATACTAGTCAAACCAGGGGAGCATCTAAAGTAGCAATAAGATATGATAGGACTCGGTTTCCATGTAGTCCACTTCATGTCCATTTTAAGGAAGACAGGTATGGCACTTGTAGAAATGCAAAAAGTTTATTCCTAGTATTTTTACTTTCATTTTTGATTGGCAGCCATAGCAACGGCGGAGAATGAGGGCCAGGCTAGAGATTTTTTTTCTTCTATTTTAAGAATAAAGTCGTAACATTACGAGAATAAAGTTGTAATATTACGAGAATAAAGTTGTAACATTGCGAGAATAAAGTTGTAACATTACGAAAATAAAGTCGTAACATTACGAGAAAAAGTCGTAACATTACAAGAAAAAGTTGTAACATTACGAGAAAAGTTGTAACATTACGAGAATAAAGTCGTAACATTGAGAAAAAGTTGTAACATTACGAGAATAAAGTTGTAACATTACGAGAATAAAGTTGTAACATTACGAGAATAAAGTTGTAACATTACAAGAATAAAGTTGTTATATTACGAGAATAAAGTCGTAACATTACGAGAAAAAGTCGTACCATCACGAGAATAAAGTTGTAATATTACGAGAATAAAGTTGTAACATTACGGGAATAAAGTTGTAATATTACGAGAATAAAGTTGTAATATTACGAGAATGAAGTCATCATACCACAACCTGTTTCAGAAAGAAAGCTTCGAGCACCAACTAGCATATGACGGCCGACCAGCGCCACCAATAACTAAACCTGAGTCCACTTTCACATGCTGCCCAGTTTGATGCTGGTGTGTTAAATGATTTCCTTATTCGTTAAACCAGAGCCAAAGTTTAACCTCACATAATGCTCAACATTCCTCATTTTAGGGAAGAAAATGCTTCTTGTAGTTGTCATAAAATACAACTTGTTTCTCGTAATTTTAGGACATTTATCTCTTAATATTACAACTTTATTCTCGTCATTTTGACTATCCTCGTTGTGACTTTTTTCTCATAATGTTACAACTTTATTCTCGTAACGTTACGACTATTTTTGGAATTTTATAGCTTTATTCTCGGAATTTTTGCGACTTTATTCTCGAAATAGAAAAAAAAACTTCTGACTTCTATGAAAAATTGGCTACACACATCCAGCCCTTAACATTACTCAAGTTGCAAAAGGAAATTGTTGCAGTGAGAACTTCAGGGAGGGCTTTAGATTTTGTTTAAATGCTTTTTTTTTTACCTTGTTTCCTGTGGTTACCTGTAGTAAACTGATGTCAAATTGAAAGTGTGTATAAATGTTAATTGATCCAGGCTAACACCAGCTAGTCAGGTATCTGTAGACAAAGCTAGATTAGCTGATCTTAAGCTTCTACATTTTGGCCAAAGAACTTTAGAATCACAGTCAGTATTAAAACCACATGATAATGTTAATTTACATAATCATAATCACCGTACTGCAATAAAAAAACAGCCACTCGGATGCAGATTTTGGCAGGCTATTATATGAAGTCAGAATTCTGCCAAAAGTATACAGTCGTAAATACTGGTAAGGGCAGTTTAATTTAAAACACGTGCACATAAACGACTCTACATCCATTTTAAATGTTCAATGCTTTAAGATTTAATACCATGAGGTCCCTAATATCTATCACAACCATGAGTTTGTGCTCCTCCATGTGCTCTCTTGCATTTTACACTCATATAAATCCTCTCTATGTATTTTTTTTATGTAGGCTCAAGTCACCTTTTGTCACTTTGAGTAAGGAACCAAGCTGAGAAACTAAACTGCCTGTCATTGGCGACATTTCAGGAAATCTCCCTTCTTGAGACAAGACTGTTTTCTTCCTAGTTATGGCGAGTTATGTTCGCAAAGCATCTTCAGGCTAATAGCTGTTCTCTGACTTTATATGCAACAGCCGTAGCTCACCACACATGTACGCCTGAAAGTTAGCATGTGCAGAAAAAGATGGCTAAATGGGGACAAGCACGTAGGACTTAAGGTAAACATATCACCATAATGATTGACAGTTAGGAGGACCACTTATTTAGATGATCCACCCAGAAATAAAAGATTGTTCTCTATACCTTTAAGAGAACAACTACTAGCCTGAAGATGGTCTGCTAATGTTATTAACACAATCAGAAAGAAAACAGTACTGCAGCCACGAGCTCAGAGGAAGCACTCATGCATGTGGTATATTAGGAGCCTCATGTGTTGAATCTGAATGCATAGAATTTTCAACATGCCAATGAACAGTAGTTTACATGTGTTTTAAATAAAACCGCATGAGTGTGTATTTTTACACATGTGCACCTTTGACACAAGTATATTTAAACCAATATGCATTTAGCTTCAGTGTGCCAGTAAGATAACTGGCTAAGCCAATGGACTGCTCACATCTTAGAGCTTTGGTTTCTATACTTTTGCAAGTTAACACCCCCAGCACTTACTTTTAAACAGGTCTTTTAACTTTACCAAGATGTTACTTATGTGTTGAAGCAATAAATTGCTTTTTTTAAGCAGCCCAGCCAGACTACCATTTTGAAACTGCTCATCTTTGGAGGAATCTAAAGCTTTACATCATAACATGAGGGTTAGGGTTTAATCCTTTTAACTGTGCAAAGGATATAAATAATTCTTGTTTCTCTAATGGCTTTATTTAACATTAACAGTTTGCTTCACTTTCCTATTATAATTGTCCTTGATTGTCTTAATAAAAATCCAATTTAACATTAAAATATCCTGTTTTTGTGATTCTAACTTTGTACATTACCTTGAAATTTGTCCATATTTAACCCATCTCCTTAGGAAGCACTAAATGCATTACCAGGGAAGATTTATCAGGTCTGGTTTATGCTCAGAAACCAGGTAATCAGATAGCGACTAAGGAAGGAAGCTAAGAAAGGAGGCGTCCTATTGGTCGCTTCTACATCCGCTCTACCCTATGCGTATTTCCTGTTTGGTAACTAATGGCAGAAACTGACTGTAGCGCCGTCCATAACGCCTTCCACACCTCAGACACTATCCCAGACACCGTGCAGGGCGCTAGTTTGTAGCTTTGAGCGACGGTCTGTTGGTTTGCACCAGAAGACAAAACACACAGCGCCACGGCCAGTCTTTGGGGAACACTCACGGGTGAACTGTTGGTTGTCCGGCGTTGGATGAGGGGTTGTACACGGTGAACATGCTCGTCAAACCGACACACGGACACCCAAAATTCTAGCTAGTTCGTGATTTTCCCTCTTGTATTTTGCCGTGGATCAACAGGCCACGCATCAATCAAAAATATCTGCATCATACCTGCAACAACCTCACCACGGCACACTGCTGCGGGACTATAACCAGCACCTTAGCCTCAGGGTTTGCCCGGGGCAGCGTTAGATTTAAACCAGAGAACTATCAGCTTTTCCCAAAAAAACAGTATCCTGCTTTAACCATGAGGTCACCACTGAGTGCTGTTACCTGCTGCTAACATGCTCCTTACTTAAACCTCAGCTCTAAAGAACAAACTAAACCGGGATATGCTGTGAAGCCAAATTGATGCACGAAGCAATAATTCTGTTCAACCATCTGAATAACTGATAACTTTCCAACAATCTAAAGATTTCCTCTACAAACTGAGATATGCCATCTTTCTAAAGCAGGAAAGCTGTTACAGCAACAGTACCTCACTTTCAGATTATCTAAACTAACCCTTAAGCACATATCGTTCTTTCTTCACCAACTGCTTGAGAAGACCTTGTGAATGGAACAATGTGGCTGGTGTTTCAGAATCATCTGTATCTTATCATAGCAGGGAGGAAAAGCCCCCTAAACAGAAAAACGTGGAGAGCCAAACCCTTTTTTTTTTCTTCAAAGAGCCTCCAAAGTGAGGGCTGTTGTTTTTAAGGAGCGAGGGAGGAGGGGGCTGCTTTCAGCAGCCTGAGCTTGGGGCTGGTTCTCATCATTTTGACAATAAAACTGAAGGAGTTGAAACAAAGCAAAGTTTCACGAAAAAGAGAAAGGCAGAAGAAAAAAACCCCGAAGAGGTAGGGAGATTTCCGCTGGCCTGTGCTGAATTGTCTTCTCTCCTTCTAATCCAACAGCCAAAGAGGGGTAGAATAGTGATTTTAAGAGGAGCTTTAGGGGGAGAGAAAAAGCTTTCGTGGCTTTATTCCTCTCTGGCACCCTGGGGCAGGAGGCCGGAGGGACCAAAGGGCTTGAAAGGGATCAAAGATGAATGAGTGATTGTGCTTTAAATTCCCAAAGGTTTGTTTTCATAGTGTCAGAATTTTATTGCAGTGCTGGGGTTCTTCTTTTCTATCAGATTTGTTTTATTCACATACTGAGAAACAATACTGCGCTTATTTCAGGCACTTCACTTTTGCTTTCTGGAAATGTCAAACACCTCCATTTGACAGGAGTGCATGCTTTGATCAGTTTCTTTTTTTTAAACCTTTATATGTATTTAAAGATACAACTGTACATTTTTCTTTACATTATGTTGCTGATAAATGAAACAGGACAAAGAGTTCCTAAAGGAAGTGACGCAGTAAAGGTCTGTTCACGGGTCAGCGCTGGCGGAGACCTGCGATAACCTTGGGTCGGAGTCTATCTCAAAACGATAGTGGTAGCCCTCCCAGACCTCCCTGCAGGCGTCCCGCATGTCATACACACGCTTCTTGATTCCCTTGCGGTTGAGGTAAAGAACAAGGAGGAAAATGAGGCCTATGAAACCCAGGACGATACCCAAGAAGACGTAAGAGGTTTGTAAAGCAAGGTCTGCCCCGGCGTCCCTTTGGTAGCATTCCAGAGTCAGTGTGGCCGCCGTAAGGATGGATGTGTTCCTCATGCTGGGAGGGAACATGCAGACGAGGCTGTCGGCATCCACGATACGGTCCTGGGACCTGTTGAGCCACAGTGAGAAGGGTTCAATGCCGCAAGTGCATTTGAAGGGGTTCTGCCCCAGAAACAGGGAGGCTTGGCGAAGCGAGTCCAACTCTTGCAAGCTCTCATTAGGAAAGGTCTTGAAGGCATTAAGTGTGAGATCAAGCTCCTCCAGGCTCTCCAAACCAGAGAGGGTGAGGTTGCGGATGGCCACCAGGGAGTTGTTGGAGAGCTGGAGTCGCTGCAGGCTGCTCAGGTTGGAGAAGATACCTGAGGGAAGGTAGACCAGGCTGTTGTCAGACAGGTCCAGGGTCCGCAGGTTCCTCATGGAGCTCCTCTGAAGGCAGCTGGATAGGTCCATCACCGATGAGAAGTTGTAGAGAGCTTTGCTGAGGTTCAGCTCCCGCAGCGACTGGCTGAGGGTACCGAACGCTTCGGGGTGAATGACAGCCAGCTGGTTGTTGCTCAGATCCAGAGAGCGAAGGCGGAAGAGTCCGGAAAAGGCGCGGGACTCCACCTCTGAAATTCTGGAAGAAAAACAGGACATGTAGGTCAAAAATGAAAATACTGCACCAAAAATAAGAAAGAAAAATCGGGTGGTAAAAATTCAGAATAAATCTATTTAACTCTAAACTGAGTATTTACTACTATACGGAAATCTGCTCAAGTGTTGGAGTTATTATCAGTGTAAAATCTGACAGACATGCAGTGTAACTTTTTTTCTTTATAATGTTGATTAACACCCAGTCTCTGAAAGTTCTTCAGGATTTTGACACTAATAACACAGAGTAAAATTAACTCTGAAAATCTGCAATTTAACACTCATGGAATGGGACCAAATAACAGGGCTATTTTCAACTCTGTATGTGTTAAAGTATGTTTTTTTTCTTCGCTGTGGGGTTTTATCATGATTTAAGTGTTTTAATTAATAAATATAAACTTTGTTTAGTGTGAGTAAATGTTTTCTTTAACAATAAAATTCCCGCCAAATGTCATCTTGAAGCACAAGAAAACAGATTTTTTTGTTATTCAGAAATATGTAAACCAAACTTCATGAATTTTGCTGTGTTAAAATAACACTTTAAAAGTTAAATATAAAACCAATTTGGTCCCACTCTGAATTAGTGTTAAATTGACTCTCTACATAGTGTATATCCAGGGACGGATTTAGGAAATTTGGGGCCCTCTGGATTAAGAAGACAACATAAAAAAAAAGATCCATTATACAGATAAAGAAATGTTAATAGAATAGACATACATTATTAATTCTAAGTTTTGTCCTTCTCTTCCTGTCCCTTTTCCTGTTTTCCTCTTTTTTTCCCAAGCACTAAGCTCACTTAGCTGATTGCTCCTTCCTGTTTTTCCAAAAAGGCGACGGCAAAAGTAAATAACCCAGTCCTTCTTTTCACTGCAGACAAACCATGATCTGCTGATCTGTTCTCCAGTTTTCATTTGGATGAAATAATAGCTGCATGAATCATGACAGCAGACAAGATAGAGGTGAGTAGGAGGCGGGGTTACCAATCTACTCGCTCTGGAGAGCAGAGTTCGCTGCTTTAATATGTTGTCGCCAAAGTCTCCAGTAGCAGAAAAAAAGTCCCTACATTTGGCACTAGGCTCTTTTTTAAATAAAAGCTCTAGAGGGGTGTGAAAAGTTGCTAAATATAACGACAAAGCGCTAGCTGGCAACACTGCTCTTCGCACCGTTTGTTTTCAAATGTTTTGCTGCTGTCTGTTTGGACCTTTCTGAACATTTGCAGCAAATGGACTGATCCAGTGTGGCGTAAACTAAAGGGGGGAGGGGGGGGATGGGGCAGAGAAAAACTTATTATAGACGTTCTGGTGGCATTTTAATGAAAAACATTATTAATGTGAACAAATAAGGAATAATTGTATTAACCATACATGTAAGTTTTATGGGGCCCCAAAGAACTTGGGACCCTAGGCAACTTCCTGGTATTGCCCAATGGTAAATTCACCCCCCCCCCCCCCCCCCCCCCCCCCATCTTACTCCAGTTGTAATGACTCTGAAAGTCAATTTACTTTGACACAACATATTAAACACTGTGGATTTTACTGTACAGTCAAATCATTGATTATATTACATTATTTTAGATTAGAAGGAAATGTTCCTGATCCTAAATCAGTCTAATTGGAAGTTTTCCTTTGAAAAGAAGGAACCCTTCGCGTTGGGTCAAACATTCTTACCTGTTGTTGCTTAAAGAGAGGTTGGTGACATTATCTAGAGCTCGGAAAGACTCCGGACCGATTCGGCTGATGTGGTTCCCCGTTATGAACAGATTCCTGGTGTATCCGGGGATCCCCACCGGGATCCTCCTCAGGTCTTTGGAGACGCACTTCACGGTGTGAGCCGCTTCCGAGCACTGGCAGCTGAGAGGGCAGGACGCGCAAAGGGAGCCGAGGAGCGCGCAGAGAAGCAGGCGGCTCATCAGATGCAGCATGTTGTTATGGATCAAACCGAAGCAGGGAGCGAAAAAGACAAAAATAAAAGATCAGACGGGGGGGAAAAAAAGAAAGGAAAAGATTTGAGTTAGATTGAAACAATCAGTTTTTCCTCTGACGCCCACATCGCGACTTGTCCCGGCTGGGAATGCGCCTTCAACTTGTGCTGTGTGCAGAAAAGTGCGGTCAGGAGGCTGGCTCTGATTTCCATGAGAACAGAAGTGGGGGTCACAGGGGTGGGGGCTGTTTGATCCTCAAAGCGGGGCGTCGCTGCTTCCCCCAACAATGCAGTTAAAAGGACCATCGACTGGTGCGATGATGATCTGCGGGGAGGGGCTTCTCTCTCCCGCCTGACCGGATCCACAGCATGGGGGGGGGGGGGTCTATTTAGGATTATATTGATGTGGGGTTTGTTTCTCTCAATTTAAGACATTTGCACTAAAAATAAAAAAGTGCATGATGGATTAGGAGGATCCACTATGACGGCGTAAAAGGACCAGGATAGAGATTTAATTTTTCCTTTTATTTCGAGAATAAAGTAATATTTCATGAATAAAGTCATAAAATTACAAGAACAAAGTCGTAAAATTACAAGAAAAAATGTCGCAATTAGAATAGTCATAAAATTACGAGAATAAAGTCATGACATTATGAGAATAAAGTCATAAAGCTACAAGAAAAAAGTCGCAACGAGAATAGTCATAAAATCGCTAGAATAAAGTCGCAAATTACAAGAAAAAATGTCTCAATGAGAATAGTCATAAAATTACGAGAATAAAGTCATGACAGTACAAGAATAAAGTCCTAACGTTACGAGAATAAAGTCGTAACATTGCAAGAATAGTCGTAACATTACGAGAAAAAATTCGCGACGGGAATAGTAATAAAATTACAAGAATAAAGTCATGACATTATAAGAATAAACTCGTAACATTACGAGAATAACCTCGTAACAAGAAAAAAGTCGCAAAGAGAATAGTCAAAATTACGAGAATGAAGTCATGACATCATGAGAATAAACTCGGAACGTTACGATAATAAACTCGTAACTTTACAAGATGAAGTCCTAACGTTACGAGAATAGGGCTTGGTCGTCATGAAGTAAGCACTTTGCGTCGCCACCATCTTGACGGCCTCTTTTACCGCGGCTCAGACTACTGCCCATGACTACCGCAGACTGTACTCCTTCTCAGCCGTGTTTTATTTTGATTAATTTCACCTTAACTTGATTTCAACCATGGTAAACCGTTGCTGTATTGTGGGCAGTAACAGCTCAACACATGATCGCCATGGGAAAAACATAGAAAATGGGTTAACTTTCCAACGCTTTCCTGCCTGGAGGCGTAACCATGCAGACCAAACGTCAGAGATAAAGAGTCGTCGGCTAGCTTGGATCGCAGCTGTAAGACGACCGAACATAACTTTCCACAGTATTCCAAAGTCATTGAGAGTGTGTTCCCTGCATTTTCGTTCTGGTAAGTTAAAGATGCAAGGTTTTATTTTATAGCCTACTTTGTTTCTTTCCTTCAAAGTTGGGATCTTTTACGGGAAAATAATAAAAACGGCAGCGGGAAAAGGCTCAAATACGTGAGAAACCCGGAGGGTTGGCAGTTAACGTTACTAACTACACCTTTGAAACACATAGCAGCTAGTTAAAAGTACATTACATGCGCGAGTGGTTGTTAGCATTAGCGGTTAGCAGTTACTAAACTAGCAGGTTCCAGAGCCCGTCTGATCACAGCTTACCTTCGTACGGATTACTGTGTTCCCACTGTTTGCTGGCTTTATAATCTGCAGCTCCTGAACCCATCCATTCGTGAACTGCACATGAGACTCCAAGGACTTGTAGCTTCGGAACTGTTTTGAAGTATAGGCGCTCACTCATCGGTGCTCCACTCATTGTTTGGAACTTCATATGGATCCAAATTATTAATAATGCTGATTTTGTCAACATACCGGTCCGTGGTTTCTCTATTTAATGTGTCCTGGTAAATTCCAGATCTTTTTCGGGATTTTAACATCTTTTTTCTCTCTACTTCTACGTCGCTTCTTTCCACAACAACGTATCAGAGCTATGTTTACGTTTGCGTAGCCGTCAATATGACCGCCACGTCCCACAATGCAACGTGGATCCCGAGCCCTATAAAATCGTAACGAGAATAGTCAAATTTACAAGAATAAAGTCGTAACATTTAAAGAATATAGTCACGACGAGAATAGTCATAAACTTACATGCATAAAGTCATAATAATAATAGAATAAAGTCCTAAAATGACGAGAAAGAAGTATTTTATGACAATTCCTACAAGCAGCTGAAGCTGATTGGTCTAGCTGGTCAGCCGTCATCTGCTGGGCGGAGCTCAAAGCATTCTTTCTGAAATGGGTTGTTGAATGATGATTTCATTCTCATAATATTACAACTCTATTCTCGTAATGTTACGACTTTATTGTCGACACAGAAGAAATAAAAATCTCTAGCAGTAATACTCCACCGAATCTACAGCAGGTCAGACACACCTTAAAAAAAATAGCAAACTGGAAACAATTGTAAATTTTTGAGGATCTGAAGGTGAAACATGGAGCTTTTTATGATGATCGTGTCCACGCCACGCCTTTCTGGCTCTTGGGCAGTTCTAGACTCAATTCTCAATTCTCCATTTTAAAATACAACTCAAAACCCATCTGTTCAAGATTGCTTATTCTCTTTAAAAATATCAATTTCACTGTCACAGCCTCTGTATTTTTAAATGTTTTTATAATTATAATTTTTATTTTTTCTGACACTTTTTGTTTTGTACGGTGACCTTGAGTGTCCAGAAAGGCGCCTTTTTAAATAAAATGTATTATTATTATTATTATTAGACAGGTGCCAACGGGGGCCAGTTAGATCCTGGTATGGCCCCTGTACTGAAGACATAATACTCAAAGAAATTCTAATGATGATATGCGCTGGAACAGACATGGTTACTGATTGGTGCTTTGGATCTATTTAATTTTTTTCTTTAAAAATTATTTTTTTTTTTTCTATTTAATTAAAAGCAATAAGGGCTAGGGTTTTAGCTTCAGTGCTATTGAGACAGGATCCCAGTTTTCATCTGCTAAATTTTTGTTTTTTTTTCAAAATAAATTGCTCTAATCCTTACTGCTGAATTTATCAGTTCTAATTCAGATTTTATAGAAAACGGTAATTTTAACTTAAATTATGTCAAAAATATTTTCCTAAATTATGAATGCTTATTGACCTAATAAGGCATAGAATTTTTATTTAACCTAATTGAATAGAAATTCCACTTCATGCAGCTCTCCTAATATATTTGAATCCCTTGCCCTGTTTTAATTTCCTGCTTTTCTGTGCCCCATGAAAACACGCTGGCCCCCTCCTGGCCCCCTGGTACATTTGGTCTAGAACCGCCACTGTCTGGCTCCACTTACAGCTATACCACCCAAAAAATAAATAAAAAATATTTAAAAAAAGATATACTTGTGTGAAAATTTTCAAGTTTTTAATGTCACTAATTCCAAAACAGTTATGAAAAATTAATAAATAAAAATCCATCCACTGCATTTTGTTTCCAAGTTTGAAGAAGTCATTAATTCAAATTTAACAACAAATTAAAATACATATATTTGATTCCAATTTTAGCAAAGCAATATCTACATAAAATAATTTGGCAAAAAAACTTCAAAATAACATATTTTAAAATAGAATACCATTTTAAAAAACAGAAAAAGAACAGGAAAGGAACCAAAAATAATCTACTTTAAGCTATTTATCATTATATCTGAGTGTTTATTTTAGTCATGTTTTATTTAGCTTCTTTTTGAATTTGTTTCCTATATCTGTTGTGCTTCAACATATGTTTTCTAGTTAGCATGTCGTTTTACAATGATGTTTTGATAAAAAAAAAAAAAACTGAGGAGGGGATGAACTGAATTAAAGTCTCATTTGGGTCAAACACATAAGGCCCAAAGGTTGATCTGATCGGAAGCATCATGGTTTATTGGCTAAAAGTTTCTTCCTTAAGACTTTAGTCCAAATGTTTGATATCCTTCCAGAAAAATGCAGGAATTTTGGTCCATTCCTCCAGACATAACTGGTATAACTGAGGCACGTTTGAAGGCCGCCCTTTGCACAAACCTTTCAGCTCAGACATGAAAAAAAAAATGGGTGAAATTAAGATCAGGGTTTTGTGTTGGTCTTTGAGTCACTAAAATGCTTTAGCCATTGTTCCTCTGGAAAACCATCTGCCCGAGTTCTCTCTTTATCTGCACCAGTAAAACACTATATTGATTAGGGGGAGTGGCGGCCTAGTTGTTAGCGCACTGAGCTAAGAATCCTTAGGTTCTGAGTTTGAGCCCCACTCCCACAGACTCCCCCTCTGGGTCTCTGAGCAAGACCCTTAACCCAACACTGCTCCCCGGGCGCCGCAAAAATGGCAGCGCGCTGCTCCCCAAGAGTGTCGGTTAAATGCAGAGAGTTCATTTCACCAATGAGAGGTCAATAAAATTCCATCATCTTATTATTATCATTATATTAATCTACATCCAATCAATCTGGATTTTCTTTTTTACACTTTTTTAAATGGATAATCTGATAAAAGAATGCCAAAAGTGCTGATTTTGTAATTCTAACCCCAACATAAAGATCATAAATCTCAAGCTGGGTTAAATAATTAGCATCATCCAGGACATATTCTATATATAAAAACCTGTTTAACTAATCCTTTAGTTAAACAAATCTAAACCAACCATCAGAAAACTCCTATATGTTTTTCCCCTTTATTCAAGGAGGTAGTTCGGAAAACTTATGAATGAAATATGATTTACATTTTAAAAGAAATAAAAAATCCTGCTTAATAACTTAAGAACCAAAAAATCCTAGTTCCATTAACAGATCAATGTATTCACCTGTTTTCAACTTTCATTCACAAAGGTTGTTTCTTCTTGCAGTGAAACCCGTTGTTATATTCCAGAAATATTTTAGTTGTACAGAAAACTCATTTGAAGGAGAAATTTGACTAAAATAGTCATTTACAACCAAAAAGGGAAACATATCAGGAGGAAAACAGGACTGTTTAAACAAATGAAATCTAAAATGTGTTTAACGTTCCTGCTTGTAGCTTAAAGATGTTTCCTAAACCGGGTTAGATAAAAGGGGTGGGGTGGGCGTCTCGGTCCCTGACTGTAAATCTCCAGCACTTTTAGGAGGAACTCTGTGAAATGGATGAATTTAGCGACGTCCCCTGCATTTGCACCTCCCCAGGTGGTATATGACACAGCTGTGGGAGGGGGGAGCCCAAACCTTTGATTTGTTCCCTCCTGAAAACCATGATGCTCTGTAGGATAATCTCTTCTGAGTGGGACTTTAAGCCACTTAACGGTGTCGTGTCAAAGCTGGGAAGACTTCCCCATGATTTTGACAGGAATCACTCCCGAGTGTATAAATAGAAACTTGAAGAGGAGGAAGAGGAGTCGTCATCCTCCAGGGGGACAGCTCTGATGAAACACAGTCCTCATAATTCAATGATGGAGAGGGGGAGAAAAAAAGAAGGCCCACACATGGCTACAATAATAGAGATCTTTATCCGTGTTTTAGTTGTAAGTCATGAGTTCATACAGTCGCTTTCAACATTTTGAAGAATTCCCAGCAGCCACGTGATCTGCAGCATGAAAGATAACTGGAGAAGCAGCTGGATAAAAGACTCATGTGAAGCATGTGTGTGGATAGTGGCACTAATAACGCCAGCCTGACTGTCTTTTGTCAGCAGACTGAATCGGCGGGGCCGCAGGTTTCCACATTCCTGGACTTGGCTCCTGGATACAAAAAGGCACCCCAGCAGGAAACACCTAACACCGCTTTCAATGATCTCCATCATGCATCGCATTCCTGTGCAGGAAACTTCTCACAAACAACCTGCTTCTGTTCTGTTCGATGCACGACAGGCAGTGATCAGAAGGCCATGGATGTTTATTCCCTCTGATAGCATCGTTTATAAGGAAGCACACTTTGACTGAAATGGAAATAAAATAATCCGATATTATAATCCCGACCCTGAGCATGAAAGCGAGGTATCCCGACTTTTTTAAACTGGCTTTGCTTACAATCTTCTAACCAACATAAAGGGTAGCAGTTTGGCTTTCAGCTCGGACGTTTTGCTGCTTTGCAGAGACTATCTGCAGATGGTAAAACACCACCACCGTCTCACCGTAGCATTAACTCTGATTAAAGTAGTGTTTAGGTACACGCAAGGAAAAATAAAAGGTAGGGATGCACGATATTGGGATTTTGGCCGATATCCGATATTTTAAAACTCATGTAGCCAATAACCGATACCGATACTGATGTTAAAGCTGGACAAAAATAAGTAGTCCTTGAAATTAGCAGTTTTGTTATCCATTTCCGACACTTTGAAAAATAATATACTCAAATATATTTTCATATGCTGATATCAAATTGATTTTAAAAAACGCGGTATCGATCTATTTTACTTTCAAAATCTCATGAAATTTCATTGTTCTGGTACAAACTCTCGTGATATTTTGCTAATTCTTGTGAGATTTTGTTAGTAAAATAGATTGATACCTTGTCAATATATCAACATATAAAAATATGGCAAAATTTTGTGAATTTTCGGGGGATTTCGTAGCATAACGATGACATATAGCAATATTTCATTGGTAAAAGAGATTGTTATGGTGTTTTTAAATGGCAATATATCAGCATATGAAGATATTCGGATATTTTAATGTATCAATATTTTTTCCCTCGTCTTTAGAAGTTTTTAAGTCTGCAAAAAAGAAGTTTTTGAGGAAGAAGAAGTAGTATTATTTTTTTTTTTAAGACTTTCGAAACTCAGAAGCTGATCAAATATCGGGTTGAATATCGGTGGGGTGGCCGATGTCCGATATTCAGTTTTAAGGCCGATACAGGCCGATACCGATAGGGGGCCGATTATATCGTGCATCCCTAAATAAAAAGTTCCAGAAAAGAGCCAAAAAAAAAAAAAAACATGTAAACCTTTAACTTTTTAAATTTTTTCACTTTACAATCAAAAATATCAAGAGTATTATATAATAAGATGTCATATAATGCAGCAAAGTAGGGAGACGCCTCCCCACAGCCCAATGCTGCCACCACCGTGTCTCACCGTGGCAGGATTTTACATGAAAGCAAAGACTTGTTTTCTCTCGCGTTGAAACCCGATAAGAAAAGCTTAAGTTCTCAGTTGGAAGGTGAAGAGGTCTAGAGGTATGAACATTTTTTTTTTTTTTTTGGAAACAAGGCACCGCATAGAGATCAATCCGAAGCCAAAAGCAAAAGATAAAGAACTCTCCATTTCCATCCTTTTCCTGCATGCATGCATGCAACACACACGAAGCCATGCGAGTACAAGCTCTCTGCAAATAGCAACGATCAGCTTTAGGCAAAACTCAGCAGATATTAAATGCAAACGTGGAATAAAAAATACAATTTTAGTGTAAATACAAAGAGAACCTGATGCCTCCTCAAATGGATGGTCAACATCTACCAAAGCAAAAAGAATGTTTCGCTTAGAGTTAACCATCTCAGCACAGTTGGATTCAACTTAAACTTAATAAAAAGAAAGGAAATGTTACATAGATTTTAAAATCTAAGCTACAGTGGTGGAACGCAGCAGCAGGAGCGCCGCCGCTGTGCAGAACCGATTTAAAAAAAACCCTGAGGATCCTGGCTACCTGCTGCTCCTGGAAGCACCGTGCACAAAGAGGAGGCTTGATGCTCCTTTTGTCTCCGTTGGCAAACACTGACAGGAGCTCAGCATCCCCCCCCAACACACACACAGCCATGGCAACGGGTTTGGAGTGCAAACCATCAGAAGGACTCAACGTTTTCAAAAAGGCATCACTGCAAGCGGACAGAGAGGCCGTGATCAGAGGCACCGATAAAAGTTTGAGTAAATCACTAATGAACAAAAAATGAAAAAATCCGATCTGGTTTGGATCAGCCTGTTGGAAGGATCCACCACCGCCACCTTCACTGACGATACTTCAATCATTTCAGCGATGAGCTAACGGCACCATGAGGTTAGAAAGGAGGTCAGAAGATGCAGAATGTTCAGTAAACCCAGAGAGGAAACCGAGTAGAGATAGAAAAATAAAGAAATCACTCCTGATGCTGAGGAAGGGCTACATTAGATCAATATGAAAGGCTAGAAACTCATTATAAGGCAGCTGATGACATATCCTTCCATCTAAAAGCAAGGCATGAGTGGAGAACCCCCTATTAATGTGGAGCAGTTATATTCCAGCTGATGTTTACCAATGAGGATCAATCATTGAGGTAATACAGTTTCTGCACTGAAGTCATTTCCAGTGATTAAAAAAACATTCCTGTGTGGAAATTCATCTCACACAGGTCAGCAGTCTCTACATTCCCCAGGTGGCTCACATCCTGTGGCGTCACAGGAAGGAGCGGGGGATGGATGCTACGAGGTGTTGTTCTCCTGGCCCGGTCATCGGAGGTTGATGGCGAGAGCCACTGTCAGGACGACGCCCACGAGCATCAAGAAAGGCAGCCAGGTCTTCAGGAAGCCCACACAACTGGATGGAGAACAGAGAATGAGGTGAGGAACGCATCATTATAGCATCTTTATATTAGGTCTGTGGTTTAATGCATGAAAAGACCCAGAAGTGCAGAAATATTCTAGTTACAGCTGGAGGAGTAATGTGGCTCCTGAAGAAGCAAAGGCCACAACGCTGGCTGATGTTTTTAGCTGATATTCGCATTTCTCCTGTATTGCAGAGGTGTTCCAACAGAGGGTCCGCAACCCCTAGGGGGTCCACAGAGGTACTGCATGGGGTCACGAACATTTTAGTTGATTGGACTTTTTATTTTTTTATATTCCCCCAGCCACGTTTTTGTCATTAAATACACAATAACATGATTTTTTTTTTTTTGTGGCACTAGTGGCTCGTTTTTTTGACAGTAAGCTGACAGGAAAGGGGGTATGAGACAAAGGCCTTCGTATAGGGATCTTCCGCACTAAACGCTGCTCCACCTGCACGCCCTAACATAAATTCAACACACTGTAGCAAACAGATAAATGGAGGCAGAAGACGTCTTTCAGTCATCAATGCACACATTCAGCGACACACATGAGCTCTTTCAAGCTGGGCACCGTTTCATTCACAACACCTGTCCCATCAACCAGGAATCAGAAATACTTTAATAATCTCAGGGATAAATTACTTTCGTTGCATGACTCCATCTGTAATAGAGTGACTATAGGACCAGTTTGATGCAACACAATTTCATACAATATATATAATTAGGAGGTCCCTGCTCAATCTTGCCATCAGTTTGGGGGTCCTTGGCCTGGAAAACATTGAAGAGCCCTGCTGTATTGTATCTGTTGATACATTGATGCTTCCTCCATTTGCTATAAACTGTTCATGTTTTCTTTTGTATTTGAAAATAAAGTCTGCAGTTCAACAAAAAAAAAACAATTTGTGTAACATTTGTTATCATTATGTCATTTTATAAAGTAAATAGATTAGGGCTGCAACTAACGATTATTTCACAAATCGATTAATCTTTTGATTATTTTTTGATTAATCTATTAATAATCTGATAGCCAAAGGTTCCTAAAAGAAGATTTTATACAAAATTAAACAAGTTAAAGCTAAAACTTTTCCACTTGAGGAGTTCTGGATAGAGCATATTGACAGATGAAAACTTTTTTTTTTATCTTAAATTCAAAATGTTTATATATTTTGTTTACAATTTTGACATAATTACTGCTCCAGTTGGGTTGCTCTGTCAGCTAAAAGCATATTTTGCCGTCTCTATACTCGTTAATTATATAGTTAGTCGTAGGGAATCGGATGTTCCAACCGTTGCATTTCTGAATTCTCCCGAGTGGAGCCCGACTTTACACGAGTGAATAAAGTGAATGTGATTGGTCGATTATCAAGAGGGCGGGATTGTTGTGGCGGAAGGTTCGCAAGCAAGTTTCATTGTGGCCAGTTTGTCAGAAGCATCTTGCTAACCAGTTAGCAACTTAGTGCTAGTAGGTTCCCAATGGGAAATTCAATTGGGACCAAGTAGCACTAAATTGGTGACTTAGAAACGACGCTGTCAAGGAACGCTATGGACAGCGGAAACATGCAGGAGGAGGAGGAGAGTTTAGTGTCGGAGGTCGTGGATGAGTCTCCTCCATTATACATTTTTTTATTTAGAGGAGGAAAGCGGGGACGAAGATGTAGTGGAAGAGGACGCCAGGGCAGCAGAAGATTGGTTTGGTGTAGAAGGCTTCCAGCCGTACATGTTTGAGCCCTTGCCTCACAGCGCTGCCAGTTCTGTTAGCTCTACGCCTGCTGAAGACACAGACGTCCATCCCCGTGAACACTGGGACGGAACTCAATGGGAAAGGAAATTATTCTTATTTCAACCGTTGCGTATATTAGCTGCGACATATGAATCAAGATGCTATGACCGAAAAAATTTGATTAACAGATGACCTTTGATATATGATTGGCCGAATTTAGGTGTTCAGGCTGACGTAGAACTAACTGGCCGGCAGAAGATAACGAAAACCCCCCACAGATTTTAAGATTTTTCAAATTTTGGGACAATATGGTCTGATAAAGAGTACGTTTATACACACGTTTAAGCCAGAATGATTTGACATTTAAATGACTTCCCTACGACTTTGAAGATTAATTGATTACTTATTTAGTTGATGGTAATTTAAATAATTGATAAACCACGATTAATCCGATAAATTGTTTCAGGCCTAAAATAGAGGAAGAAAAAGTGATATTGGCTGTAAGAATCGGCCCAGAAATATTGGTTGGGCTGATGTCAAAATAATCAACATCGGCCTTAAAGAAAACTTGATCGTCGATCTCGATTTAAAACTTTGACAGAAGATCAAACGTTTAAACCGGTGTGTTCACACAGCGCTTTGCTAAGGTTTCACAGCAGTTTGCGTTTCCTTTCAGCTGTCAGGTTCACCGACTCCCAACCTAACCAAACTCACAGTAACTTGAGATTTAGACATTTTTTATCTGGAAGCTTTCTTCTAGTTCCTTCCTCTGGCCGGTGTCAGTTCAGCATACGCCATCAGGGTAACAAACACTTAGCACAAATTTAAGAGAATAACATACAGCAAGACCTCTAGGCTACTTTATTATTGCGTGATGTAATAAACAAAAAATTGTAGTCAGAGGTAAACAGAATTTAAAGCTAAACTGCTTTCACTACTACACACCCTGACGTAGCAGCTGACCTTACCGTGAACTGACGGCTCCTTCTGCACATACATTTATACTATTTGTATGCCACTCTGACGGCGTATGCTGAACTGACAGAACACTGGAACTGGATCGAGTCTTATCCTCATGTTAAGGCGCTTTCAAGTCCTTAATGGATGATCAGAGTGAAGTGACATAGCATCAGGAAATTTTGCTGGATTTCAAGATGTTTACTTTTTTGCAAATTTATGTTTTGTTAACCAATCAGGGGCTGGATCTAGGGTCTATCACTCACATGCTGGGTCCTGGTCAGACAGAAGGATGAAAAGAGTGAGCTTCATCCAGCTCCAGCCCCACAGCAGACTGTGATATACTGGTTGAACTGGGGAGCCAGGGATCCCAGTGCAGACGCCGTTGTTCGGCTTTCATAACTCTTAGTAAAATCAAGGGTGGCCGAGGTCAGTAAAACAGGAAACAGTTAGCGGATCGACACTCTCCTATTTGATGATGAGGCAGAGCGAGCTGGTCTGAGGTTCACCGCAGCCTCTGGGTGAAATAGAGGAGAGAGATGCGGATGGCCGTGTGACCAACATCTTTGCCTCGGTGTGAATGAAACTTTGTGGTTAAAAGAAGCAAAGCTTCAATTTCAATAGTGAAATGGGTTCAATTCTAGATTATGGTTTGTGTGAATCATGGATTTAAAATCGTAGATATATTCACAACCTGATTTCTCAGATACACTAATATAGACTTCCATCTAGATTCAATACACATATGGAGGCAATTTTGTTCCATTAATGTTGCAAAGAAGCTGTTTTAGAAATGGAAACTTAAATAAGTGCAATCCAGGAAAGAATATTTGAATAAAAAGAATGTTTTAACAAAAAATACCTGTTTTCCTTAGATAGAAAACTTTGAATCAATTTGACTTTATGATCTGGTGAACTGTAAAGTGCCTTGAGATGACATGTGTTGTGAATTGGCGCTATTAACCTAAATGAAATCAATTGAACTCCATCTGAAAAGGAGAAATTTTGAAAAAAAAAAAGCCATTGAAAATATAAAGGGATAAAATGTATGTAGTATGAAAAAAAAAATTAAAATCTAAGAAAAAGCAAAATCAGGGTTTATACAGGAATGATTAACTCTAATTTAATGATTTTTAATGATCTTTTAATGCTCTTAGAAAGAATTTTAATGCCACCAACAAATACCCGTGAGTCTCATGTATACACAGCAAATTCCTTCATCTTTTCTGTTGGCAGGCTGCAATTCTTCAATTTCCACTTTTACTGAAATGAGCATTTTCCCCATTCTCTAGCCTTTTCTCCGCAGCGAGCTTCTTTTCCGAACGTACGGCTTTACGATCAACTGGAACCGGAATATATCGCAATATATCGTTTAATAAATTGTTTTTATTAACTTTTTTTTCTGAATAAAGCATTTTAAATACCAAAATCATCGCATTTAATGAATTTTAATGCCAATTTAGGCCTTAATTAAAAAAAAAAAATTTATTTAATGACTTTTAATGATTTTTAATGACCCACGGAAATTGTCTTAAAAAAAACTTTTTAAGATTAAAAAAAGTTTCACTTCTGGATTGCATTTTTCATTTTTATCTACACTTACAAATTGCTTGTTACTTGGAACAATAATGGAACAAAATTCACTCCATACAAACAACTTTGCTGCTAATTTTTTTTTCCACATTTACTGTTAAAGGAGGCCTTATTAATCTTGGTAATAGTTACGTAGAAATATCAAAAGCCCCGCAGACGAGCCCCTTAAATAAACTCCTGATGTTTCCTCAGAATCAGACCTTTCCTCACATCCTCTGGATCCCTCATAGAACCTCGTTCAAAGGCCCCGTTTTCTTGTGCTGCCTTTAAAGTAGCAGCTGGACATCATGGGGTTAGAGCTCCATAGGCCTCTTAGAAAAGGTTCAGATGTTTAAAGGCACTGAAACTATACTGAGCAGTTTTAACACTGAACTCTTCTACTGAAAAACAGACCGCAGGTCTGCAGCAATCTGCTAATTAGCACTTTTTAATATATTTTGTTGTAGAATCTGCAGCATCTTTATGTGACGGATCATCTGTGTTGGAAAATCTGGATCAAACTCAAAGTGTCAGAGATTTAAGTGTAACATGAAAGGATTTATGATGAAAAGCGATCCGTCAATCATTGTAGATTAAAACTAAAAAGGGTCCCACGCTTTCTTTAAGGAAACAAACTCTGAATAATGATGATTGGCCACAAAAAAACCTGTGGCAGAGCAATACCAAGGAGGCCGTGCCTGTGAAGTTGAGGGAAATGTTTTAAAAACAGAGTTATGTATAAGCTTTGTCACCACTTTTAATGACATGATGGTACGTTGTCATTGCTTTTCAGTATTTAACTTAATTCAGTACAATGTGGAAATACAAAATTGGATGAGCTATACAATGGAGCTGGTATTAGTGCTGTATTCTCAAAGTATGCTGCAGGGAATCATGCTACTCAGTCTGTCCTGTTTGAAATTGAATAGCTTTCTCTTTCTTTCTGAATTATTTGTTGCATATTTTTGTGTATATATTTCAAATGCTGAAGGCTGTCATTCTACTTACAGAAAAACATCAAGAAGCATCTAACAAATGGCTGAAATTTAAACGTCTCGTCAATTTCAATTAACAACAACTTATCATGACTGCCTCCCTTGTTGTTACAGACAGAGGTTCACATCATGTGGTTTAAAAACATCCTGTATGATCACAGAGGCCATTCTGCCTGAGGTGAGCTTCAGTCCCTAAAACTGAATAAGACACAGCAATTACTAATAACATAGGTTTGTTATTAGTTTTAATAGGCTTGATGACAAAAAAGTTTTCCTAGTCCACCCCAGTGTTATCTGACATGACCAGGTGCTTTCAGAATGCCAATGTACAGTATTTTTTATACACACAGAATACGCTATTTAGGCCATTGCTTCTACAGTAAATACAGCCACTTCATTAAATGTTATACACATGTTAATAAGCAATAACGTCATTGTTTCAAAACTATATTTTAGTGAAAAGTGGCCAGTGACACTTAGTGGCAGATGCCACTGAAGCAGTGAACTTCTTTCCATCAAGTCTTTGTTACTTTATTAAATATTCTATACAGTTTAGTAAACAATAACATCATTCAAAACATATAATCTACAAAAGGGGGAATATAAATAAACTATTAGCTAAAAAAAACCTGTAGCATCCCCCAAAATGCGGCAGTAAATGCGAGATCTGATGAAGCACTCTAGTGGCAGCAGAGTCAGACTATCATTGTCATAAAAAGGGACAGATGGACCCAGTGTTCAAGGTGAGACAGTCGGTAGGAACGCTCCAAGCCGCTGTGTTTGGCAGGGGTGGCAGTGTTTGGCTGCCACCCCTGCCAAACACCTGATTTTACATTTTTGTTCCTTCAATTTTTATTTATCTATTTATTTTTTCTACAGTTTATTTTTTTATTTTTCTAATGAAGTTTTAAAAATTGCCTTCTTTTCAAATTGTGTTTTCCAGGTCACCACGTCAACGTTTCTGCTGCAAAGAAGTCGGCAACGTTGCAATTAATTAAACTCAATCTAAAAATAATGAAAAGAAAAAAAAAGGATTAAAAATATATAATCTGTAAAAAAAAAGAAGAAAAAAAAAGCAATACCTGGGAGACCATAGTCCTAGGTATTGCTCTGGTACTGGTAGTAAGACACTACATGCAAACTGATATTTAAATATTTTTTGTAAGCCCAACTAAAAAGGCTGACATGCAGAACTAGGCAAGGCTTAAATCTTCTACGTTTAAAGAAGGTCTAACAGATTTGACCATCAACATTTTAACCATCACTCTGTTTGGCCAAATAGCTCCAGCTCCATCTGACTGGATGCACTGATCAAAAATCGGATCTTAATTTGAGCAGCTGATAAAATGATCCGCCAAAGGAAGCAGTATAAAATAAGATGCACCTGAAATAAGATAAAGATATGTTTCCTTATTCCACTTGTAAATAATCTAAACCTTTTGCTAAGTGTCCTCCTGGGAGAAGAACCTCTGCTCTGCTAACCAGTATTTTTAAGCATGGTTTCATTATTTTCCTTCCTTCTTCCTATGATGCAGTTTTCTTTGTACCAGAATGTTTCTCATGTCTGCTCAACTGTTTCCCTCCAGGTTCTCTATTCTACCCTCTGGTTGATGCTCCCCTAAGCCTGGTCTGTAGTTTAACTAAAAAAATAAAAGGAAAATCAAACCTGTCTCTAATATATGGTTTTAAAAAAACAGGTATTCTGCACAAATGAAGGGAGCTAATTTCTCTTTACATGTGCAAAGACTTTTACATTATTGTGAGAATATTTCCAAACCAGCATCTTCTTTTTCTCCTTTACTATCAGCCTCTACTTCGTGCAGCTGTCACTTATAATCTGTGGAAGTTTGCAGTTGTGACCAAATGGGATCGGGTTTGTGGGTAAAACCCACTTTGTAGGCGCTGTACCTTTGATCTGACAGGATTACTGCGACACACAGACATGAGCAGCTTTAATCTTAGCATCCTGCTCACTGTGCAGAGATGCTCTGAAAGCTGTGTGATGATCACCTGGACCTTCAGCTGCATAAAACAAGCTTCCTTTTCTCAGAACATTTGGAAAATTTAGTCAGAAATTGTTTGAACCTTTACAATTTGATCCAGAGCTAAAGCAGAAAGAAACAAAACGTGCAGGGATGATTAATCCTAATATTTGACTTTTTTTCATTATTCAGGCTGTCCAAAAAAATGGCTGACATGAGGAATTTTCTTGCATTACACACTGGAAAAAAATCGAAATCTTGAGAATTAATTTTTTCATAAAATAAGTGTTTGTTCTTGGATTGAGGAGGTAAAACAGACATTTTGTCAACGGAACAAGACAACTTTAACAAAAAAACAATAGCATTGTCTTATTTCAAGTGAATATTATCCAATTATCTTATTTTAAGAGTAAAAATAGGATAAATACACTTAATTTAAGATGCTTTTCATATTTCTAGTTTGTTTTTCCAGTGCACTTGAAATATAAGTGCGTCCAAGTATTCCTCTGTCTTTGCACCGATAGCCTCGTCTCACCTGACATATTTCCCCCGGATAAAGGAGAGGAGGCAGAGGTTGACCATGTTCCACGAGGTGCTGTTCTCATACCGCATCAGGTTCAGAGCCATGGCAACATGGGAGTGACAGTTGTCACAGCAAAGGTTGTGCTTAAAGACAGGGGGGGGAAAAAAATTTCAATTTCTGCCAATATTCTGTAGAGCAAACGAGAAGCATAGAGGCAGAAGTGAGCTACCATCCTGTTCTTGTACTCCTCCGAGGCATCGCGCACAGCTGTATCCCAAGCGTTGGAGCCACTGGCGTAGACTTTGCTAACGTCGAGCATCCAGTACCTGCAGAGACGACCGTTTGGATTTCATCCTGTCTATGAAAGCATTAAACGTTCCTGATAAACCTGCTTACTTTGTTGGTCTCCCAAAAGCCATGTTGTCTTCCTGTAAAACAGAAATTAACTCCATCAGTCACTAAACCTCAATATTCTGTCAAAATCTGACTCATGGAAGGATGTAAACATCCCTTTTGGGTGAGAGTCATTTAGGATTGAGGAAATCTGAGCTTTTGCAGCTGGATGTTGAGGGTGAACCAATCAGAGAAGCTGATCCAGAAGCTGTCTGGTAGATAGGAGAGTACATACAAACTATAATCTCTGCTTCTAGAGAGCTGTTAGCATAAAACTAGGAAAGATTTGTATAAATTAAGGGGTTAAATTCCACTGGGAGTGGTCTAGCTTGGTTTGGTGTAGAAGGCTTCCAGCCGTACATGTTTGAGCCCTCGTCTCGCAACGCTGCCAGTTCTGTTAGCTCTACGCCTGCTGAAGACACAGACGTCCATCCCCGTGAACACTGGGACCGAACTCAATGGGAAAGGAAATTATTCTTATTTCAACTGCTGCGTACATTAGATGCGACATATTAATAAAGATGATACGACCGAAAAAATTTTATTGACTGATGACTGTTGATATATGATTGGCCGAATTTAGGTGTTCAGGCTGACGTATAACTAACTGGCCTGCATAAAATAAAGGGGGAAAAAATAAACACAGATTTTAAGACAACTTTTTTTTTTTTTAATAGAAATGTTCTAAATTTTGGGAGAACATCAAATAATATAAAGAGCACATTTATATACGTGTTTAAGCCAGAATGATTTGACATTTAAATATGATTTAATACGACTTTAATAATTCAAAACTTAAACAAAAAGAAACATTTCCTAATAAATGAGACCAAAAAATTAGAGCACATGGATGTAGGGGGGTCATGTGATTAGTGTTGCACCGATACCAATACCAGTATCGGGCGGGACCCCGGTCCAGCTCTAAAATGGTGGTATCGGTATCGGCGTGTACCAACAAATAGGGCACTGATACCATTTAGAGAGCCAAAAGTTTATTCAACTATTGTCACCCATTCTAGGAAGGCAATAAAAAGTTCTACTGGAATCACTTTGTATAAGTCTTTTTCCTGCTTCACAAAGGCAGGCAGCAGCTTGACAAAGCCATGATGGTGATTAGTTTACATCCAAGTAGTATGCAGTTCTAAATATATACGGTACATGGTTTATTTTAATATCTTAATTCCCCTTTGGAGCATTTAAAAAGTAGTTTAACTTATGCTCCAGCACAGCGTATCCATCGTGGCTACACTAAAAGCAAGGATGCTTTTCATCTAAAGCCACCAAAATTAAAATCTTATCATAAACATATTGTTTATCTTTTTCCGATCCATCCCTCACCGAAACAAAGTAGGGTCCAGCAAAGTCCCTGATGACTCCAGTCGAGGTGCAGATTCCCATGTGACCAATGAAGGGGAACAGCCATCTGGATAGAAGACGGAAAAACAAACATCTGTAGGAAGTTTCACAGCAGAGATCCATATTTCTGAGGGAATATTTTACAGGCAGGATTCAAGGCCAGCCTGCGAGGATTTAACCGATAAACCCCGACTCCATGTAGCAATCAGCCTGAATGAGTTTGACCATCAGAACAGCTGCATGAACACACAGTAACACATGCAACGCTGCAAAAAAAAGCCACAAGTCAGCCTGCTGCCTGCTTCTAAAGGCAGATTTAGATTAGGCTTTTTAGATTAGGTGCATTTTTTTCCTCCATGCAACATTTGTAACACGTGAAAGAAAATAATGTGAAACAGGTTCTTTTAAACAGCTTAATGTTTAGAATCTAGAGGAAAATTTACGTTATCATCCTTATTTAAGAGTCAAAGCAGAAGCAATTAAACATCTGATCTGTATTAGACCCTGTAAATAGTTAAAAGATCAAGTTTGGAGTTTTTCCTTTTTAGCTAATAGCTAGTTAGTTAATGGTAACGGTTGCTTTAAACATAGAACCAGCTAAATCTGAGGTCTATAGACACCATGGATGGATGGATGCATGTTACCAATAGTTAGTCCACACAACTAAACTAGACTGGAAATAAATCACAGAGCTAGTTTATGATTCCTAGAAGCATGTTCAAAACATCTAATGAGGAAACGCTCCATCAACGGTGGAAATTGTAAGAGATTTAATAATAAAGGTCCTGCAGAAGGTTTTTTATTCACATAAACACTTACAGATGACATTTGTACTGTTATCTGGCTTTTAGAATAGGTGAGTTGAAAAAAAGTCCATAATAAAACACAGCCTGCAAGTAAGAGGGAATAAATAATCTGGAGGGAAAAACGTAAAAAGCTTGAATCTCTAAACACTGGCTAATTTGAGTGACCTTCTTAAATATGGGAGGTTAATAAAGGATAGAAATATAAAAAACTTATCCAATAATAATCCAGACCTGAAAACCTTAAATCCAAATCAACTTTTGGGAAACTTTAGAACAATCGACTCTTTGTTGATTGTTGTGACGCCTTTTCTAAGAGAACAGCCACAGGTAACTTTTAAAGGCTTGTTAAATGAAATATTTCCTTATGATCAGGCTTTTAACATGTAACTAAAGATCTTGATTGTATAAAGAATCAGAAAGAGGGCTAAAAAATGGGTGGATGGAAGAACTGATGATGAACTGAGGACTGATCCACCCATCTTGTACACCAGAGGTCACAGATTAGCGGACCGCGGTTGGATCCGGACCCAACCTGATTTATAACATTTCTAAATTACCGCATGTTGCCCGATGACGGTGTCTAATTTCACTTGTGCTGCTTCTCCTGTTAAAATGGTAAAGCTCTCAAGATAGTCCAGCACCAGGCTGCACGTGATCCAAATTATCCAATGAGCTGATGTCAGTCTGGGTTGCTGCTGCTGCTACTTTTAGACACAGCAGGCAAACCTGTGGCAAGCCGGGCGATGGGAAAGAAGGAGAAGATGATGAGAAAAAGAGAGCAGAGAAAGAGTGGACTGCTGGAAGCACTGCGGTGAACTGGTAAGAGAAAAGTGAAATGGCGTGCTCAAAGATGACCCTGCACATTTTGAGTATGTTTGGCTCAACCTGCTGCTGTGAAGCAGGATTCTTCACCATGAATAGAATCAAAAATAAATATAGATCCAGGCTCAAAATGAGCACCTTCATACGTGCTTTAGAATGACTTAGTCTCCACTCAAACTAGGGGTGGAACGGTTCACAAAATCCACGGTTCGGTTCGATTCACGGTTTCTGGTCACGGTTTTCGGTTCGATTCGATACATGTTGATTGTTACACCGAAATTCCATAAAAAATTATGAAATTAATGAAAAAATCCCCCCAAAAATAATGGATTGTAATTATTTTAAATGATCCACGGAAACCCTGGATCATTTCCGTATGTTTTGCTGCTTTGAATTTAATCATCTGGCGCATGCTCTCTAACCTGACAACAGCCAGATGCATGGGAGCGAGACATGCATCTGGCTGTTGTCAGGTTACATGCTCTCTACCATCTCCAAGGGAATCAGAGGGGAGCAGACGAAGCCACAGTGGGGGCTGTAGGCTTTGCTTTGAGCAGCCGGTCTGGAGCGCAGCGGGGGTTGCTGACGGAGTATGAGGGATTTCGGGGTTAGCATGACATGTTGCTGTTAGCATAAACAAAACGTGTTGCACAATGCTTGCACACTGTTGCACTTTTATCCACAACTTTCTTTCCGCCGTCATCGTAGGTCACTCTAAATGCAAAGCGCTCCCATACAGCAGACCTATAAAGTGCTGCTGGCGCGTCTTCCAACGCCTGTTCTTTCCCACTCGCCAGTCCGACACAATTCTCCACAACAACTGATTTTTTTCCCTGCTACACCCGGCTAAGGTGCTTCGCTTCTTCTTCTTGTTTAATACTGGCGGTTGGCTTTGGTCGCAGTACCGCCACCTTCTGCTCTGGAGTGTAAACGCTTCCTCTATGAGGAAAAGGAGCAGCGCTTGAACCGAACGAAACACACGCGAACCGAACCGAGACAGTCGAACCGAACGATTCTGACGGTTTTCATAAATCGTCCCATCCCTAACTCAAACCCAGGTTTAAAGCCTTGCAGGGCAGCATAAAGCCCACTGCGAACATTAAGTCAGAAAACATAACAATAGTTCAGGTGTTTTTGTCAGTGTTGTCAAAAGTATCAACTTCTACAGAAGTATCAACTTGACCTCTTTACTCAAGTAAAAGTGAAAAATTGTGTGCTCAAAAGCTAATTAAAGTATAAAGTAACCTTTAAAAAAAAAACAAAAAAAAAAAAACAGCCAGATGCCACTATATGAATTGAAAGCGCAATTTTACGACTATTTTGAAAAATTCTTTGAGATAGGGCCAAGGATGAGGGAGGTCTTGTTGGTCTCTGTCTCCCGATACGCTCTCGCTTGTGTCCGACCTTTCAGACATTCCGCCATCTTTTTCTGAATCCGACATTGCAGCATGGCATAGACAATTCATGTTTACAGTTTGAAGAACACCTGCTTGCTTCTGATGATTTCCTTTAGCTAACCAATGACACTAGTTTTCACTAGATGTGGATGGAGCCAATGATCTTCATTGGATGGAGCACATGATGTGAAATAAATATTTATAAACATTAAATGGAGGCCAAGAGTAACAAGTAATGTTTGTTTTAAAAATGTAAGGAATAGAAAGTACAGATACTTGTGTGAAAATGTAATCAGTAGAAGTCAGAATTAGGAAGAAAAATAAGTAATGGAGTAAAGTATAGACGCCTAAAAAGTGTACTTAAGTACAGTAATGAAGTATTTGTACTTCGTTACTTGACACCTCTGATCTTTGTTAAAGGATGTGAATCAGGAAATTGTCTATTTACCCAACTGAACGATTGTTCTTCTCTACTTCAAAAAACACTTAAGATTTTAAAATGGAAAAATTTTCTTTTTTTTTTTATATATTGTTTTATGTAAAAAGTTCATGTATACCATGGAGGCATAAAAATCTCATCATGTTAAATTCTGTTTAAAGCAACATAATTATAATTTATATTATATATTATTTATGATTTTTAATTGTTTAACCCTGATCTACACCTTTTAGACGCTGTGAAGAAAAAAACTATCAGAGGAGTAAAAACTGTTTTTTGCCAGAAGGACAATAATAATAATAATAATGATAATAATATTAATAATAATATATTATGTATACACTAACTTTTTAACTTTTTATTTTTTCATGGAACGCCAAAATCAAATTTCCGAGCATTAACAAACATGAAACCTGCTGATTGTTTTTAGGTTACCAAATTCCTCACTTCCTGTTTATTGTTTTTCCAATTTACTGTTTCGTCATTAATTCGGTGAAATTAATTTCAGTTCGTTCGGTTTTCCAGGTTTATTTTCATAATATTGGCTTTAAAAGCAGAAATATCCGCTGAGAATAGACAATATTTAATAAAGCAAACAGCAACAGGATGGTGCTGCTAGCAGGCTAAGCTAGTCCCTCTGCTTTCCTTCACTTAAACTGCTCTTTAACGCCGACGAACTCACGATAAAACCGGGATGGGTGTCCACACTATGCAGTAGGGAAAGCGGCTGGAATCCGGGTTCATTTTCTCTGACGCTATGTGATAATTCTTCATGCTGTCATTCTCAACAGCATCCGCCATAGCCAGCTGTGGAGCACGAGCTTCATTAGCTTCTTAGCGTCAAGTTACCTCGAGTCTAGGTCACTCACCGGAAACATTTCAAAATAAATGTTAACAGTAGACTAATTTGGCAAACTAAAAACATTTATGCATATTTTGTTCATCTTTTTTATTGTTAGTTTATTTCATTTTAAATATAGCTTAGCTAAATATAATTTTAAGAAATCGCTACAGTGTAAAGATTATGGGATTTTAAATTCAAAATATTTTATTTTGAAAGGATTAATCATGTGTATTTTCTTACTGAACGTAAATTGATGCAGATAATACTCCAGTATACAATCACACTTAAACATTGCAAATTTCCTTATATGATCTAGTCTAATAAAAGAAAAATAACAACGTTAAAATAATTACATTTAAATGTAGGTAATATAAAAATAAAATAAAAATAAAAGTGAAATAAGATATGACTAAAAAATGTATAATGGTTGATTTTTGTTATTGATTAGATATTATTTTTAAGATATTCATCTCCTCAGCTTGAAACTACAGTAGATGGAAATGGACCATCCTCTCACTACCATAAGAGAAACCCTGTGTAAACAAAGGTGGGCAATTGCCATGTAACTGCCAGTGTAGGAGATATAGGAGTTATTGTAATGCTTCATACTGTCAGCTAATAGAGCAATGTATATATTTTTTCTTTTTTCACAGCTAATCCATCAAGTAAAATATTTCTTTGTTTAAATCATTCAAACTCACAACCAAAAGACCAAAAAATAAAAAATAAATTGATTCTGAAGAGCTGCACCAGAATCATACTGAAAACAATGCATGGGTTTCTGTAACATTTAGCAGCAATACAACATTTATACAAGAAGAAGTAATGTAGAACGCTGCCTAGTTTGATCATCATGCCCTTTGTGATGTCATTAGCAGGGCCAGCCCAAGGCATAAACAAAGTGAATAGCTTCTTATGATGAAGGCAGGTAGGCGGACTCAGGACCAAATTGTCATTTTTATTCAATGATTTTATTTTATGTGACAATTTGTTTGATTATAGAATTAAAAACACCCAATTTGGTGATAAACTGAGTTTATTTATATAGTGCCAATTCACAACGCATGTCATCTTAAGGCACTTTACAGTTCACCAGATCATCCAGTCAAATTGATTCAAAGTTTTCTATCTAAGGAAAACCAGTTGATTGCATCGACTCATTGACTCAAATGCAATCCCTCACAATAAGCATGCTTGTAGCGACAGTGGAGAGGAAAAACTCCCTTTAAACAGGACGAAACCTCCAGCAGAAACAGGCTCAGTGTGAGCAGCCATCTGATGAGGCTGACTGGGGTTCAAGGAGACAGAAGCAGAGATACAAAAAGCAACTGTAAAAGGCGGCCCCGTCCAGGAAACACACAGCCAGGCAGACGAGCTCCGAGCCAGCTCCCATGTCAGAGGATGAAGAGAGCACATCCAGCCAGTCAGAGAAACAGGACTACACACTATTGCATTACTTAATATATTTTAAATAGAACTTTTGTATATATTTATTTAGAAATTTAACAGGTTTCAAAGAGCAAATTATTCTACTTTAAATTTTAGCTTTTAACCTTTTAAAACCCACCGGGTCGCCGGTAAGTGGGGTTAATAATTCAGATTGCATAAAATTCCAGCTGTAAAATTTTTACCAGCAGGTTGAGTCATTGCAAGCATGACAGTTTATTTTATTCTATTTTGGAAAGACTGGATGGATGGTATATACTTATGGGATACAGTAAAAAAAAATTGCAAGAGCTGCAGTTAGTTTATTGTAGTTGTGTGAATGTTATCATCTGACTGATGATTGGAAGAAAATCAAATACCGCTTGGGTCCCAAAGGAGGCCCTGGTAATTCATCTACACAAGTTTCTACAGTTATCTTTCTTTTTGTGCTTTTAAACAACTTCTCTTTTCTGCATCTGTTGTACATTTATGCAGTTTGTAGCTTTACTGCAACAAAAAGGTCCTGGTTGGAGTCTCTCTGTATGGAGGCTGCATCCCTCTCCCATTCTCTGGATGCATCACTGGGTGGGTACTCCATCTTCCTCAGGGTCTAAAATCCTGACTGTCAGGTTAATCTGTCTGTCTAAAAGGGTCTTAGATGTGAAAGTGAAATAAAATACATTCTTTGACAAATTTTATTGTCATATTGTATACACAGAGAGTACAGAAAAGGACATTTTGTTTAGGGCAGCTTTTGAGACAGTAAATGAACATTTCCATTTCTTAAAGTGCAGCAGTGATCAAATGTAAACAGAGTGGGAGAAAAAAAACATGGTGCAAAAAAAATGATTTAATAAGAGCATTAATATATATGGTGAAAATATGCTGTAATTTTGGTGTTGTCAGTGTGATTCAGAGTTTGTGACATGATTTAGAGTTTTCTCAACAGTTCAGCAGTCTAATGGCAGTGGGGAAGAAGCTGTTACAGAATCTGCTGGACCTGCATCGGATGCTACAAAGCCTCTTCCCAGAGGGCAGCAGGGAGAACAGTCCATGGTGGGGGTTGAGGGGTCATTGATGATGTTTCGGGCTTGGGACACGCAACACTGGAATGAAATGTCTTTAATGGATTGAAGAGGAGCCCCCATGATCCTCTCTGCTGTTCTCACCACTCTTCTCACCTTCTTCCAGTCTGAGGCGCTGCAGCCTCCACACCACACAGTGAGACAGCTGGTCAGAACGCACTCTATGGTGCTTCTCTAGAAGGTGGCGAGGATGGGTGAGGGCAGGTGGGCTCTCCTCATCCTCTGCAGGAAGTACATGCACTTCTGTGCCCTTTTGACCAGTGAGGTGGTGCCGGTTGTTCCTGAAGTCCAAGATGATCTCCTTGGTCTTCTCCACGTTCAGGATCAGGCTGTTGTCTCTGCACCAGCTGCTCCACCTCCTCTCTGTAGTTCTGGTCGTCTTTGTCTCTGAACCTGGGGACGCAGTCATGTGTCACCCATTGATAGTATCTATAGATAGTGGATACTTAAAAATTTTTTTGGTCTTTAGTTAGCTAATGTGTTTGCATCTAGTATGCTGCAAAGTTTTCCCGTCACGTTGAGCTCCTTCCATCACAGCAGAGACACAGACTTCCTTGTGCCAAGAAAAATGTGTGCAGAAATCCTTTTGTGCCCTCTGCCATGAAGGAGCTGAACAAGCTGTAAATGTCACTCAGTCTGTTCTGCTTCCTTTCCCTTGATGAAGTGAATCTGCTTCTGCTGCTGTGTCTGCAATGAACTCTTTTATAATTCAGTTTTAATTCATGCCATCATTGTGTATGGCAGACAATGTTTTTTCTATTCAATTCTATTTTATTTTATTCTATTCTGTTCTATTTCATTCCATTCTATGTTAGTCTATTCTATCATATGCTGCTCTATTCTATTTTATTTTATTCTATTCTATTTATTTTAATCTATTCTATTTTATTCTATGTTATTCTATTCTGTTCTACTTTATTCTGTTCTATTCTATGTTATTTTATTCTATTCTGTTCTATTCTATTTTATTTTATTATATTCTATTTTATTCTGTTATTCTATTCTGTTCTATTTTATTCAATTCTATGTTATTTTATTCTATTCTATTCTGTTCTATTTTATTCTATTCTATGTTAATCTATCCTATTCTATTCTATTCTTTACTGCATTTATTGATCTCCACCGCCAATTGAAAATAAAGAAATGGACAAGTAATCTGTTTAATAATAATGAAACAACAAAATCGGATACAAACTTATCAGATAATTATTTATAAATAAAACTTATAAATAAATAAGTGTCTCTTTTATGAAATATACTAAAGTCAGAGACGATTTCTAATTGATGATTTAGCCTTTGTTCTATTTAATAAGCCTTTGCCATCCAACTTTTTAGATGCTGTTTGCAATGATCTACTGTTGCCATCCAGCCTCAATATGAAAAGAGCTAAACTAGACTCTCCAGTTAAATACCAAGGATTTTTTTCATGCCAGCACAGCAAGCAGTCTGCAGCAAAGTGGAGGATCTCCAGCTATTGAGCTATAAGTGGCAAATGGAAAGTGGAGACACAGATAGACCCAAGAGATCTGCTGTGGCCCCGTGTACTCCACAGCGGGCCCCATTAGATGTGACAGGTGATAAAGTGTTCGAAGGGCAAAAACAAGCAACTCAGCAAAAGTTGGAAGACATTGATAAACGAAGGCCGAGCGCGCTGAGCGGCTGGAAACCTGAGGGAATTCTCCGGCAAAATGCCACCTCGATATCTGGCTGAGCCATCTGAGCCAATTAGGCCGAGGAATGGGCCGCTCCATGAACTCCAACTGAAATATGTCTTCTTTTCAGTCAAAGGTTTGTAAAGTAAAATGTCAAGTGGCTGCGAGACCCCGGTGCGGCGAGTTATTACTGAGCCAGCCAATGACACGAGGGCCAAATCTTAAACTTCCACAAACATATCTGGAATTGTTAGAAAGGAAAGTTCTTTTATTTTCAAAGGGCAACAACAGAACTATTGCTTTATCTATTGAAAACATTTATTCTCATCATAAATTAAGTTTGTGGATTAAAATCTATATTTAAAGCATTTTCACCTTAGTAACACTTTATATCCCACTTAGAAACAAGCTGTTAGCCATGGAGCTGTATGGCCAACTAACTATCAAAGATGATTCACCATCATGGTATCCACAAATTCTGAGATCTTTTTCTTAATTTTTTTTATCTCAGTATCAGTTTCAGTTTAGTGGGAATTTTATACGGTATATATATATATATATATATATATATATATATATATATATATATATATATATATATATATATATATATATATATATATATATATATATATATATGATTAAAAAGTGATTTCACATTTGTTTCTACAGGTTTTGTTTCTACATACATACATACATGCATACACACACGTACATATTTATATATATATTCTTTTTCTGTTTTACAAAAGGAGGTAAGAACCAGTCTTGTCACACTGTGTTTTGCAAATCAAATTGTCTTCACTTCCTCCCCCCAAAAGTGAAGAGAACTTCTACCAAATCTACCGTTGCTTTAAGTTCAGGTCTCACCAGTTGCGTCTGAATTTTTAAATCTCCAATCCAATTTTTTCCCATGTCAAACTGACTGCAATGCATAGAGGCTCTGACTACGCAGGATAAGCAGATGCTGATCTGTGCAGATTTTTTTTCATGTCTGACTCTGTTCCCCACAAGTTGAAACACTGTCCCACATAAAAAATAAAAAAAATAAAAAAAAGGCATGACAACAAAGCAAAGCCTCTCTTCATGACCAGACTGCCATGGAGCATCTCAAATAAAAAAAGATAGAGGATTTAAATAGGTTTACATTACAAATATAATGGGAACTACATTTATATATACTGTATATACCTGGATATACTGTATATATAATGCTTATTCTTAATGCACCTTTTTCCTCCCTGTTTGCACCTTCTGTAACTTCTATGCCAATATGTGACGAGTGAATTTCTCCGCTGTGAGATCAATAAAGCTCATCTAATCTAATCCAATCTAATTTGAAGAAAAGGAAAATGCTGTAATAAAGGCTGAGGGATGGATTATATGGATACTGGATGAGGCAGAGAGGTGGGTTTCTGCAAAGTTTGTTTAAGTTTTTTCTTCTTAGAGGAGAGAGATACACTGCACTTACTGTTACAGAGAGCAGTAGTACCGTCAATCGTCACTAGGAGGTGAGGAACCGTGCTAGCCTGGACTGTAAATAATTTATAATTATATTTATTTATTATCATATGTATTAATCTACTTTTAATGCTAGGCTTAAAACTTTTCTTTTTGATAAAGCTTATGGTTAGAGTGGCTCAGATTATCCTGAGCTATCTCTATAGTTATGCTGCTATAGGCTTAGACTGCTGGAGGACATAGGGACCCCTTTTTCATCGTTCTGCTTCATTCTATCTCTATTCTCCCACTCTGCAGAATCTGTTAGTTCAATCTCTAACGTTCTGATCTCTCTGCTTTTTCTTATAGTAGCTTTGCCTCGTTTGTTCCTGCTTGGCTGTGACTCCATCTTGGAGAGAAATATCAGTTGTGCTGCTGCCATCAACACCTTTGTTTATAGATGTTCGAGATCGGCCTCTGACTGTGACTGGCTGGATGTGCTCTCTTCATCCTCTGAAATGAGAGCTGGCTTGGAGATCATCTGCCTGGCTGTGTGTTTCCTGGACGGGGCCGCCTTTTACTAACCTGACTCCGCCAGATGGATTTGCTCCGCATATCCATCTGGAAACCTTTTGTTGAAGTAATTTTGGGAAGGGGCGAAAATACTGGTTAGCTGATTGGCCTATGTTGGTGATAGACGGGCCAAATAAACCAATCAGATCAACGAAGCATATGACGTACTAACAGAGCGACGACGAAGAGGAGCCAATTGATAGATCAAACTCTTGCCGAAACCAGTCGGTAGAAGAGCAAAAACATCTTTTCCTCTGAGAAAAGCCTCCAGAGCAGTGTTTTGCTCTTCTTTCAGTGAAGAAATACTCTGTAATTCCGATAAAACTTGCTCGATAGCCACGCTAACGCTAGTTTCATCGGCTGAAGCCGCCGTGTTCTATAGACTGAACTGTCGCGCTTCTCGTTGCGTTACACCTCAACCCGCCTCAAAGCCAACGCTGATTGGACGTTCGTTTGGTGAACGGCTCCAAATTTTCTTCAACGGAGAGTCTCCAGACTGATTAGCGAGTGAAATCTTGAAAGCTTGCGAGATCAGGATGGTCTCACGAGGCTATCCTTTTACAGCTGCCAAAATTATAATTTTTCATCAGTGTGAAGAAAACAATAACTCATGGGGACTGAACAAAAATGCTAGAAGAGCTTTTCACATTTTCTTAAAATATCTTTTAAAACATTTTCTTTCCCAGTTTACAAAGATTTGCTACTTTGAATAAACCAAAATAAAATAAAAATCTGCTGGGAAAAAAGAGGGATATGAACATTGTTGCACAACTCTCACTGGGGCTGAACTTGGATAAGACCAAGGATGTGATTACAGAGTTCAGGAGGAAACAGCCCACCCATACTCTTTTAAAGAAATTGTCCAGAGCAGCAATCTCCTGGGGGAGCATATCTCTACAGACATAACTTGGTCCTAACATGCATCCACCCCCTGACCTTGAAAGCACCTCAGAGGAAGCACATTTCCCTCATTTAATCCTCAGATGCCAAAGGAGCAAGATAGAGAACATGCTGACCAACAGCGTCCCCATCTGGTAGGAAAGCTGTACTGCTTCAGACTGCAGGGTCCTGCAGAGGGTGTTGAAGCCCACTGGGAAAATTAATGAGACTCAAATAAATCACAGGAGGACACGCCCACCTGGTTCATGGACAGCTGACACCCAGAGAGAAAAACTTCAGCATATTTTCATTTGAATATTTCTAATTCTATGACAAGTACTAAGGAATTTAACTTTATGTTTTCTTACCCGTACTTTCACTTGCTTGTCTTTTTTATAATTACAAAACAGCTATATTTTGATTTTACTCACTTTTAACAGCAATCGATATTTTATGCTTTTTTATTTCTTCGATGCGTCTTTTATATTTTGTGCTTATAGATTTTTAATGGACAATGTTTCTCATATTCTGTAATAAATATCATTAAAATGTTTGATAAGCTTTCATTAATGCATGGCTATGACAGAGTTTATCCTTTCTTTATCTGAATAACCTGCTATAATGATCCTACCTTAAAAAACAAAAAGAAGCTGTCATATATGGACACACTGTATATACTGTATATATCCTATGCACCTTTTTCTTCTTCTCCTTTGACTATTTGAGCTGAAGTAATGAGTTAAATCTTCACTGTGAGATCAATAAAGTCAATCAATCAGCAAATTACATTTCAGCAAATCAATGAATTCTTCTGTTTTAACTTTGTCTGTTTTGGTTTATTGTTTTATTAATTAGACTTAGACAACTTTCATTGCCACATTGTTTACGCAGAACGTATACAAAGCAAAAAATAGTTTTGAACAGCTTTCAGAACATTCTATAAAGTGCAGCAGTGATCAAATGTAAACAGCTGGGGAGAAATGAATAATTATGCTGTTTCTTAAAAACAGCCTCATAGAGGATGACTGGTTTCATTTAATGTTAATCAATCTAATGAATTGATCATTTAGTGATGTCTACGCATGGGAGAAGCCAAAAAGACATAAACTTCTGGAAAAGTTGTCCCTCAGGTGTGATGGTTATTTATGATAAAAACTGAATTGTTCAATTTGTTAAGAAAATTATATGTTTTTATCAAGTCAGTGCTAAAATCTACCTGTAAAGACATTTAGTTGGTTAATCCAGTAAAAGTTATTTCCAGCCAGTTAATAAAAATATCTATGTTTGAATCAGGGTGATAGTAAAACCTTTAAGAAAGGTGATATACATTTAAATATATAATCAACACCAGGACACTGGTGACTCATCCATTAAAATAATTATACCACCTTCAATCTTGTTATTTACTCTCTTTAAAAAGCATCAACCTCATCAATGGATCAATGGATGAATCTTTGTTTTGAAAAGTGAATTTTAATTCTTATCTTAATTCTGTTATTCTTACAGAATAAAAGATTTGGGGCTTTGTTTATGAATCACATTACATTTATTTCAAATTATTATTGTTTCTCCCAGATTGTTTATGATTAGGATAGAGATTTTAATTAAACTTAGACAACATTTATTGTTATTTTGTATACACAGAGTGTATACAGAACGAAATTTCCTTTAGTACAGCTTTTCAGACAGTAAATGAACATTTCCATTCCATAAGGTGCAGCAGTGATCAAATGTAAACAGTGTGAGAGACAAAAAAGGGTGCAAACATTTTTTGTAGTGGATGCAAATTAAGGTTTTTAGTAAGTTTCTTTTAAAATACAACAGGAAGTATTTTTTCCACATCATTTTAACTTGTGGATATAGTTTGCTACAATTCTGACCCTATTGACTATATTCTCTAAAGCTTAACTCATCTAAAGGAAGGGTGGATTGTTAAAGATAATCAATATTGAACATTTGTACGATGCAATATTCTTTCCATTTGGAATTTCCATTCCAAAATAATGAATAAATAATAATAATACAAGTGGAGAAAGTTAAATGTTCCGCACTAAAAATAACAATTTCTCTTGAAAGGAACGACAAATATTAGCCTTTATTGGATATATTATTTATATATAATGTATTCCATATAATGTATATTTTACAATATATTAATATTTGATATATTTTTTCTAATTTGGCTGTGGAGCTGTAATATTTTTCATTTGTGTTTCCTAGAAGGGAGCGCCTTTTACAGTTGCCTTCTGTATCTCTGCTTCTGTCTCCTTGAACCCCAGTCGGCCTCAGCAGATGGCCACACACACTGAGCCTGGTTCAGCTGGAGGTTTCTTCCTGTTAAAAGGGAGTTTTTCCTCTCCACTGTCGCTACAAGCATGCTTACTGTGAGGGAACTGGTTTTCTGTAGATAGAAAACTTTGAATGAATTGACGGTATAATCTGGTGAATTGTAAAGTGCCTTGAGATGACATGTGTTGTGAATTTGCACTATAGAAATAAAAATAATTGAATTAGGAAAAAAAATTATATCCGGGTCCTTCATACTATTCAACTTTCAAAAAACCCTTTTAAAAATGTTTTATTCTGAGTGTAGATTACGTAGAGGCCCATGTTCCTAAGGTACTATTTCTGTTGACAATGCGGATGAGGTCAGTATTCTGGTTCCACAGTGGTGTTGTGCTGACTCTTGTCCTCCAGTTCAGATGGACATCTCCCCAGTGACACTAGAACATAGACGTCAGTTACCTTCCAGTATGTGTTTATGTATAAATTCTGTCATAGGTGATTTTGTTATCTTGAATTTTCCATGTTTAATATTTCAATCTTATTTATGTCACACTTTCATTGTTTGTTTGTTTTTCTTTCATTTTCTGCGCCTTCGCTGTACTTTTTAGTGGAATTTTGATCAGGCATCTCTTTGAACCGCCCCGGTCCTGTCTCAGTCTCACATGTATCAAAGTGTGCACGCCTGTTGAAGCAGTTGGAGAACGAAAACATCGCATTTGTTCATTTTAATCTCCTTCTTCGATCATTATTGTGGACATAATGAGCTCCCAGATCACATGTGTTGGCTGGGTGAAACGTGGCGTTGCCAAGGAAACCCCTGACAAGGTGAGTGACGGACAGTTGGTTCCTTTTATGGTGCCTTTTCTGATATTTTAAAACTCCAGGATGTCTAAATAAACCACGTTTTTTATCCTTCAGCAACATTAACGAATGTCGCACATCAGGGTTATTTGAAAACAGATAAATTTAACATATCAGGTGTATTAAAGTGATTTCCCTTCTGTTTTCCACCAGGTTGAACTGAGTCAAGAGGAGCTTCAACGAATCATAACAGAAGCCAGAGAAGATCTCGGGTGATCATTAGTAAATAAAACACTGATGTTGTTTATTTCCCTCCAAACACTGAATTCCTCCTTATTTAAACCAGGGAAGTAGAGGATGATGATGAGGAGGATGAGGGCATACCAAATGATGAAGATCCATCTAAGGAAGCACCAGATGAGGATGATGAGTTTGGTCCAAAGGATGAGAATGATGAAGAGGAGGAAGATGATGAGTTGGCTGAATATGGCCTGGATAAATATGATGAAGAGGATACAGGTAATGCTCTATAGTGATGAAGAGGATACAGGTAATGCTTTACAGTGCGTTTCTAATGTGTCCCTCCTCCTCTAAGTGGCCTTTTAAAGGAATAATAAGGATTTATTAAGGAATAATCAATGGATTTATATTTTTTATACCTTAAACTAATACGTTCATGGTAGGGTGACCAGATTTGGGTTTCTGAAAAGGAGGACACTTTTTTATATATATATATACAAATGCTTAAAATGGAATAAAAATGAGTGCGCTTCATCAGGCTAATGTACCGTAGTAGAAAGATTTGAAATAGATTTGGAGTCTTCTTCTTCTTGTTGGATTTATTGGTGGTTGTTAACAAACATTTAGTAGCATTACTGCCACTTACTGGTATGGAGTGTGGTTTGTTATGGACTATCACTAATAAACTTATATAGAAATTCTAAGGAAAAAAAAACAAACCCTCTCTATAATCAAATTTTATGAAATAATTTAGTTTTCTTTAAAAATCGAATAACAATTTTTATATGTTTACTCCCCAAATTCTTGCTCAAAATATCTAATAATTGAATCTTTTCCTTATTAAATTCAAACTCTCTCCTCATATGTTTTGCTCTCGCTTTCATATTTATGACATTTCAGTATAACATGTTCTATTGTTTCATATTTTCCACAGTGATCTATTTGGAGTCAGTGGACCAAATGACCTGGAAGCTATTGAATAAATATAAATTATTTTTGTAATAATTATTATTTTTTTAAATATACAAAGGCTTAAAATTGAATAAAAATGAGTGCGCCTCATCAGGCTAAAGTAGTAGAACAATTTCACAAAGAATTTGAGTCACTGGGTCACATGACCTGGAAGCTATTGAAGAAAAGTCCCAACTTCTGTCTTTAAAAATTGAAAGTAGCCTAAAATTGCATAAAAGCAATCTTTATCTATTAGCATGTTTTAGTATTAGTTTGGTCTTAGCTGGTCATAAGATAAGGAATTTATTGATTTTTGTTTCTCAAGAGTGCTTGGTTTGTTGACGGTCCCTAAATGCACCACGGCATGTGGGAGGAGGCAGCAGCTTAGAGACGCTGGCCGACATCGGAGCGCTTCAGTCAGATCAACCGTTTGCTAGATCCCGCTGACTCCGCGGAGCTTTAATATCCAATATCCAACTTCAAACCAACTTCACCGCCTTGCTGACGGCTCGGTGGTGTCGACCAAAATCCCAGATGATTTAGAACTTTCCCCCGATCTATTTTTTTTAGGTATATAAAGTAGGACATGTCCTGGAAATATTTCAAATGTCACGATCACTTAGTCTGGGAGCGGCCATTTTTGCCCAGATAAGAAGAGGGAGGATTTGCCATTGAACTTCTGGCCAGAGAAAAAACACGTATTCTGTAGCGAACATTTGGAAGAAGAATGTTTTCAAGATGACTTGGATAACAGCGCGTTGTGACAAACACCAGATACAGCACTGGGACTTGATCAACAGCCGATACCGCACCGTGACGTCACAAACCAGTAGGTGGCAGTAGTGTTCTTTGACAAACATGGATGCCTCCAGTAAAACACATTCAAATTAAATTACTCTTAATTAAAAAAACTTATTTATTGAACAGTTTGTAATAATTTCATATTTAAAGTACTTTCAGGAGTTTGTATTCTGAATATTAACCGGGCTTTTCCTTTAAAAGTTCCTGATGTAAATATTCAGATTGAATTGTTGCTGTTTTTAAAGTTTGAAGCTGAATTTTCATAGTTGCACTTGATTGTGACGTGAAGTGGAACTGAGACATAAAGTCTTAATCATTTTGTAAAGCCCTGTAGTGTGGCGTCTCCATAGTAACCCTTGTGATGTTTCTCTGAATCCCGTTCAGATACCGCCAACCTCGGTGACAGTCTGGCCGGGCTCACAGTGTTCAGCTCTAACGACGAGGATCCTTACATCACCATCAAGGACACAGTGAGCATCTGTTCAGATTCAGTTGGTCCGTCATGTCGTGTCTCCTCCCAGAGAAAGCTCCTCCATACGTCTCCATGTGTTTCTCCTCGTCCAGGACCAGTATGAGCGAGAAGACTTCCAGATCAAACCCACAGATAACCTCATCCTGGCTGGAAAAACAGAGAAGGACTGCTGCAACCTGGAGATCTACAGTAAATACCTCATCTTTGATATTACTCTATTAACTAAAAAAAGGTGTTTTCAGCAGTTTAAATTTTTATGCAGTTTTGAAATAAATTTAACTCTAAAGAATTGTGGGATAGAATACAGTAGTTGTTTTTTTTTTGCTTTTTATTTCCACTAATTTTATCCCAAATTTTCAGACATCCATCCTCTTGCCTGAACTACAAACCCAGGAGGCAGAACCAGAAAGTTCCCTCCTTCGAGAGTCTGTCTAACGTCTCTGGTGGAAGGTATCAGGGAGGTCTAGGTGTGTCAGCAGTGTTTCCAGGTTGGGCGCTTTTCATTTTGAGGGTAAAAATTGCTTTGGGCAGGTGGAGATAATTTGGGTGGGTTCAGAGTCAGATCGGCAGGTTTTTAAGTTAACCTATCAAAACACATCTCCCCCAATCATTCATCACCAATCAAAGCCTCCCTGACCTTCCTCCATCACTGATTGGCTAACGTCTGCCAGGCTGTTTACAACAGAGAACTACTTTAATGGATCTGATGTGATAAACTTTGTGCTGACAATCGATGCGTTCTGGAAGGAAGATTAATCTTTTAAAGATGCTGGAGGAAACCGCTGCTATCAGGATTTAGCGGATGGTGCAATTAAATATTTAATGCACCAGTTGAAAGAGCTTTTTCACAAGTTGCTCTGCTTAAAGACGAGTCCAGAAATCGCGTTAGAACTGCCGATCCTGACAGGCTTGATGTATGTGGGAACTGGACTAACAGGGAATGGATGAACGTCAGCAGCATTATCTCCTCCCCGACAGTTATTGGGGAGATTTCATTCAACCATTTACTGACTGTATTATAGTTCACCTGAATTAAGTTATACTGAAGTGTATTCATGTTCACATACAGGGTTTCCGCATTAAAAGTCATTAAATTATTGTTTTTTATATTAAGGCCTTAATTGGCATTAAAATTCATTAAATTTGATAAACGTGGCATTAAAATGGCTTCGGAAAAGAAGCTTGAGGCGGAGAAAAGGCTAGAGAATGGGTGAAAATGCAATAGAGGAACTCAGGACATGGCTGCATCCTGTCCACGGTGAAGATGATGAAGAATTTTGCCGTGTGTGTGTGTGTGGGACGGTTCACAAAATCCACGGTTCGGTTCACGGTTTCGTGGTCACGGTTTTCGATTCAGTTCGGTATATGTTGATTGTTAGCCTGACATGTTGATCATGTTGCTGTTAGCATAAACAAAACGTGTTGCACAATGCTTGCACACTGTTTTTATCCACAACTTTCTTTCCGCTGTCATCGTAGGTCACTCTAGATGCAAAGTGGTCCCATACAGCAGACCTATAAAGTGCTGCTGGCGCGTCTTCCAACTCCTGTTCTTTCCCACTCGCCATACCCACACAATTCTCCACAACAACTGATTTTTTTCCCTGCTACACCCGGCTAAGATGCTTCGCTTCTTCTTCTTGTTTACTACTGGTGGTTGGCTTTGGTCGCAGTACCGCCACCTTCTGCTCTGGAGTGTAAACGCTTCGCCTATGAGAAAAAGGAGCAGCGCATGAACCGAACGCAACACACGCGAACCGAACCGAGACAGTCGAACCAAACGGTTCGGACGGTTTTCATAAACCCTTCCATCCCTAATATATAAATATATATATAGTTATATTTAAGTCATGGGGAATTGTTGATTAACCTGACAACAGCCAGATGCATGTCTCGCTCCGCCTAGCTCCGCTCACATACATCTGGGACACCGCCATAGGAATTGCCTTTACTGAAGGCTGGGCCTTATCAAAACTCGTTCCATATGATTGGATAAGCCACTTGTCTGTCATCTTTATTGACGTGCTATTTCAACCACTCACACCGAAGCTAACCCGTGACGCTGTGAGAGGAGGAGCCATTTCGTAGATCAAGCTCTTGCCAAATTCGGTCGGGAGAAGGGCGAAAACATCATTTCCACCAACAAAAGCCTTCAAAGCCGTTCTCTGATGTTCTTTTAATGAAACAATATCAGATAGATTAGACAACACAGAAGAAATAGCAGCATCAATGCTAACGCTTGCTTCCTCAATGCGAGCCGCCATTGTTGTTGGAATCTCACGGTCGCTTCTCCACTCCAGGACACACCCGCCCTGCGTCCTGATTGGACAGACCATAAATCACTGGGGAAATCACTTTCAATGAGCGGGTTCCCAGATGTATGTGAGTGGAGCTGGGCGGAGCGAGACATGCATCTGGCTGTTGTCAGGTTAATTGTTGATGGCATTAAGATTATTTCTAAGAGCATTAAAAAGCATGAAATAAGAGTTACCCATTCATGTATAAACCCTGACATGGTAAATATATATCAATATATATTAACTGGGCGAGTTGTTGGTGTCTTCAAACTTGGAAACAAAGTCCAGTGGATTGTTTTTTTAACTATTTTGGAATGAATATGACCTGAATGACTGGGAAACCTCACCTGAAGCTGAGCAAATGTGTTTAACTTCCCAGTTTATACCTCGGAGGAGGACTCCATGTATGTCCATCATGACATCCTGCTGCCAGCCTATCCTCTGTGTGTGGAATGGCTGGACTTTGACCCGAACCCGCAGGAAGGACCAGGTAGGAGAAGCTTCCTGCTTTCTGAGCAGTGACGTTTCCAGCTTTAGTGGAAGAAAAGTCAGAGTGTCCTCTCTGTGTGGTCACTTGCAGCTAACTACGTCGCCGTGGGCAACATGACTCCTCAGATAGATGTGTGGGATCTGGACGTAGTGGACTGTCTGGAGCCGGTCTTCTCCCTGGGAAGCAAAAAGGCGTCTAAGAAGAAAAAGAAAAGCAAGAAGGTTTCCTGATTGTGGATTCAGACGGAACTTTATAATCCTTCTTATGCTGCGTTCACAGCCCCTCAGAGCCCTGGCGTATAGATAGAGTATTCATAACGAGTCCAGAACTTATGTCAAACGACAGCCTAACTTATGCATAACGCACGGCAGCTTAATGCCTGTGAAACGATGCACAAGCACCGCCACAGGACGCCATGTCTACCATAGACCTTCCATGCTAACTATGACGCCCCTTAGGCTCTAAACACGCTGGCTGTGAACGCAGCATGGAAGCTTCCCCTGCCGCTGATGGCTAAGTGTTTAGCGGCTGGTTGTGTTTCAGGCTGCAGCGGAGCCTGTGGACGGACACACGGACGCTGTACTGGATCTGTCCTGGAACAAGCTGGTCAGGTCGGTTTGGCTTTTATTCCTCTGCACCTTTGGAAAAGTCTGTGTTTGAACCTTAAAGTAGAAAATCATCAAAAGTCATATTTCCAGAGTCTGTTCCCTTCATTGTCATTAAATCCTCCAGCTGTGCATTTATTCCTGTTTAGAGTTAAAGCAGAATTACGTTATTAATTACTTGTGGGAAATATTTTTCTCGCAGTGTAACCGTTTCCAGAATATATAGAATATAGCAAAATAAAACCAAAAGGCATTTAGAAAATGAAAGTGCAATATGCTGATGGCCTGTTGCTTTTGATCAGTTATGTAAGAAGTATTTAATACCCCCCAAAAATTTTTTTTTAAATATTTGCAATTAAAAATCTATATGTCATCAAAACTGAAATGAATAGTTGACATTCCACCCTTAACAAAAAAAGAAGCGGTGAGCATTGGGGACTTTTTTTCTGTGTTCTATAATTTGTTGATGATTTCCTCTAATGATTTAGCAATAGATGAATTAGACACTTGGAGAGGAGATGCGTTCAAAGAAATAGATGAATTAAACTGGAATAAGGCATAAATCAAATGATAGACACATGATTTAAACTTAGGCTTCATCATATGTCCAGTGATATTCCAGATACTTGCACTAAATGTTTATCTGAAAAAGGACGTCTTCTCCATTGTCTGTGGGAATGTCTTAAAGTCCAGAGGTTTTGGAAGAGATGTTATTAGGTGTCTATCTGAATTGCTTAAGGTGAAAGTCCAGTTAGAGGTTAAAATCTGTGTTCTAGGAATATATCCAGTAGAATTTAAACAATCGCAGAGGACAACTACATTAATAGACTACAGCAGGGGTAACCAATTAAAAATCAGAATAAAGTCAGAATAAAGAAATCAACTACCAGCAAAGGTCTGGAGACATTTATAATTATAATCTGTTACTTTAAACAAAATTTAACACAGAATTAAAATGAGGTGTTTATGTATCCATGTTATACATTAAATTAAAAAGTAAATAAAAAATAGAAAATTTTTCCATTTTAAAATCTAAAGTGTTGATTGAAGTAGAAAACAACAATCGTTCAGTTTGTTGTAGAGATAATTTCATGATTTCATGATATGAATTTCACATATTTTATAAAACACCTGAACTGACCGGTTTATTTTATTTTCCTTTTTTCTGGCTTAATAAGAGCAGTGGGCTTTATGCTGCCCTGCAAGGTTTTAAACCTGGGTACGAATGGAGACAAAGCCATTCTAAAGCACATACACTGCAAAAAATGAAAATCTAATGAGTAATTTTTATTTGAAATAAGTGCATTTGTTCTTGAATTGAGAAGGTAAGTGAGACACTTTTCCAATGGAACAAGACAATTTAGATTTAAAATAAGAAAACACCATAAGGATCCCAGAAACCCAATTTTCCACATGGAACAAGGTGTTATCTAGATTTATCTGGGCGGGTATTAAACCTAGGGTAAGACTCAGAACACTCCAGTTAGAAAAGGAAAAAGGAGAACTCGCTTTACCTGACCTTAAAAAATACTACTGGGCGGCCCAACTGAGATACGTTGTTTATTGGTGTTCTCCAACATATAGTGCAAAGTGGAAGCAAATCGAATTCAATCTTGGTAAAATACCACCTCCTGCAAAATTGGGGTGTAAAATCTTAACAGATAGTAAAGAGGAGGGAACTATCCTGGGCGAAACTTTGAAAACATGGTATGAGGTCGTTAAGAAAAACAAAATTGAAGGTGATAGTAAATTATTAATATGGCCATCTCAAATGCCCAGTTTTGGCCCCAGTGGGTCAGATGATACATTTATCAGGTGGATGGAGAGGGGAATTACAGCAATATGTACACTCACTGAAGGGAAAATATTCAAATCATTTGAAAAAGTTAAAGAAGAATTCAATCTTGAAAACAGAGACCTATATCGCTACCTACAATTGCGTCACTTTTACGACAAAGAGGTGAACAGGGACCTATCAGAAGGAATTAGTGAGGTGATTATACTCTTGACACGTGCATATGTTGGAACTCCCTCAAAAATGGTATCAAAGTTGTACAATAGTCTCCAAAAATGCGATGGCAGAAATTCATTCCATGTTAAAAAAAAGTGGGAACGAGAATTCAACATTACATTAACTGGGAGTGACTGGTCCTCCATGTGTAAAACACAACAATCTTCAACCAGCTCAAGAAGATGGCGAGAATTTGGATGGAAAAATCTAATTCGTTTCTTTACCACCCCATATATAAAATCAAAACAACTTAGTCAACAACAGAAATGCTTGAGAGGGTGTGGACATGTAGATCCCAATCACTCCCATATCTTTTGGTCATGCATTAAACTGCAGTTATTCTGGAACAGTGTCATTCAGACAGTAGAGGAAATTTTATGCTTATCTATACCCCGAGATCCGAGCTTTGTATACCTAGGACTTATGCCATATGAATTCACTGGAAAAAGAAGACATTTACCTCTGCAAAATATTACTGATTGCTGCCAAAAAGGCATTGACAAGGAATTGGTTGAAATGTGACCCACCTGGGCATGGACAATGGCTGAATATTGTAGACGAACTATACACCATGGAAAATTAGACTTTTCGTCTGAGCCTTAAAGAAGGTGACTTTGAGAAAAAATGGCAGAAGTGGTCTACGTTCAAGGTCAAAACCCAACCATAAGAGGAAAAAATAAATAAAAATAAGCTTTGGAAAATATGGTAATGTATGCTCCCCCCAGCTTGTTTTTTGTTTTTTCTTGTTTTTTCTTTTGTTTTTGTATTATAAAAAAGACTAAATAAAGAGTTGGAAAAAAAAAATAAGAAAACACAATTGCATTGCCTTATTACAAGTGCATATTATCTAATATTCTTATTTTAACTCTGTAATGTCAAATGTATCATATTTGATAGATACGATTTCTGAAATGTTTTGCGTCTGACACCTTTTGCATAATTTAATGGTAAAAACTTTGCTCAAAATCCTATTTTACACATTCAGATATACCTGATAACAGAGGGCAGAAGACTATACAAAAATAATCTTGACTTATCGCATAGTAATAAATTATGTAAAAATGTATTTCTGTTTTTTCTTTTTACATATTTTGTTAAAAGGCTAAATAAGGAATTCTAACCAAAAAAAAGTTATTTTCTGTTTTGTTTTATTCTTGGATCAGCATTAAAGGGTTAAGAGTAAAATACTCATTCCATTGCCAGATCATACCATATACCTACTAAAATTAAGGGTAAATACACTTGATTTAAGACATTTTTACTTATTTCTAGATAATTTTGCAGTGTATCAAGGAGCTAATTTTGAGCCTGGATCCAAATTTATTTTTGTTTATGTTCATGGTGGAGAATCCTGCTTCACAGCAGCAGGTTGAGCCAAACATCCTCTAAATGTGCAGGGTCATCTTTGAGCACCATTTCACTTTTCTTTCACCAGTTCACCACAGTTCTTCCAGCAGTCCACACTTTCTCTGCTCTCTTTTTCTCATCATCTTCTCCTTCTTTCCCATCGCCCGGCTTGCCACAGGTTTGCCTGCTGTGTCTAAAAGTAGCAGCAGCAGCAACCCAGACTGACAGCAGCTCATTGGCTAATTTGTATCATGTATAGCCTTGTCCTGGCGCTCCAGAAGGCTTTACTATAATAACAGGAGAAGCAGCGCAAGTGAAATTAGATACTGCCATCAGACAACAGTAATTTATAAATGTTTTAAATCAGGTTGGGTCCAGATTCTGACCTAGGTCCGCTAATCCATGACCTCTGGACTACAGACTTCTTCAAGCCTTCTTTCCTCCATGGGACTGTGGAGGAAAGAAGTTGCAGTCTCACTCAGACAGGAAAAACTAGCATACATTGCCAGGCAAACAACAGGACTTTGAGAATCTATGGGAGCCATATATGAGGATCATAGGGACTGAAGGTGGAGCTTATTGATGGATGTCTTGACTACAGTTTCTATTCATATATTGCCTTGTCATTTTTCTCTTCCTTAATCTAAAGGGTTTTGTATATTTTTGGAACTGGACAAATGAAGGTTTTAATGCTGAATGCATGAGTGAATGTAAATGTCTATAAGTACACTTTACATGTTAAGTTTGTTTTCTGTAAGTTTGTTGTGTCAAAAAAGAGAAAATTCAAATATTTAATATAACAAGACAGGGTAAAATAAGTAAAACACAACCCTTCCCATATAAACAGTGTAGAATAAGATAGGATCTCAGTGATATAGAATCAAATTTAGAACCTAAATTGCTATTATTTCCCATGGTAGTGTTATTGCACATAGTGAAGTAAGGAAATACATAGATAATATGTAATGAAACTCTTGTAGCAGAGCTGTAGATCTGGATGGAAGCCATTGAAAGTCCTCCTGACGTGTTTTTCATGTTTGAAGGAGCGTGTTGGCCAGCGGCTCTGCAGACGACACCGTCATCCTGTGGGATCTGTCTCAAGGCAAACCGGCCACCACTCTGAGAAGGCATACAGACAAGGTAGCGTGCAATGCTGAAGCATTTAGTGTCCCCCTCCTCACAGTCCACAGCCTGTTAAACTACAGCCTCTCACCTTCCAGGTCCAGACCTTATCCTTTCACCCCTTTGAGGCTCAGACTCTGATATCTGGATCGTACGACAAGTGGGTGTGAAGTGACCCCTGAGCTCAGACTCAGATCTTTGTGACGGTTTAAGATAACCTCAGAGAGTCTCTCTCTCTCTCTCTCTTCCAGGACAGCTGTCCTCTATGACTGCCGGAGTCCAGACAGCAGCTACAGAACCTGGAGGTTTAGCGGCCAAGTGGAGCGACTCGTCTGGAACCATTTCTCTCCCTTCAACTTCCTGGTAAACGCAGGTTCCTCTCAGAACTATTAGGATGTTGCATAAAACAATAATGTCTATTGCAGTCAGTGATATGATAAAGAACGTCTCCACATTCAGTCTGCTGTAAGAAAGTCTTAATTTGAACTCTTTGCGTCAAAGGCGTCGTCTCACAGTTAATCCAGCTGTGGACGTCCTTCACTAGGAGGGTAGGTTACAAGAAAAGATACAGAAGCTGGTTGTGTATCAAAGCATATTCAGAGAAAATTAAGTGGAAGGAGGAGCTGCTACACAATAGAGGTATGAGAAGAGTCATATCTGGACTGAGGATAGAAGGAGCTGGACTGTTTTAGATGGAGGTAAATTCATCTCATTTGGAGCCAAATGATGGAAGATCATCGAGGCACAGAGTAGTTCTGAAGGGGAGTTTTTCCACTGTGATGGTTTGAGGTGTTTGTCCACTGTGTTCTGATCCACAGTCGGCGATCCAGGAGATTATGGAGAACTTTGTGCTTCCCTCTGCTGACAAGCTGTAAGGAGAGTCTGGTTTCATTTTCCACACTCCAACGAGGCTGGATCAGTGACCGTAATCCGATCCGATACTCTGATGGGAATCCAGCGTTCCGATCCTCTGTACTGCACAGCAGTAGTTACAGCAATAGAAGGATGTCAGTTTTATGACTGCAGTGCTAAACGGTTGATTCATTCAACAGTAGGATCGTATCAGTATCAGATATCAGTGAATACGCTCGGCCCATATGTCGGTGTCAGATTCAGAAAATGGATCGGTGCATGTCTACCTGGTGATCCTGTACCTGAACCCCAGAGTGCTGATGAAGGTTCTCAGTCATCCAGGTCATAGTCACTGAACCCCAGAGAAAACCTTGAGGGCTGCTGCACAGATGATCAAAGCAATGGTCTCCAGTGTTCATGCAAATGGGGACATTTTCAGATTTTTAGTTCCTCTGATGTTTTATTGTCATTTCCTGAGACACTGAATTGTAGTTTTCTTTACCTGCAGCTGAACTCATCAGAATTAAAAAAAGCTGGAAATATATTTGGTCTTAACTAGGGCTGGGCGATATAGAAAAAAAAGCTTATCGATAAAAAAAAATGCATATTGATCGATATCGATAATTATTGAAAAGATTTGAAACCATATTTTATGTGCAGCTCTGCCTGGACTTTTTATAATATTGCTAAATGATTTAATTTTAATAAAAAACACAAACACAGACTTCGAATTAAATCTTTATTTAACCAACTTTTTTAACCATAACAGAATTGTTTTAAAGAAAAATAACTTAAGAGACCTGAGTTATGTTATTAAATACTGACAAAGAATAAACTAAAGTGACCAGAAAAGTGACTAAAATGAATATAACAAATAAATAAATGCCCCCCCACCGCCGCCGCCCCCGTTTCCTGCTTTAACCTGAGTTTTTACTTTGAAGTTTCTGGCCCCTCGGCATTTTTATCTCAATTGTTAGAACTACGTGAGAAACTGCCCAGAACTGAAAATATATTTATATTTTCCGAAGATTCCTCGGAGGAGAGCCGCGCCGGGGCCTACACAGCTCGTACTCCTGCGGCTGTGAGCGGCTGAGATGATAAAAAAAAGTTGGTTTCGTTATCAGACTGGTTTTCACTGGTTTCCTACACATTTTCCAGATGACTGTGGTTTGTTTTTGGTCCGACTTGCCATGACCGAAATACTGCCAGACTGCCGAACTACAAAAACCCTTCTTTGGAACAATTTCCTCCGCCTCTCCTTGCTGCGACATCTTCATGTGCTCTGTGTTGTGGTTTGAGAGGGCGGCGCTTGGTGACGGCGATTGTGATTGGTTGGGAGGAAGCAGTGACTAGCATAAACCTACATGCTAGGCTACAATGAGAAGGAAGGAAAACAGCGTTTCTTTTTTATCAAACTTTTATCGACACTGTTTTTTTCTATTGCGCCACACGTCTATCGATCGATATATATCGTTATTGAATTATCGCCCAGCCCTAGTCTTAACTATAAAGCTTGATAAAGCTTCTAGTTAGAGTGGCTCAGGTTATCCTGAGCTATCTCTATAGTTATGCTGCTATAGGCTTAGACTGATGGAGGACATAGGGACCCCTATTTCATCATTTGCGTCATTCTATCTCTATTGTCCCACTCTGCAGAATCTGTTAGTTCGATTTCTAGTGTTCTGCTCTCTGCTTTTTCTCAGAGTAGCTTCATCTGGTCTGTTCCTGTTTGGCTGTGACTCCATTTGGCTGTGCTGCTGCCATCAACACCTTTGTTTATGGATGTTGGACATTGCCTGTTTTTCAGTGTAGTCCTGTTTCTCTGACTGTGACTAACTGGATGTTCCAGTTGCTTTTTGTATCTCTGCTTCTGTCTCCTTGAACCCCAGTCGGCCTCAGCAGATGGCCGCTCACACTGAGCCTGGTTCTGCTGGAGGTTTCTTCCTGTTAAAGGGAGTTTTTCCTCTCCACTGTCGCTACAAGCATGCTTAGTGTGTGGGATTGCCTTCGAGTCATTGAGTCGATGCAATCAACTGGTTTCCCTTAGATAGAAAACTTGACTGTATGATCTGGTGAACTGTAAAGTGATTTGTAATGACGTGTTGTGAATTGGCGTTATATAAATCAACTGAATTGAACTGAACTGTGATCAATGTATGAAATAAGTGGCAGAAATATTGGACTTTTAGTCAGTATTCCTTTTTTTAGATGCTCTGAGCTTCATGTCTGTGTGTGTTTCAGGCTAGCACTGAGGACGGCTTCGTCTACTGTCTGGACGCCCGCTCCGATAAACCGCTGTTCAGTCTGAAGGCGCATGACGAAGAAGTGTCAGGTGGGTGGGGCGTCTCCCATCGACCTCCTGTCCGTCCGCCTCGGCCGTTGTTGGATTCACTGTTCTGTTTTTCACTGCAGGTTTGGACCTGAGCAGCCAGATCAAAGGATGTCTGGTCACCTCCTCTGCTGACAAACACGTAAAGATTTGGGACATTTTAGGCAACAAACCCAGCCTGGTCCACTCTCGGGATATGAAAATGGTGAGGAATGGCTCTGCGTGTATTCAGCTCCCTCTGGGGGCGCAGACGCCGTCCCTCCGGCCTGATCTGATGAATTCTTCATTAACGTATTAAACCTATTCACTTTAGAGGAAGTGGATGAATGAAGGGATCTGCATTAGAATTTCAGCCTTTCTTGTGTAGATTTTTCTATTGAAACTCTTAAATAATCCCTTTTATGTGAATCGGGTGCATTAATGTTAGGTTTACGATGTGTGTCTGATGTTTGGTGGTGAATCCCCTCATTCATTGTGTTCTGTAAACAGGGGATTCTGTTCTGTGCCTCCTGTTGCCCTGATCTGCCCTTCGTCTACGCCTTCGGAGGCCAGAGGGAAGGCCTGCGCGTTTGGGACATAAGCGAAGTTGCAGCAGGTTTTTACATTTTTTTTATTGGATTTAAAACCCGTATCTGTTTTCGTCCTTTCTCTCCTAACATAACTTCTATGTTTGCTTTTAGTGAGCGAGGTGTTCGGCAACCGAGAGCGCATGGCGGTGAACTCTGGGAGCCAGGCCTCCACGTCTGCAGCCTCAGCAGACATGGAGGTCTCCTAGTGACCCTCAGATCTAGCTGTAAAGATGAGTTACCATGGAAACCAAGCAAGCTTCCTGGTTGTGTTCGGTTGAGGGAAGGATTGAACCGGAGAAGAAAGACTGGAGCAAAAACCTCTTCATGAAATGCAAAAACAAAGTAATTTATTCTGAGGAGGCAGGATTGATATTTTTCTAGCTTTGCTGAAGGGGTGAATATTTCCTCTGATCTTTCAGTTTGCCTTTGATTACATTAAACATGAAACTCTTCTGATAACATGAAAGAAATAAATAATTGGATGTTGTATAGTAAATAGAGTCACTTTCTACCAACAGGAAAACAAATCGTCAAAATGTCCGGTTTTTTATAAATAAATTGGTGATTAACCCGGCTTATATATATATATATATATATATATATATATATATATATATATATATATATATATATATATATATATATATATATATATATATACGGTATATATATATATATACCATTTTTATTTTTTTGGCTGGCATCGGACTAATATTGGATCAGGACATCCCAACTGAAAACACTGACTTAGGACATTCCACTTGAGTATCACTGCTGCCCCCCTCTGGCCGAGAGGGGAACAGGTGCATTACGTCCTCATAGAAACAAATCCTGGTAGGCAGGGCCGGAGCCACGGGGTGGCTATGATTAGTTGCTCCCAATGTTGGTTCTGTTCGAATTCATGGGCTGCATCCTGCAAAGGCCAGATTCCAACGCCGATTAGGTCATAGCGTGGCGCTGAGGTCTGGTCGGATTCCAAGACTCCTCGCAGTGTTGTAGTAGTCTACTCGAGATCGGTCTTGGTCTCAAGACCATTTTTTGATGGTCTCGGGCGCTGAGGACTCGGCATTTTATTTCAAGACCACAACTGTGGAAATAACACTAATCATCAGAATATTAACAGTTTCTTTAAGATCCTTCTTTTTATTGGATGCTTGGATTCAAATCCAAGCAATAACCTGTCTCATTAGTAAATGCAGTGAAGGAGATCAATCTATTTTTTCAACAAATTATCTGTCTCATGCCATATTTCACAACTTGGTGACAGATATAGATTTATTTAAGAAAAGTTATATAATATAGCTTTAATCCGTATATGAGAGAGAAACAAGAGAAATGATTGGCTTTTTTTTCAGTTTTACACATTTTTCAGTATTTTGCACATTGATTTGAAATAGCACATTTAAAAACAACATAAATGTATGTACTGTTCATGAACGGCAGAGAAAATACAATTTTGATCGACTTTGATTAATTGTTTGAAATTCTGTGATTACTACACAGAAGTACTAAATTCAATTCAGTTTATTTATATAGCGCCAAATTCACAACACATGTCATCTCAAGGCACTTTACAGTTCAACCAGATCATACAGTCAAATTGATACAAAGTTTTCTATCTAAGGAAAACCAGTTGATTGCATTGACTCATTGACTCAAATACAATCCCCCACACTAAGCATGCTTGTAGCGACAGTGGAGAGGAAAAACTCCCTTTTAACAGGAAGAAACCTCCAGCAGAACCAGGCTCAGTGTGAGCGGCCATCTGCCGAGGCCGACTGGGGTTCAAGGAGACAGAAACAGAGATACAAAAAGCAGCTGTAAAAGGCGGCCCCGTCCAGGAAACACACAGCCAGGCAGACGAGCTCCAAGGCAGCTCCCATGCCAGAGGACGAAGAGAGCACATCCACTCAGTCACGGCCAGAGAAACAGGACCACACTGGAAAACAGGCCGATCTCCAACAACTATAAACAAGGGTGTTGATGGAAGCAGCACAGCTGATGTTTCTTTCCAGGATGACGTCACAGCCAAACAGGAACAGACGAGGCAAAGCTACTCTGAGGAAAAGCAGAGAGAGCAGAAGGTTAGAGATTGAACTAACAGATTCTGCAGAATAGGAGAACAGAGAGAGAATGAAGCAGAATGATGAAATGGGGGTCCCTATGTCCTCCAAAAGTCTAAGCCTATAGCAGCATAACTATAGAGATAGCTCAGGATAACCTGAGCCACCCTAACTATAAGCTTTATCAAAAAGGAAAGTTTTAAGCCTAGCCTTAAAAGTAGACAAATAAAGATGTTAATGTTTAGTCCAGTTCTGTGTGTTAAATATCTAGGTGTTTTTATGTGAATGTGGGTCTTTTAGATCAATTTTTGTGATTTTGATCATGTTTCACATTTTTTGTCACATACTGGCGCTGGTCTCGACTTCCCTCGGTCTTGGTCTTGACTTGGTCTCTGACCCTAAAAGTCTTGGTCTTGTCTCGGTCTCGATACACTCTGGTCTTGGTCTTGACCACAACACTGACTCCTCGTTATGCGGCCTTAAAATGCATCCTTCTTTTTGCCCGATTTGAAGGATGGGTCCTGTGTATCCTACGTAGCCTTGGATGTCCCAGGATTCATAGTGAGACCTGGCAAGTCAGCTGCTCCGTGATTAGAGGAAAGGTTACTTGGCGCCAAACTGCTGTAAATATTGGAAGTTCAGTTTAATATAATCCAAGCATGTGAATAGTTCCGTCTGAAATGAATGAAAATAGTTGTTTTAATGGTTATAGAGTCAGATATGTGGCGGTAATGTTTAATTTATCTAAAGGTTTTTATCTAAATGGGTTTCACTAATATAAGACAGATTTGAATATACGTATCTGCAGTGTGGGGACTATAAATCTGATAGGAGTTTTAGTTAAGAGATTCTGCATACCGTATATATTTTTTTATACATACATTGTTTAGATTTACTTTTATCTTTCTACCCCTTTTATAGAATAGAATAGAAAATCCCTTTATTGTCCCACAATGAGGAAATTCTGGTGTTAACAGAGGCAAAAAGATTACAGTGGACCTCAGAAAAATGTATAAGAATAACAATAAATTATTATACTGTAAAGTGTTTAAACAATATAAAACTGTGCACCTGGAGAATAAATAACCATTATACAGCATTTTTACAGTGATGGATATTTGAAAATAGGAGCAACATCAGAGATGTGCAAAATGACAGCAGCATCTTATTTACTCAAGGTTTCCATCATTACATATGCTTTTAGACTAAGCTTGGTAGGCAGGGCCGGAGCCACGGGGTGGCCATGATTAGTTGCTCCCAACTTTATCACATCCTGAAATCGCGTTTCTCCTCTAAACCACAAGGTGGCAGCAGTGATACTGAAGTGGAATGTCTTAAAGGTATAGTAGAGGATTTTCTTTTTCCAGGTGGATCATCAAAATAAGAAGCCTGACGTAGTCCTACTCAATTCTAGTCAGAATATGAGTCTGATACTGCTCCATAGAGCTGTGATTATGGGGCGTGTTTTGAATGAACCAGGAAAAAAAATGCCTCTGCACTCAATTGGATAGACCTACAACCAATAAGAGCAACGAATGCGTAACGTATGTTAAGCAACAAAGGGAGCCAGCTGATAAATTAAACTTTTGCCGAATCCCGTAGGAAGGACGCCAAAAACATCTTTCTTTTCAACAAATGCTTTGATCGCGTTTCTCTGTTCCTCTTTTAAAATTAATTTGCTGTTGATATTTTCTAGAACAGACCTAATAGCAGAATCTACACACCTCAACTCTCCAGCGGCAGCCATTGTTGTTGTCACCCAAGCGTGCTTTGGTGACGTGGTTGATTACGTTACTGTTGATCATCTGTCCATCATCGTATAAAGCCCGCCCTGACAATTTGATTGGCACGACCAGATATTGAGCGAGCATACTCGCGCTACTATTGAGCAATGCCAAACCGAACTTCACGACCTCAAACGTTGTGGGCGGGACTAAGTTCGGAATGGCACCCAGGCTACAAAATAAGTGGTCTTCCTAATTATCATCATTCTGCTGACATGTTTGTTGTAAAACTGTCCTATGTGCTCTTCCCCATTTTCACTTACCGCTGGTGAGTCTGACATAGTGAAAGAATGCAAATCTGCTTTTGCAAAGTAAGCTTGTATGAGCAATGCACGCGGTAAATTTTAAACAGAGCTTGCACAAGGAGAAGTGGGCTCTCACATTCGTTTATTAGGCGTTCCCTCTCGGGAGCGGGCACAGGGCTGTGCATGTGCAGTTTTTTTTTTTTAAGTGGAGAGGACAGGTCCTTTCAAAAATTCATGAAAATCCTCCACAGTACCTTTAACTAATTCAATATTATTTTAGTTTATCTAACATAAACTCACAACAAAAAAATAGTTAAATTAATTCTGATTCTTTTTTGGATTACTCAAGTTATTTAGATTTGGTATAACATGAGGGGAAGTCGCATGTCTGTAAGTCGCATGTAGGAGTCGTCTCTGTAACTAGATATAAAGATCAACTGCTCAACCGATTAGCTGAGTCAATTATGGAGAACCCTTAATGCTCAATTAAGACAGAATATTTGCATTTATAATATGTGGATTTATCAACAGGGATTGCCTTCCGGTCAATGAGTCGATGAAATCAACTGGTTTTCCTAGGATAAAAAAATTTGATCAATTTGACTGGATGATCTGGTGAACTGTAAAGTGCCTTGAGATGACATGTTATGAATTGGCGCTATAGAAATAAACTGAATAGAAATGAATCGAAGAGTAATTTTAATATAAGTATAACCTTAATAGTACCTGAATGAATTTGTGTCGCTACGATTTTAAAGATATTAAAGAAACTTTGCAGAGGTCACCAAAGGTCAACGACAAATGTTGATTTCTGCTGCTTTTGTGTTAAAGTTTTGTGTTAACTTTAAAGGTCGAACATTTTGAAATGTTCTCAATAGATTTATCACGGAACGCTATGGACAGCGGAAACATGCAGGAGGAGAGTTTTGTGTTGGAGGTCATGGTTGAGTCTCCTTTCTCATTTAATGACTTAATTACTCAAGTTATTATTATCATGGGGGGGAATGGAGCGTCTGTAAGTCGCATGTAGGAGTCGCCTCTGTAATTAGATATAAAGATCAACTGCTCAGTCCATTAGCTGAGTCAAATATGGAGAACCATTAATGCTCAATTAAGACAGAATATATGCATGTATAATATGTGGATTTATCAACAGGAGCTTGATAAAAATCCAGTCTGTGTTTAGTGTCGAGTTTAGAAAATACAGATATTTTCCTGTTTTTCCAAAAAGTAAAAATAAACAATCCACTGGACTTTGTTTCCAAGTTTGAAGACGTTTCGCTCTTTAAACTTAGACCTTTGTAGAACTCTAACCCTGAGCCTTCTTCATCACAACAATGATGGTCGTTTGATGAATCTCATGTTCAACATGGAAACATTATAAGGAAACCTAAAGCAGTGTAGGATCCAAACTGGATGCTTCCTGCAGTTTTCATATACGGTAATTAACTAATTCATTGGGTAGGTTATCAGTAACTGTGCTCCTTTTACTCGTTTCTCTTTCATAAGCATTTATTTTTAGTTAATGTTGAGGTTTATCTTTGCCTATTAAACAAAAAAAAAAAGCAGCTGTGTGCCGTTTCACTGAGCGAGAGTGGTTTGTAACAGGAAGTGTGTCAAAATGTGTGATAACCAGGGTGTGGTGGAGAACTAGATCCCTTAAGCTCAGTGGGTCTTTGACAGAAGAGGCGGGACTGCTGGCTTTTACTGTGAGCTCAGTTTTCAGGTCACTTCACTCATTTTATCATGTTTAGCTTTCATTTATCATAAGGGAAACATTTATATTGATAACTACTCATTTTATCATAATTTCATTAGTTGTTAAAGAGAGCACAAAAAAACAAAACAGTAGTTCCAGAAACAGATAGATCTAAATTAATAGATTTAACAGAAAACATGCAGTCGTGTTTGTTTTTCTACCATATTTAAACATTAGACTGTTTGGACATCAACACCTGAGGAAGACAGGTAGAAGAAATCAATTTAAATGTTACATTAACTATTATTTAAAAAAATCTATTTCTAAAATTAAGAAAAATGACTCAGATCAACCACTGACTGTCCATATAATTACATCTTCTCTAGATTATCTTCATCTATTCTACAAAAACTTGATAAAAAAGCACTTGATTATAGAAAAATAACTTACATTTCAAGTGGAGCAGTGGTCAAATTTATAGCCAGATGTGTAAAGTAACAAAGTACAAATACTTACATACTTAATTAGAAATCTTGGTTATTTATGCTTTACTAGACTAATTATTTTCAGATAACTTTTTACTTTTACTCCTTCTATATTTTTTGTGCAATTATCTCTGCTTTCTACTCCTTACATTTTAAAAATAGACTCCTTACTTTTGTTTCATTTAAGCTTATTTTCATTATGGCCTCTTGTAATTAGAAAAAATAAAATAAACTCCATCAAAATAATTTCTTTAATCCAGACAGTTTCTTTGTGGTTGGACTCGTCAGCTTGTCGTTCCCCACATACCAAAATAAATCGTTTTTTAAGAAGTTAAATTTGACACTGTTACCATTAGTTATACTAAGAAAATTAATTCTAAGGAAGTTATCATCCAGAATTGTGAAAATATGTTCCTTTATTAGGGAAGCGCAGTAACCAGTATAATGTTTAAAGCATCTGTCCTTAACTTTTTTCCCTGCATTTCTTTTATTTCTATACTCTAAGTAGTTTTAAAGTGGTACTTTTACAGCTTACTAGAGAAAAAAGCTTAAGTTAATGCTCTTACTTCTACACAAGTGTTTTTAAACTGTAGGATTTATACTTCTACTTGAGTAATAAACATTAATACTTTGGTCACCTCTCTTTATAGTTGCAAACAGCAACTGTGTCGTAAAGCTGTTTGTGATTCTGACAGTGAGGAAGGTAGAAGGCCTTATTTTCACCTCAGACATTTAGCTTAACTGTAGAAGGGAGAGTGAAAGAGGTAAAATAAAACAACAAGTAAGGAAAACCATTTAAAGAGGCCTAAAGAGATTAGATATTACAGAGGAAGGGAAATACTCAAGTTACAAAGATGAAGATAAGATTTGCAGAGAAAGGAGGTGTCGATGGGGTTTGAACTTCTCTGCACCTCCATTTCACCCACTGAATTCTCGTTATTCATCTATGACAATGGAAACTCAGTTTTGCATTCTATGACCTCTTTAAATAAGTTTACTTTCTGTAAGAAATTTAAAAAATAAGAGAGTAGAACAAACAGAAAACAACAGAATAGATCCCTACTTATAAGTTAATAGTCAGATATAGTTTGAAGCATAGAGCTGGAAGTGTCATGCTTTGGGGATTATGACCTGGTTAGACCCAGAGATCAAATTTCCTATGTGATATGATGCTGGGGGTGGGGGGACTATAAGAAAAGATATTTAAGACAAAACAGGAAGGGATAATGATCCAGAAAATACTTTTTTTAAAGAGCAGACCAAAGTCAAACCAAAAGGAATTTTATTCAGATATGGTGCCTTTTTAAACTTGAAATGGCTTTCTGCTAAAGAACGTAAATATCTAGTATCATCTAGTAAGGCAGTCCATTAGATGTGTTAAATTCAATAGGGAACATTGAAGAATTGATGCAATTTCCTTCCTAAAAAAAGGAAAAGCCTTTTGTTGACTGTGTGGTTGGAGTTGGCCATGAATAAAATCCTCTAACTGCCGACCATAAATGCTTGATATTGACTCTAAACAGGGGCGGAGCTAGATGCCAATCATTTGCCCCCCCTGTGGCCACCCCTACCATTTTTTCCCTCTAATACAGACAGTAGCAGCAGTAATACTCTGAAGGGGAATGTTCAAACTTATTAAACATTTACATTTTTAATATATTAACAATTACTTTCCAACAGAAACACTGTGGTTATTTATGCACATCAATATACTAACATTAAAGATGATAAATACAGAATTCATGCTTTTTTTTCAGAACTAAATTTTGAATTATTTGGGTTAATGATAAATTATGTGTCTCTGCAAGTCATCTAAGAGTCTTTAGTGAAATCATAGATAACTAACTACTTTAATAATAACTTAACCATTCATTAAATTGTGATATTGGTGCATTTAAATGTCCTTTTTTTGCAGAATGAATATTGATAAAAGTAGGTAATGACGATGTAAAAGATGTACGTGTCAGGGCTCCTGTCTGTGTGTTTGTTTTTGTGTTTGTCTCCCTTCCACCAACAGGAGGCGCCTGGTTCCGGTTCGCCTCCTCACACACCTGCTGACGGTTACTTCATTAACGGAGTGCTCTTGCTGCTGATTGCCACTACCTCGACGCCAGAGTGTTTGTCAGTTTTTGGAAGTCCTCCTGCAAACTGGACCTTTTCGGACCTCCTCTCCGCAGGAGGGATCAACTGAGGCCCCGTCCACACGAAGTCAAAACGAACACGAAACGCTGATATTTTCCAAAACGTTTGCCGTAAAGACGGAGACGTAAAATAAATGTGAGCGTCCACACGAATGCATGAAAACGCTGCAAAATGTATGCCAGGCCTGTAAGTGGCGCTGTGGTGCCAAAGCAAAAATAGGCGACGAAATGTTGGGCATGCGCACTAATATTTATACATGGTTGCCCTGCGGGTCCATTTTCGTGGTTCAGTCAAATTCAGGTGCTGAACTATGTCGTCGATATTGCTCTGTTCTTCCCGGAGATATTCCAGAAGAAGAAGATTCTGTTGTAAGCCCGACAGCAGGGTGAGTAGCATTAGCAGCAACGGCGCCATTGTTGTTGTGATACTGGTTGCGCATGCGTGTTTAGAGGCGACGCTATGACGCATGCGTGTAAAAAAAATATGCGGTTAGAGCGTAAAGATGGAAACGCGAAAACGGCGTTTCGAAATCTTCCCACTCTGAAGGCTGAATAAAAAAAAGATCGTTTACAGACCCCCAAAACGCCGGCTTCGTGTGGATGAGAGGCTGGTTTGGTGAAAAATTTGTGCGTTTAGGCCAGGGTTCGTCTTCGTGTGGATGGGGCCTGAGTCTAAACTGAGCCAGGGATTCAAACAGGAGGTTTGGATCCAGTCTCCTTTGAGGAGGTTGAAATTACTCTCTGAGCAAGGGAATCATCTTCACCCCGACCCATTCAAGTACATTAGGAAATCTGAGTGGCAATCAGCGTCTCCGTTCCCCTACACCGTCCGAGTTCTGGGTAAACCCTGTTCCGCCCTCCACCGAATCAGACAAACTCTGGAAAACCAACACACAGATTGGAGTCAAGGATCCTTCACTTCTCTGAAAACGTGAGTCAACAACCAGATCCTCTGCTTCAAATCAACGAATCAAATTTCCCACTGAGCCTGAACTAACAGTCTGTCTTCCCCTCACCTTCCAGTTCCGGCTGAGCAGAGTTCAGGGAAACTCTGCACCGAGCTTAACATCTTTAATAAAATCCGTCAAACTTTTCATCCCTGTCTCTCTGTTTGGTTTCACTGCATGTGGGTCCAAGCCTTAGATAAAATCATGACAGTTCGCCCCTGAACTCAAACCTGAAGAATTTTGTCCACTAAACCTTTAATTTAGACAGCATGGATGTTTAACTATCTGCATCTATTTGTTAGCAAAGGCTGTAGGAAAGTATAGATAGTCCTTATTTAGAAAATATGGATGTTGTGCCGGTTCCTGTTGGAACAGTGTAGATAAGGGTTGTGGCACCTTTCGGCCCCCCCTCAATGTGCATTGGTTACTGACTGGCCACCCCATCAGGATTTTCTGGCTAAGCCTCTGACTCTAAAAGGCTTCGGTTCGCATTTACAGACGAATGTCTGCCCTGTTCTTTCTGAGTGCTTCAGGCATTAATATTTACACAACAGGTCAAGCCTGTTGGCATTTCTCCAAACTACAGGACTGATGTTGGAGCGGAAGCTGAACTTATAGCAGGAGGGAAGACATTCTCCAGGAAATGATGACATTCACAGCAGTTTCATAAACAAAAACACGAATATCATTTTACATTTACACAAAGAAAAGAGGCCTGTGTGTGTTGTTGCCGGTATAATGTATATTTTTCCATTTCTGTGTAAACTGTAGACAGAGAATCAGAGCGCAGTCACTGACTAGGAATGTTCCAGCACTCCACACCCACTGGATGTTTGTTCTTGCTTTGTACATCAAATCCATAAAGCAACAAGGACTGAGAATTTAATTCTAAACAGGAATAAAATTTACTGTTTAAACATTGTATTATTTATATATTTATTTAGTTAATTATATAACTTTAATTTAAATCCTGGGTTATTTATGTGTATGCTTTTAAGCAGCATAAAAAGTTAATTCACATAAGAAAGTTTCAATATCAATTTAAAAATTTTTTTTATGGTTGTCAAGTGTGAGTTTTTTTATTTTTATGGTTTTATTTGTCTTCCTGATCGCTATTCAAGCGTACCAACACGTAGCGACCGGTCGCTATGCGACCGGTCGATTTTCTTCAAAATAAAAGGATTCTCATTGATTAAGAAATGGTTACTGCTTACTTACAAATTTAAAAGCATTTTTACCACAGTTCTGAAACTTTATTGTCTATGGAAGCCCGTTTCCACCACTCTGTTAAAAAAAATTGATAAATGATCTCATTATAATGAGATAGTATCTAAAAACAAATGGGATACTATCTCATTATTTCGAGTTACTATCTCATTATAATAAGATACTATCTCAAAATAATGACATAGTACTATTTCAACTATCTCAAAAATCTCAAAATAACGGGATACTATCTAATTATTTTGAGATAGTATCTTGTTATAATGAGATAGTATCTCATTATAATAAGATAGTATGTAAAAATAATGGGATACTATCTCATTATTTTGAGTTACTATCATTATCTATCATTACTATCAACAGAATGGCGGAAATGGGCTTCCATAATTATCGGATAAAAAAATTCCAGTTAATAATGTTTGTTCAGCAAACAGACATAAAATAACTTAGAAAAACTAAAGAGGAAGAATTAGTGCTTTTATTGTTGTAACGGGTTTGTGAGCTTCCGGTCAGTTGTTGGATTTAACTTGACGAACAATTTTGCCATTAATGAGCCAATCTGTTGAATGTCTTCAGCGAAGGAGGAAAGATCGAGTCTGCTGCGGGGATTAAGCTCAACAAGGTAAACAAATAAGACCGTTTTTATGTAAAACATTTGAATAATGTTTATATTTAGCGGATGGTTTGTGGGGGAACTTTTAACATTAGAGATGTGGTGACTGATCGCAGCCACTCCGCGGGTTCACAGGCAGCTCTGGCTCTGAGGAAACACAGAAACATGCCGGAAAATAAGAAGAGAAAAGGATTAACAGCGGATATTTAAAGATGAAGTAGGCTTTTTAGTTATTTTATATAATATTTAATAATCCACCGGGTAGATGTGATGGTTGCAGTCTGACCTTGGTTTGCAAACAGTCCTGCAGCGGCAGCACCTAAAGCCTGGTTACTAAACATTTTTCATCACCTTCAAAGGAAGTTTGGCCAGAATGTAGAGGGGTAACCATGGCAACCAGAGATGGATATGTAAATAATCTGGATGCCTAGGGCGCCAGTAAAGGGCATCATTGAGTTATCACCAGATATTCAGCTTCAGCAGCCGAGAAAAAAACCTGGACAAATGTTACAACCACAAATAAAACATCTGAGAAAAGGAGCCTTAAAGGAATAGTACACCCAAAACATGATTAGCCTTCATTTTCTACTCACCCCCATGCTGAACAACACCCTGGAGTACTTTTTGATATCTCAAATGCATCTGGAGATCTGGGAGGCTTCTTGCTGTCTGCTGACATTCAAATAATGGAGGTCTATGGTGCCCGAGGCAGAAAGGTCCATAAAAGTCCACAAAAAACGTGTCAATATTCCTCCATACTGCTAGTCCAATGTATTCCAAGTGTCCTGAGTGGGTAGCATCCAGAATTTACTCGAAACGAAGTCATTTAGAATGTTTTTAGAGCATAAACAGTAGTGTATAGGATTTCCTGAAAGCGCGCACCTGCGCGATCACGAGGCTACGGAAGCCGGCAGACCAAACCAGATGAAAGTGCGCATTCAGCGTCTGCTCTGCCAATAATGCAAGCGTAGAAGAAGAAATGTGCTGTTTACCTGTGCAAAGAAAGAAACAACGAAAGAAAAATGTCTGAGGACTTCAGTGTTGAGGAAGAGCAGGAGTTCTTTGCCGAGCTGAAAGCGCTGGTTTGGTCTGCCGGCTTCCGTAGGCTCGTGATCGCGCATGTGCGCGCTTTCAGGAAATCCTATACACTACTGTTTATGCTCTAAAAACATTCTAAATGACTTCGTTTCGAGTAAATTCTGGATGCTACCCACTCAGGACACTTGGAATACATTGGACGAGCAGTTGGAGGAATTTTGAAAACATTTTTTTGTGGAATTTTATGGACCTTTCTCCTCGGGCGCAGGGCCCACCCCCATTTTTTGGGACCTTTTTGGGTTTTTTTTTTTGGGGGTTTGGGAAACCTTTTCACTTCCTTTTTTGGAAATTAATGAGTGTGCACCCTTTTCAGAGGATCCCCCAACCCTGAAATTTAAAGGGTTAAATTTTCTCTGTGATATCTCTGTATCAAAAGTAACTCAAACTGACTACTTTAAAACTTTAAGGGCACCTTCTGCTGCATTTTTTTCTATGAGCCCCTTGCAGTTTAACACGGTTTTTTTTTTCTGTTTGGGCAAGGAGTACTACCCTTAGGTTAAGGGGCTAGCTTGGGCATTGCTATGGCTTTTTCTCTCTCCCTCCCTTGACTTTTTTTTCCAAACTCTTCCTTCTTCCTCTTCCCCCTTTTCCTCTTTTGTGGGGGGATTGTTCGGGTTATTCCTCTCCCTCCTTTAGTGAAAATGGGATGTGTAAAAGTGTAGAAATTTTTTGTAGCTTTGGGGGCGAGGTTTGCCCAGATTTAGAACCCTTGGCTTCTGGTGTTGAACCCCGGGGATTTAAAAGTGGGGCCCCCCCCCCCGTAGCTTTCCCCCAAAAGTGCCTGAGCACCGGGCCGATTGGTGAACTGTACCAAAAGAAGTTATGGGGAAACCCTTTTGCCCACGGGGTCCCAAACCAAAACCCGTTCCGTTTTAAAACTTTTTTTCCCCCCCACTCAGTGACACACCCAATGAAAAACCCACTCTGGTGATTGGCATTTTCCAATAGCAAAAACGTGGCATTAGAGACACCAGGGACCATAGTAAAATTTTTTTGGGCCGGGGGGCCCCAGAAGGGGCGACATCAAACCCTTTCCTGAAAACAATGGGCAAAGGGGATAATTTTTAAATACGGAAGATTGAAAATTAAAGCGGTGGTAAGGGCACCCGGGGGGTTACGCCGATCGGAGGTCCTAAAATTAGTTTTGGGCTCGGTGTGAAATTTTGGCCAAAAAAATTTTTCGGACTCCGTAATTTTTTTGGGCCCCTCCCTGATTGACCATTGTTTGATTTTGTTTTGGGGCCGCATGCGTCATTAAACCCGGGGTTGTCTGGGTGGTCCCCTGAAAACAACGTGGGCTAAAATTTATAATTGGCCAACCCTTTGGGGGGAAACCCCCGGGTCTAAAATTGGGGAGGGGGAGGGGCATCCATCCCCACTTTGGATGGTGCCCTTCTTTCCAAAGGAACCCTGGCCCTTTTTTTATTTCCTTTCCCCAAAACCCCCTGACCACCCGGGCCCGGGGACCAGGAAGCAAAAGTTGTGGGTTTTAACACACATTTTCTGCAGTTTCCCTTAAAACTGTTACCCCACCTTTTTAACTCCATCCGGGACGGGTGCCTTGCCCACAACCAAAATTTATAAATTAAAAAAAGATTCCCAAAGGATTTTAAATACCGATAAAAAAAATTAAAATAAAAATTTTAACTCCAATTGGGGAAAAAGTTTTTTAAAAAAATTTAAAAATTGGGGGCCCCGGGTTTAAAAAAAGGACCCGTTTTTCCTCTAAAAGTCTACTAGTTAATGACTTGATTTGGGTTTAATAACATTGACCTTTGTTTTTGCCTTACAGAAACCGGGGGCTGCAGCAAAAGGATTATGGAGCTAAATGAGGAAACCCCCTTAAAAGCTTTTTAAAAATTTTTTCACATCCCCAGAAGTTCTGGGGGGAGGGGGGAGGGTACCCCCCAAACAATCTTCCATTCTGATTACTGATTATTTCCCAAAAAAAAATTTAATACCTAAAAACTCTTTTGAACATTTAAACCCTTAAAATTTCCCTGACCCCAAATTTTTCCAAGGAAAGGAAAAACCTCTTTTTTTTGGGTTTAACCCTTTTTATCGTCCCCCCAGGCCCTTTTCCTTAAATTTTTTAAAATGATTTTCAGAGTTCCTTTCGGGTTTTGGGTTTTTTAAATACGGGCAGGGTCAAAAATAGTGGGAGTTTTAAAAAACATCCTGCTGACATTGAAGGGGAAAAGCTTAAGAGCGGGCCCTTTAAAATGCTATCTTAGACACTTTTTGGCTTTGTTCAAATGTAAATTTGGTTCCCAAAGCTTCTCATCTTTTTACTTTGGATCTTGTGTGACATACGGCATAGAATGTGAAGAAAAAAACAGTTTTTCCCTTTCCCAAAAAACCCTTTCCTCTTTTGACCCCTTTTTAATAACCCTTAAAGGTTTATTTTTAACAATTTCCCTCCCCCCCCCAAAAAAAAGGGGGTTTAAATTTTAGTAGATTTTTATCAAATTTGCGTTATAAATTTTAAAAAAACGTTCACTTTCTCTCTCCTCTGTGTCATTTGAGCAGGGGCTGCAGGGGGAAAAAAAGCTTAGCTTTTTCCCCCCCTTCACGGGGGGGATGATTTTTTTTAAATGGGGTTGTAGTTCCTCTGCGTATTGCCTTAGAAAACGCAGTTTTTTTGGGAAAATAAAAAAACCTTTTTAAAAATAGAAAGCTTGCTCCTTGGTTTAATGCAGGCTGCATACTTTGAAGCAAAATGCTGGGAAAAAGGGAGAAAAATATCCCCCCAACCCAGGCCTGCAAGAGTCCCCCCTAGCCCTGGGAAAAAGGGTTTTTACTGCTGTATAAGAGGCCCCTTTTGAAAAGGGCAAGGGGGCAGCTTTACTTCCCCCTCATTAATAGAGGGGGAATAAGAATAACCCCCTGGGATTTTTTTTTAAAAACAGTTCCCAAAAACTCACCCAGGCCATAGCCTTTTTAAAACCCGCCATTCCCCCCTGCTCTTAGGAAAAATTTTTTTTTTAAAGGGGATTCTTTATAAAAAAGGGTTTGATCTTTTTTAAAAATTTAAGATCAAAAAAGCACTCCTCATCCGCGATTTTTCCCTGGGGTTTAGCCCATGGAATCTAAAACCGGGTTTGGGACTGCTTTGATCCAGTTGAAACCCTCTGAATTAGAAAAAAATTATTGTCTTAAATCTAACCCTTTCAATTTTTGTATGTTAATCCAGTCCAACCAGGTTTTTTTAGGGAGGTAACCCTTTTTTGTTTCTCCTCCTCCATTTTGGGTTTGTGATTAACCCAATCTCTGAACAAGGGATTTGTACCTAAAGTTTTTAAAAGGTTTGCTGAAATTTTAAACCTTTTGCTTAAGAAACCTTTTTCTTGACCCGGGATGACTTGGTAAATTTTAAAACCCTTTACCCAATTTTCCCTTTTCTTTTTTCCAAAATTCTTGAAAAAGGGAGTTGCCAAAAAAGTTTGTGATAACTTCCACCATAATAAACTTTTTGAAGAGTTTCGGGGTTCTGGTTTTTTGACTCAAAATAGCCCTGAAACAGCTCTGGTGAAGTCCAATGATATTCTCAGGGGGCCTCAGATAATGGATTTGTATCTGTGCTCGTCCTTTGGATTTTATTTGCTGCTTTTTGTTTCGGGTTGACCATAATATTTTTTTAAAAAAAACTTGAATTTTTTTTGGAATTAAAGGAACAGCACTGGGATTTGGTTTAAATCTTATCTATCTGATGGGGAATTTCAGTTTGGTTAAAGTTAATGATAATTTTTCCACATGCTAAAAGGTTTACCTGTGGAGTACCACGGGGTCAGTGCAAGGACCTTTTTCTCTTTATTTTTAAATACTGTTTCCCAAATTTGGGTTTTTAGAATTCTTAGACAGCAGGGGATTAATTTCCCCCCCTGTTATGCTGATGAACCCAGCTATTTTCTGTCTATAAATCCAAAATGAAAAAAACCCATTTACAAAATTACAGGAAATTTTCTTGAAGACAAAAAAACCCCGGGGGAAGCCCTTTTTAACTTTCTGTTTTCTAAAAGGGAAAGACAAAAAAGAATTTATAGTTTTTGGCCCCGGAGTCTCTGAAAAAGAAACTGATTACCCGTCACTTCATTTGGATGGGTTTAAACTGATTTCAGATAATAAAGTAAAAAATTTTTGGTTTTTTATTTTTGATCAGGCCCTTTCATTTAAATCCCCCATAAAAGAGGTTTCTAAATTTTCCCTTCTTTAAATTTAAAAACATTCCCAAAAATTAAAAAATTCCTGCCCGGGGGTTTATGCTGAGAAAACTAGCCCAAATTGCATTTGTTTACTTCAAGGCGTACTTTTTGTAATTTTTTAACTTCGGGGAAAGCCCCAAAAATTTGTAGTTAAAACCCTTTTCAGCTGACCCCAAAAATGCTGCAGCCAGATTTTAAAAATGAAAATTAAAAAAAAAGAACATATTCGCCTTTTCCTGGCTTCTTTTCTTTGGTTTCCCCTTTTAAAACCCAAGGGGAAAGTTTAAAACCTCCTTTCACATTAAAACCCAAAAAGGGCCAAGCTCCATTTATATAAAGGGGATCTGTTTGGGTTCCTTAGGGTTCCAAAAGAGAGCACTTCGCTCTTCAATCTGCGGGTTTTACTAGTGGTTTCCCAAAGTTTTAAAAGTAGAATGGGAGGCAGATCTTTTAGTTATCAGGCTCCCCTCCCTGTGGAACCAACTACCAGTTTTAGTCCGGGGAGGCAGACACCCCGGGCCCCTTTTTAAAGGGTAGGCTTAAAACTTTTTTTTTGAATAAAGCCTTTTAGTTAGGGTGGGTCAGGTTTAAACCGAGCTTCTTTATAGTTATGGGTGCTATAGGGGGGTTTGAATTTTGGAGGGGCATAGGGACCCCCATTTTTATAATTTTTGGGTTCATTCTCTCTCGGGTTTTCCTATTCTGCGAAAACTGTTTTGTTTCAATCCTAACCTTCTGCTCCTCCTTTCTTTTCCTCAGAGTACTTTGCCCCCGTATGTTCCCCGTTTTGGGTGTGTTAACCGGGCCAAAAAAAGAAAAAATCGCCCGTGCTGCTTTTATCAACACCCTTGTTTATTTGAAAGTTTGGAGAAACGGCCTGTTTTTTTTGTGTGGTCCTGTTTTTCTGAACCCTGACTGAGTGGATGTGTTCCCCTTCAAACCCCTGGCATGGGGGGCTGCCCCTTGGGGCTCGTCTGCCCGGGCCCGTGTGTTTCCTGGGCGGGGGGCCCCCTTTTAAAAAGCTGCTTTTTTTATCTCCCGCTTCTGTTCCCCTTTAACCCCCGTCGGCCCCCGGCCAAAATGGCCCCTCACACTGAGCCTGGTTCAGGCCCGGAGGGGGTTTCTTTTCCCGTTTTTTAAAAAGGGAGTTTTTCCCCCTCCCCTGTCGGGTACAAGCATGCTAAGTGTGGGGGGGTTTTATTTGGAGTCAAAGGGGGGTCAAAGCAAACAACTTTTGGTTTTTTCCTTTGTTAGAAAAAATTTGTATCAAAATTTGGGCTGTATGTATTGGGGTTGGAAAAGTAAAGTGCCTTTTAGATGACCCTTTTGGGGTGAAATTTTGGGGCATATAAAAAAATGAATTTTAATTTAATTGAATTATTTGAATGTCAGGGAGGCAGCAAGAAACCCCCCAGATCTCCAGATGCATTTGAGATATCAAAAAAGTACCCAAGGGGGTTTTGGGTTTGGGAGGGGGGGGAGTAGGGGAATGAAGGCTAAAACAATGTTTTGGGTGTACTATTCCTTTTAAAAAAAGTAAAAAGAAAAGGAGGAGATTTAACGGTAGCCTGAAAAAAAGAATCCCTTTTTTACCCAAAACAAACTTTCCCGGGGGGTGGTTGTTTTTTTTTTTTTTTGGAAGCATCATAGGTTAATTGATATAGGAAATTAAACCCAAAGAGGCATGGACCCGGGGTTTAAACTTTTGGGATTTCCGGGGCATTTTGTCCGGGGGGGTTGGTCCCAATTTCAGAGTGCGGAGGGCCGGGCCCCTTAAAAAAAATACCGGCCCCAACAAAATTAACCCCCCCGCCCGAACAAACTACCTTTGAAAAGTAAAAACTGAAGGGGTCAATAAGAAAAACAAAATTAACTGCCTAAATGGGGTCATTCACATTTACACTCCCCGGCCACTTTATTAAGGGACCCCAAGCTAGTAACGGGTTGGACCCCCCCTTTTGGGCCTTTAGAACGCCCCAATTCCTTTTTGGGGGGCATAGATTTTAAAAAAGGGGCGGAAGCAATTTCCCCAGGGAGTTTGGTCCATTTTTACATGATTTGGGATCACCCAGAGTTGGGCCCCCAGATTTGTCGGCCCGGGAAATCCATGATTGGGGAATCTCCCTTCCCACCACTTTCCCAAAAATTTCCTATTGGATTTAGGGTCTGGTGACGTGGAGGCCATTTGAGAAAAATGAACTATTTTTCATGTTCAAGGGAAAACCGTTCTAAGGGGGGGGTTTCCCGCTTTAAAAAGAACCCCCTTGGGGGGAATTTTTCCCCGGGTGGGAAAAAATACCATCAGAAATTGGGGGACATTGTTGTCATAAAGGATGGACATGGTCAGCAACAAATTTCTCAGGTAGGCTGTGGCGTTGTGCAACTAAGGTTTAATTGGTTTCCAAGGGGCCCAAAGAGTTTCCAAAGAAAAATTTTTCCCCCCCACCATGACACCCCCACCACCAAACCCGAAAAACCCTTGATACAAGGTCATGGGGTCCCTGCTCTTTTCCCTGTTTTGACGGGGCCAAAAATTTTGGGCCCTACTATTTAAAATTTTCCCCAGCCAGAAAACGAGGGCTCATCAGACAGGCAACGTTTTTTTCAATCTTCTATTTTCCCCAAAAATTTATGGCTTGTGCAAAATTTTAGCCTCAGTTTCCTGTTCTTAGCTGAAAGGAGTGGGACCCGGTGTGGGTTTTTTCAGACCAGCCCCCTTTTGGCACCAACAAAACCCTGCCACGTTTTAAAGGGCACCAAATCCCCTTTTCCCTTTCCCCAAAAATGAAGCTCGGGTCCTTTTAACCCGGCCCGGAAGATTTTCTTGACCATGTTACATGCCCAAATGCATGGGGTTCCGCCATGTGATTGGCTGCTTAGAAAAATTTAAATGTTTACCCGGGGCAATTGGGACAGGGGTTTCCTAATAAATTTGGGCCGGGGGATTTTATTTGGCCTTCCTCGCCCTGACATCCTTGGGGGACAGTTTTTTGGGATTAATTTGGGGTCATTTTTTATTTCTTTAAACTGTTAAATTTCCCTTTCAACAAATGATTTTAAAAAATTAAAATTTCTTGCTTTTTTAAAACCCAAAATTTCGATGTTTCCCTTAATTTGGCAGGGTTTTTGTTCTTATTTTTGGCCCAAAAAATGTTTCGGTGGGGATGATTTTGGGGGTTTTCATCAAAAGCTAAAAGTTTTTCCCCTCCCTTAAAGGCATTGGGTTTCCAGGTTAAGATGTTTCCCCAAAGGGCAGTTTAGGGGTGGCCCTCTTTGGGTAAAAAAAATTTTTTTTTTAATTTATGTCCCAGAAGATCAATAACCCCCGGTTCCAATTAGGGGGAGAATTTTTTTTAAACCCCACGTGGTTTTTGAAAATTTTTTGGGCTGGAGAACGTGAGGGGCCCCGTGACATCAGGCAAACCCCGGGTGACGTGGGGGAGTGGCGCTGGTCCCCTGGGGGAAAATGGGCGCTGCGGATTTTTTGCTTCGGGTTTTATTTTTTTATTTTTTCCCTAAATTTGGGGCCGTGAGAAAGGAAAAATTGCCAGGGCCCCAAAAAATCGTTCCCAGTCCGAGCGTGCAGCCATCCATCCATTTTCTATCACCACCACAAGTGGGTCGCAAGGGGTTCAGATGCCTATCTCCAGCTTTCTATGGGTGAGAGGCGGGGTCCACCCTGGACGGGTCACCAGTCCATCTCAGGGCAACACAGAGACAAACAACCATTCACACACTCACACCTAAGGAGAATTTAGAGAAACCAATTAACCTAACAGTCATGTTTTTGGGCTGTGGGAGGAAGCTGCTGTTCTTTCAGGTCAGCATACCCCTTTCCCGACCAGCATACTCATAGTCAATACGCATGTGCAAGACATCAATTTTGCATATGCGTATGCTAGTCCCATTATCCTTTTAGTTTATCCATAAGTCTAGTTATTTAAAAAAAAAAAAACCAGGGGGATGGTTTTTTTTTTTTTTTTTTTTTTTCTGAAACTTACATAGCCTAATTGATATAGGCAATTAACTTAAGCAATATGCATGGTATGGTTGTTCCATGTCAGGTACAATGGTCATTGATCTTGACCAAGGCACCTTCCAGTAGAACTGCAGTCAGTCCCTGGACTGGCCTGGCTATCGCTGCCCTACATAGTTAGCATGGCTATCGCTGCCCTACATTAGTTAGCATGGCTATCACTGCCCCTGAGTTAGCATGGCTATTACTGCCCCTACATAGTTAGCATGGCTATCGCTGCCCCTACATAGTTAGCATGGCTATCACTGTCCCTACATAGTTAGCATGGCTATCCCTGCCCCTACATAGTTAGCATGGCTATCGCTGCCCTACATAGTTAGCATGGCTATCACTGCCCATGAGTTAGCATGGCTATCACTGCCCCTACATAGTTAGCATGGCTATCACTGCCCCTGAGTTAGCATGGCTATCACTGCCCCTACATAGTTAGCATGGCTATCGCTGCCCCTACATAGTTAGCATGGCTATCGCTTGTCCCTACATAGTTAGCATGGCTATCCTGCCCCTACACAGTTAGCATGGCTATCGCTTGCCCCTACATAGTTAGCATGGCTATCACTGCCCTTACAGAGTTAGCATGGCTATCACTGCCTTACAGAGTTAGCATGGCTATCACTGCCCTTACATAGTTAGCATGGCTTCACTGCCTTACAGAGTTAGCATGGCTATCCCTGCCACTACATAGTTAGCATGGCTATCGCTGCTCCTACATAGTTAGCATGGCTATCATGCCCTACATATCTAGCATGGCTATCACTGCCCCTACAGAGTTAGCATGGCTATCACTGCCCTTAACGAGAGTTAGCATGGCTATCACTGTCCTAAATAGTTAGCATGGCTATCATTGTCCCTACATAGTTAGCATGGCTTCACTGCCCTTTCATAGCTTTGGGCTTATTTTCCCCTTTTT